>NC_083740.1:8647974-9329147 GCF_033458585.1 Syngnathus typhle
GAAATACAGTATAGGTTTCCTGGTTTATGAAGGAGAAGGAACTTCTAAGATGTAATGCACTGTAGTCTACCACTGACTAATGTATGTTAAAGAAGAGTAGAAATTACAGTGAATATTTGCATGGCAAGCACTTCAAAGGCACCGATATGAAACAAATTAAAAACTTTAAGTATGGCAGTATTTGAATGTGCCTCCTTGTGTTACTTGACACTGAAGTCTTTCTTTTCTAGAAGACCACAACTCAGCAGTAAAAGTACTTATTAATGTTCATCCCATTTAGTATGTTATAATGAGTTAGAAGGCATGGTCAGATTCTATCATCCTCTGAAACAAGGTTAGCTGATGAATTAGTAAAATGCTTGAGCTACAAAAATGAAAAGAAATCTCTCTAGGCCCATGACCTATAAATTAATTGGAGTTCGAGAAGGATCAGTGGGGAAGCTTGTCCATCATCTGCCTGATCAACTCCTGCAATCAATGGCATCATCCTGGCCACAATCATGCTTCCACAGAGAACGAGCTGCTGTATGTGGGCAGTTTGAAAACATGTGGGGCTATTCTCAGCATTGTCATAGAAGGCAAACAGCAAACATACACACATGCTTAGAAATTAATGAAGCTGCAGCCAAGTGCACTCAGTCACAGTTAGAGCCCTCAGAGGCAACAAGCTGAGCACTGACTCATATGTGAGTCACTGCTGAGAGAGTGGGTGGGCAAAGGCCGCAGGTCTTGTTCCCGAGGGGCGCTTCTGCTTTCTTTAATGCATTAAAAATAAATAAATAAATAAATAAAACTCTTGGAAAATTGAGAGAATAGAAATAGAAGAGAAAATTAAGAACGTTGTTGTGGCTCATCTTGTTTTTATCAGATGTTATACTCTTAATTTCTGGACTGTTTTTTTGACTATTTGGAAAGTTGTGCTAAAACAGTTGGTGATTTGAATGTTTGTTTTTACTGGTCCTGCTTCGGAATGGTTTTGAGCAAGTTGAAGGCGTGACGGTTATACCTGCTTGAGTGTGAGGGTCTGGTACTTTTCAAAAGCCTCCTGAGGTAGCGAGCCCAACTCCCTGATCTTCTTCATGCACTCCTCCTTCTTCTTGAGCAACATGCCCTGCCGATTAGTCATCTTCTCCAACTCCTTGGTGTCGTGGTTGATTGCATCATTTTGTTCCTTCTCTATGTTCTTCCAACGATCCATGCTCCTAATGTGATCCTTGATCTCCGACTCCGTCTTGTCGACCAAAGTGTCCAGATCTAAAGGATGTCATAAGTAGTTCTCATTTTGGAGTGTCACTTGTTTATTATATTATAGGAAATCAACTAATGAATACTGTTTGGTTGGTTTTCTTACTTTATACACCTGTTAACTGCACAGTGAATGAAGGCCTTATGTATTTCTCCTGTCTGCAACATGACCATACCTTCTGATCGGGCCAGTGTCTCCTTGACCCGTTTGTTGATGCCATCTAGCTCGGATGTTGTGGCTGTGAGTACAGTGCCTCCCTCGGTCTCTCGCAGCTCGTTAAGCTCCTGTGTTTGCAAACCAAAAGAAATTATATACATATAATACAAATCCCCATTCTGCATTCCATGAAAGGTGAACTTTATTTCAAGTCTTGCCCAGACCACATATTACCATGTATTTGGGTTGATCCGATCAAAAGTTAATTCACATAGCCTCACAGGTTTAACACCTGGCATTTAAACGCAACTCTATCATTATGACATATCTGAATTTACAACGCAAATAAATAAAGCGGAGTGGCACCATTTTTTAAAAATATTCATTTGCATTTTGTTTGGGCATTGAAATGCCTATTTCCATCATTAAAACATGAGCAAGATCATACAATTTAGTGGGGAATTAAATAATCACAGGTCATTAAGGCCACACTGTACCTGTTCCACTTGATCAAGACGCTTCCTCAAATTCTCATTAAGGTACGTCTCCACTCGAGTCATGATGCCCTCCAACTTGATTCTCTCATTCAGCAATTGTCTGTTGTCCTGTGGTTGGCACAAAAACAACATTGTTATTTGTGCTGATGGTTTTGCTTTGACAACGAGAAAGCAGAGACTAAAAATACCACGGCAACATTCACTGTAATAAAATACACAATTGCACATTATGTTACATGTCACGCAAACGAAGTGCAAACACTGCCGAAACGTGCATGAAAGGCTCTTTGCTATGTGGGTGAAGTTGTATAACACAATTGGGGATATGACTTAAGAAGCCGGTACAGAATTAAAAATGATCACAGGAACCTCCCACACACAGCTGCTGCCTGCGCCTTTCACCGCACCCAGGTCATTTGAATGAATTAGCAGCAGCAGGAATAAGAGGATGGTGGCAAAATTAAGACAACAACGGTGCTACACTGAAGTGCACACGAACTAGTCCATTTGTGTCAGAAATAGTTAAATTCTCAAAATTCTGCAAGCAGTAAAGAAAATTGCCTGGGAACAGGTGGTAATTTAGGTGAAACTATTAAAACAGCTGCAAAAATGAAGGACTCCCTCCCTGTTCAGTGATGATCTTTTAGCTCTTTTGAACATTCCTGGGGGTGCTACAGATTAAAATGTGGATGAGTCATGTTAGGGAATAGGGACCCCTGGACTAGATACATTTTCACTAGGACACAGGCGCTTGAAAGACAGAATTTGACTATTTGAGAATACTAACACCCCCAAAAGCAATTTCTTTGTCGAACAATAAACACTTATTCCAAGATGGCCTTGTTTGTGGTTTAATCAGTGGTTATTTCATACACAGCACTGTTTCTCCAGCACTCTTCCTCATTTTCTCCTAACCTGCTGGAGCTGGCGGATCTCATCATTGAGGTCATCCACGCGCCTCTGGTCCTCCAGGCTGAGCTGGGAGAGCAAATCTGTGCCCAACTCATCTTTCAGTGACTCTCTAGTGGACTCCATGGCGTGGAGGCTGGCCTCCAGACTCTGAAGACTTCGTTGCTGCACAGGAAACATAAAAAGGACGATACATCAGTCAGCGATACAAGGCGAGACGATCAAGTTCCTGTTTTTACACAAATTCAATGAAGCCTTGACTTGGAAGTTAAATGAGCACAACTCCTGTTATGTCCCATACGTAAAGTTCTAGGATAATTTGGGTCACCTTTGGCATGAAAGTCTTCTCTGACTGTTGCCTCTTCTCTTTCAGCATCTTCATCTCTGAAAGAATACTGTCACGGGAGGCCTTAAACTTCCTCTGCTGTGTCTCAATCTGCTGCATTTGGTTCATCAGCTGGTCGATCTCATTGTTGATACGTGAAAGCATGTGTTAAAGAAGTCTATGACCATTTTTGGGGTTATCATTAATACAAAACACCACAAAAACAAATTTGTCATCAAAGACATGATTTTAATATAGCTGAACATCCTCCTTTAGGGTTACAGCTGCTTAAGGCAAGTTAAATCCAAGACTTTTAAATTCCATTTGAAATTAATTTTAAGATTAAATTCATAATGTTCTCAAAGTTGCTACAGTACATACTAAATGACGTGCTCTTAACAGTTCCCACTAAAATCATACATTTCCAAGGGTTCAACTTTATAAAAAGCTGACTGATGTTTCACTGCCAATTAAGGCCTTGTTTTTAGATTTGTGTATATACATAATGTTTTTCAAGACTAAGGATCTGCGGGAGCCCTGCCATCTTAAAGCTAAATGAACAGACGGCACTTTTGACTGTCCATGACGTCTACACCCCACTGTGCCTTGGAGTTTTCGATCAAGTCTATTAATGCGGGCAAATCCATAACTGGTGCCTTAATTGATTTAATTACGGTCCAAGCAATGTAGCGTTCGAGAGCATTTCCCGCAGTGAAAACGACAGATAGGAAATGAATGTTAAAAATGTGATGCGCACTCCGCATTTGATATTGAACGAATACAACATTCAAAATTGTAGAAGAATCTGAGCTTGGCGGCTTCCTTTCCCTGTCTGTCTGACCAAAATGAACTGGACTGGACACTTAAATATAAGTGACGGGTGAGGTGAATCAAGGGAATCTCACAGGCCAGAAGCGGAGAGACAGAAAACAACGATGGGCTTTTAAATAATGGATGACAACTGTGACTCACCACTGCGGAAGAGAAAGATGCGGTCACACAACTCCCTCATTGGTCCTTTTGCCTGTCTTCTCGCAGAGTTATCCGCAGGTGAATGCGCGCACACACACACACATCACCTGATTCACCAGATTTGCAGACACATGAAGTAACCATGTGGTTAAAACAAGCAACACAAAGCCTCTCTCTTGTTTATCCTGACGTGCATTCCAGCTCTGACAGCGGTGAGTCATTGTTGCTAGGTCCAATACAACCTGCTATTTCCTAATCCTTTTTTACCTTTCTCAGGCCCCTCACAGCATCCCAGCTTTGTGATTCCAGTATGTAATTCAAATATGATTTTTTTTTTTATGACAGTGGAAAACAATTAAGAGACCACCGTGTTTTCTTCTATTTTTTGTTCATTTTGATGTCTGGTGCTAAAGGTGTACTAACTAACTAACTAACTAACTAACTAACTAACTAACTAACTAACTAACTAACTAACACAAAAGAAATAATGGAATGCCTAAAAGCACCAAGTGCCTGACCAATTTATGTAAGAACATGTGACGTGACTTTGGCTATTAATTATTATTTTTTTTAAATTGAAATATTTATCAAGCATTTCTTCAATCCAACCCTCATGAGCTGTTTTTCCCCATTTAATCCACTGGTCCAAAAAAAATATACCTTTAGTTGTACTAGGCTTTTAAAATATACAGGAACAAACTAGGCTGGTCTCTTTTTTTTTCCAGTGCTTCATAATGGATAGAATAAAAAAAAACCCACAAAACTAATCGATTTTAAGACACGACTGGCGGGTTCATTATAATAACTTGATTATATATTTTACATCCGAGATTCTCATGGAAAATGCATGAGCAGAGCGGTGCAAATCAAAAAGGATATGTTCGATGTTCCTGCGCAGATTCTCATTAAGCTTGGCCTCCAGCTCACCCAGCTCCTCTTCAGCCTTCCTCATGTCCTTCTGCAGCTCCAGCCGAGACTTTCTAGTATCATAATAGCCTCCTGTCAGAGCTCCACGGTGGCTCACCTGGTCACCTACGAAGCCAAACGGATGTCATACCTCTTCAACATATTCTATTGATTTGCTTGTAATTGGCTCATTATTTCTTTGACGGTGGTGTTGTTGATCATACCTTCCAAGGTGATACAGTCCATGGTGAAAGCTCTAGCTAGCTGCGTAGAAACCTCCATGCTGCGACAAATCAATGTCTTCCCAAATACGTGCTTGAAGGCCTTGTCAAAGGTGTGGCTGTAGCGCAGCTTGCTGATCATTGGAATGGCATCCTGATGAAAAGTTGATACAAGGTAGTTAAATATTATATGACAGGAGGATACTTGAAAACTAGAAAGATCAAAGGCAATGCATTGAAATAAAAAATATGTTGAAAAGTGCTCAAAGTTTTTGTGCCGCCCCCTGGAGCCCACGGCACAATTAGTATTTGCTGGCTGTGTATGCAACAAAATTATATGCACACACGTCCTTACATTGGTCTCTGGGTAGGCGGTGTCCCTGACATCGAGCTTGCTGAGGGGTAGGAATGTGACTTCTCCCGGAAGATTCATCTTGTTGAACTCCATTAGTATTTTGGTGCTGACCTCATCGGTCTCCACAATGTGGTAGAACAGTCTGAAAGTGGAACCATTTTAAATAACATCAACAACGATGTAAACAAATACTTTGAAAATATTAAAAATATGCAGGTAGCAAATTGTAAGTATCTCTGTCTAGTCATTAGTTATGACATCCGATAAATTTAATTATCTGTCAAGAATCGATTTGAGGTTGAAGGCTTCAAACTTTTATTTACCGACTCCAAATGGTTTGCTATTAAATTGAAAAGTACCTTTAAAAAAGAAAAAATACTACTACTAATAGAAGAAGAAAACTGTTAAATAAAACAACATGCCACACCTGGTACCAGCAGTCACCTCCACACAGGTGTAAAAGGCAGGCTCACACTCAAAGTTATTCATAACGATGCCGTGGTAACCGTTGATCACATGCTGGTTAATGCCCTTGCGGCGGAAATGCTCAAGGACTTTGTTGATGCTGTCAATGCCATTCAGGATTGCCTGGAGAGAAGAAAAACACATTGTTAAATAAATACATTATTCATTGAAGACACAAAAAGCAGAGAGAGAGAGAGTCGATCCCTGAAGCTTGAAAAGACCACTTATAATGAATGTGGAGCTAATAAAGCTGTTGTTTTTATGGCTAGATTTAGCTGTTGCTGCTTTAATTAGGTACAATCTATAGTCTGGAAGTTCTGTTGCTTCAATTTAACAGACAATTGGCTCGAACAAACCACCCTCCCATAAGTCCATTAAATCCAAGTTCCACTGTATAAAAACGCAATTCACTGTCGAGCTTTATTTCAACCAATCATAGAACTATGATATGTCAATTTAGAGCATTTATCCATCTGCATACATAGTGCTGTTACCCAAAAAGGGGCTGTGACCAACTGAGAAAGAAAGTTACGATTGAGCCCTGAAATGCATTGAAAGATTAGGCTTAATAGCTACGGGGCAAGAAAAGACAGCAGCATACCACACAAATTTATGATATTGTGTTAGACTAGTCAGTCACAGACCTTGCCTGTGGCAGCTCTGAGGAGCTGCTGTTTCTTCTCCAGGTCCTCACGTTTGGCCGCCAAGGCCTGCTGTTCTGCATTCTCCTCACGCCACAGGTAGCTGCAGACAGGTACACACGTGCACACGGTTACGCTTATGTCACGAGCCGCAACCGATCACACCGAAAGTATCGTAGGTACATTTAAAGGAGTCAGACAGGAGAAAGCACTCGTCCACTAAGGAAGTGAATAACATGCATATTCTACACAAGTGAAAATATATAATTTATATATACACCAACTAGCTGGGATATGCCCTAGTTACTTGTGACCCGTATGAGGACGAGCAAGACAGAAAATGGAGACTCACAATCAGTCTATTCTGTCATCTGTAGGGCCGGGACGTCATTTTAAAACAGTACAAGTTTTATAGGGTTTTTGTCTAATATTGATATGCTCAAGGAAATGTCTCTCACTGTAAATGAAATTAAACCACAAGCAAAATAAATGCAAGCAAATATTTTATATTTTGGATACTTAAGCTTATGGCTAAGCTTCTTTCAATCTTGAAGTGCTGTTGCTGATGCAAATATTTTATATTTTGGATACTTGAGCTTATGGCTAAGCTTCTTTCAATCTTGAAGTGCTGTTGCTAATGAAGTCACTATGATGCCCAAAGAACTAAAATGCATTACAGCAAACGACGTCTTGTTGAATCAATATTTCAAATCATATGCTTTTACCTCATGAGAAAAGGTTAGTTTCCTTGTTGTACATCTTTAAGTTTACTTTTTCATGATGTTTTGCCTTGAGAGACAAACCCTGTGTGCTGTAAAATTAAGCGATACGAATCCAAAAT
The DNA here is from genome assembly GCF_033458585.1 of Syngnathus typhle. Lineage (NCBI taxonomy): Eukaryota > Metazoa > Chordata > Actinopteri > Syngnathiformes > Syngnathidae > Syngnathus > Syngnathus typhle. The sequence continues at coordinate 8,655,509 of NC_083740.1, forward strand.
GAACCTTACTTTCGTTCACTCTGCAGCTCATCTTTTCTGTTCTTCACTTCGTAGTACTTTTTGTCCAACTCCTCAACGCGAGTCTTCACCTCATTAAGATCTTGGTCTAGTTTCTAGAGACAAAAGGGAAAATGCAACTCAACTCAATTTTATTTAGAGAGCACTTCAAGAACAACCTAGATGCATACAAAGTGTTGGGCATGAAGTAAAAATCAAAGCGAAACATATTGTGTGGTTCTTGGTTTAACTTGGTCTCACTTTTTTTAAGGAGAACATGTAAATGCCATTTGAAAAAGGGTGTGTGGACAGTATATTCACTGTACATAAAAATAAAAATACAGATTACACTGTATAAACGCACACATTATCATATATTAGAATGACTTCTTACATTATACTGCTCAAGGTTCTTCTCTTTGTTGGTCTCTGTATCCTCCAGATCTTTATTGATGGCAGCAATTTGTCTCTTTTTATCATTGATGGCTTGGTCCAGAGATTTCAACTCTTTCTTGATCCACTTGTCCCTCTCCTCTTTGGAGGTGAACTGACTGCCACGGCCCTGCTTGGCATAAAGGTCGGTCCTCTCCTGGGTAGCCTGGGCAAGTCTAAATGAAAATTTAAAATTTTCCATCATCTGATATATTTCTTCAGGTATTCAGAGATAATTTCCACCATTTTAGGTAGGTAGTTGTTTTGAAAACAACTGGTTAATAAATATTAATTGAGGGAGGTATGGTTTTATTATTCACTTTAAAGCAAAAACCTCTGCCTATTTTCTGACATTTAAATGGACAAAGCAGGAACTAAATCATCAACAAGTTATGCGTGTGCATTTGCTATGATGTTTTTTTTTAATGAAAACAAATTAATTGAGTAATGAACAAAACATTATAACCAACAGCGATCATCAAAATAATTGTTAGCTGCAGGCTGCAGCCCTAATATGTACCTGCTGCTGCCACCGTCCAAATATATTGAGATTTAGATGACTGACTTACAAAATTAGGTCTGTTCCCCAGTTGCTCGGTAAGCTTGTGACGCTGTAAATGAGTCATCCCTACCTGGAGATACCTCGCTCCTCCTTTTCTTTCACCATATTGAATTTGGGTTCTGTCTCCTGCAGCTCCTTTTGTTTCTCTTCAATTTTCTCCAGCAACTTCTGACGCTCTTTCAGCAGACGTTTCTACACAACAGTGGAACAGGTTTTATATTCCTCATGGTGGCTTCTTCGCATTTAAAGATTTTGGGGAAAGAAATCTCTAAACTGCGAGGTTGAAATTCATGGCCAAAATAAACTAGGCCAACCAACAAAGGGCAACCTGCAGGATATCTTTAAGTGTAGGAAGGACTGTATGACTGTGGTCACAGCACTAAATCTTTCTATATTAGGGATACTAATTTGACTTTCAGAGCAAGCAACTCACAAGACTGCAACAATGTGCTGTGTTTGCAATTAGCCATACACTGCCAATGAGTTATGTAGATTTTCCCTGCTACAGCGCACATCATATGAGAGGATGGGTTGCTAATCATGGACAAAGTTACAGACCATAAAAACTACCTCTACTAAAAGACAGTCAAATAAAACACTGATATACTTTTCCAGTTGGCCAACAATGCAACCACACTGCCAACAGCCAGAAGGCATTCCTTTTCATTTGGCTCCAGTAACATTTGGTTGATGCTGAGCTGCCACCAACCAGCATTCTGCCTGGGACCCATCATGGCCATGAGTAAGACTGAGCCAATAAAGCTGTTATTTATGATGCTCTTCATACATACACACACGTGGCCACAAATATGAGGCCATACTGAGGGTGAGTCATACCAGCTCTGCACGTAAACCAATGCCAATAAAAATGTGCAGAGGGATTTACGCATGCTGCTGCTTACGCTTCTTGAATCACAAGCTTAGCTATAAAGAAATAAAATTAGCTAATTTATTATTAAGGGTTCACGGGAAGATGACATGACACCTTGGCAACACTTTGTGGCATTTTCCACATGCTAGGATCAGTGACTTATTTAAAAAGCACAATTGCGCCTGCTGGTAGCAGTGACAGTAGGGGAGATACATGCAGTGATGCAGAGGAAGGGTAAGTGTTGCTGGAAAGCAGAGTGACGTAGATGGGAGGCTTCCATACCCTCTGTTCACTGTTGCCTGCCAGCTCATCCTGCAGGTCCTTGGTTTTCAGCTCTAGTTTGGTCCTCTGTTTGATCTGTTCCTGGCGCTCAGCAGACAATTGCTCCCTCTCCTCCTTCATGGCGGAGATCTTAGATTTCAATTCTCGGACAACTCGCTCTGTCTCCTACATAAGGGCGGCAGGAAAGAAAAAAGGTGATTCAATTTATTCAGGGGTTCAAACTTTTGTTTGTTTCTCCTCAAGGGATTGAACTACTTTATATTCATCTGGCATGCAAACTGCCACGACTGCTTAGCGTCTTGCAGCTCCTCTATGTGTTTATTATTAGGGCTACCAGTACCTGTTTTAGTGTAATGTCAACAACTACTTGGCACATTGTAGAGCGAGCAAAATAAAGCCTTTGTTGTCAGTGCATCACCGGTTGTAGGAGTGTATGTCTATCGTGTAATATGTCTCGTCACCGTGGGATAGAGAAAACGTAATTTCGGTTTCTTTGTGTGTCTTGACATGTGAAGAGATTGACAATAAAGCTGACTTTGAGTGTGAATATGAGCTACTTCAGCCATGTTCCCAATAAACACTCAAATTTGGTGTAAAAGGTGGTGGGCACCCAAGTAACCAATTCACTTACTAAGACTCAACCATTTGTTAACTTTCCGTTTTAATACCATCTGCAGTGCTACTACAGATGGCACTTAAAAACCAAATTCTGTTTTTAGTGATAAAGTAATTGCCTGCATTTTACTTCCAGTGTTTGTTTTTTTGGTTCTATTTTGCTAATTTGTAGGTAGATGAGATCATTATTTATTCATTTACCTCAACTTTGTCTCTGGCATCTTGCTGAGCATCACGTAACTGTCGTGATTTGTCTCCACACGTTTCTCTCTTGGAAGACAGCTAAAAAATAGATACACAAATATTAAATAACTATGCTGAAAATAAACAAAAGACAACGTGATGTAAATGGAACTTTTTTATATTATCATCACTACTACACCTCATTACTTACACAATTAGTTGCACAATCGTGTAAAGTATTTTCGAAAACATTGTTACAAACACTGTTAACGAGGTTTGTGCACATCACCTCATCCAGTTTGGCGCGGGTTTCATTGAGCTCCTGGTTGTAGATGGTGTACTCAAGAGCTCTTCTCATCTTGTCCCATTTCTGGTACTGAGCCAGCTCCTCTTTTTCATCCTCGAGGGTGTGCAGACGCTCCTCAATGTACTTCAACAGCTCATTGATCTTCTCCCTTTTGCCCTCTGGTGAACACATTATTATTATTAGATCATTATTTGATTTAGATATAACTACACATTAGAATAATTGTATTGTTCAATATCGAGTTTGAAGGATAATTGAACATCAAACCAAAGAGGAGCACGCTTATTGAATTGATAATACGACAGGCTATAATTTGCCAGGTATGTTCAGCCGTTGATGATGACAGCTTGTTTCGCAAACTGGGAATAGGCAGAAAATTAGGATAAATAACTACTATTCTGGCATGACATGATTAAACTAAAGTAAGAGTTAGGGCTGGACAATTTCAGGAAGAGTGAATTGCATTTTTATTTGTGACAGACATTAGGAAATCACGCTTTTATTTACCATGTACAGGAACATTTACAAACATGACAGCAACAGACCTACCACTGAAAAATGAAACGATAGCAGCCGTCAAAGAAATGACTTTTTGGATGTATGGGTGTGACGTAGAAATGGGTTAGGGTTAACTTTTTTTTTAACCAGCTTAGAGTTGGCTAGTGTGACCTGTCCAGTTGATTGGTGATGTTGGTATAGTATCAAAATCCACACAGAAAGAACCCAGAGCTGTAACTGAAAACCTCAGCTACCTATATTATGGGCAATTAATTATAGAATAAAAGAATTGCTTAGAACACACCTGTTTCCTTCATGAGCGAAATACTTTCTTCTTTTCGTTCATCATACACTCTTGTTCCTGCCACCTCCCTCAGTAGCTTCAGACGCTGAGAGTCGGGCGCTGTGGCCATTTGGTTAATCTGCAGCAAATAATGAAATCATTACACTACAATATATGTATATATTGCACTTTAGTGAAGTCACAATGTGGCCGGTATTATAATGGAAACCATTTATGACGCCGTTTATGACAAGCAAGTTGGCGATCAGACCAGACTTCTTTCTCACCTTGCCTTGCTTGACAATATAGTAGGGGTTAGAGCGGGAGAAGCCGGCACTTTCCAGAAGGTTCATGACGTCATTCTTACTGCACCAATCACAAACACCACCAAACTTGTGATCACATGAATTCAGTGGGGCCCATATTTCCTGCGATTACAGGCAAACGAACACTTACGTCACCATCTTCTTGTCCAAGAAATACTGGTCCTTCTTTGCACCGATGACACGACGAAGGGAGACTTCCTCTTTGTCAATCTGGAGGGAGACATATTCACAATTAGCTACACACAACAACAACAAAACACACCAAAAATTATTATCCCATGTAATGCTTTCATGGTCTAAACAATACGTAGTGGACTGGAAAAAAAAAAAACAGTATGTGGCCATGTTTAGGGTTTAAGCTTACATGTTGTGTGGGTGTGACTCCTTTAATGTACAGTACTGTATTCAGCCCCAAAACATAGTAAACACTATGCATTAAATAATAGTGCAACAAAATTTGGAGTTACATTGGTTTTCCTGCGTTGAAAGCCTTCTGGCAACGGCGTTTACCGATGTGATAAATACACACAGTATTTGGTCTCAGTCTTACCGGCAGCCGGTTGTCGGAGTTGTCAAATATAATCTCCACAAATGCAGAAATGACTCGAGGACCAGTTCCTTCCTACAAAAAAAGCCAAGGAAATTTAATTTGCATGATCACTAAAGTTTGTCTTATTTGCAGCTTGTGCTACGTGCTACTTACATGGAGCAAGGCCAGGCGCTGCTCAGGTCGGAGGTGGCTGAACTCATCACTGAGCACAAACTGAATGGCTGGGGAGGAAGAAATAAACAATGAACGCCAGCTCTAACAAGGTCATGGATGGAAGCTGTTATCCTCAGTGGCTTACTTACCATAGAAAAAGTTACTTTTTCCTGATCCATTTCGTCCAACTGTGAAAAAGAGGGTAAAATGAATTAAACTGATATATGCCACAGCACATCAGTGTGCCATTGGAGAACAGCAGGTAGGCCAAGTAAAACCATCCACAATCACTTAATTGGTCTGAAATGTATCTTTTCCACGGATAATGTATCTTTGCTCATCTATACCGAGGATTTTTAGCATCTGGCACAACAATTATAACTCGGTATAGAATGTTGAATCAAATAGGTCCAGATTCCCATGATCACATTTGTGGGCTCTTGAGATTATACGGGATTTTTGTAATCTCATACAGTCTTTGTTCAAATAACTCAGGTGTCTGTACAAAAAAAAAAATGCAGTTTGAAGGTTGAGGTGTCAATATTTCGGTACTTACCGATGACATTGTGCTTGGGACTAAACGGGTCTACCACAGTCTGGTCCCGATAACTTCGGAACCCCTGGATGATAACCTGCACAAGACCCATTCAATGCATTTGGATGGAAAGGGGGTGTCAAATGCATTGCGTTTATCACAATGTAAATGTGTCAAATAACAAATATTGCAGCCACAGAGAAAGACTTAGAAAGTAGGGAGAGAGACAGGAGACTTATATTCACAGTTTGAAGATTCGGCTAGCCTTAGCCTAGCATCCTCAAAAGGGGGGCGGGCAATTCAACGTAGGACTTTCTCTGGAGTTTTGGTTAAATTTATAGTGACGGCCATTCATTTTAACGTGAATGCAACCTCCTTTGTTACTTACACGAAACAAGGTTTTAGCCTGAAGCTGCGTCCTCAGAACAGCGTTCATTCAGCAAGTAGCAATGCTAGCCCATTCGGCCCAGTGAGAGCAAACAAGGGGAACACACTGGTGTTGTTATCTTACCTGTTTGATGTACATCGTCTATTTCGGGGGTCTCCTTGTCTGAATTAGGAGCAAATCGGTCAGCCCCACGTAAATGGAGATGGGGGGTAAATAAAAGCCCACACTTGTTACTATTATTTTCTTTTCACCATTTAAAATTGGTGTACCACTTCGCAGTGAAGGAAAACATAGAAAATGGCGGCGGGGGCGGGATGAAATGGATCATACCAAAATGTGAAAACAGGGTGATAATGATAAATATAACACACGTTAACGTGGAACAGTAATTTGTATTACACCAAATTTGGCCCCTAGGAATCTACGTTTTAGTTTTATATGTAACAAAATCAATATTCGATATTTATTTTTGTGCAAATAATAGTAATTTTGAAAAATTGGTAGTTAGTTGCTTCCCCGTTTGTAAATTTGGTACAAATCTTGTTGTCTTCCGGGCGCGAAATGAGTGAGAGAGAAGCACGCGATAGGAATTGCACAAATGTAAAAAACTGCACTATCGTTTAAAAACAAAATGTCTAACATGGAAACAATATTCAATAAAACAATGCACAACATTATTCATGAGTAGCTAATTTACTTTGTTGGTACTTGAACAAACAAAAATCACAGAGTCCTGCCAAATTCACTAAGACTACAGAAAAACAACGCCTGTATTTAAATTTTTAGCCCCTTTACCCTGTGTATTTCTTAGTTGTGGGAAGTCACAATGTTCAAATAAATAGATACTTTACCTGATTGTATTATTTTTAAGGTATCAGTACTTTCTTTGAGTATTTACTTTTCAGATGACTTTTTGCTTTTATTTAGGGGTGTAATATTCAGCCACGAGGAGGCCGAAGGAGCGTCCACGTGTTGTGCAAAGATGTTGACAATTGCAAAATTATGAATTTGACAAAAATCCTCTTATTTCCTGAACTAGATCAAGTCCTTAAAATGATTATTATCTTTAATATACCAAGTGAATCATCTTAATGCTTCAACTGCATTTTTTAATCAGTATTTCTACTAAAGTACAAAGTACTTTTTCCACCTTTGACATTCGTTCAATAATTGTATAACAACAACTTTGGTTTTCAACTTTTATTAAACACTTTAACATCAACATTATTGAAAAAAATCACAAAGATTTCAATTTTGAATAAATTAGATTCCAATGCCTGACTGTATTTGTGAATGAACATATAAATCACATTATCAACCTAAGGCATGTTATATTGCAGTTTTATCACTGTGCTATTGCCACTACAGTGGCATCAGTGTCATCCTATGAAATGTGTACTACCACCCATTTAGACTTGCTCATCTCCAATCTGGTCTGCTGGTTTCAATACCAGGCACACGGGGAGCTTTTAAATTTGATTCCTTTTCAAGTAAGACGATGAGCAGTCGCAGTTCTTTTTTTTTTTCTTTTTTTTTAAGGCAGTGCAGTTATTGGGCTCAACTTGAACTGATGATGGATCGGAGACTTCAGGCAAGAGGTAGGAAGGGTGAATACAGATGGCTCAAAGTTTTGGGTGTTGAAGGAGGTGGTGATGTCATTGGCAAAAAAGGAAGCAGACTCTGGGATACAGGGAATGGCAGGTTCAGGTGTGGCTGCATGAGCAGGAGCTGTCGAAAGGACCTCAGACTCAAATTGCAGCAGCTGACCCATGAAACTGAAGTTGGGTGAGATAACAGCCCGGCGCTGCTTGATGATATCGAATGCTGCATCCAGTTTCAGCTGCTGGGTTCTCATGATGTAGGCCATACAAATGGTGGGGGAACGAGAGATGCCCGCTTCACAGTGGACGAGGACCTTTCCCCCGGATTGCTTTACGTGATCTGGACACAGGACAAAATGCAAACGAGTCAATCACTGGACACGGATGTGCAATTTTCTTCAAACAGGTTACATAATATTAAAAATCAAAACTAGCTCTACAATCGCAATGGGACATTCAAATGGACAACTGGGAAGACTGTAGGGGATGCATAGAAAATAATAAATCACAATTTAAGGAACTGAAGAAATAACCTGCCATTTACTCCTACTCACCAAGTATAAATATATCACAGCTGTAAAGGCAAAACCCACAGAGAACCTTTGCAGGGACCAGGTTTTGTATATTTTTATTCTTTTAAATCAGTGTCATTTTTCCACACTTGTCCTCCTAAACCATTGTGGGTGTTGGGTGCTAACCACCATGTCGTAGGGAAGCGTGCAGTTCGACTAATATCATAGTTCTTGATTTTTCCGAGCTTCTCTTTTTAGGAGTAGTAGAGTAATACGCAATTTGTTTTCCAACACGGTGACAAAACACCTGCATATCGGCAACTAACCAATCAGAGGAAAGGTGTTTTTCATATAAAACTAAGAAGAACCGCAGTCCCAATTCCAACAAAGCTTATTTACATACTGAATATTTTTTCAACATTAATGAGAAAACGGCACCGTCTAAAGAATGAAACCTGAAAAGGCAATCCTTCTTATTTCCACACCAAATTATCTCACAAATCCATTAGATTAAAAATTGGAGAAAACTGGCATGGAACCTTTAACAGAACTTTTTAACTTAAAGGTCATTTTAATCAGCTCCAGTGGACCACTTGCCTTGATGGTTGTTTTAATGAGCAAGCTGGTAATGTTGTCTTTTCAGTCAAAGGTCAACAACATTTATTTTTATCCCCTAAACATCTTTATCACATTTAACCTTGAGATGTTCATAATATACGTATAATCATTTATTGCGCCATAAATTCTGTCAGACCAAAGATAGCCCAAAATCGGAAAAGCCTTAGCCACCCCTTCCTTAAACTGTCAATCATCTCCACTTAATTGAACTAACTCAGGAGCTTAGTAGATGAATTTTGGAGCTACTGTAGGCTAAATGTAGGTTAATCCTGCTCCTGGTACAATTAGCTCTCTTATGTAATGAGGACTGAATGTAGGCTGCATCCTCAAACAATACACAATAGCAGCCAACCAATAGTGGTCAGTGCAGTAGCTCCTGGCTGGGCTTTGTCCTTGCTTTTTATTCCAGTCTATAAATAAGCACCAACACGTTGTGTGCGTCGTTTGCTGCTGCTGTTATGATCCAGCGTCAGCCTCCCACACACTCTTTTCACCAGAGGCTGCTGCTCTTAGGCCCACCTGTGAGTGAGCAACCAACCGCCGCCGAGGTGTGTTACACCTCATTCAACCTCACAGCACGACCACACCCACTGGAGATTAGGCGAGCAGGCCAAGACAACATGCGAATATCTTTTTAAAGCTAAGAACCAGGAGGGCGTCAACACCTCGGCAAATCCTGAAGGGATTGGACTGGTTGGCTGCGTTGGCGGAAGCTTGGGGGTAGACGATCAAGCTAAACTGATTACCACTGGGTTTCTTGGAGCCCTCTATTTGTGAATGGTAGGAGGCAGGCGCAGTGAGGGTTTATTTGAGGCTGACGAAGACGCCTTTTAAAAATAAACACCTATGCATAGGAGTCGCCTAATTCAGACAGAATATTTCCAAGCCTTGCGTGTAATCCGCAACTATAAATATACAGAACCTGAAGGTGGTGTTATTTTGGGGAAAGCTCTTTCCATGGGATGGTGCGTATATGTCCTTTGCTAAATAGTCTGGCTGAGCACATGAGTTTGAGCGGGGAGTCAAGACAAGAAATAAACACGTAGGATTATGAATCCGAAATAAACCTTCAGGTGGAAGCCTCGAGAAAAACGGGTTGGACAGTCATCTTAAAAGATTTAACTCACCGATAAATTCTATTGCCTCTTGGAAGTGGGAGCTGATGTCTGCCATGTGGTTGTCTTCCACCGGGATCCATTTGTAATTGTAGTGGACCTTGTTGGGCTGCATGTCTTTGCGTGACACGTTGAGCAAGGCAGTGATGTGAAGGTCATTGAGATAGTCCTGCCTGGAGGCGTGGTAGGCACTACCGAGGTAGAGGAAAGGCAGGATCTCCACAGGTTTACCCTGAAAGTGAGAAATGGGTGGGGAGGAAACCAAATGTGAGTCAAGATAAGTAGGCCCAATATACAACAAGGTGTGATATTGGGACAGACGCATCCATCTGATTAAAAACTTGTCAACCTGAAGCAAATCAATATGCTTTTCCCATCTAAATGATCGTAAAGCTGCTATGTGGAACTTGATGTTGCACTTTTCATATGATATTCGTAAGAATGTTGTCGTGGAGTCAAAAAGAAGAGTTAAAAGATTGCAACATGAGCAACATCTCATAAATCTGATAGTGTTGGGATGGTAACTCGATTGAATGATTTACGATTTGTTTCACTATAGTATAGGAATCCTGAAGGAGTCCTGTTCAACAACAATCCATAATATAGTAGATTGATAATTGAGATATTGGAAAGGTCATGGATGAAAGGGTATGTTTTTCCTCCATCTGGCCTACTTTCGTTATGGGACGCAAATAGGTCACAAAATGTCACAGCCGTGTATGTTTGTAAACAGATATATACGGTATGCCATATATAAACCACTAGTGTTACATTATTCTGTTGGATGTTATGCCAGAAAAAGACGGATGTGTGTGTGTTGTTGGGGGAAGGTGCTTTGGGGTGGATGATGATGTGCTGCCCTCACCTGATCATAATCTGGTTTGTGGTGACCAAGCTTCTCACTGCTGGCTCTTTTCTCGTTTTCGCTTCCGCTCAGCTCGATGCTTTTCACTTCAGTGCAAAGTTCAGGGTATTGCGTGCGGAAGTTCTCATATCCTCCTGTGAGACGGAAGGGGTGGCAGAGAAGGGGGGCACAAAGAATTAAATTTAAAATAATTAACAAACGAATACACACCTTGTGAAACCACAGAGTTTATGAAACAGATTTAGCGCCGGATTATAAACTGATTATAAAAGCCCCATTAATTACTGGATTTCGCTAATCCTTTACACTTCCACAGGATGTAAAGGCGACAAATTGAAATGGAGGTGTTTTAACACATGATCGCAAACCCGCGGCTAATTATTTTGAGTTTTTTCCTCTCGATCTTCAATTGTTTCTTGCCACAGCAAGTCGGTTTCACAATTTGTTCATATTTGTCAGCACTGACTCATCGGCTCCGTTGACGCACATTTAGTTTAAGGAGGAAGACCGATCGTATAGTAGGCCAAAAGAGATTGTGTAGCTCCAATTGGAAAACGTCATTGCAATTGTTTATTAATTTCATTTTAGGTTATTCTACTTTTTCTGTCAAAGGAAAAAGATTTTGTGTCAATGACATGTAATTGTGTGTCAATACATTGGCATCAATGTCATCGCTTTGACTGATTGTGCTTGATTTCCGATAAAATAATGTCAGGCAAATTATCTTCATTTTTCTTTCTTTCTTTCTTTCTTTCTTTCTTTCTTTCTTTCTTTCTTTCTTTCTTTCTTTCTTTCTTTCTTTCTTTCTTTCTTTCTTTCTTTCTTTCTTTCTTTCTTTCTTTCTTTCTTTCTTTCTTTCTTTCTTTCTTTCTTTCTTTCTTTCTTTCTTTCTTTCTTTCTTTCTTTCTTTCTTTCTTTCTTTGGGAAAATAAAAAAGTTGGTTACCTTTTAAGAAGCAAATCTTGGTCCCGCTGGCCACATGCGTCAGGGTGTTTATTACTATTTGTGCTACGCTGTCCTTCTTGAGCTTCTGCCAGTGGGACGTCCGGTCGTCCAGAGCCACCACTGCCGATATGCTCCCCTCCCGGAGCCGGAGGAGGGCTTTCTCGTCCGGGATAACAAACTGCAGAGGCACCGGTCCTCCCCGCGACCTCCGGACCACCACGGAGTTGAGATTGACGTTCACGGAGCCGTTGATGCTGGAGTTCGTAAATGACAAGTAAGGTCGACAGTCTACGATAAGGCAGCTCCCCCGCTCTTTCCTGATGATCCTCCGCAAGTGGCGGCCGTCGATGCTGGACACTTTCATTTTTTTAAAATGTTTATTATTGCCCAAAGAATGCGTGTAGATTCCTGAATGAGAGTGGCTGCGGGCGAACGATGAGCCCAGCGCGCCTCAGTGCCTACATTGCCTCCAAGGGGATTCCGGCGGAGTCTTTTTCTAGTGAATGGGACTTCGTTGTGAGTGACGTCACGGGCCATATATGGACAGCAGTGAGGCGTGGTTGCAGCTAAAGACCCACCCACGAGGATGACGGCAGTTGCGTAACTCCTCCCTCTCTGTGACGTGCCGCAGCGATTGATTAACTCTTATTACTCATCTCACGTCCTCTTCTCACTCGTTTCGAAGATCAGTTTCGAGAAGCATTTTTGTGATATTATCTCATCAAAACAGACAACATTGAAAGCACCACAGATGAGTGCAAGAGCGTTCACGGTGTGGGAATGTGAATCATATTTCTGAGCAAAGAGGAACACGCATGGAATTTGTTTACAGTCGTTGGTGTCATCTTGGCAACCGATGCAATTATTCTCAAACACACGAGACTACACTAGACATTGTGCAAAAAAAAAATCTGCTTTTTAATACTACAAACAATGCCATATTGTTATGGGATATTGACTTGTGCAGGTGTATGTAAAACAAAAACCTTATTTAGCATTTGGCCTATATTTTAGTCATTTTTTTAGCATTTGGCCAATATTATTCAAAAATGTTCTAAAATTAAACAAGTAAACAGTGTTTATAATTATTGGTGTTTTACTGTTTGCAGTGCACTATTTCTGTTCTTCTTCTTTACCAATAATGCCACAGGCTAGTGACTTGTGCATACCTCGTGGCATTATGAGAAACATACCCAATAGTAATCAGTCTCCTTGCTTAGTTACATCAACATCAACCTGTTCTTATGATCTCGAAGGCACTCGACAGATTGACGTGGCTCGCTAGTAGACCAAAATACGCTACTGAACGAAGAGAATAGATCTTTTGGAATAAAGAAATGATGATGGAAAGAAATATTTAAATTTAGGTCATAAATGTAGGTCAGTGCTTCATTTGTTTAGACCAGCAGAGCAGTCCTTGCCTGCTCACCACTAATTTTGATTGAGATGTTCGCAGAGAGCTATTGATTTAACAATTTTTGCGTACTAGATGGTACATGTACAGGCATGCAAAGAAAAAGCTGTGCCTCTTGAATACAGGAGGGTGTGTTTGGGGGGGAGTATTTCCTTGCCCAAGGGCACATCCACAGTAGTCAGAAAGCTGACTAGCTCATCTCCAACAACTTGTTACTGCCCATGATCAGCACTGTGGTTGTAGAATTGTATGAGGGCTGTGGCTGACATTTTGGTTACCTCAAAGAAGAACAGCTCTTCTGCCCATATATGTGTTGTTTTTATGAGTAAACAGTATTGACAAAATGGTGGAGTCATCTTGCGACTATTCAGCCTTGAGAGGTAATGTGAGAGCTGGCGCCGACATCTGATTATCTTATTGCGGCATGTTGCGTGTGACAATATTCTAATAAATAAAATGAGAAAAACTGCCCTTAAAAGTGTGATTTGCTATTATTTATGTATACTGGCCAATATTATGAACTATTCACACAGCTCAGTTCTTTAACAGAACATAAGCAAGGTGCTGTGTGTTTGGCTTTAAACATTGTAGGCTACCCGAGGAGTCAAAAAGAGGTGGAGTTCTCTAACACTGACACTTGCCGTGTCCAAGAGAGTTAATTGATTTGCTCACAAGCTATTGCCTAATGATATGAAATTTATAAAGTCTATGGCGACTGACCAATAGATTTGTGAATGAATATGCACTTTTTATATTTAGACTATGGGATTTCCGCTCGACAGCAATGATGTGTTGAATTTATTTCATGATTTTAATAAACCCTTTAATAACCCTTTTCTACATTACAAGAGGTTCTGCATCGGCCCATGTGGTTATTATGATATTTTTACGGTCCTATTCACATAGAAAATGTTGCGCCATATAAAAAATGCTAGTGTAACCTGATCACCTAACAGCGCAAGGCTTGTTTGTCAATTCCCCAGACTGGTTTCTGCCAAGCCCGAGGTTCCGGCACAGTGTGGGAGTGTCCTTGTAGTCAGTCTAAATAAACACCTACTCAGACCATATTTAAAATGGAAAATTGCCAATTAATTAAATTACTTTGTATTAGTGTGGAGTAAGCGCTATTCTTAGCAGGAAGCTTACTATAAGGACCATTGGACAAATGAATACCACATACTGTTCCATATGTTCAGCCGTGGTAACATTGTGTCAGACATCAGGTAAAAATCTCAGTCATCACGGGATCACGAAGCAGAGAGTGGGCTTTGTTTGAAGAAGCCAAATAAATCGATAAACCAGTCTGACAGTGCTGTGCATGTTTGGTGTGGGCTTGGATGGAGGGAAAGATGTCTGAAAGGCTGAGGCTAAGCAGGCCAGCAGGCAGTGTGCCATATGGTCAGGTCTAATCTGGGCTTGTGACATCACGGCTGATGAGTGCGCCGAGGCCCACCATCCGTTCCCGAGCCCTCATTTCATTATGGGGTTTGCTGGTGTCAGCTGTAAATAACAACAGTGGACCGGTGTGAGCCAGACAAACATAATGTCTCTTCTGCTTGCTTTTGTGAAAGCTTTCTCCATTTCTCTCCCTCTCTGCTGGTTTACGCATGAGCTCCTACACGGGAACAGGATTTCATTCAGCTATGTCATTATTTATCTTTTCAGATCATTTCCTTGATAGCTCATGACTTTTACCGTGGATGTACTGTGATGTAAGAACTAATTAGACATGAATAGAATCCATTGCATGTTTTGTCATACCCATAAAAACAGAGCTATGTGGAAGATTAGCAGGAATTTCTCTGAAATGTCTCTGGAAATGCCAGTAATTCATCCAGTCACTAACAAAGCAAAACAACAGTGTGTGTAATGCGTTTTTATAGCAACAACCAGCACTCGCCAATGTTTTCATAGCAACAACAAAGACTCGACAATGTTTTAATAATAACATAAATGTAATGACTTAATTCAACACGATTTAATGCGTCGAACCAATTCACAATAATATTAGTTCACAGAAGGTAAAGAAGATTTGCATGCAAGTAGTGTGATATTTTCTTTTTCTCTTGTTGCAGGCACGTGAACACATAGACCCCAAAGGGGACTTCGCTTTTTTCTTCCTCAAAAAATTATGGCTTTTTTACTAGGGTGTTTTTTTTAATGTGAATTTTTATTTAATAGTTTTTTTAATGAATACATTTTACTTTAATTTTACCTGTCGCTCTTTTAAACACTGCCTCGCCCCCTTCGCTCTCACTCTTGCAGCATGGCTGCGAGCACAAAGGAGTGGTGATGATGGAAGTCAACAAATGACAAGATCAAACATAGTTAATGTGTGTCTTGCTAACGTGCACGTAAGAGCACGTTAGCTGATGTTTTCGATTTACCCAAAGCTCTTCATTGTGAGCGAAAATGTGTCGCGACTGGTGAATACAGTTACAGTAGTTGTATCTCATTTTGTCACGTCTAATACACTGCTACATATATTGTGTGCTAATTAATTAAAATGCCCAATATGCATGAAGTTGTAGTTGCCAAATCATTGGAGGGATGAAGAATGAATTTTTTTTTCTCTTCTCAAATGCACTGTACAATCCAGTATGCTCATCTGAGTGGGGGTGTTTTTGCTCAAGAGGTACATAGTGTTCTAGTCAAATGTTTTTCATGCAAATGTTGTCAGACTGTTCATTTTCATAATGCTTTTTGGAGACACTATTGGTATGGTATGCGAGTGCGTCATGCCACTTCCTGTCCAGATAGTCCCGTTTTCCATGTGACTTATAAAAAGCACCCAAACACAATAGGCCCACCCCCTCCTCAGTGGCACAGGTGTTTCCTAGTTTGCCTCCATGTCCCAATAAGGCCGTGTGACTCATTTCAATCACATGACACGATCACAGTTTGCACCCAAGTTTCAAAATATCAATGTTTCAAAAATTTATTAGACATGGCTCGCACCAAATACCTGGTTACTTCCTTTACTGTGACTGATTACTTCCACACAGATGAACGGCTAAGCACATTTTCATGGTCAATTGCAAAAATGTCGTATAGTGAAGCCAAATGCTGCAACACTGAATTTTCTGAAGAGTAGAAAGTTGCATGTCATAGATTGCCAGTCTCTTGCCAGATTCAGAATACAACAGGAATGTTTGGCATGTATGAATTCAAATCATGATCGGATAGCACATATGACACATAATGCACACAAACACAGTCAGCCACATACGCACATGCTTCAAAGCCTTGAGTCACTCCTCAGTCCCACACACTCGGCTCCGTTATGACTTGACTCTTCCAGACGAGCCAATCCCTTGGCAAAACAAATGAGGGCAGAGAAATCAAATAAATACAGGCGAATGCAGTAGAAGTAAGCTCACCCTTTGGCTGAAATCAATTATTGTTCTCACAGAACGTCACTCCAAGTGAAATTTCAGTAGATAAAAATAGTCGGGGCCTCGGGATGTGACACATTTCGGTTGTTTGCGTTCCAGAGGAATGCGTGTGGTGGGATTTCATTAAGGAATTCTACGCGGTGTTGTGGTATTCTTCACTTCATGACACATATACATGGATAGTGTGTCATTCTGTAGTTTGGGTTTAATTGGAAATCTTGTGTTCGTTATAATTTTCACATATTGAATGTGCATTTGTGAAAATGAGCCGATACGGTAATCTTGCATGCTCATACTTGAAAAGCTGTGTCATAATTGCCTAGAAACAAGGTGAGGCTTTATTGTTGTTTCTTGCAGAAAGGAGAGAACTCATTCAAAATATTTACTCTCTTACTCTCGCATTTATTTCTCACGTTTATATGCAAAAGTTGCTGCCAGAATAATTCATAGCAAAATTAACAATTTAAATCTAATAGTAGTTCAACCGGTCATATTTTGTAGTGTTTTAGTGAAGTTGAATAAAGTAAATATTGGTGTTTTCATTTTAGTTTGAACAAAACTTATAGTAGTGTAAAGTAGATCGGTCTTACTCTTCTCAACTGGTCTAAGTTCATAAACGCACAGCCATGAACCTGTAATGTCACTTGCAAAAATGCTAGCTCCTCAATTGAAGTTGCACAAAGGATGATAGTTTTTTTTTTAAATTAATGCCATTATGTTTTCTTAAAAAAAGAAATATGAAATTGAAACTGAAATATATACCGTATTTGTATTTAAAAATTCCCATGAAAAATCTTTACAAACAAGAAAGTTGCTGCTATGTACAATGAGAATTTAATAAATAGAAACTGCTATAAAAGAAGGGAAACACTGGTCAGTCAGTATTAAATGAAATGTTTTATTTTCCCTTTTATATCTTCAATTGCTCCCTAATCAAGTAAAATATATTTTACCTGACTATTTGATCTTTGGATACATTTTTCAGTAGGATACGAAATACAAGATACTATATAACACTTTGTCCTACATACATGGAACATTACACAAAGCTCTTGTTTCT
Source organism: Syngnathus typhle (assembly GCF_033458585.1). Taxonomy (NCBI): domain Eukaryota; kingdom Metazoa; phylum Chordata; class Actinopteri; order Syngnathiformes; family Syngnathidae; genus Syngnathus; species Syngnathus typhle. The sequence continues at coordinate 8,673,016 of NC_083740.1, forward strand.
ATCCAAAAGGACCTCTGCTCCATATTTCTCATCATCACAGACATTATGGCTCCTCTTGCACTAAATCCGTTCCCAGAGCCTCTTCCTGTTCCGGCAGGATGTTGGATTAGAACATTAGAAGGTGAGAGGATCACTGACAAACATCACATCAACACCTACACTTGACATTTCCATAGCAAACACCATTGCAACTCTTTTGCAAAGTTCAACTTTTTACAATGAATAAATGCACATGCATGTACACCATGTCACTGCAGTGGTTTGCAATAAAGAATGAGGAAGGAAGTCAGAGTTCATACAGTTTACACAAAAGAAACCAGGCAGGATGATGCTTTAAGAATAGAATAGGTACAGACCGAATGTGAAGTTCTGCTCCAAGATTCCAAGTCAGTACTGTACACTTATAATGTAATAATTTTGTATCACTTTTCGAGCAGTAAAAGTAAAGTAATACATGCATAAGTGCCAATCAAATGAGATATTCCTTTGTTCATCCCACGTGAAAAAATTACAGTATACAGCAGCCATCTTTTACAAAAATTTTAAAATATGGTGTGAGTATAATGCAACATTAGAATTGGCTGTGTTAGGAATTATGCACTAAATGTCACTCTTATATTAGGATTATATTTCATGTATCAGTGAAATGATAAATGTTGAATACTAACGATAAGATGATGACCTAAACTCACTACATATTTGAGTAGCACAAGAAAATGGCTACCCAGAGCCCGATACAGCGGATAGGTAGTGATTCTGAGAACAGCCACTGTGTATGTAAACCCCGGAGTATGTTACGGTAATGAAAGGAAATGTCACACATTTTCCCTTACACAAATGCTGATGATGACATAAGATTTCTTGTTTTCGTAACGCAATATTGTCGAGTCCCTCCCACACCCTCTCTCCTGCCTGTTATTTGTTTCCCCCCTACACTGCGTGTTCACCCCCCTGATGTCCAGCCGGCTTCCCCTCCCATCACCTGTGTGGGAGGCACAAAACCCAATTCACTCAGATGAGATTAAACTCACAAGGACCTTACAGATTGTGCTGATCTGCCTTACAGACAGACAGACATGCTTACATTAACACTGTTCTCACAGTGACACAGAACAGAAGTGCTCCCACTCAGTGGATGGAAAGACATGCAGAGGCAGGGTTGGAAAGATGTAATAGATAGGAGCTCTGGGAGAGGGTGGCGATGCGATGGGGGAAGTAGCATACGTCACAGGAAGTGGGCATGGCTGTCACACGTACGCAAACCGCACACAGTGTAGGCACACACTGTTATCATTGGAGGCAGGTGCCTGTGTGTCAGAGAAAGGAACGTTTTGCACGGGAATACACATGGGCTTGCTGGAGAGTCGTGCATTTGAAAAGAACATTCGAGTGGAACATTCTAAAAATGTTATCTGGAATAACCTCAAGGTGGATGCTTCCATTTGAAGAAGGATAAAAACAGACAGCGAACATATAGAATCATTTTGCTCATGATTGTGCCTTTACGTAACACTATAAAAAGTGGTTTAAAATAAAGCAAGCAACTTGTGTTGCTTTTTGTCACACCCTTTTTGGAAGTAACTAGGGCTGAAGTGCCTGCGGTGCCAGTATCAGTTTCTAATTTTAGTCTGTAGCTTGCCGTAGGCGGTGTAATGATAAACATTTCTGACTAGCCTGTAGCTATTCCAATCTCAGATGCGAGCGAGCATCACAGCACTAGTCAATAGATCACACCAGTGCCAGTTCCAAGTCAAGATAAATCCGAGAAAGAGAAAAACAAATCATGGATGACAGAATTAGTCAGACTCCATCTTTCATGGCCCATGATTTAAGGAACCGATTTTGAATGTGAACAGAGTTTTGAAACTTCTGCACAACATTGGCTAAGTAGGTCTCTAAGGTAGGGGGACAGTCTAGTGACTCATACATCTAACCTCCCCTCAATTAGTGAAGGAGGAGGAGGGAGTAAAGGGCGTAGGTGGTTTTGACTCTAAATTTCCTGTCGGTTGGAGCTCCCAAGCCAACCACTTCAACACACACAGTCTACAGGGAAGGCTTGTTTGATTGAAAGGAGTGAAAGGTTATATTTTTCCTATTTTGGGAGTAAACCCCTCTCCTCGCAATTCTTCTTTCTTCTCATGGAGCCATCAAATGGAACAAGACACTACTTTTATCGCAACCCACAGTCTTGATTGCGAGGAACCGCTGCATCTTGATAAAGTTGTTCAGTATGTTTTTTTTTTTTTTTCTTAGGGCTGTTCAAAGTAGCGGTAGAGTCAAAGGTCGTCAAGAAAGTGTTCAGGTGGCAGCCAGCATCCGAGCAAAATGGGAGTCGGATGAGAAAATGTGACCACTTGGTTGATTGGTTTGAAAAAAGAAACAGAATGCGCTTATGGATTAGTAAATAAATACAGTGCCAAAATTAATGAAGATTTCATCGAAAATTTGCTTACGAATGCAAGTGCGGGTGCTCCAAATTGAGGAAATGCAAATTGATTGACTGACTCACGGGTAATTCAACCATCGTCCAACTTAAACCACCTTCATGGTGATCTCTGGAAAACGTGACACAAAGTATCATGTACACCGGGTCAGATTGTGCAAGAATGGGTTTGATTTCAACAAAGTGCTTGTATCTGTGTATTTCAATGACACATACTCTATGTAGGGAGCGCCTTGACATTGCAGTGGCAGTGACTGACAGGATGAGTCACTGTTAGCATTGACTATTTGCCATATTTGTGTACACAGGGCTGACAAAATAAAGTTTAAAAAAAAAATCAATATTATCCCAAACTGTCCTCTCCGTGGATATTATCACCAATGCCAATCCTTAACTAGTTGTCCATGGTCACCCAACTCTGTCATGACTCATTTAAATTAAATAACAAACTGAATAGGTGGTCAAAAAAAAAATGATTGTGTCTGAAAACACAATACAGAATTACATGATTTTTAATGAGTTGAGGTGACATTTAAAAGACACTCTATGACTCAGCATGGGAGAAAGCGAATCCCACTTTTGAGTCAACGATGAGAGATATGACGTGCAACAATAATTAAAAAAAAAACTTCAGCTTAGTGGTCAAGCTGAAATATACACAACTGAGGACATCCAGTTCTTGAGGGAGCGCCCTATACAGTCATCATGGGGGTTGGAGGGCAGCGACCGGTTTACTTCCCATCGCAACTGAAGCAACAACAGCACGGAGGAGCGACATTAAAAGGGAGGTTCATGTGAACAGTGATGAATCTGTTTATTTTCACAACAATCAACCATAAGGAACAATAAATTAGTAAAATAATTAAAAAAAAGGCAGAAATTTCATTCATTCGTTCGTTCAAAAATCCGAATCCACATAAGCTGTTTGTCACACCACAAAGAATTTTATGCATCACTGGGCGCCATTTTACACGTGTTAAAAAAATATATACAATGGAATGAAATTTCAGGTTTTTATAAAATGACCTGACAATATAAGACAAAATAGCAAGTTGATCCAAATTAAAAAATATATATATAGCTACATATGACAGTTATTACGCAAACTAGAACCAAACATTTCTCATGTTTTTCACCGTTGATCATTTATTTACGCAGTTTATTTTCTGTTCTTCCTGTTTGTCCACTTTTCTTCCTCTTATGCCAGAACAGTGCGAGCGCACGCTACATGCCATATCATTAAAGTCTCATTTTGTGTTCTCTGAATTGCTTGTAAATGCTTTGTTTATGTGCTTCACCAATGTCCCCTCCAGCTACAAGCCAATCATAATTTTGTAGATTGCCAAAAAGCAATTGGGCTTGTAAAACAAAAGGATGAAGAAAATAATTTAAAGTAATTTCCTGTCTTTTGTAAGACAAAGCAGTGACGTTGACTGATGGAACATTTAGCAGAAATCCCTCCCCTGAGATGAGAGCAAACTGACTTATCTCTTGTCTTTGTTTTACTGCCATAGTATGTAAACACTGGAGTCTCGTGTCCCCGAGATAACTTCTGGTCTTATATATATATATATATATATATATATATATATATATATATATATATATATATATATATATATATATATATATATATATATATATATATATATATATATATATATATATATATTAAAATGGACTTGACTTAATGTGAAAGGCTCCGTGATGTCTGCTCACAGAGGAAGCGATCAATGGCTGCAAATGAGGCCTTCTACCTGAATCCAATCAGGGCTGCTGCTCAAGCCTCTTATCATGAGCTCTTTCCAGGTCTGATGAAAGGGGACATGGCGGGCAGACGTCCTCCAGGGACCAGGAGTCAGGCGGGGTTAGGGTTAGAGGAAGGAATTTGCTAGACAAATGGGATTCCTTGAGCGAAACGGCGTTCCGGATCCAGGTTGTGAACGTTGATGTTTAAACATGACGGTTTCTACACCAGATGGAAAATGTATGTTATTATACGTGACTTAAATAGTGTAGCTACAATTTGACCCATTAACACAATTTTTACAAAATCCAAGTTAACAGCTTCAAAGCTTCAAATGAAATACGCAACTATTACAATATTTATCGACTGGCCGTATTGACCACGCTACGTAATGAGTTGTCACAGTTGATTAGTAGCCCGTATTGATATATTGATTCATGGGTTGCTAATCATTATAAATGGGTGGGGAGCAGCTGGAGAAACATGATTAGGTTTCCAACAATGTCTTTGAATCTACAGATGGATCCCTGTGGAACTACAAACATCCATGAAGGAGAGGGCTAAATATTTTTCCTATCATTTCATAAGACCATGTATAATAGATTTTTTTTTAGTTGACAAGTTAAATGGCAGGGAGAAAACGACAGCTTACTATATGTGGTGACTTTGTAAGAGGCTTTTAATTTTTTGATGCAATGTTGCAGTCTAGTGACAAAAATGATGCCGCCAAAGCGAGAGAGCTTGAGTCAAAGGAATGAGCACCTCCTCCCCACCAACACCTAGCAAATGTGTCTCATTTTCTTACGTTTAATGACACTTACGTACCTTGCCTCTTGACTCATACCGCCATCTTGTACTTTCGTTTCACCCACCACCGAAAACCTGATAAATCACTCCTCAAGTAGCTTTTAGTCTTCTCTAACATCTCCATCTGATGTGCGCTCTTTCTCATGTAATTCATTGGGTCATATCAGTCAATAGGATTCATGGAGCCGGTGAAGCAACTGCACTCACAAAAGCAATTATTTAGCTCGTTCCAAACTCCAACCTATTTTCCCTTAAACTGGCATTTCATTTGGACAGACTGCACGAGTCGGGCTTCACCCAATGACTCACCGCCATGCTGTTGCTTGTGTGAATTTGGAGTCATATTAGAAGCTGCCGTCGGCAGCGTGCTAATGATGCTTGCTGCTGAAGAGGGCTGATGCCTGTCTGAGGTCATGTTGATTTCCGTGGTGATTTCTGTTTTTCTAGTGTGATCCTTTGAATGAAGAAGGTGATGTAGACACCGTGATGACGTGCAATAATGTTTTGGGTTTTTTTGCATTATTGATGCATCTGTTTTTTTTCACTCCTTGTGTCTTCTATACATGGACTCTCTGTGGTATACATCCATTTAAGGATTAGTAACTTTTGGTGCAGCATCAGCGGCAAAGTGTCTTGGGTTGCCTTTGTGAGATATTAAAATTGTGTTGATCAGAAAACGGGCAGATTGTTTTTTATGGCATTGGATATGATTTCATTTGGGATGAATGTTGTAAGAATTCAAAGAAAAGCTAAAGTTAATTTATAAAACTCTACAATGTATCGTGAAGTAATCTGAAGTTAGCTGGACCTTAGAGAGATACAAATAAAATGCTATATACATCATTTTAATTCTGAATATTACGCTTCACAAAAAAAAAAAAAAAAAAGTATTCGGACACTGTTGTAGACGCACAAAAAAGGAGGAAGGTAAATAAGACAAATAAGGTAGACTTCCTGTTTCCAAAACAACTGTAACAAAACCCTCCCAGAGTGGAAATTGCTTATAAACTATGACGCCACTATAGAGTTCACTGCGACGCTTTTATATATCAGACTTAGAATTAAACATCGTTTTTATGACCAAACAATTCATTTACACAATGTCCATTTCATTGTGGATTTTTGCGATTAAAATGACACTTCTAACTTCATTTCATCATTATTCTAATTTGCATTTAAATTATACTCATACATGTGTGGCTATTATGATAATGTGGAATTACAGATATAAACTAATAATCTACTCATTCAGTCTTTTATAGACTTTAACATTAGTCCCTGCTCATATATTGTGCCTTATGATTGACTCCTATTACCTTAAAACAGGTTAGACTAGTTTCAGACTTCCTGTGTGGGTAAACAAAATTGTACATCCAGTAAATACTACCACAGCTGATTATAAAGCTCATGGAAACAACAGAGTTGCACATTTGGCACGCTGAAAGAAATGAGTCCCTTCTGACCAGCCTACACTTCCTGCCCTACATTGCGGAATGACACAGGACCAGCTATGCATTTCCTCAACGGGAAGTGGACCTGCTTTTGTCGGGGGCTCGAGGGATGGCAAAACTTGCAATACTCTTCCAACCGCACTGACAATTATGATCTTATCCTGAGTTTAACTGCATGAATATTTTTGGTTTCGTTATTATAAAAATATTCTATCCTCCTGTCATGTCTTACAACCAAAGTCTTACACAGGGAATGGATGTAATGTAATAATATTCACATTACGGTTTCTGTTGTGTTGTTTCCCTTTTCGGGTACTTCCACCAAAAAACACTTTAGTTCCCCTCTTGCTGATTAAAAACAGTCATCAGTGAAGTTTGTGACGTGATCATGTTTTGCTAGTACAACTATCGTTTCTCATCTCACATAATAGACAGTTAAGAACATTTACACAGGAAAATCATATAACAGCAACTATAATAGACAGTGACAACTGCAAAACGATGATATGGAGTCTTTTTTCCTGGAGTTTCTAAATTTGATCATCTATCCTGGTACCAATAACCCATTAAAAACGATGTGACAGCTTCTCTCACACTTGGATATCGAAGCATCAGATTTAGGCACTCGCAAACAATCCTGGCTCAGCCTTAGAGTAAGATAACAGAGAGAAACCCAGTCCAATCTGTTCATCAACATTCAAGTGCCTCTGCTCCTTTCAAGCAGTCTGCAGCAAAATGGAGAGTTCTGCCTTTTCAGTATCAGGCTCTCGTGTTCCCAAAACCGAAATATACTGAAAAACATAACCATTCACATTTTTACTTTGTCATTTTCATGTCAATAGCCCCTAATGTGTGTTTTCCGGACTCAGACTCAGATTTCCAATCACCACCTCGGTTTTCCACTTTAAAAGATTTATGTGAGAAACCCAGAAAGCCACTAATTGTATTGAATGTTGAAGACATAGCTGCATTACCTGCTAATTTCAACACATACATATATATATATTTTATTTTAAAAAGTCGAAAACTCATTTATCTCCGAGAAAGTGTGTGGTTTGACCAAAAACTCCCGTTGAAATCACTTTCATCTTAATTTAGAAATAAAGGGGAAATAACATGACTCGTCAAATGCGTAGTAATATTTTTATAGAAGTGTTTTCCAGACAATCAACAAGGGTATTTCCTACAGTTCCTCTTATAATGCCACAGTGCTTCTCATTTTGCTACATTTTGCAAACGACCTCAAGCATGGCGATAGTATGCAACTTGAGTTTTACATGGGTGGAAGTGATGACGGGAAGCGTAACGGACATTGACTCAGGCCTCAAACAAGGTTTCCAGCTTAATAATAAACCAGTAAACGTTCCAGCATTTCCATTAACGTGATGACGCATAAGTAGGAAATCCAAGGCCTCGCATAAATAATTAAAGGTGTACTTAACCATCATCTGCATGTCTCGTGTTTGTAAACGGAAAAACAAACACGCCCTTGGTGCTGTGTATGAACGTGCCTTTCATGTGAATCACCTGTCCGTGTTGTTGTGGATATATTTGCCATGTGTCACGTGACGCTCCCTTGAGAGAGATGATTGTGACCCAAAGGCATAAATAAATAAATACATTAATAAAAAAAATATATATATCAGGTTAATAACCATGTCTTTTTCTCAGTGGCGCAAGTATGAGAATCAATATCTCCCATGTAGCCTTAGTCATCTGACTCTGCTCAACGAATAACACCTAAACACCAACCATTATTGTCACAGGTTCACACTCACATTGATGCTATTCCTGTTTCTGAAGGGAGCCGTTTTTAATCTCTCGGAAAACCTGCCTTGACGTCTGCAGGCACCAGTTCTCCCTTTGGGCCTTTGGATGACTCAAATCCCTCAGGGATTGGTTCCAACTCTGCCTGGTCCCCTTAGAGCTGGAAGGTTCTGTCTATCATCTATTATCTCACAGGTTGGCGAGGTGTGATGTTTGTGACGTGTGTGTGTGCATTTGGTATTGGAAGGATGTTGTTTTGTCTTCTTACATACTGTATGATGTCATAGGGGGTGGAATTTTATTTTAGATTTATGTTGGTGGTGTGAATTGGGATGAAGGTTGTATAGTCTGCCTATTGGACAGCTTTGTGAGAGTCTGCCAATGCACCTGCTTGGGAACATGTCATTGAGCTGCATCATAGAGCCATACTTGGAAGACTATAAAAGGAATAAAAGTCTGTATTCCATCAATCCAATTTATTCCGCGGATTATGCCAGGGCACATGTCCAGGAACACCTCCCCACCCAGATGGCGTCCAGGAGGAATCCTAACAGGATGCCTGAGTCAACTAACCCAGCATCTCTACACCTGAACCCCCGCCTGGGTGATCCAACCTCTCACCCAATAGCTACAAGAACTCCTCCACTTGATTGAGGAATGTTTTCCCTATTTTGAGAGGACACTCCATCCTTTTCTAAATTCTAATTGAGGACCTTAACCTCAAATTTGGACTGGATGGCCATAGTGACTCTGTATGCCTGAAAATAACATATGTTAAGTGCATTTTTGGACTGACTGCTCAATCAAATGTAAATAGACACGCCTGCAGGTTTGCAAACAAGCAATGTCACAGCACCTCAGATAGTGGAAGGGACCCCTTCCTCCTCTTTGTCTGCTTTGCCTTATCTGTCTGACGCACATGAATAAATGACATCATTAGAGGGCGAACAGTGATCCACCTTCATGCTGATGTCACGTGTAGACACTCTCCGCCCAGCCTCTCGCTCCCAATGTAGATGCAGTTTTATCTTCTAATTATGTCTTCAACATTTTTCTGATGTCAGACAGCATGAGGTTTTTGGTTCACGCGCGTGCGTGTGTCTCTACGTGCTCCACACTGAGGAAGTGATTCTTCGACTGGTTAGGAATATTGCATGGATGGGTACGGGAAAATAGGACCAAATTGTTTCTGCTTTGGGGCAAAATTCAGTCAATTATCATTTCTATAAAGATGGTGATTGGTTTTTTTTAAAAACAGCTAATGTACATTGGATTGGAAATACTGGAAATGATTGATTTTGCTGAACCATGCACAGCCCGGGGACACACTCATCTACTAACAAAGAGATAATAATATACGAGGGGAAGAAAAGCCAAAAGCAAGCAAGACGGCGAGGAAAGAAGCACACACACGTTCAGCAAGCCGTTATATATAATCGAGTGGTGACTCATCTTCGTCAAAACATTAACATGGATGTCACATGCACTTGCAGAGATACATTCTAAATATCCTCTTTGAATGGATTCGCTTGTGGATGTCTGAAATTGAAATATAGATTATATCTGAAAAAGGAAAAACATTTATTGCCTACTTATAAATGGCAAAAGTGACGTCGTTTGTCTTCAAGGCAGAATGATGTTGAAGATTTCTGGATTCCACTTTGGACTAGAACTAAAACTGAATTACAGATTTTGCTATAGGTCGTTTTGACTAGTCACAATTGTGTTACCGATACTTTCAATGACAATTGCAGCTATTAAAAACGCAATTGTGACGAGTCAGCAAAACATTTTGTATTTCAACCTTAAATTCGGATTCCACAACTTTCATCCTTTAAATGTTAATAAATCCACTTATCATAAGAGTCACACACAGGCAGATATCCGATGCATGTCAGGCCTAATTGCGAACTCAGAATATTTGATTTCATGCGTCCACACAAACAGACAATGCTGCTTTGAAACATATCTGAATTGTCACTTGAGAACAAAAACAGTGTCACTCCAACCATGCAATGTAAATCCAGCCAGTTCTTTCCTCTAGTTGGAACCAAGCAGTGTTTGCTACTGGTCGTGACTGTTCTTTTGTTTCAGTTGCGAGCGAAATTACAATTTGCACTTCAACCTTAATATAAAGTCGATACAAACAGACAGCCTTGATATGACTTGCACAGTATAGTGAAGTTCAATCTAAGATCTGTATCAAATATTCAAAAAGATGCTTCATTCTGAGTTCACAGTAATATCCGTTGAAAAAGCTATCCGTTATTATCTTCATAGAACTATATTAAATATCATAATGTATCACAATGAGCTGTGTGTGTTTTATTTCTAGATTGTATGCCCCCACCCTTCCCCCTCCAGTCATTGTTGAAGATGCAACAACGGCGCCTTCGAAAAGACATTATTAAGATGCGTGCAGCATGATTCAACTTGTGTCACTTCCTGTTGGCCACATAAACATGAGAGAGGGACAACCGGAGTCTCTAATCAACATGTCAACTGTGTCGCACCACCAAGGTCTCATTAGCAGCTGTATGCTTGTATGATTAAGTGGCAATGACGTCGCACAAGGGGCAGATAACCGGATTCTCACATTGCCACAGTCTCACCTCTAATTGGTTCGGTGCTAACTACACTTGAGTTATGAGATTGTCATTGTTGAGGGTGCTGCGGCTGCAATTGAAGGCTGCTCGGAGACAAAGAAGCAAACAATGGAATGTTTGAGAGACTCCTTTGCACAAAGGACTCTCTAGTTCTGGCTGATCAAAACACGCATTCTTTGAGGTATTAGGAATGCAGTAAAGCACACGCACACACACCCACATATATTCACAGTGAGAAATTAGAATTGCACTCACATCCTCACACAGAGGATGAGGTAAAATGATTCTTGTCTTCAAGTACCATAAACCTATCTCGGTGGTTTAAGTGCACAGAAGAAATCGTCAGCTGTTATCCGTGTACAAGTAGCTTTGCCCGCTCTTTGCTCTGAGTAGGTGGTTGGAAAAGTTGCCATACAAATGAGCATGATGGAAGTGTCTTATTAATGCAGAGCGGTGGCGGCAGAACTTCACTTCATTGAGCTATGTGGACACGTCGTGGGTAATGGAGGATCACAATCTTGCTGCTCAAAGGAAATATTGGAGTTACACTTGTTTTGGTCACACAATTTACATCAGATTTGTACCAATTTATGTGTACACAAAGTAAAATAACAAAGTATACTTTTTTTTTCGTGGCAATTGACCATAACCCAAATGGTCCCAAAGTCAAAGATTACTATTTATTGTTGTGACTTTGAAATTGTCCCATCAGTCACGGTGAGTCACTCGCATGATTTGTTTTACACTGGATTCCCTTCCTGACACAACCTAAAAAAATTCTTTCTTTATTTATTTTTTTATCTGGGCTTTGGACCTGGAATGGCAAAAAAATAAACTGCAAAGCAAATCAAAGGGCACCAAAACCCGCAGTCATATAAAATATTAAAGCTGCTTATGAAGCCTATCCAGAGCTGCAATTGTCATTTTATCGTTAATTATTTATTGACTGAATCATAAAATGAACCTTTTTTTTTTTTTTATGCTGACAAGCGTTTTCATTTGTGACTGATTCAGGTTATTCAGTGTTTGAGTGATTGCATGCTGACAAGGTGAAGTGTGTCTTATTGATTCATTTGCATCTGATTGAGGTATTTCCTTGTTCAACATTCCGAGTATCTGTTTTGAGATTTCCATTGCAACCCACACGTGTTTTGTTCTGCCTGCACTCAAACGTGACAATTATTAACATACAAAAACAAAATAGCGACATCACATGATGTCATAATTTTGTTCATTTTGTCTGCACGATTTGTGCGATGTTGCAATCATGTAGCTGGAAAATCCTTTGTAAAACATTGTTCTGATTGTGTGTGATTCAGAAACCTGATGGAATTCGAGGTATTTATTTCTAACAATGGATTACTACAAAAAGACACACAAAGCTGGAAATGGGAGAATTTGAGAAATACTGAGGCCGATGCTGCGTCTTGTGACATACACACACACACAGCAGCAACACGGGTGAGTCATCAACCTCCCATCCACGCCCCCAACCCTCTTTTCACATCACCGATGCATTTCTTCAATTGTACTCCTTTGACTCATTCACTACCAGCCATTTTAGAGCGCTGTGACATTTTCAAGACCCACGGCATATTGTGGTCGAAGATTAGATACTATCATCAAATTAGATATACAAAGCAAACGGCAATAGGAAAGAATAGACCTGGGGAAAAAAAAAGATGATTCTGCCTTATAGAAAAAAAAATGTAGGTTGCACAAATTGCTGTCGTTTCTCTCAGTGGACTTCCAAACTGTACTGATCTAAAATGGGGCATCATTTGCTTTTTATCATTTTATCAGAACAACGTGGTCCCATTGAAAACATCTTCTAAGTCTTCTAAGGTCACATACTTGTGGTTAATTTACTTCATGATGCATCCATGTCGCATCACTGACACATGCCGTTGTGGTCATGCCACTGTTCTATCACAGACACACAGCTACATTCATAAAAACACATCATCATAAACCCCAAAGCGAGAATGAGGCCTATGCGTGTTGTATGCTCTATCAATTTCTACTTTTCATTTCCTCCAAGTGTTGTTATACAATACTCTCCCATTTCATGACAAGCGACAGAAAGGAGTACTTCAAAAAAGTCGAAAGACACTCTGAACACAACCCACGCCACAGTATAATCGCTCTGGAAAAATCGATGTTTGCGCCATCCGTGAATTGGCCCTTTCATTGCAAGGGAGGAAAAATGCTCAATTATGTCCAGATTGTCGGCATGCGTGTACCCCGCTTGACATATGTGACACAGCTATCACCATCCTGCCTACACGCCCAGATATGGTGTAAACGCAAGGGAAACCCGATTACAGTTCCAAAGTTGAAAACAACTTGACTTTCTATCAAATCATATGAATGTCATCTCTACTTTCTTAGTCAGTTCTTATAAATTATTCATGATTTGTTTTTAAACAACTTCTTTCTGTCATGAAGCCTCGCCTCGCCTCGCCTATTTCATCTAGGACAGATTGTGCTCATCTTGCGGCCGCACGCATCACCTGCCAAGGCTTGCAAGTGTGAGTCAACAGCACGAGTGTGGATGAATATCATCTGAGACATCACTCGGGCAGCTGCTGCAACGGCCGTGCCCTTCCATCAGTTTTTTTTTTTTTTCCGCACTAGCATCACTCTCGTCAATAAAAAGTGCAAACTCTCATAGAGGAAAACAGGAAGTCAGACGCATCATTAACACATTACAAAATGCAAACAATACTGAAGAGCCTCTTAACTCAAACTAGGAAAAAAAAAAAAAAAAAATCACACAATAATCCCTAGTCAATCCCAATCCTTGTAATGGTTTAATGAACCAGGAATTGAGAACATCCAATACCTTCTATGGGAGAATCCAAATTAAGTAGTTCCGCTGTTCAAGCTACGAATAAAACACTAGCCCTGCTTCTGTTTTTCAGGTAAAATGCAGCCGCATTTAAAATGGAGACACATCGGGTTGGTTATGCGTAGAAATGACTCACGCCTCTCATCGAACCGTCAAGTGTGAACAGCGCGGGAGCAACGAGTGCCAAGATTTAAGAATAAATGCAGCCGTGAGATTGACGGCTGGCCGAGGCCCTCCTCGAACAGCTGAGTGGCCGTCACCCCCTCGGAGGGCTGCGAGCAAGCCTCAGGCTGTCACACTGCACAGAGATGGCAAATTGTGAGCAAGGAAGAGCTAATAATGGTCAAATGACATCGTGTGGAGGAAGTGCAAAGCTGAGCGGAACATTCACCTTGAGTGTCAAACAAGGTCAGCACGTGACATGGTGACCAAGTCAGCTCAGTGGAGGTATACTGGTGTGTGTGTGTGTGTGTGTGTGTGAGTGTGTGCGTGTGCGTGTGTGTGTGTGCAAGAAATGACATGCCACTCATCAGCAAAGTGCTACTTCCCATTCAGCAACAATCCCGCTGAAGGACAGCAAAACAGGGGTGGGGGTGGGGGTGTGAAGCAGACTGAGACCTTGTCACTGAACCATGCATGACTAGCAGGTTGTCACAATGCAAGGCGCACAGGAAGGTAGTGTAGGCGGTAGATTGCTATGGACAGGAAGCCTGCAGTGAAAAAATGTTCAGTTGCTGCTTATTTGTCGGTCTACTATTTGTACTATGCAGTCATTTACAAGCATGTGGTTTTAGGCGAAGACTTTTTTATTTGCTAATCAAATCAGACAGTTGACATCGCTAGCGAAGGGATGACGGCAGCAATGTTACGATTATTTATTTGTTATCCTTGGTTTCACCATCATGTACCCCACTTTATCTAGTTGAAGTCTATTTCAGTTGAGTTGTTTAATGTGTTAAACTTCACTTATTCAAGCGTCTTGCGCTGTATTTCCTTTAAAACAACATGGGGAAAATGTCTATCTAATATGTTAAAATGATGAATGAAATACTTTCAAAAAATCAAAAGTGCTTTGAAATCCTTCTGCCAGAGCAATGTACCGCAATTGGAATGAGAAATGAGATGGCACTCTTAATTCCAACACAAAGCCTCAACTAATGAGCAGCTTCAAAGTGCAACTGGTGAACACTTTTGAAAAGACTCTTTCTCATGAAACCTGGTCCCACTTCCTGTCCGACAGCCAAGTACGTGCCTGTGGGTGCCCACTTCCTCCAAGCATGAATGATCCATCAGCTTGTCATCACGACTGACTGCCCTGGAGGGAGAGATAGAAATAGAGAGAGAGAGAGAGCATCAAAGTTGCTCCAATGTCAAATGACCAGTCGCCTTGGGTACAATGACTCATGCGTACCACTGGAGTAACCCCACCCATCTCCCCATTTCTATCACACTGCCCCGCTGGCCTTCTGTATTTTAACTCCTGGCAATCCCCCATGGACTCCCACTAAGGACTTTCAGCATCGTAATTGGTGGCATGCACTCCAGTGAGGCAAGAGGAGTGAAAACAACGACAAGATGAGCTACTGAGGATGAGTCATGATGGGACTTAAGGGGTTGGGGGCGAGAAACCCCAAAGCTCACGCCCCCCCCCCCCCACTTCATTCCCTGTTTGTGATGCTCAACTGTGTCATCCATCACTCTTATTTCATTCCAACAACCTCAAAGTATGGATATAATGTTTCTATTTGGCAGCAAAGTCTATTTGGTCTCACAATACCAAAATTATGACTTCAATACTACATGTTGGACAACGGCATAGTTGCAGTTTAGCATATATATATATATACATTTACCTATTCGACGATTTTTCTGGCGAACCTATTCCGCCTTATTTAATATACCTAGATAAGGTTACTCACAATGGAAACAATAGAATGCCAACATTTTTTTTATTTTAGCATTTTTTTTCATTTCGCCTTCATCTCATTTAGATAAATGTCTCCAATGCACATATTTCCCTTTTTTCTTTTGATAAGGCAATTAGCAGAGCAAATGGTGGTGGCACTCTGAAATACTGTACACCTATAGCATAGAAGTGAAGACAAGTGCATAATTGTAAATCCATAGCTCCAAAAAAAAGAGTGAGTGTTTTTAATTATTAATACTCGACAGGCATGGGAAAATGTTTTTAGTGTATGTAATGGTGGCACTCTTAGAATTCTGTACACCTATAGCATAGCAGTGAAGACAAGTGCATAATTGTAAATGCATAGCTCCAAAAAAGAAGAGTGTTTTTAATTATTAATACTCAACAGGCATGGCAAGAGTTTTTTAGTGTTTGTAACTCGTAGGAATACAGAACGAAGAGAAGTTAGTTAAGCATGGAATATCAAAGCATGGTATAATATTGAAAATAAAATTACTTACCCTTTGTAGACTGACAGGCCAATGAGGCAGAACAGCAAGGTGTTTGTAGAGCAATACTGACATCTAGCGGCGTTTGCGGTATTACTGGTATTACACGCTATTTTAGGTGCAGAGATACATTTAAAAAAATAATTTTAATTTTAAAATTAATTAAATTTGCGCCACAAATTGGTTACATGTCAGACAATATGTTCATGAACCGGCCTTTGTATAAATAAATGATAAATGTATAATAAGTATATAAATACGATGAAATAAAATGATACAACTGGGATAAAAACAAATACAAAGCGCATCAAAATAAAACTCACCATTCAGTATCTGCTCCGTAGCTTTGTTTTGGTCGCTGTAACCGCAGAAAATCCCGTTGGAAAGGGAAGCAGGGTTTTCAGTGCTTTTGTGGCGATCTCGGGATATTCTCCTTTTATTTTAATCCAGTTTTCTTTTTCTTAGAAGTTGTAGCCTCTTCTTCTGTCTCCACATTGGGCCTTTTCCTCTTTCCAAACATCTATTTTTCTTACTAATTTCTGCTAGGTTCGGGACGGGACCGGGACGAGCGTCTTGACCTGAATTCACCTGTGTCAAGAGGCACAGATGCACCGAGGGATGTAATTGGGAGAGAATCCCCACATTTTTTACATTTTTCAAAATATATTCTTACTCATTTTTTATAACTTTGCGGGTTTGACTGGGGAAAACATGTCATGTGACCGGGACGAGCGTCTTGACATGAATTAATTGATCGTCGATAATATATTATATATACTATAAATATATATATTTTTTTCTGTGCGGCCCGGTATCAAAAGACCCACAGACCGGTACCGGTCCGCGGCCCGGTGGTTGGGGACCCCGATCCACCTCAAAAAGCACTACTGCACACGGGGTTAAAAAAGAAAATTAGTAGGTCCTCGATTTACGTCAAGGACGACGTAACCCGGAATGCGCACTGGCGTCGGAACTCGCGTCTTCTATCACTACTACGCTAAGAAAGTGGTAACTGGGCGTACATTATTGTGCCGTTTGACGTATTTCTGCAGAAACCAGTTCTTTGCGACTGTTCATAACATCAAATAATACGTCCGTCAACTCAACACAAAAAAGAAACTAATGCTCACATTGCATGGAAAATAATGGGTGCATCAACTGTATCGTATTTAGCAACAAGGGAGGGTTAAAGGAAAAATGAAAAGATTGCAGTATGATCAGAACGTAGGATCTGTCTTTGAAAGGCAACATTTTTTTACATATCGCCTTAAGCGAACGTCATTAGTTTGAAGGTGTATGATGACCTTTAGCGCTCCACTCGCTATAAAGAGGATTTTCTTTTGTTTGAGATCAAGGAGGAACTTGTTGACTTTGACATCATTGAAAGAAGACTCTCTCCATGCAGTGACATGGTGCCTTTGTTCCACACGGGAGGTCGAGCATCCCTTAAAGCACATTTGAGAAAAAAAAAAAAAAAAGGTCGTCACCGTTGCGGCCTTGAATTAAACATTATGTGTGTCTTCCCCAATTGAAGTAAATAAACAAGCGGCACAGTGGTGCATGGGTTAAAAGCTCACCTTCACAATTCAGAGAAGCAGTATTCATTTCTGACTCTGGTCTTCCCGTGTGGAGTTTATATGTTCTCCAGTCTTCATCTATTTTCCATAACAGATTAGCTCACAGGGTTACAAGTGTGCTGGAACCAACATAGTTTATTCTACGTAAATATTTAACGTTCGATGCAGATTTTGTTAAATAACTGCTCAATTACATTTCATTCGAATTAAATCAGTTATAAAGTAGAAACGTGCTGTTTTTTTCCTGATCAATTCTTTCCCATAATTCACTTTATTTATTACACCTCATCTGCAAAAGATCAGGCATCTCTGTTACTTTTACAAATCTTGTGGCCCTACAATGAGGAAAACGAATTAATGCCCATGCATGCACTGACTCTAAAGTATTCAAATGTATTCTTTGATGGAGTTCAAATGTTTCTGTGCATAAAATGGTGATCATTTTGAAATTCAATTGAAGCGTAAAGTCTACACATCGATCATATGGATGTCTGTGTAATGCTATGGAAAGGTTGAGTCAGTGGTTTAGGTTTGAAAATCTCATTTTTATTGTAAGTATTGCATTTCCAACTTTGCAACAAAACACGTTCATCAGAGTGCATGTTATACAAAGAATGGTCACAGGTTGAGAACAACCAGACGACTCCCCGCAAGGGACTCATCTCGTTGCCTTAACTTCACCTCGAGGACCCGTTTTCTTCAACGACACTTGAATGGAGTGTGGTTTCCCAAAACAAAACAAAAACTGCAACATCAACTTTTGGGGGGGGCTGCCTGGACTCTTAAAAGCAGAACAAAGCCCACTTGCTAAGTTAACCACACGCCCAAGGTTTCTTGTTCGGGACCATATCCTCAGGAGATGTAAAAAAAAACACACAAAAAAACACGGTTTGTTAGAATAATTCCAGGACTTGTGTCACAAAATATCACAATTCAAGACCAAATGACAAGTTTATTCCTATGGAAGTAATTCCCTGCAGTTACTAATACAAACTTGAGCCCAAGATGTAATATAACAAAAATAAATCATAAGGTCACATGAGTAGGGCGCTTGCTTTAACATGACAATGTTCTTCTCGACCAGGCACTGTCAGCTGCTCAGCGCATTGTATATCTCGGCTCATAAATGCAATCGGGTTACCCCTGTGCATGAAATGATGTCATTCTGCAGGATGTATTCAATCAGGATTCTTTAAATGTAAGTTCTGTCCATTGAGGCATGTTATTCCAATTGTTTCATGAACCTGAATTCTGACCCGAATATTCACTGCATGTAAATGTCGTCTGCTCCACACATTAAAATGAAAAATAAATCTTTTGTGACACAAAGACCTGAAACATTTCTGACACACCCTGTAGCGTCAGAGAAGTGAAACAGCAGTCTTGGGAAAGTAACGTGAGAAGAAAATGGAAACAAAGATGGCTAAAAAGTCACAGAGGGGCAGAATCAATGTATGCTGTCCCTCAGGTAGAATGATAGAGAGAGAGAGCAAGAGAGAGAGAGAGAGAGAGAGAGAGAGAGAGAGTGAGGACACTGAGGTGTTCTGATGTGGTTTTGGCATTTGTGTTAGTAGGATCAAGCACCAGTGGTCACTTTCTGATTCAGTGCCAACAAGTTGAAACCCTACTGTTGTTTTTCTGTTGAATCACCTTATGGGGGTGTTGTAAGTCTAAGACACATGTTATCAACTAAAAAGACAAGTCCTCTTGTATGAGGAAAGTGGCGTTTTGAAAGACCCCAGTTTGGGTAGTAGCTGGCTCAGCATATGCCTGTGGCGAAGACCGGCCCCCTTAGCCTACTTTCTCACACACACTCACAATAGTCTCCACTTGACCAGCAGGCTGGCTTTGGAGGGAAGCCAATCCAGTTGTATAACATGTGGACGTGACTTTGGAGTGCGAAGCTGGCAGTGGCGAGGGGGCGGGGGTCAACCTCCAACCAAGACAGGTGACTTAAAACAGGCTCAGCAACTAAAGAGCAGCTTTGAGGTCATTTACATTTCAAGTGTCCATTGAATAAACATCCAAAGCAAAAGAAAATGGCTACATTATGTTACCCTCCCAAATGCCCCCAAAGACCAATAAAACATAAAATACATTATTCTTAAAATAAGGGAACAGGAATACGCATTGAAAGTTAAAGTAAGACAGGACAACAATAAGTTATTTTTCTCCCTCTGGTCTGTTGTTAGAGGGATGGAGAAATAAATATTCAAATGATGTTCTGTTAGAAATCAAAAGGGCAGAAGAGAAGGGGGAAAAAAAAAAAAAAAACAGCGGGCGAAGTGCAATTCTTAATGCCAGTGGAGTTGGGATGGCTAACTTTGACAACCCGTTTATTTTCCCCAACATGTGGGATCACCTGACCACCAGTGGAATGCCATACGCACACACACACACACACACACACACACACACAAACACGCACGCACACACACTCCAAGAGAATATCACGTGTAATAAATTAAACTCTGCAGCTTCCGCCACGTTACCTTGCGCAGCACCAGACAGCAACACGCTAATTAACTTGTAGGATGTCAACCAGCAAAAACTAAGTGTCCAAGCCACGTCCACCGCGCTTCCACTTTCAAATGCACAATAAACACAAGTCAGCAACAGAGGCAAAAGTTCTATCCATGAGCTCTAACTTTT
The DNA here is from genome assembly GCF_033458585.1 of Syngnathus typhle. Taxonomy (NCBI): domain Eukaryota; kingdom Metazoa; phylum Chordata; class Actinopteri; order Syngnathiformes; family Syngnathidae; genus Syngnathus; species Syngnathus typhle. Next base: position 8,693,332 of record NC_083740.1, read on the forward strand.
TTCCAACTTTAACATTAATTCAGTAAGCTATTTGTATATACAAAGGGAGGGGAAAAAACAAAACATGACTTTGCTTTTTTTTGGACGGTCACAAAGGGAAAAAGATGAAGAGTTATTGCTTGTTACTGCTGGAGAAAAGGTGGACGTCTATTCCCGTCGTATCTTGTTGCTGTAGTTTGTGCCGTGTCAGCTGAAAAGTATTTAAGTGCAGGATCGCTCATCGCTTGAGAGGGAACGAGAGCATGAGAGAGAAGGCGCCGCATTTAACAGGAATGACTTGTGTGTGGTCGTCTTGCTCCGGGCTAGCGCGTGGAAGCGGACGCTTTTGCTTTACCAACTGATGGAGGACTTGCACAATAGCACCGAGTCAAGTGTCCAAGATAAGACAGATTAGGCGGCATGGGGTAATGTTACCGTGCTGTGTGCTTTCCATCGGCCTGAATCACCCATCAGCTCGGAGCGACTTCAACAGCAAATGGGCTTCAAGTGCATCTTGGGTCATACATAGGCTTGTATGCGTGGGTTTACATTTTTTAATTTAAAGTGTTTTGCTATAAAACCAGATTTTTGGGGTCTTAGATCAGGGGTCTCAAACTGGGGTCTGTGAGCCGCAAAATAGTTTTCAATAAATTATGCTGAGCTTTTTTTTTTTTTGAAAGTGCAAACCTAGATATAGGGACGGGTTGCCCAATAAAACAAACGCAGTAAACAAATTATTCCTCCTGTGATGCACCACATCAATCTATCTAAAGGGTTGGAATTTGCTGAATATTTGTAGGGATGTGTCCTTTGTTATTTGCTGAATTATTTTGTTATTTCTATGCTTGGGCCAAAGCAACAAAAATGGAAAAAAAAAATTGTTTTGGTGCCATCTTGTGGCATTGTAGTGCTTAAGTATAATATTAAGTTAAGGAGCTTCATTTAGACAAAAGTAGTGCTTTTCTACCTTATGTCACCTGTAATCAATTAGAACCATTTATGGAGGGGCCAATAATCTGCAGATTTTTACTATCTGGGGAAACACTGCATTTAGGTAGAAAAATTTACCGTATTTTCTGGACTATAAGACAGTTTTTTTCATAGTTTGGTCGGGGGTGCGATTTATACTCAGGAGCGACTTATGTGTGAAATTATTAACACGCTATATCATTTCACATGTTAATTTCACACTAAACCACAAGAGGGCGCTCTAGGCCTGTGGAATATTTGGAACTGCAACTGACGATGAGTCTGACGTAAGCAACGTAGAAGAGGAAGTGCCGCATCTTCTCCCTCCAGAGTTAGTGGAGTTGTTTAAAAGTGACACAGAGGATGAAGCTTTCATTGTATTTAGTGATTTGGAGTAACACGGATGGTTTGGTAAACTTGTTAGCACGTTATTTATGCTATAAAAAAGTTATAGTTAATGTCCCAATGATCGTCACACACACATGTAGGTGTGGTGAAGTTTGTCTTCTGCATTTAACCCATCCCCATGTGATTTTGATCCATCCCCTGGGGGAGAGGGAAGCAGTGAGCAGCAGCGGTGCCGCGCTCGGGAATCATTTGGTGATCTAACTCCCCAATTCCGACCCTTAATGCTGAGTGCCAAGCAGGGAGGCAATGGGTCCCATTTTTATAGTCTTTGGTATGACCCGGCCAAGGTTTCAACCCACAACCTTCCAGTCTCAGGGCGGACACTCTACCACTAGGCCACTGAGCTGGTTCTATAGGTATCTGAATAACTTAATATGTTACGTCAGGCACGTTCTCAGTTTGTTGTTTATGTGTCATGTAACGTCAGCATACCGTACAATTATTCAGCCTGTTGTTGCCTCTATTCTATTTTTATTTTAAATTGTCTTTCCTGTTTATTATGCATTTTATGGCTGGTGCGACTCCGGAGTGACTTATAATCCGGAAAATACGCGAGACAATAATTATTTTTGCTTCTAGGGGTTCACGTGGTAGCTAAAATATATTTAGTAGGCGTAAGGACTAAAAGGGGCTCCTCATAAAAATGTCTCCCAAGTAGGTTCCCAGACTCAAAAAGTTTGAAAGCACCTGTCTAAGATACTGGGTTCGGCTTTAACAGTGCTTTTGCATGGTGATGGGCACACTGCAAGTAGGCGAACAGAGGCCCGTGGGCACGGCTGGATGGGAGCACGGATATACCGGGTGGGAGGGCTGGATGGGAGCAGCAAGAGGAGGGGCGAGAGGAAGAGGTGGTGTTTGCAGTGTTGGCATTGTGTAGCTTCTAGGAGGAGAAGGCAAGTTTGACACTGCAAGAGGAATATCCCTCATCACTGGCCATGCTCTGCAGGCTGCTGTGGTCATCCAGGTCGCTGGTGCTGGCTGTGCTCAGACTGTCCAGCTCTCCGTGGGATAACTCCGTGCTCTCCACGTCCACCTCGATCTCCTCTGTGGCAGAGGGAGGAACGTCAATTACTCGATCGACACTGGCAGGAAAGGAAGCGTGTAATTCCTCTGCTAACCACTAGATAGTGGCACATGATTTAGTGAGAGTACATTTTAGTTTCGAAAATTAAAAAAGGGAAGTACGACAAATTTCACTCAAAGTAGTTTTTGCTGTAGATGATTAAATGTCAATTCTGCTTTTGACGTCCACAGAAAGCAACAGGGTGAATGAGAGTTGGATCATTAAGGTAAATTCAGTTGACATTAACTTGGCGGCTAGCACTAATGTTACCTCATTTCTACTCCTATTTGCTTAGTCCTTTGATAAAATGTCGGTTTCAAGCTCACAGACCCTGTCATGATGATGTCGGCTTTACTGCAAGTAGATCAAAACAACAACTGACCCTGGTCGGAGTCGGAGCGCTCAGAACCTAGAGTGGAGCCCACGCTGTTCATGCGTATCCTCTCGCCCTCCACGGCCGTTCCGCCTCCTCCACTCAGCAGTTCTAGTTGGCGTTGGAGGTGCCTCTGCTCACGCTCCAAAGACTCCAGCTGGTACTGGCTCTTCCTGTCGGCTTCTTCAAGTTTCTGGAAGCAGGAGACAAAGGGGGCGGGGTTAAATTGACAGGTATTGACAGGTGAGGCAGAAAAGTTACTTTCATTGAAGACCTTATTGAGAAGCAAGCACTCCAAGTGTATCCTGACTCTTGCCCTCAGAGCCCCTTTATTTTCATTTGCGTTATGTCACTGGTGACAAGCGCGACTCACGGAGACAAACTAAAACGATGGGGTCATCGTTGGTGAAACCAGGTGACAGCAGCAGACGAGTCGAGTGTTGGTGGATGTTGCCCGATCAACTAGGCAGCAACAATGTGGCCTTTGTTCCATCTCTCTCCCTATTACACATGCACGCTGCGCTCACATGTCAAGTTTTGAGTGCTCATCAACACGAGGTAGCTGAGCTTCACAATTTAGACGCACACGTTTTCTCGATACGATGAGCTTCTTTGGGAATCTTAGAACAAACCTTACACTAAAGATCTTGGGTTCAAATCTCAGAGTGGAGTTTGCATGTTGTCCTCACGTATTTACTGTGGCTTCTTCTCACATTCCCGAGAACATTCATGTTTGTTTAATTGAAGACGCTGAATTGCAAATGATTTGTCTTTTGTAATTTCCTGGCAACCAGTCGAGGTTGTACCGCGCCTCTCACTCACTCAAGGCTGAGCGAGGCTGCTCCAGTGTGAAAGCAGTACAATGGATAAGTGTCTAAAATCAGTTAGAATAGGATTAAACTCACCACAGGAATTCTGGTAAAAAAAAAAAAAAAGAAACTGTAGATAAAATGGAATACCTTTATATGTGCTTTGGCTTTGTTGAGCAGGCCCAGGGTGGTATGGCGGCTGCAGTCCGGTCCCAGCGGGATGAGGGCCTTCAAGCGCTCCAGACACAGTCGCAGATGAGCCCGTCTATAGTTCAAATAGAGAGGGAGGGGAATTTTTAGACAACGGGGAAGAAAACCTTAAAAGCAATGCATGCTGTTAATGTTAATGAGTAAGGATTATCACTTAGACTTGTCGCTTGGACTTCTACTTGCTGGGTGATGGTATTTTTTTTTTTTACTTAAATTATTGCTGATACTGTTAATAAAGATTTTATGTCGGTGATGGATAAGTCCCCAAAGTAATTAAATTCAATGGCGGAATTTTCTTTGAAATTCAAACAAATCTGACGAAAATTAGCATCAAAAATGGAGATACTACTTTGCCCCCTTAGTCCATGAAATCGAGGTTCCGCTGTACACACTTCCCCCGACTCCCCCCCCCCCCCCCCATCGCATGTCAGTGTGAATCAGTGAGCATTTTAAAAGGCTAAACACAGACGTTGACCGTTACTGACTTTACCGTAGCAGCAACTCATTCACAGTCGAGTGCTAATGAGGAGATGGGAAAAACTTGCACTTCAGCACCCTAACGCAAGATGTGCTATGTAATCTTGAGACATAGGCACATATTATGCATACTTGAAGAAAGCAGAAGCTCTCCAACAGTTTCCTGCAATGTCAACAAGCTTTAAGTGATAGTAAGCACCTCAGCAAGTTGCATATGGTTTCAGCCTCTGGGCGATACATGATCCTTTGTTGGCATTTCTCTCAGGCCGCTTAGGTTACCCCGCTCATCTCCATAACAAATATGTTTTAGATGATAGGTGCCGTGAAGAGAGGAAAGGTGTAATGGCATTTCCTGGATCTCTCTGGGCCCATCCGTTCCATCATCCAGACAGCACCTTATTGGTTGTCTGGGGAAACGCCCGGGGTGACATCTATCCCGGCTAATGACCCGGAGTTGAGAGATAAAGAGAGATAATTATGGCTATAACGCAATCAGCGCTCCATTAACAGGAGCCTGAAAGGCTGGGCGTGGGGGGGGCTATTAGGAATCTGGGGGCTCAGTCTAGTGACCCACACTCAGGAGATGAAAACAACTGGGATTCAACTACTTTCTGTTGCTTTAAGACTGGTGCAGAAGAATGCAGCCCGGAATATCCATCCATCCATCCATCAGTGTGCATGAATGGAAGGTTGAGGTATACATGGATGCCGCTGATAAGAACAAGAGTGCAAACCATTAGAGCGGTATGTATTGCAAGTATGCATGAGGGTGCGTTTTAACTCGACACCAGCAAGAAGAGTGGTCTGAATGAAGGAGGAGGTGCCATGATGCAATCTGTAGTGCTGAAAGTTTGGAGGTCAAGAGAAACACGCGTGAAGTATGCTTCTAATCTGACTGTGAGCATGATGTCCATCAGTCTGGCTCGGGTCTTTTGTCAACGCCTTATCTTCTACCGACGGGGCCTAGCAAAGTCTGTCTGCCTCACATGGACACCCACAGCCCTGCTTCAACCATCATGTTATCAGCTGACAGTTTGTCTCTCTTTCCAAGAAGCCTGGCTCCATCTGGGACCATGCACCGTGCCGGTCAGCTCGCTAATGCATGGCCAGTTTTCATAAAACAAATGAATAAATCAATAATGCTTGGTGAAGAGACAGATCATAAGCCTGCTAGTCCAAAACTCAGGCTAAATAAGGATAATAATGCTACAGGCTGCTCAGGATTGTTTTTAAAAAAAAATGCTTGGTAACAAGAAACAGACACAAGAGATTTAATTGATTCACTTGATTCGCCTAATCGTATTTAAATATCTTGATAAAAATAGTAATTTGTGCATTGAGGGTTGCTCAGCCACAACGTCATGCTAGAGAAGTGATAGATAATGAAGGTAAACGTGCAGGTCATTTGAAGACCTGTCTGGCCATGTCAAAGTTCAGTTAACAAATTCCAAGTTGTTGTTTTCCGCTCGGACCAGGACTAAAACCATCACAATGGCATATAAAGAGGCATCCAATCACCACGGACCCCACTGCCCATTCCTATTTTTCCTCAAATACACTTCTTTCGGATCCGCAGGGGCATCCACAGAGTACAGCATTGCCGTTTTGGCAAATTCAGTTTTGGTTTCTTGCTCCATGATTTCTATTTGAGACTGTGAGGCGTTGCTTGTTGCGCAATTTTTGCCAAGGCCGTGAGAAATCACAAGAATCATTTAACACTCACATGGCAATGATGCTGTCGTGCAGTCATGCAGGGTTCTGGTTCTGTTCCTTTTGTCAAATTGTTGATACAGTCTGTAAACCCAAAGCCCTCCAAGTTCTGGTTATGTTGCTTTTAACACTATCTTGTGTACCATGTGATCTCCTGTTTTAGAAACACAAGTGGTCCATTGGCAGCATGTTGCCTTCAAGCACCCTCAACGTGTCCGTCAGTGATAGACAAGATCGCAAAACATCTACATGGCTTTTTTGTCCTGAAGTCTGGACCCATGCCAGACTTTTGTAGGGAACACTTTGATGATTGAAGGAGAACTCAGCTGATCGCGTATGACCCGGCGGAGGACAGACAGTCTGTCTGTTTACTGTGATGTCAAACGAGCCTGAAAAGCAAATATTTGCACAAAAAAAAAAAATATATCCTTTCGTTTGTGGTTAGGGAACAAGCTAATGACTAAAGATAGCTAAAAGCGGATGCAGGTTTATCATATAAGTTTGTCCTGCCAGCACTATCTTGAAATGTGTCACCAGAAGGTTAAAGGCCATGAGTTTGTGGCTTATTGGGAGGCCCCCCCCGAAGGGTTCCTAAGCCCTGCAATTGATACGTTATCATGGAGACACACAGTTTAAGCCATTTCCTATTAACAATATGAGAGTTGTCTTGCTACCATAAATAGTTACACAGCACAGCCAGAGTCCTTTCAGTCCTCAAAAACCAGTAACACCCTCAGAATAGAGTGGTGGAACATCGAGGAAAAATACAGTGCCATCAAAAAATATCAGCATCCCTGCTTAGATGTGTTAAATTCCTTCAAACATTTCTCTTTATTGAAGAAGCATACGCTCATTCTGAAAATTGTAGAAATGGTTCACCACAAACAGAATCACGCTCCTACCACAAAGGAATTTATTAGAAGGCATCAAAGCTTTATTAGGGGTGCCAATAATTATTAAGGGTAGTATAAAGGAGGGTTCCTGTGGTATCCAGAATAATATCCACATCCCACATTTATACAGATCTGGTAATGCGTCACTTTGTGGTAGTTCTACTTTATGTTTGGCCCATTCTCTTCATGGTTGTGTACATATGTTTTCTTATGGCTTGTGTTCCTGACGGTCCCCAGATGGTTACGCAGAAGGGCAGCTCTGCCTTTTGGCTTCGACATGTGAGCGAGGAGCCAACCGACCATGGGTCACTGCACCCCAGCTCACCCCACCTTTGCTCCCCTCCCCTCCAATCACAATAGCAGTGCCTTTTCGATTGCATGACTAACTCATTCCCGTTTACAGCAACGTGTAAATGCAGTGTTTTTTTTTGTTTGTTTGGTTTTTGTTCGAAAGTGTGTTTTGCAGCAGCTTTGAAATGTGATCAAACAGACTTCAATGTGGGTTTTATTTTTACAGAAGCACTTTGATTCTTTCCCCCATCTGGTATAGGAGAGCTGCCCACCTACTGGTACAGAACCAACGCACATCACATGTACATCTCTTTTTGTCAATTCAAAGGAGTGCAGTTCACCACTCGCCTCCTTCCGCGCTCTGCTATCATCTCTGAACACACATACTGGTACATATGATGAGCAACTGTCTAGCATGTTAACAGATGCCGCAATTCTTTTTCCCCATTATGATAAAGAGCCGTCATTGCCTCCTTTAGGAATAATCCAACGAGGTATCAAATGAGTTTAAATGGGAATCTATCTGTATGTACTAATGTAGTTCGATATTTTAGTTTTGATAGCATGACGGTAATGTAAAAGCAAATTTGACTATATTACTCACATTGCTATTTCAGCAAATGTTTCTAAGCTTTGAATAAATTAGTTACAATCAACACAAGCCTGTCCTTAGGCAAATATAAAGAACATTGCAATTTGTTTTTAAAAGCTGCACTGATAAACCAAACCGTGTTTCTACTTAATCAAAACCGTCTTAAAGCAACACTTAAAGCTAAAGCACGAGTGACGGAGGGAAAAAAAAAAAGACTGCCCTAGATTCTAAAACTTGTGAATACATAAATAATAGACAACTTCGCAGAACCGAATATGTCTGACATTATCACTGGCTATGCTTTTAAAGGCAGGGTCACATTTGCAGCCCAGATAAGAGTCAGTACACATCTTTATGGCAAATCCCCCACACTCTCAAGCCCTTTTAACGCACACACACTTTGACCCAATTCTATTTCATCTGGAGGGAGAGAAATTCTGACCCTTTACCCAGTTATTACACTAATTACATATCAGCGCTGTCCGTCTCAGAGGTGAACCCTCTAAATCGATTTACAAAGAAAATCATAATTATAACAAAGGATGATCTTCATGGGAGGGAAAAAAAAAAAAAAAGAGCACGACTTTCCCTCGACGCTGTTACAACTTCTTTATTGTCAAGGCTCATTTGAAGAAGTCCAAAAACCTAATTTACAGTGATGCCAAAGACATTTAGAATATTTTGTAATGCAAAAGCTCATTTGAAGCAGTCTAATCTACATCCACTGGGCACAACATGAAGTCAATGTCAAATGATCTCCCGTCACGGAGGAATGCAATCAAATCAACCCCAGTCAACGTGCAGGCGGTTTGTATTCTATTGTACTTGCTGAGCTGAACACATTCCTCATCTGTTTGAACAATCCAGACCGGTCATCAAAGTAAAATCTTATGTACGACAATTTCTTCCCACATCATACACAAAGAAAAGCGCATTAAACATGTGACACATCATGAAGCCACAGTGCAGATGGTGACATGCAATATATATGGCGAGAAGGGAAGAGCTGAGCTCACGTGGCAGCTCATCCATCAATGCATCCTGCATGATGTTTTACTGTCACTGACTGACTGCTCGTAGTCCCAGCGAACTGCCGAAGGCACGTCACTGGATGTACAATCGCTGTACCAAGTTAACTTCATACTGCTCCTTAACATACTGTCTTTGTTCTCTGAGCTGAATCAGCAAGATGATGGGTCGGTGCTTAGTACAAAAAACAAAAAAAAAATCTCTTTTCATAAGAACCTCACTGCTAGGACAATACTGTTTCACATCCCCCCACAAAGTATTTCTGTGCCTGTGTTTCATGGAGCTGGACATTCTTCTCTCACTTTCTCGTTCACATGCGCATTGTCACATGTTCCCCGATACAACACGTAGCACCTGACTGAATGGGCTGTTCATGTTGACGGGGAACCTACCACTCACTACTGCTGGAACGGTCATTAAAGAGCGACCAAGCGTGGCTGCTAAATTGGGGCCTGACGCAAGGGCGTTAACCCACAGCTTTATTATATGAACCATAAAGTTCAGTAAATTGCACTTACGTATGGATGTGTGGCATAACTATATGTAGAAAACCTCTGGATTTGGCAGTGAGGCTATTTTTAGGCATGCTCACACGTCAGGGTACTTATTTCCCTTTAACAAGATCAGGCTGGCCTCGCTTATCAATTCGGAAGAACCATAACTGAAATGCCAGTGCTCTCTGGATTATAGAACAAAAATCCGTATACCACTAGTGGCCAGAAAAAAAAAAGCAGCAACATTTCATGTGTGTATTCCAATGTGCAAGTAAAAATTGCGAACGTTTGCTATGATAATGGGCAAGTCACAGTTTACCAGTAATATTAGCGACATAGCAAGATTTCCCCCTAAAGTTGACACGTCATTAAAAATGATGAATTTGGTTGAAATTGCTATTTCTAACAGAGTACAACACACCAAGAATTTTGAAAATATGATGATACGTTTTGTTCGATATCGCCTATAGAAAATCTGCTTTAAAAAAAAAAACAACAAAAAAAAAAACACCTTCAGACTCAAGTAAAACTTCTAATTCTGAACACATCTTCTGGACCTTTTGGTTTTGTCTGCTTCTCAGGGAACCTCTTCTCTTATTGGCTGACAAGCTTCAGTTAAAAGTATCCACCAATAAGCTTGTATGGGGCCTTCTCCAGGCGACACATCAAAATGACCGTGACGTTTCAAACAGCTTCTTGCCCTAAAAAGTCAACTCAAATAGCACAAATGGAACATTAGTCATGAGGAGAGCAGTGGAATAAGTCATGTCCTTGAGTATTGAATTTTTTTTTTCTGAACTGATTCGTTATAGAGGATTTCAGAGATGTTTGAAGTGCTCATTCTATTTTATTTTTTATTTTTGAAAATCCCACAACTACAGTGGGTACTCATTACATTGCTCATAACATTTCTCCTTTCTACTTGTGCCTGAGTCAAAGGCCGCTATGTGTTTTGTTTTCTGCAAACAAAAGTTAGTCCATCACGTCTCCGTACACGTCAGATTAGAAGAATAATTTCCCTTCACAAACTGAAGGCTCTTCTTGTTGTTCTGGCCGATACATCCCTTTTGTCTTTATGAAATCCAGACAGATGGGAGAGATACAGGAAGAGCTGGCGCGAGATAGAGCAGGTGAGAGATGTAAAGCGTGGGGGAGGAGAGGGGTGCGTTACATGTGTGTGTGCATGTGAAGTCTGCCCAGAAACTGCCCATTGGCACAAAACGGGAGCTAGTCAGGACTAATTCTGAGTTTAGTAATGGTGAGTGAAAAATAGACCATATATAAGAAGAAACTTTTATAATAGTCTACAAACTACTTCAACTTTTTTCTAGCTATAATAAAGACTGATGAGTAGTTTGAAATGGAATACTCTGTTCATCTCACTCATTCAATGGCATTGATGAGTGAAGGGATTCCATATGATCCGTTACTGACCTACTACATATTCTGCTCACATGCCAACAAAACGCAAAGGAAATGTAGAGGGGTACAATTCATGGCAGCGTTAGAGTGGGTTGTTTACTAGTACTTCAGCATGCAGTTGTGACCTCAATCCCCAGATGGAGATTTATTGTGAGCAAGAATATTTGGGCGAGCAAGAAAAACCGTAGCAAAATGCAAATATATATTCAGCACGACACTGCAAACTGGGGACAATCAAATGTTCAAAGAACCGCCTGCCCTGCCTAACCAATACCATGACCACAAGTAGTAAATAACGTGAAATTGCAGTTGGTCACTAAGCGGACAAATATTGTCGTCACGCTCACTGCAGAGGCCACCCTGAGAGACAGAGCAACATGACGCATCGGGACCAAGGACTGATGGGCAAAAGGTGGGGAATAAAATGTTAGAATAAAACAATAGCGCAGCAATTGACCCTCTTCAAGCAGCGCTCACAGGCACAAACAGGCGCTTACACACACAAATGCTCGTGCAAAGTTCACTGGTGAGGGAGGGGCGGCAGGGGAATGTGCTAGCTGCATGACGGGGCCAAGGGACTCCAGGGCTGAAACCCATCACTAACTCATGGATTAGTTCACACGTGCACACTGCCTTTTAATCTGCTCCGATGAGAAACAAGCAATGGAAAAAGAAAAAAAAATCAAAACCAGGGCAAAGAGGTTGCTAGGTCTCAGATTAAAACCTACAACAAACAAGCATAGTATGAAAACAATTGCATATATTGTCCAAATCTCTTTCCTAATCACACGTACAGATCATGTGATTTGAAATTCACTCGCCCCCTAATCCCTGTACTGCACTGTACCTCCGAGTTGTGTCCAAGCATGCAACATCTGACTCGAATAATCAATATATTAAATATAGCATCTACTTTTGTCTTCAACTATGATTGGATGAAAGCCTCCAGATAAACGCAAACTTTCCATTTGAACCCAGTGTGACCTGAGGGGTGTGGGTTAGAAGCTTTGGATTACAACACTAATATGGATGGGCTTCTAAAATGAGTCTGATGAAGGTGGGGGGGGGGGGGGGGTGTACAGATTTGGCCAGATGTTGTCTCTGGGGGATGGTAGTATAACACATGTAGCTGGTTCAGCAATGGCTGTATGTAATCCAAATGTCAGAACTAAAGTGCAAATACATCCTTGTGTTAAGGCACTTATGTTTTTTCCACCGTCCCAGTGGGCTGGGATGGTAGCACTGAGTCATGCGGAATTGTGTTTTGATTCATGTTCTTAAAACTTGCCATAGAACTCGGACGAGAATACTCATATTTTGGGTTGGAAAATTAAGGGACGTGTTCTTTTCCGCGGCCCAATTCCGTCCGTGTGAGTCAATCAGGGGTCCCCTTTCCACAGAGTGCTTCGGATGACCTTCCAGCTAACTATCACATTTGTCATCACGTTCGTTATGAATTCTCTGAGCAGCAGTACCCTAAAAACTGATTTCAACCTGCGTCTTGTGTTAAAAACCCATGTCCTATCTATCCCAAGAGTTCCACTGGGCATGTCATGCATGGCCTCGCGAATAATCATCCCACTTCGGAGAGCATTTGTAACCGTCAATCTGGATTTGAACCTGGGCCTATGGGGGCAGATTGAATCCTTCACAGAGCAATAGACACTTGCACCAGGACGACAGGCTACTAAAAAAGTAATTGTTTTTTCCCCCAATGTTGCGTTTATCGCAATTGTCTGTGGTAGCATCCAGAGCCCGTTTAACTGAAATAAGGAGTGACAACCTTTTTCACTGCTTATTCATCGCGAGGCTCTCATTGGTGGCACACAGCTAACCTATGTGATTGGTCAGAAGGCGGTGGTGTTTTCACTCTGTCTCCCCAGCTGTAAAGCTAAAAATAGAAGCTGGAGTCAGATTTAGTCTAATTGAGTCATGATTCTTCTGCTAGCATCTTGTTTTCCTTCCTTTCTGCCTTGTTTCATTTTCGGCCCTTCAAAACTTCTCCTGATGGTACAGATTTGGATTTTGATACCGATAAAGGCAAAGTTGCTTCTCTGGTCGCCTCACTGGTCAACTGTCAGTCAATCAACCAAAAGCGTGTTTTCTAAAAGCTTTTCCGATAATCTAATCTTCTTACCGATCAAACCAGGGGGAAAACTAGCACATGCTACATACAGGGCTTCCTTTGGAACTTCCCTTGTGCTCAAAGGAAATTAGAAGCATAAATACATGAATCGTCGACACAATTTCACCATCCCTCAAGCGTTATTTCATCACGACTGAAGTTGCAGCCATATCCTAATAATGGGTCATATTTCATTGCGGTAATTACTGTACAGGGTATAAAGGCTCACCATGCACAATCTGGCACACAAGGGAGCATAGATTAGGTTTGTTTGCTGCTTGAAGTAACCCTTAGTCAGGTGTGTTTGACTACGTCCCTGCTCATCCCATCAGCTTGTCAGTTAGTTCCTTGTCCTCTGACTCGATCGTTTGTTAATCCGGCATCAAGAGAGGCTATTAAAGAATTGCACCGGGCGGTCTGTGCGCGTGCGTGCGTTTGTTAGGGAGGTTGATGAACGTGCCCCAACACGTGCACATGCTGCAGTTGGGCTCACCAGACCAAAGATCAAGCCCCTTAAGCGGCTTTTCTCAGCCAAGAAAAGCTTACAAGTCGTCACGTTGGTCGGGACAAATGGTCCCAGTCCCGGGGCTTGCAGCAACGCCTGAGAATGGGCTGCACTCACTGGGCAGGGAACACAAAGCTTTAGCACAGCCACAGAAAATGTAGCCCGGGCTTTTTCATGCTTAGCGGCTCATCCCGCCCCGAGGGCTCTCGCAAAAAAGCTCAGTTCAATTCTTGCTATTATAAAGGCTCCAGCAAGGATATGTACCAGAAGAAAATGTTCAACCTACTATAATGTCGAGTCGCTTCTTAACAGGTTTGCGTTTCATTGTACGCACTCGAATAAAAAAATGATCCATCTTGTGTGACACTCGGTTTTCAAGAAAGATTGAGGTAGACAGTGAAGCCCGACGTTTTGGTGACGGAACCGATGAGAATGGAAGAGACTATTTCAACTGGCATGCGAGCAACAACAAACCCAGGAAGTCAGGACTGTTCTAAACGTGAATTCCATCATGGTTCAGCTTGACTGGGACTTTTTCACAACTTGTAAGTCTGCCTTAGAAGAATCGTGGTATAAGCCTGAAACACTCGGGTGAACAACTTAGGCTGATACATATATCTTACAGTGGGGCATGTCCTGAAAGGGAATTGGATTAACCGCTGGCAAAGATGGGGGATTATAAATTATTTTAACAAGTGCGCTTTCAAAAAAGATGGATTACCACATCAATTCGACTCACTTTCTTTGGTACCAGAAATACATTTTTACTTATACAGAGAGGAGATGAAGTGAACTACTTGAAATATCAGATGATTCAAGATCCGAGATCCATTTCTGTGTGTCTAGCTTTTGGCAGAGTTGAAGGCCTGCCTGGACCAGCAAAGGACAAGCAGGACAGGGAGGCTGTGAAGGGAATGCTTCAAAGAATGAAAACAAAAAAATGTGGAGGGACCCATAAACAGCACTCGGTATGTTGTATGAACAAACAATGAAATACTACCCGTAAAAAAAAATTCAAACCGGCATGGGAGCTCCAATCTGCCAGAGCTACTCGCCCGCCAACTGCGTTGCCATGTGCGACATCACACATCAACTGGTCTATATTTAACACACTGAAACCAACGTTCCAATCGTTTTACTGGAGTCCGCCAGGGAAGATGGTGAGAACAACAGGCCGAGGTGCGATGTGATTACACCTCCTGCATCTTTTCAGTGTTCCCGCATCCTCAAAGATAATGAAATGGAAGGCACACTCTTCTCTCCTCTATACTATAAATCGTGCAAGTCTGTTATTTAAGGTGTCACACACGCTCTTTGTGGAATGACGGTTGCGGTCTACAATCTTAAAATAAAATAGTAAACGGCGGCAGGCACCCAAAACTCAAATTAGATAATGGCCTTCAAGATACCCGAGATGGCAATGTTCAGAGGAAACCCCTACATCCAACTGTCCACCATCTTACATAAGAATATGACTGGATACATGAAGGCATGTTCAGGCTCAAACATGACAGACACTTTTATGATTTGTATATAAAGCTGACAATAGCATGTAGCAACTGACAAAACATCTAATCTTCCACAGACAATCACTGTATGTCTGGTCTGGTGGTTGCACTCGTGTTTAATCAAAGACCTTAGTATAAAAATGTTCTTTGTAAATGTGGTGAAGAATAAAAAAAGAAAGGAAGAGCGGCTTAGTTTTGATTACAGGAACGTGTTGAGGAGCAAAGCTTGAATTTAAAAAGGCAAAGAAAAGTGCCTATTAAAGTGTGTTAGGTCCACTCACCTATTCTTCTCCAGCTCGTTGTGTGTGGACCTGCAGGGGAAGAGAACATTAATAGGTGTTTAAATACACTATATTAAGAAGAAAAGCAATACATGTTGTACACAGTATGATTGACAGAGTGCAGTATTTCCGAAAGCATTTTTTTTTGGTAGGGTTAAGGGCCAGATGTTTGAAGGCTTTAATGTAGTGTATTAAGCAAGCCAAGGCATGGTGTCCTAATAATGAAATGTGATTAACTTTCTATCCCTGTACTGGTATTTTTACATCCTCATGAAAACAAATATCCTGATATAGTGAAACGTATTTGCTTGAAATTACATTAAATTTATTGCAAATTAATTTTTAAGTTTATTTCACATATTTAAAAATATTAGATTTACAAAACACAAAAAAGATGGAATAAAAATACAACCATCCAGTGGAACGATAGCCTTCAAAATACATATCTCATAGTACAGCCAGTTTCCAAGGAATGTGGACAGCTGGATTCGATAGACATCACTAAGAAGAGACTCTCCAACAAAGTTCGAACCCACTGAAGCCTTTGCACCATCAAAACATCAAAGTGACAGGCAGGAGAGCACTATCATCATCTCCTCCTCAATAATACACAACACTACACAGTGGGGGTGCACATGTAACAGTGACTTGCATTCACTTGAGTTGACACTGCACGCAGTGTGTGCGTGCGTGCGTATACACACACGTGTATGGGCTGTTGGGGAGACTATGAGGAACATGTGCATGCCCTGTGTGGGCAACAAGCCGGGTGCAGTGCACCGTTGAAAATTAAATGTGATTGAGATGGTCTCCAACACCGCCTTTGTGGGGCAACATACTGAAAGGAGCCAAAACACCCCTCCCCTTGACTGAATGGCTGGGTTCCCATCCACTCCTCAGCTCGAGGATTGCTAGATTTGAAGGAGGGTGACATGTGTAACTTGCCCTCCAGGTAGGTAAACAGGCTACAATATGTCTCCTATCACATCTCTCATTATTGTAACCTGGATTTACGAGGAGGAAAGTGCAATTGTTCAGTGCGACTGCCTCGGATGAGACGATCTCTTCCGGATTAATAATTGACAAATTGAAACACCATATGTCTGCATTAGACTATATTAGTTCATTTACTTAGGTATGCAAGAGTGGCTGTGCAGTCAGCTGAGGCAATGGATATGATTTTAGATGACAAGGCCACTAATGGCCAGGTTGACTTGCTGCTATATTGGGCCAAACAAACTCTGACTTGGGATCGGCTCAAATCTCCAAGAGTTAAATCCAAATGAATATGTGGGGAGAAGTAAAGAAATAACTGGAGCAACACTGATGTCCCCTACACTGTCCATTACTCTAAGAGACACACCATTATTCAGAGTTGAGCCATGAGGCTGGCACTCTCGACATCCTTTATATAGTCACTCATTCATGGGGATCAATCTAAGTCAGCTTGCTGTCCTATAGCCCTTTATCATCACAAAGACTTTCTTCCCTTCATCCTGAATCAGATAGCAACATGTCTGCAGCTCCCCAATACTTCAAACCAGATAATGAACTGGCTCCAGGCCATCCACAACTGCAGTATGCTTACTTGGGCGAGTGGGAGGGAGGACACACAAATGCGTGCGTCTGTGCGAGTGTACTTGCACGTGCATGTAGACCGAGTGGGTCAATGAGATAAAGCGCACCGGCTATAAACGGTAGGCAAGTGAGGACAGTCAGATAAGCCCATCACTTGAAGCGTTATCACGTTACAGAGAAGGCAGTAAGAAGGCCACAAAAACTTAAATTGTTTGTGGAAATTGCCAATGTTCTATCTCCTATCATTTTGTCATCTTCCTTATAAAACCACCTCAAGCATTATTTCAGAAACCCGAAAAATAAAACAAATACTGAATGCCGTTATAATATATTTATTAATTAGCTCATTTCATCGAATGACCTGTCAATGACAGAGCAGAGGTGCTCAGTACCCCAAAAATGTTTAGGGGGAAAAAATTATATAAAATATGTTTTTGTCAAATTATGCGTTGGGGCGATTTGGAAAATCCTTATGTTAGGTAAATGGGCTTGTATGGTGCTAAAACAAAAAAAATGGTTTGTCGTGCGTGCTGCCAAATGAATGACGTGAACATTAAACCAGCACTACCTTACTGACCTCGTTTTGAATGCGTTTGTGCGATGGTGAGCAAAATTGAAAACAAACATGTAGATGGATTGATAATTTCATGTTTCCCTTAAAAGGGAATATTGGTGACTATAAGCAAAGGAATTGTAAAAATGGAGCATGAGACGTTACACAGAAAATATAAAATGTTTTGCATGAAACTCAAGGATGTGATCACACTGGCCGACACTCACTTTTGCATTAATGAAAACATCTTATGGGGAGCTACACATTTGAAAGTATATTTGCAGTGCTACTCCTCCCCATACTCGTGACTTTGAGTCTGTATTCAACCAGCTTGTGCAACATCATTAGCATTCTTAAACAAATGCCCTGTTCATCGGAAGCATTATGAGGAGCACCTCAATCCAATTATGATCCTGACTGTTGCCATGCAGAAGTAGGCAGCATTCTGTGCTGATTGTGAGTAATGCGCAGTTCCTGTTTGTTGCCTCGCTCTCACATTAATATTAAAGCATTCAGAGCAAGCGAGTGGGGCTTTCGTTTGATGTATGGCGATCAGATGACAGATTCACCTGAGCAGACCTGTACCAAAGAGGACACGATGCCAATGGGTCTTCATTTGGCAGACTTGCTTCCTCTACTGAATGCAAGTTACATTCATCAACATCAAATACTGCGACATACATGTCATGCATGAAAATCAATCCTCAGTGTTCATGCATCAGACACTTCATTAGGAACATCTGCACCAGCTAGTGAGACACAATCAAAGACCTTTGTGGATGACCTTATTTAGTAACATGAGTGGTGCATTATTAAAAGACACCACTCAATAGAATATGGCACAGTTTATTGAGGAGGAGTTGTTGATTTATTCAATTTTCCATAATGCTGGAGCCCACCCCAGCTGAGTTTACTGAGAGACAAGGTACCACGCTGGACTAGTCTGCAAGACACATATTAATAAGCAGCCATTCACACGTACACATAGGTTCACAGAAATTTTGGCAATCTCGAGTCCTCGTTTAGCCCAACATGCATGTTGATGGAATGCGGAAAGTACCCAGAGAAAACTTTCACGAGCACGAGGAGAACAAGCAAACTGCACACAGGAAGGCCGGAGCTGCAATGAGAACCTGTGAGGTAGCCGTGCTAGTCACTTGTTTACTGTGCTTGCCAAGCTGAATTATTGGTGCCGTGTGAATTAATGGTCTTGTATTTGCTCTAATTAGTTTAGTCTAATGTTGTGATCAACTAGTTGAGGGGCTCAAGTATTTAACTTTGGGTCAGTGCAAACACTAATCACATGGTGTTGTTTCCGCCTTAAGTCAATAGTTTACTTCATCAGTGTCCTGCGTGAGGCCAAAACTACCATATAGTAACAATTCCAGGTGACTCAGTTTTGCAAAGGACGAGCCCTCCTGCCCCAAAGCGCACAAAGCAATAGAGGTGTACTTTCGCACTGTCACGAACACAGGAGTTTTCTTACCTATTGTGGTTACTGCTGAATTTCTTATTTCGGAATTTCCTTTGCCTCTGGTAGTTTGTGTCCTGATTTGAAGGAAACGTCGATGCATATCCGTGTTCACACTCTGTTTGAAGAATAATATATTTGATTAGCATTTAGCCATGAGAGAATTTCAACATGACTCTTCTAAGAACCCTGAATGTAAATACACTGGAGGTAAATCCTCCGTTTGCACGGGGACTTTTCCTGGATAAACTTTAATAGGCTCCTGTTGACAATATCACATGTATTTTACCTCTTTCTCTCCTTTCGAGATATTCCGCGGCTTCCAATAGACGCTGGATATTCATTAGCTGAACAGCCGTCATTCTTTCCTGAGCCTTGCTGTCGTTCACCTTATTGCTAGCGTTTAACATTGACAGCAGTAATGCAACGATATAAAATACACGGAAGACAGTGCTTCGGTTATCAGTGCAATAAATTCAATATATGTACATTAAAAGCAAAAAAAAAAAAAAAGGCCTTTAGTTCTCTTATTGGGGGTCTTTTGCAAGGATGGGAAATCGTGTTTCCAGAGTTGACAAGCTAGCAAGCTGCAGCCAATCCTTTGCTGGGTTGTCAGAAAATCAGCGTATAAGAATAGTAAAACGTCCACATTAATACGATTGTTATTTGCTACAAACCCAAATGTAAACAATAAAAAAAAAAATCCCCCGGGTTGACTTGCGCCAGCAAGTGCCTGCTGCTGCTCGCTTCCTCTCTCCTGTTTGCTTTCCATAGCTGTACAGCTCGGAGGCGGGGACATAAAAAGAAGGAGGGTCCGGAATCAGCGAGGCGCATTCTGGGAAATTGTGTCTTTTTACGACTAAGGCCATTCAGTATGTAAACATATGCATACATACATCATATATGCATGTATATACAGTAAAGCAAACTGAACAGTGATGATCTGAATATTAGTAATGAACACTGAGTGACTTGAAAGTTCAAGTATAGATTCTTTCTGCTCGATAAGACCTACAAGTCCCATGAGGCAACAAGAGCTAGGGGCGTGGTTAATAGACAAAGCCAGGCCCAGCAACACGTGACATAGCAGCTACCCGTGTCTTTGATTGGCAGATATTTTTGACAGACTTTGAGGGTTGAGTCGCCTCTATCCAATCAGAGAGCGATTTTGCGCCATGTGGAACCCGGCACGACACGCCCACAAATAGCAGGAAGCAAACAATCGACAGAACTGTGGAGAAACAGGAACTGTACGAGCGAATCTTCCAGTAATTTACCCAAAGTACTCATTTAATAAAAGCTGCATTTCCTGTTTCTTTATAAAAACTTTAGAACAAAAATAATCACATCTAAAAGTCATCCGGGAGAACATCAATAGACCGCAATGTAAAACTCATAATTTTTATATGCTGGTTTTGTGAATGCACCTCTTTCAATATCGCATCGTCCTACACCATTGCTCATGCGAGTTGGAGGCTTTTTATGACATTCTGCGGGGGCGCAATGACATCATCCTAGAAGTGACTAGCAGCGCGCTGCAATGTGGTCAGATGTATTGCATCTGAGTGAGAGCCAGTATGCACACCCACTCACCCAATCAATATGTCACATTTTGCTATTTTCAACTGTACAAAGATCAATAAGAGATCCCTTCCTACGTGGAGACGTGCATACACACTCCAGTGTGGATCGCATGCCATTTAATGCAGATAAATGATCCACGTACGATGGTGTAACATCTTTTTATTGTAAGGCAAATCCGTCTTGTGAGCGTAGACAATAGTCAAAATCTTAGTTGAATTAACTCAGTTCTTTGTTGTCTGACTGCACATGATAAAGTGTGTTCGTCAAATGCAGAACGACATCGCACAGCACACATCAACTCACTTCCGTCCTTCCTTTCAGCGCTCTCGAGAAAGCGAGCAGCCTCCAACAATACTTGCACATTTTTCAGAAAAGTGTTGATCTGATCCATGTGGGAGTCTTTGGGGTTGAAGACGTCATTGAAAGGACAACTGGACATCTCCAAGTCTTGCTGATCCAAGTCAGACGCCTCGCAATCAAAGAAGAACTCCTCGCTCTTCAAACTTCTTCGTTGAATCTCAGTTTTGGCCATTTTCCCCCCTGTAAGTTTGCGTGGCTTCTGAGGAAAAACCGTGAGACTTATGCCAGTGAGTGGAAGCTGTTTGCGCCTGAGCTTTTTTTTTTTTTTTTTTTTTTAAATATATATATATATATATATATATATATGAATGCGGGCTGTCCAATGTGGAGCAGCAGCCAATGTCAGTGGATGCTGGTCCATGAGAAAACTTAATCCCGCCCCCTCGAGTCGAGGATCTCTGCATGGTCCTTGTGCTTGTCGGGTTTTTAAAAAAAAGATCTATGGATTGAGGCTCACCTGTACCTGCACACGCTCATATGTAAAAACCAGTTACCTCGGAGTTATACCTGTGCAAGTCGCAAGACTCAAATCGTAACCTTCAGTTTTCGAGCAAGTCCCAAGTTATGGGAGAAATATCAATTAAATCAAGACGCAATTAATAAGTCTTGCTCATTCAATATTTATTGGAGTCGCAATAAATCTTTTTTTCTCATTCATTATCGTCAAGAATATTAGCAATTCAAATCAACTCTAAACACACCTCGCAAACAAGGATATTCTTATAGGTTTGGGAGTATATTAATATACCACCACTCATTTTTTTTGCACCGCTTGTCCCCACGGGGGTTGCAGGCATGCTGGGGCCTATCCCAGCAGTCATCGGGCAGGAGGCGGGGGACACTCTGAACTGGTTGCCAGCCAATCGCAGAGCACACAGAGACAAACAACCATCCTCACTCGCACTCACACTTGTCATTATTTTATTGTCAATATTTTGCGTTTTAATTGCTTGTAATGTGCTACTGTAATTGCAATGATGATAATAATCACAAAAGGTTGTGCAAGTTTCTTCAACTAATCCTCTTTTTGAGAGATCTAGGGCCATTTCTATTTAGTGGCTAAGTCCATTTTCAACCAGAACATGTCAAGGCGGGCCTGTGTACAGCTCAAACACCCACCTACTTTGCCACTTCAAAAGGCTGGTGGAAGCCCGTGTTCGTTTGATGTAAAGTTCGCACGGGCAGAAACTTTTAAGTGCAACACACAGGGGAATATTTGAAGGTCCCCGCTCCACCTTTTGTAAGGCCCGGCTGTCAAGACCGAAAGGCGTTTGAACATTCCTATGGTGGAGCAGATAAAAATGGTGTCGTTTTTGGCCAGCAGCAATACTACTATACTGTACTCATAAGGAGGTATTCCAGAAAAAGGGCTGACCAAATTCTTAGGGCTCTATTTTCCTGACTGTTTCAAGTCTGGCATGATGTACGGTTTAAATCTGCACAGAGCCATGTTAGACCTGATGTTGGCAGACTTATGCAAACTAGGGGAATTTAAAAAAGGGTGGTTTGCGCCGTTGTGAACATGAACATCGTTGGCTACATTTGTCACTAATCAAAGCAGCTCCTCTTGCACCGAGACATTTCTGCATTCTGCGGAGGACGCAGCAATCCATATGTGACCGGAGCATTGTCACTTCACTTGGCCGTTCAACAAGTGCGCAAAAGGAAATCAACAGAAAATAATCAAGTAAATTAACTTGAACAAAACCTTGGAAAAATATTTTGTGCACCTCCGCCTGCTGCAGACCTTGAGTAGATCAATTTATTATTTTGCCTCATCAAGGACATTGCAATGTTTATTAGGTCAAACGTCTTCATGTCCACAACGGAGCAAGACAGTCATAGAAAGGGACATCAGCAGGTCTCAAGTAAGTAATGGAATGCTGCAAAGAAGATGCTTGTCCCACGAGCCGACCGTGGTCACAATGTCAAGGTTAAGATGGATGTTCCTTGTTGTAGACACCCACCAACAAGAATCCAGCAAATTCTCCTCATGCTATCGCTACGATTAAAGGGAGCACTTTGCTTTAATCACTCCGAGACAGTGCAACAAGCAAAGCCTCAGAGCTCAGGCATCAAAAGGAGAAATGGAAAGAAAAGGGTAACGCATTTTATTGTCAGTGTCTGACACGAATAATAATTACAGCTTTCTTACATTACATTTAAATGTATATTGTGTATAAATAATATTCTTTATATTTAAAAAGACAGCAATTATTGCATTATCATTTTATTGTTGAAAACAACTTCTTGATGGTCGAGCTCTGATGCTAACGTTGAAACATTTCACACTGCAAAGACTGCGGCAGCGGTTAGGCAATTGTTTATCTTTTTTTAACCTTTCGGATGGTATGAGAGAAATCTGATGTAGGTTTGTTTCGCTGGAGCCATTCTGCGTCATTCGGCAATCTTTAGGGGTTCGAGGTAGACTGCTCCCACTAAATGAAACCCTCAAATCATATGCATCATCAGAACGGATGACAAATTGACTTCATAAAACGGTGGACTGGAATGGATCTTTTTTTTTCCCTCACCCTTTTATTGCTCCCTGTGAAATCTCACATTTTCATAAATGTCAATGACTTACATCATTCTCAAAGAGCGTTTCAGCAAGTGTTTTTCTGAGAGTATTAGGCAACATTCGTCACCGCCATCACTGAGCTAGCATGACATGAATCTAAAAGTTTAAAGTAGAAACACTTGTAGAAACTCTCTCAATACAGCACTTCAAAATGTCCTTTCAAAAGTGGTCGTTCATAAATCTGACCTTTTTTACAGCCACGTTTTCCAGTGTGTTGGACTTTTCAAAACAAAATGAGCACTCTTGTTTTCTCCATTCTCTTTTCATCCCAGAGTGGACCTAAGGAGTTTGTCGAATCAACTTTGAAAGTGTATTGCATAATTTGTAATTTGCGTGAAGTCCAGCGTCAATAAAACAGGGCCCACTAATACGCATGATGTAAATGTTACCTCATGCATTTCCCAAATAGTATGTGTGACGCGTGAGAGCTGCACAGTTCTAAATCAACCTCTTTTGTTTCGGCCTGTCTTGTGTGGCTGTGTGGTGTCGCTAATAAGGGCCCTGAAAGCAACCCTCATTCGTAACCTCTCATTCCTGTCCTCATCTTTCTCATGCGGTACTGCTTCTCGGTGGGAGGTCAAACCTAAACACACAAACACTGAATACGTGTCATGCCTGCTGTTGTTCCCTCCATGGGCCAATTATGTAATTCTTTGGCTCTCCACCAACCAAGCCAGGGTGCCTGTCTGTCGTTTACATTCACAGATCCGGAGGCGCAATTGCTCGCAGCTGCAGCACAATAGATGCCGCTGTCTGTCTTTAACTTACATTATAGTGACACTGTGCAAACAGACAGTGAGCAAGCAAAGGTGCTTTTGTACTGTGCGCTAAACAAAGTGCATGGGGCTGAGGGGAGGCTCAATCGAGGAAAATGACAAGGTGAGAGTGACAAAGCAGTGTCAGCCTCTTTAACTGACCTCACATTGACACCGCCGCTGACACTACGGTCCGTTTTTTTTTTTTCCCAGGAGCTGTGATCTGTGTGGGTCCCTGCTTTGTCAGGGTTTTCTAATGAAGATACTTATCTGTCTTCCATCAAGATCCCAGGCAGCTTTTGCTTTTGTTTGGCTCAAACCGAGTGGCCGCTGGGGGGGAAAGGCTTCCTGGGTATTATCTCCATTCCAGGATATTCTCAGCCCTTCCTTGAGATACTGTATCAAAACAACACATTAGAATAACGCACCCCACCCAATTCCTCATCTAAATGCTGCTGATGCAACTACTGTTGCACATCTCAATTCTCACCTCCATGCTGTTTCGAGATAGTTCAGTCAGAGTGTTAGCACACACATTTGAAACAGCTCAAACTTACTGTCAAACATTGCTGTACTGGCAGAAGTAAAGTACAAACCTGTGAGATGACATACTGATGTCACCCTTCCCCGAACATGCAGTTGCCCTTTGGCTCTCTGTGACTATTGTTCACTTCTGTTCCCAGGCACTGACATCTGGCAACAATGGACACGGCGGGAAAGAGGGGAAAGAAAAGTCTGCAATTGCACACATGCAGAAATGTACACAAGCAGACAAATGAGAAGGTGGCTGACTCTACTAATGATTGCTCAAACAATCTTTCTAAGTCACACACACAAACAAACCAAGAAATTGGAGCAATTTGTGACAACTAAAATCTAATGGCTGAATAATACTGATAGGATTTTACATTTGTTACGAGTATATGCGTGTATGTTGCTGCACAATCGAAGCATATTACAGTGACGCGTATGAAGAGTCATCGGTCGATGTGTCGTGCAGTTCACATGAGTATCACCCGTTGTGAGCAATGTCTGGGCCGTAAATGATTACATAGCTCAGTCCAGGGCCGTAGTTACACATATTGTGATGGAAAGCATCACTCACGTCAGTCACCCTCCCCTTTTCGATACTGTAAAATAGCAAATGTTGAAGTCAAAATGTAAAAATTATGATTATAGCAAACTTCCTTAAAGTCCATTTAGGCCAATTCACAACGTAAAAAACTAAATGGCATCAAATGCTTAATCCTTAACTGATTCTTAAAAAGTAATACTAATTGTA
This sequence comes from Syngnathus typhle, assembly GCF_033458585.1. NCBI lineage: Eukaryota > Metazoa > Chordata > Actinopteri > Syngnathiformes > Syngnathidae > Syngnathus > Syngnathus typhle. The sequence continues at coordinate 8,718,634 of NC_083740.1, forward strand.
TCGGTGTCACAAACTGTTCAATACGCCCTAGTTCGACATACAGGTGGTTTGATTTCTTGGGGCTAACATACAATATGCCTTTTTTTAAAAAACATAATCTTGCTAAGAATCTAAAATTACAATACTAAGTTGCATGAAAAGGCCATTAAAACCACAGTCTTCTGTACATAGCTGCAGAGAGTTCAAAGTCTTCTAATGTCAAACAGGAAGTGTGAATTTATTTGCTCCTTGTCTCACTAGCCTGTCATTTATTCTCTCAGCCTCAGACAAACTGTCTCAGGTCATCTCACTCCCCTAAAACTGTTAAAGCAAGCCCTCCAGTCTGATGTAGGATGCTGCCACATTAGCTAAAGAGCCTTGGGGCTGTATGCCGGCTCTGGAAATTACAGAGGAGATGGAGCAGATGAAGAGCAAGGAAGGAGGGCGTGTGTGGGACGGATATCGGGAGAAAGAGAGGGCAGGTTCAAAGGACCTGTGTGGGAGGGGAGCAGTAGTGGGGGTCATGTCTGTGGGGGGACTTTACTGGAGGGATGAAGAAAGGGGATAGGAAAAAAGACATGAGCTCATGGTTGTTGCTTGTTCAGCTTGGTCAAAGCAGAGAGTGCTTCAAAAGGACGTCCTTCCAAAATAGGTGGGGTTACAAAACTCGCTTGAAGAGTGTCACAAAAAACGACGGCTATGTTTGCATAGAGAGGTTGAAATAAAAATATAAATATGAGGGGGAAAAGGTATGTTAAGAACAGAGGTTACAGTTCATTCTGTATTTCTGTAGCAGACTGTAATCTTGTGGCACATCTCTTAATTCATTAATCAATACAGACTCCTCTGTATGTCAGCTGTGAGTTTTAAATCCTTCAATTTATCAAGACAGTTTGGACAAGTTTGTAATCGGTGTCTGAACTGATGAAAGTTCCTCTGGATGAATCTTGTCAAAAAGTCAATACAATTAGGGAACAACTAAGTGCATCTTTTCACTTCCCGTGTGTCACGTGTCATGTCCAGAAGTCCCAATGCCGTTGTTGTTCTATCCTTATATTTGAGCAATAGAACCACAACCTAGTTAATATCATTCCACATATCCTACCATCTATTGCTTTTGCTCATGCCAAAATAGTGCTGTGAAAAAAGGTCATTCAAGCACGAGTAGTGGTTGCCCAGGATTGTCATCTTCAGTTTGCAAAGCCAAAAATGACCCGTCACTCTTCTTAAGCCATTTCTAAATGTTGCATTTGCATCTGAATTGTTTTATTAGGGTGTCTGTGATGGTGGTGAACATCTGACAGATTTGATCAAGCATCTTATTTTTTCTTCTACACTCCGTTTTGCCACTTACTTCTTCCTTTCCAACTGCTGAACCTTCCCCCCTGCCTGGGTACCGTCGGCAAATCTCCTAGTACCCCCCTTTTCCACCGCCACTAGCCGCCCAGTGCATTTCTGTCTGTGATTTGAGCTGGGAGGCAGTAGTGTGTGTGTGTGGGGGGGGGGGGGGGGGGGGGCCTGCAAGAGGAGTACAAACCTTTCTTTACGTTCTTGCTGATTTAATTACTTGCATTATTGGGGTACTTCCACCGTACCAATCCCATTAGGATAAGACGGAGCACAGCGGGAGGAGTCGTGCGTGCGTGTATATGTGTGTGTATACGTGTGTGTTCATGCGTGTGTTTGTGTGTGTGTACCCAGATGGTCAGGGGTTCAAATTCCAAATGTCTTTGTTTTGTCTCTTCAACTTTGTTACATACGCTAATACTAAAACCCGAGTTTACATTTTCACCTCTAGATACAGACTGCACGTAGAAGTACATTTGTTGGTCATCTAGTGTTTGCACACAATTGATCTATTGCATTGTGTTACTGGTTTCGGGAGATGACTTATGTCTAAATGTAATGCACTGGGAATGAAAACGACAACAGAAAATGTGCTTGATCTAAAATGGTGTGTAAGCAAAGTGGTGGTGGAGCATACCTGCCTCACAGTTCCCACAGTGAGGCTTGAATTTAGGGTTCAGATCTCCTGCATTTTCTCTCGTTGTGTTTTCCAGGTACCTCAGCTTCCTCCCACATTACTAAATCATTCATGTTAATGTGAACAGTCATGAAAAATGTCATTGAAGATTCTATATTGCCCAAAGGTGTGATTACGGGAGAATAATTGGAAGTCTCTACGTGCCCTGGAATTTACTGGCTACCGGTCCTGGGTGCACCCCGCCTCTCACCCAAAGGTGGAATACGCTCCAACGAGGCTAGCCGATACAGAAAATGCATGGCGGGATGGTAAAACGTGTAATCTCAACATGTAATCTTCCTGATATTTTTAATGGCCTTGACCATTTGCCCTATCAGAACTAAAGCTGTCAATGTGAACCCTTGACCTCCAACAATAAACCACTGGAGGAGTAAAATCAGACCGTGATGACGACTATCCATCTATAAATATTCACAATAACTGTCCATAGAATTAAATCATCATTTTTGTCGAAAAATGATTCGGACAAGTTGACTAACAGTGTAGGTGTGGCGTGGAGGCTGAAGCTTTTCCCACAATACATTTCAAAACGAAATCTAGTGAGGAAAGATTGCTCTTCAGATCCCAGAATATTTTTTTTCACGTATAGTCAAAGTATTGGAATGACTCATGCATGAAAGGAGCTCCCACACGTCTGTTCCTCCCACACGGGGTGTTTAAATACAGTAAACTACATGACTTGGTGTTATCGTTACAATTAATCAGTGACATCATGTAATTACCAGCAAGTCTAATCAGTAGGGTTATTGTGGGTGTGCAGATTTTTTCGACACACTGTAGAGGCCATGTTTTCCATTTAGCACAAATGGTGCAGTGGTTGAAACATTACTTTAAGAGGCTGTGGCGACGGCAGTCAGACTGGAGCCATCTTAAAACAAACCAATAGGCTCATCTCAGTCAAAGTCTCTTTGTGGGGTAAACACAGAGATCAAATGAAAATGTCATTCAGTTGAGCGCAGACCTCCAGTGTAATGTTGAACCTGTTAACAAAAGGTAAAAAAAAAATGTCAACAGACAATTTCCTGGTTCATTGAGTATGACAAAAGACAACTGTACCACACTACATTTGATGAGTAGGACAGAATGGATGGATTCCTTTAATACATCTACAGGTTTTGAAATGGTGGTCTTTTAATTGGGGTAATTTGCATTTTACGATAGAAATATTCAATAAAAAATAAGGCTGATACTTCCTTATAATTTGATCAATCACAAGAAAAGGGTAAGATTTTTCCACATTTCTTCAAGACTCAATTCATCCAGAAGAACAATTTTTTAGGTCAGACTAAACGGGCTTCAGTAAAGACCTACTCTCTCACAATCTCTTTTCTAGTTCTGCTCTAATTTGAGTAAACGCAGAAGGAGTTTGGTGGGGTTGGGTTCTTCAACACCAAACACATCCAGGCAAGCTTTTATGATCCTTGATTTGCATTACATGCATAAAAAAATGGTCTTTCCAATATTGTGTACACAAAGTTGACACCATAGAATTGTTCGGTTGAAGAATAAAGATCCAGAGGGAACGTTGTGGTATACCAAGACGCTTGCTCAAATTGACAATTCATTCATCAAATGCTGCATCTAATTAGTCCCTGAAGGACTAGTGCTGATGCAACCAGGGGCATATTTAAACCTCAGTGGCTTCCACTTTTGGATCCCTGTTCAGAGAATATCTCTGTCATATAGGCACATGCATACAATGTCATATTCTAGACAGCCACTGAACCCTATAATGGTCTTGGGCACAGTCTGCTCCCTGCACCCTCAATTCATGACTGCAGCTGCTAAATCCTAATCCTTCCTTGTTACTGTCAGCAAAAGAAAGCACCCCACTGGCATGCAAAGCGCCTGGGTCAAGCAAGTTAGAATGCCAGGAAATGGAGTGTTCTGACACTGTTTGCCAATTGCAATCGCAATGTCCATTTACAAGGAACTGCAAGATCTCCACTTGCGGATGATGTCAAGTGGGGCCCTGTGAAACACAGACACTTCTACCCGCACACATGACTTTTGTGAGTCAACCTCTATATCTGTGTGTCACAGCCTAAAGTAAACCATCAGCAAACATTATGTCAACTATGTCTTTATTTATCATCAAGTTAAGAGGAAACAGTGAAAAACAAGATTAGCAAAAGCAATCTGGGAGACATTGTGCAATCATGATAAATGCTCTCATTAATGTTCCCCTCTGCGAATCGTTCTGCTTTTGGCTAACAAATTGGATCCATTATAATTAGTGTCATTTCCAGAACCAAATGCACAAGTTGCCGCTGCATCTTCCAAATGATAATGTCTGTAATTAGCAGGTGATTAAGGTAGTTTAGGATTGAAAGTGAAAGGTACTTCAATTAGAGTTTGTCTGGGGTGGAAAGTTAATATCAAGCTTACATTCACTGGGTGGGTAGAGGCAATAGCACATTATTTAATACTAATTTCACTTCCGGCTCATTAGATGCTGACGCTTTGGAAATTATTTGATGATTCGCATCGTGATAGCCTGAAAACCAATCAACCAACGAATCAAGTTGTTTTTTCCAATGTTTTCAGTCTTCAGAACTTGAGATAGATAGCTAGTCAGTGACACACTGACAAAATGTTAGTGAGACTGGCTGACGTTGAAAACGGCCATGCTTGGCAAAAACATGACTCTCCATCCTGCCAATGACCTTCAGTGGCTGCAGAATAACCTCAGCAGTTTGCTGTTTGTGGGTAAGTAGGTCTGGGGTGGGCCTCAAGCGAGGCAGAACCCCAGCCAAACAATGAGGGCCAATGGGATGGAGTGGCAAAGCGGGTTCTCCAGACCTCCACAGCCCTAAACTAGGTCTTCTATTCACTGAGCCATCCTGCACAAACAATGGGACTGGAGTGATAACATGCTCAATATTCTCAATTCACTGCAAAAAAAAGCCAGAAGGATCCAAGTCTCGTTTAGGAGTGGCATCCCAATTGGACATCTGGCCTTTATTCAATGCACAGCTCTCTTTTCTATTCACATACGTTTATAGGCCCTCAATGGTTATTTGATGTGCTTTGTACAAGCCTCCTGGCCATGAACCCTGCTCTGTGACCATTTCCATGGTTGATTTCATGTAAGATGTGACATTTTCTTTCACTTAGTACAAATTAGATTGGGTTGAAATGTAATTGACACGTAAAGTGTCATTGACCAACCCCCTCCTTGCATCATGTTTTATATTAAAATATGACTATTTTAGTGAGAGTGACTTTGGTAAGAAGTTATCATCAGTCTGCTGAGTTATTCAAGCGTGATCCTCCAGGGAGACCGAGCCCCCCCCCTCGTCTTAAAAACATAAAGGTCTGGACAGACACAATGAGCTATGTGAACAATTTCGACAAGTCACTCGGCAACTCCCAAGCAAACACAGCCGCTCATTGTGAGCCACAATGTGTGACGGGAAAGAAAAAAAGACGACGCAACGTTGATATTCCATACTGAGGGAGGGAGTGAATGAGTGAGAGGAGGGGCTCTGGCTAAACAGACGTCTTTCTTCTTGAGAAACATGCTTAACTCCATTGCTGCTCATGTGAGCTCTGTATGTGTGTGCGTAGGGGTGCAGGAGTAGCAAATAGGGTGCGCTCTCCCCCTCCTTAGACAAAGGGTGCAGATGGCTGGCCCTCCTTGGCTTTGGGCGGGGTGGTGCAAAGCAGACGCCTGCGATGTTGCGTTGTGCCCTCCCATGGAGTTCATTTCAGCTGCTCAAAGAAAGAGATGGTTGACAAGGGGGGGGGGGCTCTGCTCAGGACAAGAAAGGCTTAGAGCCGATGGACCCTCCATTCCAAAACCTTAACACCCCCACAACACTGGCCCATGACCCTTGCTCCTCACCAGGTCACATGCACAGTTACGAAGGTGAAAAGAATGCAGGCGGGAGGGAGTGCTGGACTTAAACCCCCTTGTAAAAGTTATGTAAAGTTTAATTTGTGCTGATAGGCAGCAAGATAATTACTTTGAGTACTGTAGAATAAAGATATTATTATGTTTCACTTTGGAATAGCATTGCACACTGTTTTGGTCTGACAAAGCAAAACAAACGGGCTGTACTGCAGACAAATGCAATGATAAGATTAAGCTGACCTGACATGAACAAACACTTCCAGCTCTTCAATATGTTTTTCCCCTCTGTTAAGCCTAAACACCCCAAAACAATCGACATGTATGATAAGAAGTGTTACAGTAGCAGATAAACCAGAAAAAGAAAAGAAATACATGCAGTGATTCAAATGCGGAAATACCACTACTACCCTGGAAACTGAGCACTTGTGGGATCAACTATATTATTCGGGCTTGACATTGAGCGTGGAATGCCATCCCACGGCTGCGTGTGATCGACAATGCATGCATTTTTTATAATAATAATAATAATAAATTCTTTATTAATTGCTGATTGGTTAGAAAAAGTCAGATGGGTCTAGTGAGTTTGTTTCAATCTGATATGGTTCTGTCACCTATACTTAGGTGGCTAGTACATACAAGTGTGTCCATCATTTCAGTGAAATAACCATCATTGTGTAACCAAATCCAGACTATGCCTGCCTATGAATATTCTCATCCATCCAGATCATTTAATGGAATTGAATCAATCGCAACTGGACTGTTCTGGTTGTCTAAGAGGACAACCCTTCGGAGCAGCTTGACATGTTTTCACAAAGCTTGCCCTTGTTTGGAGAAGTGTACTAAGATAACACGGTCACAGTGTTTCGATGTGCGTAATTAGCTGTGAGCCCACCCCAGCCATGTTTAGGCTACACTATAACATGTCAACATGCCTTGTCTACTCTCCCTAAGCGTACTTTGATTAAGGCCGGCATTCAGTATCGGATAATCTGCAGGTGATTATAGCAGATATTCAAAATGAGGGGAGGCCGAGTCATAATTCCGATGTAATGCACAGCGGTGCTCCGTCCCTTTGACCCATTAACCCATATCCTGTCTGGTAGGAGGGGGAGCTTTTATTGTGATATGGAAAGGCTTACAATGGCTTATGAGGAGGGACCTCGCTCACAGTGAGGCGCTTGTCAGCCCACTTCAGACTCACAGGGATTTCATCACAATGTGTGCATTATAATGGCCAGTGGGGACGTACGTAGGCTCTCTGGCAGATGTCCCTTACACTGTACAGAAAGTATGTAGCCTACCGTGTGTGTGTGTGTGTGCGCTGGTTGAGCAGAAAGAAAAGACACGGAGGGCTGTTTACAATTCAAAGTGCGCTCATGATAAAGTCCCAAAAAGACTGGAACATATTGCTTGCCATTCAAAAGGAGCAATGTAATGTTGCAAATATGTGGCCTAATAGCTTTGTGTGTCTGTAGAGTGCGTAGGTGTACAGTATGCCTCTATGAAGCTTATATGAAAGCTGAGGTGAGAGGGAACATTAATAAAAGGATAAAGGAGAGATTGTGAAAACATGGCATGTGAATAGAACGAGAGAAAACTTCATGAGAGCATTGTGTGCGCGTACATGTGCTGATGTGGTACAGTGGGTCGTGTGTGGGTATCGTGGGGTGACAGAACCCTCGTTAGTATGCGCTGAATGGAGGTCAGTGTGACTCCTGAGTGGGAGGGGAGAGGGAGGGTCAACGTGACAATGAGAGGATGAAGCTCCAGCTAGACTTCTTGTGTCCCGCCTTCTTCCAGCCTCCTCCCCCATTTTCACTTGTCACTCCTGCCAACAAATAACCACATTTTGTATTCCCATTTCAAATATAGTATTGACATTCCATAAATTGACTCTCTTGTGTGCCTTTTTTCCACCTTCGCACAAAAACGGTCACTGAGAAGTCACAATTTCGTCCCTCCTCCCTGCTGCTCCAAATTTCTACAGCCCAAAGAGAAGAAGCTCATAGGACCGTGCCCACTTGATTAAATAGGTCTGGGTGTGGTCAGTGAAAATGAACTGACAAATGTGATTGACTACAGTAAATTTATGATTTAACAAGGGCGGCAAGTAGTTTTGCACACAAGGTCAGGTAGCTTTGAATAGATTTTTCTCCTTTAATAAAGAAAATCATCATTTAAAACAGCATTTTATGCTTAGCTGTCTCTACTTTACTATTTTTGGGATTGTGTTACACATTAAAGTAGGGAGCATATGCAAAAGAGCAAATACATGTGCATGTAATTCTAGTCATGTGACAATCATGCCTTTTTTTTCTCCAATAAAATTGCATTCTAAAGTCTAAACATCTAGTTTTGACATAAATCTGGGAGAATATAAGCAGTACCAAGAAAAGTCTCTTCAGGGCAATCTTTCTGTCAGACTTAAAGGCGTAATTAAATTCTTGCACCGGTAAGAGAAAGAAAGAAAGAAAGATCTGCCTTCATTCTCAACATTAATCAGTGTCACTTAGGGTAATCTAAGTCCCCCATTAGTGGCCCATTGTAGACATAGTGGCTGATACAAAGAAGACGATCAGTCCACAAAACCCAGCTCAGTAGCCTGGTTGCACCTCATTGACCCCCTTTATGACAGGAACACCCCTTTTCCCAAGTTTGGCATTTGTCTTAGTCATCTTCCTTTTATTCCTACCCTCCTTGCTTCCATCGAGCTAGAGGAAGGAAGGCAAGAGGGCAGGAAGACGATACAGTGTCCTTGCTGAGGCATTGTCAGCAAACGTGTACATCAGGAAGTCGTGTGACTGGGAGATTCATACCCTGTGGAACATATAGCACACTCATTTATTTATCTATCAAGGAGGAGAGGCTGCATATTCTCTAGGGCTAGAAGACAGGGTGTGATGGAAGGTATTGGACTCTTTTCCAATTCTTAAATTCAACCTTGTCAATCACAAATGCTTAATTGAAAGGGGAGTTACTTGCCGTTGTCTGCAAAAAATGAAACAAGCAGGCGTTGGCTAAAGAATTGGGCCACGTCACTTAGTTTTGCTTCACGGGCTTGCGATCATGTCGCTTAGGTTCTCTTAAGGATTGTATTGGAGAAAAGTCATCAGTAATCAGATGGGTGTCGCTCAAAGACCTCTCTACATATGTATGTAGCTCCTCCTCAGGTAACCTGACCTCAAGGCTTTCTATTTATTGAATGACACTCTTGGAGTCTATTTGCAGCTTTCTTTAAAACATGTTTCTTGTAAGGTCTGGCCAAGTTCAAAGTGGAGGTCAATTTCACATAGTCTGGTCCAATCAGTTCATCCAGTGGAGTCAGGGCCCAAGGCAATAAAATGATGTGCTATATAGTCCATTGCAGTCCAGTCCAGTCCCGCAGTCTGGCCCAGTTCACCCTCAAAACATCTTAGCTACTCAACCTGTAAAAATGAAACGGAAAACCACCCAGAACATAACTTGGTCAGCACACTTTTGTATCGCGTGGTGCTTCCTTCCTGCAACATGCTTTATCGTGACAAGCGGGTTAAAGGTCACTTCTTGTGTGCGTGTGTGTGTGCCATCATTGGACTATAGATCACAATGACAAACAGGGCGGGCTTCAGTTTTCTGCTGAGGACGCATACACTCACACCTCAGAGCCATCCTGTTTGTGTCATTGATTCCTACAACTGTTTATTATTATCGATACAGTCAATGTCCCCCAGTGGGAAAGAAACTTCCGAGGTCTGTTTTAGCCACTTTAATTGCAAAAATCTGGGAGAACAATACAGAAACGTCATATGTGTGCAAGTGTATGGCATAATGATTTTATTTTAAACCTAGTATGGCACACAATAATCAATTCTATACAAATCATGACATTGATTGAGGCAAAGTGTAGTGATTATAACCTGCAATGCTGCCCACACATCTTTAACAAATGAAAAAAACTGGGCAAAATCTGAAAGTTTGGACAGTTTGTGTTAAATGAGTCACACTAATTCAGCAGACGAGCAGTCCAGTCCACGGTAGTATTCTATTGAGTCCTCGACAAGTGATGAGGAAATAGGAGGTTATTGATCTGGGTTGGAGGATGAGATTTCCAATAGAAAAAGGATACAATCTCATTGTACAATGGGAGGAGGATGTGACAGAGTGGCCTATATATAAGCCATAGCAGAGAGTCAATAGTCAGGACAAATGATTGTGCAGCCCATAGGCAATCTATGCCACTAATTCTTGTGTGCAGTGGCCGCATTTGTCACAGGGATCCCTTGATTGTAAGAGAGCATAAAGCTGCTTTCCATCTGCTTCCACAGCTTAAGTCAGCAGGAGCATTGAGGCCACTTCAACTCCTAAACAACCGTGGTATATTTTCTTTAAGGATCGGGTTCGTCGTCCAAAACCATCCGCCTATGGTTAATACGAATATTATTTTTATGGATAAGACTCTTTGAGTTGCATTCATTACCACCAAAGTTGTACCGACACAAATTATTTTCAAATTCAGAACCTGCAAACTGGAGCTACATGAACCACTCAATCACAATGCTGCTCATGTCTTCAATGAAATTTTTTCATGGCAACTACAGAAAAAAATGACTCCTTCCACAGATCAATCATGTAACACCACTTCAATGCCACTATTCATCCTGAGAATTTTCCCCCCTAGATTTTCAAAAAGAAATTTATTATTAGCAATCCTGAGCAGCATAGGTTTGAGCCAGTGTTCCTGTCAACCAGGTCTAGTGAATTATAATATGATGCGTTTGATTTTAGATTAATTTATGTCGGAGGGAAAAAAATGTTCAGGAAGCCCCTGTGCATCATACGTATAAATATATCATCTTAGAGGCTAACATTCCATATACTCTGCAATGCAAGAATGTTTTACACCTTCCTGCGGAAAATAAGGGCTTTGACGCTTGCATTTTCGATGCATTGTATTACTCTGTGCAAAACATGAACACTGTAATTTATTGTTTGACACATCCTGTGAAAACTGATGTTCATAAAACATCGTCAAAGAGCATCTGCTGTGCATGTAAAAGATGACTAGAGTTCCTCATGTCGCTCTCTCTGAATGCAGTCTGACTTTCCCAGCCAACTCAGGAGCTCATGCCACAGACCAATCCATCACCTGCTTGTTCCTTCCACTGTCCACTTTTGTTCTGGATTTTATTGTGTCTATGTCCCTGAATACTAAAAAACGCCTGGCAAGCAAGAGGGAAGAGGAATTATAACACAACAACATGATACGACCTCTATTTTATTTCCTTCAAAAGGTAGTCCGTCTATTATCTATAGAATTTGTCCTCTTTCAGGTCACGGGTGATCTAGAGCCTATTCCAGTTGTCTTTGGGTTAGAGGCTGCAAACATTGGAATGGTTGCCAGCCAATCACAGCGCACATATTGACAAACAATCACAATACGGAGTGACGCAACAATGTAAAGTAGTAAACTTGAATCTCTGATCCAAAAACATTTGTTGACCAGTGTTAATTGTACAGTACACAACCACAATACCTGCATTACAATAACAAAAGGCTTATTTGTGATCCTATCTTAGACAAGAAAGCCAGTGTGTGGGTGGTCCAATGGGGTGTGGACAAACTGCCCCCTGTGTGTGTGTGTGTGTGTTTTCCTCCTGCTGACATGCGCTAGCTGTGAGCCTGGGAGTCATGTCGAGGTGTCTGCGTGGGCATGTTTGGGTCTAGTCAATTGTGCTCGTGGGTGGGGGTTTGCCCTAAAAAGGTCTAGCCTGTTTTCTACAAAACCCAACAACAGTAGCACATGCATCATGACGGAATCAGGCTCATCGTTGTGACACTCACAGCATGATGCTGTCTAGTGCAGAAAAACAAATCACCCTCCTCCCCAAACAAGCACAATCACCTCCATCTTAATACCGCTCAGAATAAAATGCATGAATAAAAATATCTGGATGTTGAGGAAAAGGGATGTTCCTTTGTGATTTACTTATCTTTTAGATTTAAATGACAAAAAATATTTGCAAAAGACTGTGAATGCAAAGATTGGTAGACACGAGTGCAGGAACGCGAGCAAGAAAACCCAGGAGTACCCAGGAGACAAAAACATTTTTTAATGACTCTCAAAAAGGCATATTTATGATAAGACTCTAGTAGGAACATTACACAACTCACTATTAATTTACTTACAAAATACCGACACTATTGGTGAGTCGGTGACTGAATGTATCACAACAGATAATAGAGTAAGCCTAAAAAAATGATTGGATGAGCAAATAGCAAATATTTAAAATTAATATCAATTAATAATATTTTCATCATTTTGATTCAACATTTCAAAACTAATGGAATTAAGTGTACATCGCGACATTAGGTTGACATATAAAGTATAATCGGATGTAATAAAAGTGCTGGTTTTAAACAAAATGAATAAATAATCCACCTTCACAAACATACGAAATCGTGAATTCTGTTTCACAAAGAAGCGCTGTTGCCTTTTAAAATATTATTATTGTGATCGTAGCTTGGAGTTGTGTAAAACTGTTACCTTGAAGAAAGCGCCAATGAAAGTGAGACTGATCAACTTTGTACAAGCTTAATTTTGCTTGCACTTCTTGTATTAGACTTTGAACCCATACATAATTAAGTGTATGTTGTGTGTATATGGGATTTAATGTAAAAATAGTGTTATGATTGAAAAGAGCGATCAGTCCTTCTGTCACAATAAATTGCATTCCCCATGATGGACGTGATTGAAATTGGAGGTGTCCAAGGCCAATAGCTTTTTTTTTCTGGAGCAAAACCAATAAACAACCATATTCCATCTTTTCTATTATGTTTTCCTGCCACAAGAGCACACTAATGTAATGAACCGTTATTGATCTGTAACCAATTTCCCCCAAAGAGGATCCATAGTGTAATCTCTTTTATTGCTGTGTTTCCATATGCTGCCACGAGATAATGATCACAAATCAGATGAGCGTCCTTTGAGCGCACTGGAATCACCTTGATGGAGGGAAGAGCAGTGGATGTGTGCGTGACACTGTCAGCAGCCGCCATCGAGGTGACGGAACGAGCCGCAGTCATGACACTCGCAAAATATTGATGAATTGTCAGATCTGGTTTTATTGTTCATATCAGGAGCTTTGCCAAATCAAGTGCTGAACTAAGGTTATCACATTCACTGGGTATGCTCACACACCGGGCTGTAAATAACACAAGCCACAGCCGTGATTCTTCACAAAGTTGTGACCAGGAGAAATTGGGTCTGGTCCATTTCATCTTCTTCTTTCATTCCCCTACTCGACGCCTTTCTAATAGGGCCGCAGTGGAGTTAAGTTTCTCTGTTAGCTTCCAGCATGCTGCCGTTCTAAAAATAGATTGTTGGCTCGTGCTCGTGAAGGATGACATTGTTTCTTCTAATGCATGGAAGGTATGAAGCGGAAAAAGGCAAGATTTTACAGTGCAACTTGCAAAGTCATGAAATATATGCCTCTTAAGTCACAAAAGTTAAAGGTCAAGCCATTATTAGGCGTATGTGACATCACGCAATAGCACACTTTAGTTAGTATCTAAAGCACAGGTGTCAAACTTAAGGTCATTTTATGTGACCTGCAAAAGCTTGCCACATTTTTTGAACACTGTCCAAAACTATTTCTTTATCATATAGATAATTGGATATTATGAAATATGATGGGGTGATTACTGAGGTTCCCACAAGAAGTGCAACCGTGTTGCAGATCAGCTTCTGGCTTGCATTGCGGCTACCAACTTGCTTTGGGCAGAACATCAATCTGATGAACTCATTTGAAACACGGCTCAAGCCAAAGCCATCAGAGATGACATTGTATTATAATCTAGAGTACAATTCATTACTGTACATACTTGTCTGCATTGTTCATTTCCTACAGAAAAGACAAACTATTAAACTTTCCTAAAAAGCAAAGATTTAAAATGTTTTGTTTTAAAATGTCAATGAATCTTTTTTGTCAGCTTACTTTTACATCCTGATGGTGTCACGGATCGGAATGGAGCTGGGCGACCAAATGCAGCTTGGACCAGGGTGTATTGAAGAGAATAGGTAGTTAGAAGGGAGGATAAGGGGAACAGACGGACAAACTAACATAAGGACCTAACAAAACAACAACATGACCGATCGACAGACTGGCTCACCGAAACAGAACTGACACTGACAGGAACCAAGAAACAAGAAGTGAGACGACATCAACGATCCGACGGGAGTGAGGGGCAGACAGGACTTAAATACAAGACAGGTAACAAGACGCAGGTGACTGGTTACATTGATTGTGAGGTAACACAGAGGGGAGGGGCGACGCGAACAGAAACCATGGTAACGGGGACGAGTCGTGACACAGTTGTTCATTTGTCATTTTGGGGGAATCACCATTTTAACTGTAACTATGATTTGATGAAAATGATAATGACACCAAGTTTGACTTCATCCGATTTTTATTTTAAAGGATGAAGCCACCACCAATCAGTATGGCGTCGGTAAGGACATTTGAAAAGCAGAGTCTTGTTCTGGCAGTAACAGTTTAATGCTGACACAGACTATCCAAAAGAATTTTATTAGTTGATTTTACTTTTTTATTTACAATGATAATTCAAAACAAATAAAAGCAAAATGATGAGCGATAGTCATTTTAATTTAATTGATCTTATATAAATTATATGATATTATTTCAAGAAAAAAGTTTTTTTTAAGAAAAGAAAAGAGGTACTAAACTAAAAAATAAAGTTGGAATACTACTCTACCAGAAAATGTTGTAATCTTAAATCATAATATTACAAGAATAAATTTAATATGTTACAGCAGTGCCTCAAAGTGCCGAGATCTGACTGCTTCATTTTTCCTTTGACTTGTGAGCGCAGACTTGAGATACGGGCACTTTATGGTTGAACTGATCTCAACACAATAATCCATCCTCCTCTGTCCTTATCTTAACACAGAGAATCACAGACTCATGATATATGTATGATATACAGTACATATGCTACAATGCACATCAAGAATAATCCAGCAAGGTTACAACACATCATTTGGATACCATTTTTTCCATATTGGTGTACGGCAATGCAGTCAAGGCACACTGGCTGTGCAAAACAAAGACAGGCAGCCATTGAGTAGTTCGTAGCATGGAATTTCAGGAGTGGGGGTCATTCTTTGGAAGTATCTGTTGGACTTTAAAGGGCAAGGAAACATATTTGGCAATTTACAGGAAACAAAACGGTTGCCACATGCCTCACAACAATGTGACTACTCACACACACAAGACTAAATAAGAACATGTTTCAAAAATATACAGTATATACGTATATCAACTCAAAGCAGACGATATACATGCATACAGCAAAATATTTGACCTTGCTGACATTTTTGGCTAAGCCATGTGGTGGATCTGAGCGGCATGATTCTGTTGAAAATCTGACTTTGTGCAGTTCATCAAATATATATGAACTCTCTGAAATATTCTTTTTATCATCTCACTATGACAGAGTGGACATGCTAAATGCAAATAGATGTCTTAAAGGGGAAGGGTGGACAGCAATTTCAGGGACACTGAAAATAGTCAATATAAAATTTAGACAAAATATGGATCAAATATAACCTAATTCTCTTGATTATTTATTTGACCCTCAAATTTAGACAAAATATGGATCAGAAATAACCTAATTTTCTTGCTTATTTATTTGACCCTCAAATTTCAAATGGAACACCCAGTAAACAAGATTTTTTTTTTATGTCAGGGAAGGGGCGGGCAACAACTTTGGGGTGTTGTTTGGCAGGTTATTCATTTGACCCAGTTTTTGCAGTACGGGTGGCAGCCGCATTATGAAATGGTACACAGTTATTTGGAGAGCAAAGAGGCTTGTGCATGTCTCTCATGATATTCTCAAGGCCTCTTCTCATGGCTTTGGTATTCCTGTCAAGAAGGTCCACATATCCTGTGCCTGTTATTGTCCAATTGTTTATTGGTCAGACTCAACATCCATTGTCGCAAATGTGATTGAACATTTCACAGACACACAGGTTGTATATCCATTTCCATCCAAGACAAATAAAAGGAGCCAGTTATTTCCTTCTCAGAGTAGAGCTCTTCCAATTTGTAGCGCTACAATGCAACCAATGATCATGGTGTAAGCATCAATGGATTAGACCTAACTTGGCTCACTTGATGCAAAAGAACATGATTGGGAATGAATACAGCGCAAGGCAAAACAATACATGGAGTGACGTGGATGCATAAAAAGATGAAAATGAGCATTCATTTTGGCAAAATACAGTTTATTTGTGAACGTACACTGATTAGCAATACATCTAAAAGCAATTCCATAGATTAGCATTTATATAAGGAGGTGTTCACAGATCCAAAAAGTCGCTTGGCTCATTGTGGCATACCAAAGCCAACTTTTTTTTTTTTTTTTTAAACAGAAAAGATGAATTGGGAAGCATTGGTAGCGGAAGGTGCAAAGAAACCAAAATTTAAACTGAAGGAACGCGCATTCAGTTCACCTGGAAGCAATTTATGCCCATAAAATATTTAATGAACAAACATAGAATAAATATAGCCATACAAATGGAGGATGACAAAGACGACGATGCGATGAAAAAAAGCTGAAAGCATGCTACAAGTCCTCCCTTCTTACACTTGGAGTTCATCCGACAAATATCACATTTACCCAAAACGTTGCACGAGGGGAGTAGAACGGGCGTACGAGATTGAATGCGCGTCTGAAAAGCTGCGTTTTGAGGAGTGAAGAAGAGTGCTGGTTATTGGACCCGAGAGAAGGGGCCGTGCAGTCATTAAGGGGATTAAACAAGAGGTCCTGTCAGGGTCATTGAAGCCTCACAACCCCTTGTCCAAAAACAATACAATATGGCTTTAAATCACACACTCTTTAAGCACGTATATCAACACTATACAAAAGTCATCCCTGCTTCATACTTCATTCGTGACACAGGAGGATTAGGGCCAGACTGCGGGGGGGGGAAATATACTACACAGATAAAATATTAGAAGAACTCTTAATATACAAGAATAAAATCATCTTTTTTTTTTTCCTCCCTAGAGGAGTAAAAATGTCAGGACAGACTTAATTTGAACATATAAAACACAAATGCAATTGAAATGTTGCGAGGTGTAATTTTGTAACAGATGCCGGATTACAAGAATTAAATTGAAGAATAATGTTGTAAAAGAGGAACAAAGAATTCAATCACTTTACAACTGTTGTAATTTTACAAGAAAATAATCATTTTACAGGGAAAATAGGTCAATCATAAAAGATGTCATTTTGTTTGTAATATTACAACAATTGGGGTTTAAAAAAAAACAGTTCCTCATGATTGAAGATTACTGCATGTTGAAATGTTTTAAACCATTACTTAATACTAATTGCAGAGAAAAATTCAATTTTTAATCGAGATACCGGCCATTTTTTTCTCCCATTACAACTTTGCTTTTGGTAATATCCTTTTTTTCGCCACTTCAGTGAGGTCCTAATACTCCTGTTATTCTCAGCTGGCGACTGCAGAGGTTAGACATTTCAGCACAACACACTTCCGGATTTTTGCAGTGCAGACATCATTTTGCACATAAAGCCTATTTTCTTTTTGTTTTTTCTCCTTCATACTGATTTCACTTTCTGAGTCTTCACTTGTCTCAATTGCTTTGCTACTTGCTCGGTTTTCGACCACATACGACTTGACAGTCTCTTTCACGGGTGAAACCATCCTACTACAGTGGAAAGTGCAGCACAATAAAATAAAAAAATATATAGTTACAAATCTATAGCCGACGTATCCAGTTGTCAAATATATCTGTGTTATATTTATGTACTCTACTTTAAAATATAGTGTGAGCAATCACTTACAAGTAGCAAAATGTTCAATAAAAAAGGTCAGATTTCATGCGATGACTTCAACTACACTAAAAGAAAATTCCGGTTCGTCCCAAAAGTAAGTAGGAAAATGCTACATATGTAAATGAATAGTATCCGACTGGCTCTTTTGAGATGTTAACAACACTAAAAGGCGCATGACTCCAGTTTGATGAGTAAATGTGTGTCGATGCCGCAGAAGCGCAAAAATGAGAAGAATGGTGCAAAATAAGAAGAGCCACTAAACAAATGGACACATACCCTGTGGCCACTGATGGGGAGAAATTGTCCAGTGTGACGTCATCGGTCATGAAGCCTCTTGGTGATTATAAACTCAATGCAAAGGTAGAGGACCACCAGATGAGGACTTAACAAAAAATGTGCAGTATACACTCTTGACTTGAGAACTACGTTGAAATGATCGTACTTTTAACAATTCTAATTTCAGCACAGTTGTGCAGATGTCACTGAATCAACTTTGAGTACTGCATTTGTGATTCACTTGAAAATGCTCGACCACACTATCTGTCCATCTGCGTGGGAAACCCTTTTTTTTTTTTTTTGCCAATTCATTTTTTTTCTCCAAATCATTTCTTTGTATATAAAAACTCTGGAAAGGATTAAACACAAAAATCAGGAAAACAAAGACAGCATAAAAGACAAAACATAAAAAGATGCCCTCCCCTTTCTATCATCTTGGTGGCCCTCAGGCCTCTGTCTTCTCTTTCTTTTTGTTCTTCTTGAGGAAGGACGGCGTGCGGAACTTTTTCTTCTTCTTGCCGTTGGGCGACTTGGAGGGCGAGCTCTCCTGAGACAACACCTCTTCGATCTTGTCGGCCGAGCGCACCGTCATTTCCACGCTCTCCGCGCTAGTGTTAAGCTGGCTGACCCGCTTGCACAGCTCGTCGTTGGCGTCGCAGTGGTTATCCTTGCCGTTCATCAGGCCCGCGTGGTTGACTGCTGGGGAAAAGGACCCCGTGAATACACCAGATTGTCATTCATACTAATAATGAATCATTTGTGAGCCTATAGGAAACAATACAGATCCAAATCTAAAATGCAGCATCTGATAACTGGGAGGACTTTAATTATTTAAGCCTTGCTTCATTAACGTGGCAATTTTTATATTCATTCCAGTGTGGCAGGCTAGTCAACAACACTCCTAATGATGAAAGAAGAAGAAGAAATGATAGTGAAGTCATCGGAGTTCAAACTGTAATACCGGCACATTAAATTCGACTTCATTAGCATTTACCAAGCATGCTTTTAATACCCTACACTGCGCTCGTGTCGTAAATGTGTCGCTGCTGGCTCGGACACACAAACACCATTTCAGATGTTTGCTGCAATGCCACTGTACTTGTGCTTTACATATTTCATAACATGGCAGCGTGAAACCCATTGACCTCATAGACTAAAGATCCTGTCCTACTCTCACTTTAAATAAAAAATAAATAAAAAAAAGCCTCGGTTTTTAACAGCAGACTATATCCTCTGTTCACTTAAGGGCCTCCGAGTGTACAACTCCTCCTATGGACTTAGCAACACCAAGAAAGCAGGCCACTGGTATTAAATAAATATAATGAAACGTTATCACCACTTCTCAGGTTATTTTCGTGCTTCAAAGCAAACAATACACTGAGGCCATCCTGAAAATGGAGCATGTAACAACTGACCCGGATTCAAGCACAAGAATCTGACCTCACAGCAGCGCCATCATAAAAGATGGCTCCCGCGAGTCTGCACGGCGCTATGGGTTAATTGCTACTGCTGGTGTGTTTGGGCATTGAGGGAAGGTGACAGGAAGTAAATCTTGTGATGTTGTCAGCTACTATTTAAGTAGGAGCGGCCCTATGAGGTAATGCTGCTGGCTTCACATGTAAAGGACATATGGAACAAATAGAAGAGAAAGGTACAGTGAACACACATTTATGGTGGAGGAGGTATTCCCGACCCTCCTGCAAAAGCTGATAACAAAATGTAAACTTATTGTAAATGTACCGCAGTGTATTAAAACTAATTGCAAGCCCAAGATGTTTAGAAAATATTGTCTGGATAGAAGTGTCTGTGTACAGTACATGCATGTGCCTTTAAAAGGTGGATTCTAGTGAGGTGGGGTGACTTGGCGAGTGCACGTGAGCACCTGCGTGTGAGCTGTAGCCAACAGAAGCTCAGATATTACGGTAGGTATATTGTAAGAACTCATTAAAAGGTCACTTTTGAAAACATCATAATGCTTTATATCGCAATTGGCTCCAAGTTGCCATGGAAACAGGATAGCGAGCATCACTATTCCCCCAAATTAGAAATGAACTGCTCGAGCCTATTAGCTAAATAAAAGTAGACATTTTATATCCGGAACTTATTTTAATGGCGAAGCTTTTGCCAAGAATCGCAGATTACTTGTCGTGACTGAGGTACTGAACTATCTGCTGCTTCTAAATTGTGTCATAGTTTATTATTAAGATTTGTGTTGTAACTAGCACAACCGTTTCTAATGAAATTTGACATCATATTATAGATTTCAGAGTGTGTAGCCTACTAAAGCAACACTATGGATATGAGTGATAGATACCGTGAGAAAGTCGTTTGAATTTAACAGATGCACAGGGCAGGAACTTAAAGAGGCGGCTCTGGTGCCGTGACTGATACCTTTAGCTGGAGTGCTTTGTGGGGACTGGGTGAGCGACACAGACTGAGAGAGCGTGGAGCCGTCGTCCGAGGTTAGTTCGTGCTCGCCATCTGTGTGGAGGGGGGTGGTAGCGGTCGCGGGGTGAGCGGGTGTGGGATGAGCGGATTGCGGGATGGTGGTGCGTGGACGTGGATTGAAGCAGTGGCAAAACAGCGGGGGCGAGCCGGTCCAGAGAGGATGCGGGGATTGGGATGAAGGGTCAGGAGGGAAGTGGGGGGAGGCGAGTCAAGAGATTAGTGATAGCACACACAAGTTAGGATTCAGACATAGACAGAAACTCTTCTGAAAATTTGACAGAATCCTTGTTGGATTCCTTTCAGGGTTTTCTCTTTCCTGGACATTATTATCTTGACAGGAGTACACGTAGCACCCTCAAGATGTCCTATTTCACTATGCAGTTTACCATCATAATTGATGTAATTATTATTATTAATTTTTTTTAAGCATTAGAGCAAAACTGGCGCTGGCATATGTATTTATAGCTACTCATTTTAACTAATTTCTGTTTTATATTTTTTTGCAATTTCCCTTTTTAAGTTATCGATAGATGACCTGGGATGGATGACCTGGCCCATCTGTTAAAAAATATATCAATAAAAAAACAAAAACATCCAACTTGTTCTTTGAGTGAAAATGTTAGCCTGCCAGTTTAAAATGTTATCGTCCTTCAAAGAGCCTTCAGATTATTTTCTTTTTATTGCAAGAGTTTGACCATTTGGATTTTTTTTTAAGTTCTTAAACCTACCAAACTGCCCAAATATTAAGTTATGAACGTATTTTTAAGAGGATTTTCTTATCTTATGCATTACTATAATGTCATATGAGTGCCAATGTTAATATAGTTAATGTGCCAGGGCAGCCCAGCAAAAGTGGCTTGAATGATTTTAACAGCGCACAAAAGCTGCTTCCAAACCACAATGACACATTAATCAGCACGTTCAGGGTTACACACTGAGAAAGCCGAGGCCTGGCTCACAACACTTACATACGTTCACGTTGCTCAACAGGCTGTGGAATAAATTGATTTGCTTTATGTCTGAGTGTGTGCCTGTGGAAAACCTATAACCATACAAGTGAGATTTGTAGAGTGCAAATATCTTATTTCATATGCACTTTTGAAATATATGAAATGGCTTTTTGGATGACCATATAGTGTGTGTGTAGCCAAGTCATGTTTTAGGCCAGTCCAGACGGTCTCCAGCTGGCATCCAGATTGGCCAGTGGGGATTCACAGGGCTACGGGGGGCAACATTGTCATAGCAATGACCGGCAGTCTTGGGGCTGGTGTGAAGACCTGCTGTCTGTTCGTTCTGCCATCGTTTGGCCTCTTGTGCCCACACGCTACACTGACACTGTATTACTGCACTGTCCGCACGCGCATACATGAATGAACACACGTACTAAATGCAAGGTGGCAGGTTTAAGTAGCATGCAGACTGAGACCGCCTCTTCTCTATTTGTTCATTATTGATTTTTCCCATGCCTCTCAATATGATTAGCATTTGGTGTGTGAGTGTGTGTGTGTATGTATGTATGTATGAGTGTATGTGTGTACGTTAAGCGTGTCTGCGAGCAGAAACAAAGGGTCAACTGGGAGAAAAAAGTGTTTGTTGTGTGTTTTTTTTTTTTTTTAGCTCCCTAGAGGCTGCTGCTAAGCTACATACTATAAACACACACACAACAACCACATTAGGTACATTGTGCAAAGGGCTTCAGTACAACATCATAAAAAATGTCACTTTTCTATAGGCGATAGAGATACGTGTATATATAATGGTGTGTCTAGTTTTTTGGCTCTCTGAGTTACTGTTTAAGAAATCCACATTTAATGAGCCCTTATATTCAAATATTTGATCTGATAGCTAAACCACTATCAGATGATGTTTGTGGTTCATCTGGTATGGAAACAAGATAGCGACATTGTTACGTTTCTCAGAGCGCACGTCTGTTGGAATTTTTTTTGTCATTGAGCATGAAGTAAAACACCAATTAGTCACAAAAAATAAAAGTAAATTTGTGTGTGGCCGTCCACCACCTACCGAGACCCAGTTGCCTCACTTCCACGTTTTTGTGATACTCCTGCAAATCTTTCTCTGACAGCTCACTGAAAGGGTTGGGAGGCAGTGGGGCCATCTGCTCCTCCTCTGTGGGCACGTATGGCTGCCGTGGACACACACAAACACATATACACACATATAAACATTTAGGAGGTACTAGTAACCCCAAAAAAGCAAAAAAGAATGATACAGTAAGTATAGAAGAATGAATCTACTCCAGTCTATATTTGATCATGACCACAAAAAAGCTCCTCGACTGAGGAAAACTGAATAACCACTTCAAACTTGACTCGTTTCAAGACAGAAACGTTCTGACATCTTGAACCCAGATGGGAAAATCAAATGTGCACAGACTAGACAATAAAACACACACACATTGTCATTGTGGTAACATGCAGGCTATGCATACAAACCACGATCCAACCGCATCGGTGATATAAAATCTGTACATTTGAGTATTGAAACACACCATTACATGTCAACATCCAATTAAGAACACAGCACAATGATTTGTTGTACGAATACAACAACACACAGTGGGTGAATGTGTTTGTGACTATTCGAAAACAACAAAACATGCTCTTGGTGCTGTGACACAAAACTATATAAAAGTGAGGACAATTCTGAAATATATTGCAAACAACCATTCATTAATATTTGCAGGTATTTACCAGAATGTGTATCTGCACTTCAGCCTTCAACACAAGATACCAACTCATGTCAGCATTAAAAGATGAGGTGTGGATCATTTTATAATAATAAAGCATTTAAGCAATTTTCTTATACAATCAACTCATTGAAATATAGAAAAAATAGAAAATAATTGAATATGGCACTTTGGTTATCATTCGCAGCAATATGTTGTTACTTGTCTCCCTCTAGTGGCCTTAAGGTGTTACAATTTAATCCGTTTTGTGTAATCAGATTGGACCTGCAAACATTTAAGACTACACCCTAAGATTGTCACCGGCAGTCAACTACAACAAATCAGCTGCATTCAGTGCTATGCATGGTCTTTGGCAATAAAAACCTTCAAGCAAACCTACAATGGTAAATCCTGCAAATGAGTTGGTCTTTATTTATTTATACTTTTAAACGTTTTCTATCATGATGTCATTGTGTGTTTTGCATCTTACCTGTCGTGGTTGATCAATTGGGATGCCAGCAAGGTGCTGTGATCGCGGCCCTGATGTTGTCAGGTCGCATCGATTCTGCTCTCTGATCTGTAAAACAAGAATAAGAATACGAATAAGAAGAAGAAAAATATTAACCCTAACCCACACACGCGGTCTGCATATTTCTCGTGTGCATATTTTAACTATTGATCAGAAAAGAATAGCTGCAGTTAAGGCAACGTTAGCATATACTTCCCCTAACCTAAAAATTTGAGCTGGGTAAATTGCAAGGATTGCAAACATATTATCAGATTTATGGCAAAATAATGAAACTTGCAGTCATCAAAAACCAAAACATTCAGAAAATTGCAAGGATTGTAAAGACAATATCAAATTTATGGCAAAATAATGAAACTTGCAGTCATCAAAAAACACAACATTCAGAAGCCCATTTTTAACTACATAACACTTGCAGGGTCGTTGAATCTTGGCTGTTAAAAGACCTCATCATCCGTAATTGTGTGACGTGACGTCAGACTCACTTTGTTTCTCTTCTGCAGTACCTCCTTGGGGTCTGTGTTGAGAGGGACAAATTGATTGGGGTCCTCAATTCTGATTGGCGTTCCAGTCTCCTCTGCTTTCATCCACTGTAAATGAAAATAATAATAATAATAATAATAATAGGTATGGCATTGTCAAATAATTTTAGAATCGATTATTCTACCAATCATCCCATGAACCTGCCCCTGAGATGGATGGTTGGAGGAATTCCATTCTGTTTAAAAATATATATAGTTATTTTTGTAAAGGAACCGTAATACCTAATAGAATAGACCTGACCTGGTGAGTCTAAGACTTAGACTAAAGGTCAATGATGGCAAATGGTCAGTGTTCCATGCAGTATAATAGTGCCTTGTTTAACCAGCAGATGTAGCTAGACCCTGACATCTTAAGAAAAATTATTACATTGATTATTAAACGGAAGAACTACACCCATATTCATGTGAACAACTCAAGTTGTGAATCTTGCTGATAAGAAATTTGTAAATTGTGTTTACCGTGGTTGTCCTGTTGTGGTTGTAGCGGTCATCTCCGCCCTCCACGTTGACCTTGGTATAACTGTTCGGTGAGTTGAGCCAGCGCGTCTTCTCCCGCTGCTGCCGGTGCTGCAGGAACTTGAAGGGAAAGTGCGTGGCGTCCACATCCTCTTCGAACATGAACGCCGTGACGGTGGCGGGGATCTCCACGTCGCTCTTGTGCCTCGGTTTCTCACGCATGATGGGATGGCGGTAGGCATAACCGGTCCTGTAGCCCTGGAGAGCAAACATCAAGAACATATTCAAAGATGGAAGCCCAGTCACATTTAGGATAAAATCACACATGGCTACCAATTGACCCACCAGGTTATCCAGCATCCTCATCAGTGACTCAAACTCCAGTTCACCGATCTTCCACTTGTACGGGCTGTTTATATTTTCGGAAACTGTTGAGGCCACGGCGAACACTCGCGATTTGTATTTCTCTTGGTCAAGCACAATCAGGTTGTCTATGCTGCCAGCACAAGAGATGGCGTTAACCTAAAAGCAGCCACAAAGAAGGAGGGGAGATGGATGTCAGTTTGCACAACACACCTGACAGATGAGCTTTTTTTTTTTTAACCAACAAACATCTGTCAATCAAATTTTGCCAACTAAAATCCTCCATATGGTGAATTAGTGCTGGAAATGCTCTTTGTTAATCTGCACAAGGACAAAATGTCATTTTGCAAAAGACACAGGACTTCAACAACACTAAGGAATAAACCACACAGCACAAAAAACATGCTTGGGAGGGATTTATTTCTAGAAATTAAGCTGGGCTTTGCTGCAGGATTAATGTTCTTTTTTTTTTGTTTGTTCCACCGAGCATTGATGTAGGAGATTTGGACACACCGGGATAAAAAGAAAAAGTGAAAACAAAGATTTGCAAAAATGTGAAAAATCCCCAATTCAAATGGCTACTAAATTGATCTATAGTCTTCATGCATTATTGTTTTTTTTTGGTATGTCAGCCATATTGACACAAGAGTGTCGTTCACTTTGATTGTACCTGAATTTCACAGGCATATTGCGCAGTGTGGATGTAATGAAAGGCCTCTTCCATAGATTCACCCAGAGCAACCAAGCCATGATTGCGCAACACCAGAACCTTTAAAAACAAGAGCATATTATTCATGGTTATTGACAAGTACAAGTCAAGTACTGCTTTTTTCACCATACATATTTAATATCGGACTGAAGGATGTGATTCTTTTTTTTCACTAGTAGTGGTCCGATAGTTGTCTGTCTGTGACAAACACACACCCTTTGCATAATTTAAATTGTTTTATGTTGTGTGTCCAAAAGGCGTTTTCACCTTTGCTGTAGGCCCGAGTGCTTTTTGCAGCTCTCTTCGCTCGGCTGGCTCATCGAGATTGCCATTGTAATTGAAATAGGCGATGTCACCCAGGATGAGCGCCTCCTGAGAAATGGGCAGGATGCCGCACTTCATAGAGGACACCTACAAAGCAGGGAGGAGAAATAAGATCAAAATAGGTCAACGATTCCCAACCATTGTGCTGTGGAACGATACGTCATGAGATATCCTCAGGTGTACCAAGCGAAATTATCCATATTTAATTAAAATATTTATTGTCAACAATAAAGTTGCTTTGTGCACCAATCTATCCCACCAATGTATTGTAGGCGTGTGAAACAACTACACGTTTTTCCACTAGATGGCAGAAGGTGCATAGTCAGTAATCTGTGTACAATAAACAGCATCATTTGGGAGAAAATCACATTTACCCCATTTTTGAAATAATAAATTAAGATTAGGGGATGTTGTTAATATTTGTCAAATATGGGTTTATGAAGCCCTTTGAGACTCTTTTGTGATTAAGGGCTATATACTGTAAATAGAGTTGACTTGACACAATAGTATGTGTAATTAATAATCATATTAATCTTTGTGAATGATTATGTTAATGGTTTCAGGAGCAGAATATTTGTGCATATATAGGGAACAGGGAAAATATATGCAACAAACAAATCTCTGTTCACAATTTTAAATGATCACTCCTATTACTGGTGAGTCGTGACCTCACAGGCTACCTGGTTGTACAAAATAAAGAGACTTACAGCAGCCGTGGCAGGAGTGTGCACATGGATGACACAGCGGGTGTCTGGACGTATCGAGTAGATGGCGGCGTGGGGGCTGAAACCGGCCGAGTCGATGCTCAGGTTGGTGGAACCCTGCTCGATCACCTCGCCGATGATGTTGACCTTCAGCTGGGGAAGGAAGGAGAGCAGCTGGAGTCAGCATGACTTTTTCCCAAGTGTTTAATCTGAACCTTTCTTCCCCAGAACAGTCACCTTTGTACCATCAAATGGTTTTACATTGAAAGCTCACATAACTTCTGCTGTAACACATATGTTAAACAATCTAGCAGATAAATCCATCCATCCACAAAAGCAATAGAACCAACACCATAAATCACGCTAACAACCACTCCTCACGTCGACAAGCCCCTCCCTAGGAAATGAACTAGACTCTTACATGCAACATGATACAGTACCGATAAGGCAACTGCATTCCCATTCCCTTATTGGATGATTGGGAGCAATATCGGATTCAGCAGAGAGGTACACGACCCGCAAGAGAGAATAGAGACATAGACAAACGGGAGAGAATGAAGACACCTGGTCAGAGAGACATTTGTGCGAAGCGGAAGAAAAAGAAATGACCCAAGTGTGTGCAGATGTGAGGGTCCGGTTGAAAGTTAATCGCAAACAGAAAGCCTCTGTGGCCTGCAGGCATCGTGCACATGTTGTTCTGATATAAAGCAGAAAACCACAAGATCGCATTTCCCTTTTACAACAAAAACTGTGAGTGTGAGTTGTAGCAACAGGAAAGGGCATTCATCATGCAGTTGGACGCACATGAATCAATTTTACATCTCCCTGTTGAACACAGACTACAAGTTTTTTTTCGCTGTTTCATTCCTCTGTCCAGCTAAAAGAAGCCCATTCAGAAAAACAAGCAGAAAATCCATTTGGGGTTAACTAAATTAACCAGCTTGTGGTTAGTGGTTAGTCCAATGTGTAGCCTTTTAACAGGATAAGCAGTAGAAAATTGTTGCAAGTTGCAAACATGTCACTTTGGCATTTGACACAATTTAAACACAATATTCAGTTTACTGATTGTCGACCACACCAGTCATTTTAGTTAGGCCTCTTCCAACTCAGATGGAAACTACATTATAGGTAGATAATTCATTGATCTTTCAAAAACCGAACCACCACCACTGATGTCGAAACAGTCAGACAAAAGCAGCTGTCAGACAAGTGAACATTGATTTGCGTCCATCACATGTCCAGTAACTTTTCACCGCCACGACCTTCAATAATTGCTGCTCACTCACACAACTCTACAGCAGACTACTGTGATATGGACAGCATGTCAAAGGACGTGTCAGAAAGCTATTAAATGTGACATGCTTAAACGACGATGATAAGAAATGTCTAAAAATGGCAACGGCACTCAAGAGCGAGGGGCATTGGGGGAGGGATTGGTGTGTGTGTTGACAAGAAACAAACTGACCACTTCAACCTATGGAACAGAGCCCATCATCTAAAACAGTTAGCTGGGATTTGGATCAAACGTCTATCATTTTTGCCAATAATTGCCTGGAAACAAAAGTCCAGAATCAAAGTCTCTAATTGACATTGGATCTCAAACAGACATGAGGAGGTGAGGCAGACTGTAAGTGACCATCACTGATAACTTAATGTTAGTCTGCAATAGAAATGCGTGCAAAACTCACAGCTGCAAAATGTAAAAATGACACATATTCAAAGTGAATGATTTCCCCTGTATTTGGGGCATTTATCTTTAATAGCTGGATTTGAAAGATGCAGTGTAGCCACATTGCTTAATCAAAACGTTAGAACAGATGTTGCACAGACAATTACAGTATTTCTTCTTTTTTGTACTTTGCCATTATTTTGGGATCAGAATCGAATTAGTCACTGTCAGATGGCTATAGTATGTGGTTTTGCTCATTTTATGTCTTGAAGCAAAGCAATGATGGTTACACTTGTGTCAATACTAAACCAAAAACGTTTCCATGTAGCCTGTTTTTAAAACAAAATATACAGGCAGTCAAATATTGTTCCAGTAAAACAGGAATGCAGTGAAATTAATGAAGGTCAAAGGCTTTTTAACAATGTTAATTATTAACATAAACAGCCAACAAATATGTGCTTCAGTCATTTTGAAAGTTTGAAAGTTTCTGCAATCAAAGATTTTTATTTTTGGGTGACAATCAAAATGGAGGAAGCTGCCCTTTTTCAAAAAGTTGGGACTGAGGCAGGTTGAGTCTTACCAGGTTTGATGCAGACGCCTCAGCAAAGGAGAGCCCTCTGGGGATTATAAGGATGTGATCTTGCTCTTTGCTGATTCGGGCCTTTGGAATGAGAAAATACTGATTTTATTTCTCCAAAGTATCTACGCAACCAGATAACATAATAATGAAGATTTACTGAATGCCATTCCATTGATAACACTCAATATTAGCCAAAAAAAACAACAACACAAAACCAGCGAAGCAACCATCTAATCTGACGTGGCTCTGTAAAAAGACTGAACAAATTGAGAACTTTATTAGAATTGGACAATGCACTAATAGATCCAGCAGATAGAGCAGTGATGAAAAAGTACTGTGGGTGTCATTGTGTCTCATGATATATTGTGCAAGTACACTTAATAAAAATGAGTGGCCTGTCCACCTGTACTCTCAATGATAAATTTGGGGAATCTTACGGTGATATAGGAGCTGGCAAAGTGGGCCCAGTTAAACAAGTCCACCAATCTGTAGAGGCTGGCCAGTTTACAGCGTGTCAGCTTCTCTCCTTTCACCATGGCACTCGTTTCCCCGTTGTACAAGTCGTTAATGGGTATGACCATCCCCAAACCTGAACAGGAAAACACAAAATAAAATGCATGCAATAAAGAAATATGCTGACTGAAGTACAGTAATTAGTTTCCTTTAATTTAGTGATATAGAGGTGTACAAATTAATCGATTAATTAATCACCTTGCATTTTAATAATCAAGTAATCGCTTTGAGACTTCTTTTTTACAAAAGATTGTACAAATGTTATGATTTCAGGCTCTCAAATGTAATAATACTCTGATTTCTGTAGTCCTTCATGAAAGAAGACTTATTTATCTTTTGTGTTTAATCACAATAAGACATTTGAAAACATCTGCTTTTACGTTGGAAACAATGATCGATCTTGTGTGATATTGCTCAACTGTTGTTTAGTTTTTTTAGGATCCCTTAAGAAACAGCAATTGTGGGGGGAACATTTTAACACAGTTTAATATAAATAAAATTGAATACAATTATCTGATTAATTGATGGAATAATCGAGTCAAAAATCGTTTCTGACCATATTCAATTGTGATTGCCCTACAGTGATGTATTAGACACAGCATGTACTGCATCATTTAGTTTTGCAGCTTTTGATAGACTAACTTAAGAGACTGAGCTCCTCTGATCCCTTTAACATATGATCCAGCATTCAGTTGCACATTCCACATGTGCAAATGGAGGCAGTTTGAAAGCCATAACTCCAAGAGAATCTAAAGTGAGAGAAAAATGCATGGCCCTTCCGGCGTCTGGGCCTAGATCAGCACATCAGCCTTCAAGAAGGGAAAGTCTTTAAATATGCTTTTTTTTTTTTTTAACTCTGGGTGTGGGTTATATTGTGTACTGGTCACCATGGTGACAGGTCACATGGCAATGAATACTCACTTAGTGGGGAAGTGTTGTAACCGGCCATTGAACTCGCCATGAAGAAGTCTGCAATCTGTCTGAGGGCCAACAGACCAGCGGGGTTGTTCCCTTTGCATTGCTGCTCTTGGATCAAACTTTCCAACTCCTCCTTGAAGGCCTGGGGATGGAAGTCAGGAAAGGAAGATATTAGATGACAGTGTGCTCAATTTTCAGGACTTCAGGATAAATGATGGCACATGTGCACACTTGTGTGTAAAGATCTTGAGGCATGGCGGATTAGAGCACACGTAGGGAAGACAGTGGAAGAATGACTGTGGGAACAAGATGTGGGACACAAGCAGCACTTAATCACAGATTAGTCATGCTCCTTAGGTGTCAGCAGGAAGACAGCCTCAACGAAGCTGATTGGCTGATCAACAAGCGTACACTCGATAGGCTGCCGTCTTTTGTGTTTGTGAGGCTAATCTTGACATCCAGATCAGAGTCACCCCTTAAATCCGTGGAAAAGCATATTAACATGAGAAACCATACAAACATCCAAACTTGCCATGAAATGAAAGACCGAGCAAGGCTTTTGTTGATGACTACATTACTGATAGAAAGGTGGGCATACGTATGGAATGATATTCATCCTATGTGGGAAATAGAATAGCCACACACTATCTACTAATTGGGTTCTGAATATAGTGTTCAGCTGCAGTTTTGATCAATTTTGTTTTGTGAGAGACACAATGATGGGGTCATAAAAAAAATGAAATCAATTGAATGCATTATGTAACTTTAGAAGAATGAGAACCGCTCAATGTTTTCAGTGTCCGAAATTGATCTGGATTTCACATTTGCCATTGATTTACATTTAGAAGAGAAAATTCCCTTCACTTCTCATTCTATCAGGTTGTAATTTGTTGCACTTCATTTCTGGATCAGGATCAAGGTTTACGTAACTCATTGATTGAGCCTCTGGGCTCAATGAGAAATGCCGAGGTACTTAAAAATGCATTGCAAAATGTGGGTTATACATACAGTAAAATATTTTGTATAATTAGCAAAATGCGTCATGGAACCATTTCCACATGAAGACTCAGTCTAGTAACAAGCATACTCTATAAGAGTATTGATGTTTTGATTGCAACTTCTCTGAACTGTCTGCAGAAAAGAAAATCCAGCACTTTGATGCTGCCTCCAACCACAGGCTCATCCATGGGCGGTCTGCCAACAGAACAGGCCCGTGTGAGGGTGTTTTGTGAAAATTGGAACAACCCCCTCTATGGGAACACCTAGAGTCCCGGTGCACTGCTGAGTCTGAACCATGACCAAACATTCCTCTGTCCCTGGTGGCAGTGTTGCTGTGGTGACCGCCTCAAAGCGGATGTCTGACTGGGAAGGGTTCAGGGTTGTGTTTCGGAGAGTTCTTTTTAAGAGACTCGTTTGCCATCACATTTGTGTTTGAAAGACAGAATCAAAGCCCAGCTGCAGAGATTGGTATTTTGGTTTTATTCTCAGGGCATTGGGTTGACTCTAATTGGGCTGTTCTGGTGATTTTAGAAGTTATTTCGCCTCCCATCCAGGCAGGCTTCATAAAAAGAAGAGCGAAAGCTGCCTTTCAAAAGGCACACATTCGAATGACCCACACACTAGCCGGCATCTGTTCAACAGTTTGTGTGAGTACTAAATTCTCAAAAAGATTATGACAGCAGGGATTTGACTGCATCATGCAAACAGATTAATTCCAGGGCTGAAAGTGGATCTATCATTAATATTTGGACCACCCCCCTGACCGCTGCTACACCAACAAAAACAACAACAAAGAAGTTGTTTATGCTGCTGAGGTTTGCAATAATCATAAAATAAAGCATCGGGTGAGGCTTTTGACATCTGTGTCTGCTGTTCCCAAAGCACAAAATGGAAGTTTATCCTAAACTTGCACAAATGTATTACATGAAATAAGAAAATGTCACCCACTTGGGTCTCATTGACTGATTATTTGGCATCAGTTCTCCTTCCCTAATAAGTCCTAATAGTACAATTGATTTCAGTAGGGTAGCATAAGCTACATTTCAAGAAAATAACTTCCAAAAGCCACAAAAATATCATCAAATCTATTTCCTAAAACTTGAGCCTGTTTTGTGAGTGTGAGCACAACGTTGCTCACAAGCTAACAACGTGACAATGTTGCAGAGCAGGAGAGCGTCTGCCTGCAGGCCAGGCAGCGCAATCGATTATACCAATTTAACCTCGATGAGCGCGTCTGTGGAACAGGACCTGGTCTATAAATATCGTGCGGCTTGTTTTAAAAGCATGTTGCTCCACACACTATGTCTATACATGAGATGGCATAGAAAGCTGCTGCTACATAACCAGATAATTGCCGATGTCACTACAAAAGATTTTTTTTTTTTATCAAATATCGTGTTTATCAAGCTGAAAAGAATTTGATTGTGATAGCATTTTGTCAGATACTCTAATATTCACTGTACAGCAATATTGTCATATTTTTATAGCTTCAGGTCCCCAAGTTGAACCTGCAGAACAAAGGTCACTTAAATTGCGAAGTAGCTCCTGAAATTAAATCACTGCTATGCAAAAATGCTCCTCAAATTTTTTTGGGTTGGGGGGGATATCAATTTCCATACAGTACACAAAAAATGTTGAAAACAACTAACAAGTGCAGAGTAGATATTTCTACAGCCATACATTTTTTCTTGAAGCTAGTGAGATAAGAAATTATTATATTATTAATTATAACTCCCAAATCAATTTGCCTTTTGCACAAAATGATCCAACCCATTCATGCTGTGCGGGCAATGAGGACATTTCATGAAGTTCATCACCCAATAGATGCGGAGGAACGACTCGCGAAACACAGCTGGCTCTGCGGGAATAAGAGCGGTTTGAAAAAGAAATCTCTGGAGGAAGTTCAACCACTAATGTTCTATCAAAGAGCCCATCGGGGCTTTAAAAGAGAAGAAGAAACCTAATAGAGGGCAGCCGTTATATGAAGCCTCACGCAAGACGGTTTTCAGCACAGGCTGCCAAACCACATCAACTATCTACTCATGCTTGCTGACAAGTGGCAGAGGAAGAGAGTAATATTCACACTTCCTTTAATTCATAATAAAAATAGCGTGAAATGAGAAACGTCAAGTTTCCGCATACGGAAAAAATGCAGGAGAGTGGAGAACGCATTCAGAAGGTCAGCTGACAAGGTGCTGAAAATAGAAGCAGCATGAGAAACTGCGTCTGAAATTCAATTTCAGGCGCTCTAATCTTTTGACCTTTTAGACGACAGAGTGAGTCACGGCAAACAAATTTTCAGAAGCCCCAAAAAAATGTAGCTTTGCAAATCTGCTGCCAGGGTTTGCATCCAAATCAATTTTTGTTTTGTATATATGTAAAAAACAAATAGGCAAATAAAAACAAAAACTCAAACCTCCTCAAGAAAAGGTCACAAATTATTTTGCTCCATTTAGCAAAAATAAATAAAGCGCACACCGAAACTGGACACGTTGATTACTTTTCCCTTCTCTAAGCACCTATTTAGTTTCACAGTGGTGACATCATCTGAAGTATACAATCTTTTCTAGTTTCTCTTTAACTCACAGATCACGTCTGTTTAAACTAAATCTATTTGTGCACACAGTCATGTGAGCTTGCTAGTGCTAATCCAGTTTCTGTATGCATCTCATTGTCATAGAAAAAATCGAAGCTTAAAGGCTAAACACATTTTCTCCCAGGAAGGCAATTGCAACAAAATTATTTTTGCTCAACACTTTTAACCGTGATAATTAATATGTCTGTCAGTGTGAAAAAAAAAATCATCTGTACAAGCAGATTTGACAGACCTCTTGTATTGGCTATCATTTTATTGTGTTATGTGGTCATAATGTTATGGCGGGTTGGATCTTCAACGTCTATGAATCTAGACAGTGTCAAGGATTCAATGTTATAGACTTCCAAAAGTAAACACGCTTGCATGATAGATATGGCTAAGTTGCTCCAAGCCTGGTCTATATTGGTCTGACTTTAAACGCAACCTGCAATCTGAGCACCAGAAGCATGTAATCTACGACTCCACTAGTCCTTGAAGAGTGGAATCCAAACAAACAAAAAGAGGAGGAGAGACTTTGAAAGGAAGACAAGTCGTGAGAAGGAGGCCACTGAGCTACTGACGCATACACTATGTTGTTTTTGTATTGCTGCTAAAAGATGACTTGGATTAAGAGACTGAGAAAGCAACACTTTGGAACTTTTGGGCCTTATCCCAAAAGAGACAGTTATAATCACATTGGCTGACTATATGTAAAGTGCATAACCATTCAGTTGATGTGTCATGTCGCAGAAAATTGTCCAAAACAATGATGTCATCAATATTTATTATTAATCCATTTGGCATTCTGTACTGTGCAAATGTCATAGGTCTTGATGCTTATCTTGGTCAAGGGCAAATTTTAGCACTTTCTATGGATTTCAATGGCCATATCTAATGTCCTATATACGTCAGTGTTACTGTAGCACTGAATGTTATTAGTTTGTGGTTGTATTTTCGGAGGGGAATGTACAATCGACTGAAATTCAAATGTGCAATTGTAAGCAAACAAGTGATGCACTTTTTTTTTTTCCAGAGCTGTTTTCCACCGTGGTTTCAGCAATCCTGCTGACATCCAAACTAAAAGGTCAGCGCGAATCTGCAATTCAGTTTGCTCGCTATGGCAATACACACAAGTGCAAGGCAAATGATTGACACTTTGGCGATTACAGCTTCCATCTGTGATCGGCTGTTTTTCTTGGGTATGGTGGACCCCCAATGTTTTTCAATTGCAAATCCCCTCATTTAAATACATGCCAATAAAGAAACACACTATTTGGATGATATATAAGACCAGTCCAATACACTCCAATCATCAGTGACATTTACATCTTAGATAGCATCTGACCAAACTTTTATTGACCTTTTTTTTAATCATTTGTCATCGTCACATCTGAGTGACTCAAGTTGCATACAACCTAGAGCAGTTGAACACCAGACTTGAGTCAACAGTGTTGAAAAAATATTCCAGACACTATTAGGGCTAAAATGACAGGTTAGGTTAGGTTTGTTGTACCATCTTGACAAAATGTGATGTGAAGTGTTCAAGGGGCAAATTACAAAGCACAATCCACAAGCACGGCACCAAGATGTGTTTAAATCGTGCCGCTATGAAGTTTTTGCCTTGGAGCCAATTCAATCCTTGTATACTGTTCACGTAATTGTGTCCTCATACAACCTTGTGCATCAAAATAATTGCTAAAGAGCTCCGAAATCACAAACTGTACCTCCAGTACTTATCTCAAGTTTATCTGGCACAACTCATGTAATTCTCACGAACTTGGACCGCCGGGGATAGAAAAGCAAACAACAGCATTACGAGCATTGGCAAGAATATGCCCTGCTCTCACTAGGATGCCGACGACAGCAAAACCTGATCCAACATGAGGGCTGCTGGCCTGAAGGGCATTTGAGGAATTCTGGATGCAAAGGGTGTGGCACATGGTGCTTCTTTCGGGATTTTAGCTTGCCACTGGCATTCCGTTTCCAGTTGCTAAAAAATACAGCTGAATATGCTATGCATGGAGTTTCAGAAGAGGGCAAAGTCCATAGGAAGTGCTTATCCAAACTATTAATGGGTGGGTTTTGAAAGAATTCATCTGGTTTTTCATTTCATTCTGGTCGGTTGTAGACCTCAGCACCGATTTGGGAGGCTTATTGTATACTGACATGAGCAACTATAAAATGCCCAAGAGGAGTTAAATTGTCTCATCAGCCAGCAAGCAGTACAGTTTTGAATGCATTTCAAAATACCTGAGTGGTACAAAAGAGTTGTGTCAAGTGTGCTGAAGTAGTGTAAACTGTAAACAACAGGTTTTTTTTAACTTACAGGGCTTTGTAATATCTGCGTGACCCGTTTCTTCTGTTCCAGAACGTTGAAGTCCTGTCGGAGGTCAGGCGACATTTTCCTGGCTCGGAGGTACTCTGGATCGTTGACATTGACTCGATCAAAGTAGCGCTCTTTGGTCTTGCCACTAGGTGTGGGAGGGGTGGTCACAACCCCCTGGTGGCTGTCCACACTCATCCCTGTTGCCTTTCACTTCTTTGTTGAATGGCTGCCGCTCTGAATCACGCCTGAGGAGATCAAGAGAGGTCGAGAGGTTAGACGAAAAATCCAGTCCATAAAAATTCAATACCAACTATAAAAATGACATTTTGTCATACAGCATGGCTTGTGGCAATCCAAATCCCAACACGCCCCCCCAGTAAAAACAATTTTTGCAAATAACTCCTTCAATTTGAAAGCAAGCTGAAACTGAGGTTCAAATGAAAACTATTTTCGTTCCTGTTTTTGGCATCTTCTAACAACCTGAAGAAGTTACACATGACCCTACTAAATCAAATCTGTACTCCAATTTAATTAGCTTGCACTTATGACCATATAAACCGTAGAAATTGAGTCACACTCACCAGGACACATCAACACAGCAATGAGTATGCTCTTTCTCTATAGTTGTTTATTCTCATATTGGATGACAGCTGCGCCAATTTTAGAGTTAATCAAAAAAGATTACGTTGATTGAATTACCGTAAATAATAGGTCAAAGGATGCTAATGAAAATTGCACAATTTTGCCTTAATACGCAAAAAAAAAAAAAAACAGGTAAACTGATGGAGCTGGGTAGCTGGGATTTACCTCTTTAGCAAGCGAAATTGATGAAAAGACGACCAGAGAGAAAATACAAATTTGCATCAGTGGCTGTTGTTGCTGAGGATAAGCCGCCAGTGTATTAGGGAGGGGTGGGGCCAATGCGAGCCCGAGCAGATGGTGTTGGTTCAAAGGGTGAAGGAATGAGAGGAAGACATTTAGAGAAGGAATCCAGAGGATGAGAATTAACCAAAATGAATACAAGCTGACCGCATTCCCTCCTAAGGTATAAGACTGTTATGTAACCTGATATTAAATTCACCTCCCCTGCTTGCCTGTAGGGGAGTCTTTCGGAAAATCATAGAAAATCTTAGTGCCACCGACAACATTTAAGGTTTTTATTTTACATCAGAGATCAACCTGATTGGATTAGCTCCAGAAAGTAAAAAGACACACGCTAACAGTAAAGTGCATAAAAATGATATTGGGCAAAGAGTTATTTGTCTGGATGCCAGGAATTTGCTAAATGCCTGGAATTCAGCATGTCAAAAAATACAACAGCTGTAGGCTTACCAAAATATAATAAGCCCCATAAACTCTCGGAATGGGAACAAATACAACACACACAGCACACACACGTGCACACACACAGGGTTGCAGGATTGTGTAATAAATCCAGCGGCATGAGTTGCCCCCTCCCCTTGTTTTACATTCCTTTTTCGGTGTCTGTCAATAGATTGTTGTCCCCTTCGTGAACCCAGTCTCTGTTCACACCCCGATAGAGCGTTTGGGAGCATAAGGGGTGGTTAGTCATATTGAGGGGCGTTCTAACATGACACGCTTGTAAGAGAAAAAAAAAAAATATCCAGCAGTAACCTTATCAATATTTTATGACAAATTCAGTCATATTCACACAGGTTAGCGATAAATCAGATGTCGTATGCAATGCCGAGTAACAAGTTGAGTTCATATGAAATGTGATGTTGGAATACAGTGCTGCATTGTGACTGTGTTTATTCAAGAGGAATCTGCAGGCTGAGGCAAAGTGACCATGACCTCGAAAACCTGTGACAATGGTGTGCTGCACACCTCACCCCGCTTAGTCACGATTTCCGCTTTTATTATTTCTGGACCTTTGCAACAGATGGGAGCAGATCAGATTTTTTCTGCACGTATGAGTTTAAATGAGTCCAATTAACGTAACGCTGGTGATTGAATCAGTGTTTTCCACTCCACTCCAACAAATTAGGGCTGACAAGACTAGAGCAGCTCGGCAGCAGCACCAGCGCTAATTGCTGCCTCTAGAACAACAATTAAATGAAACAAGACTTCTTACAGACATCTTCACGTCAGACCTGTTGTATTACGCTGGTCAACTGTAACACGAAACCTGAGTGACATTGATGCACGACTGCATTCCATCTTTCATTTAGTTTACAAAATAAGATTCCCCTTCGATCTCAATTACAGCAGCTTACTGTTTATTAGCAGGAATGTTCAGCCGTCATGCACCAGTGCGCCATTGACATTTGGAGCTGGTCCAGAGCCAGCAGCTCAAACAACACACATCACTCCATCTTCCACATAAATCAAGCAACCATGCATTCTCTTTTTGTCGGGGCTCTAAATATCATCAAAATGTATTTAAAATAAAACTACAGATTCTGAGCTTTCATTTGAGGATATTTGTGTGTACCGTAATTTTCGGACTATAAGTCGCACCCGAGTATAAATCGCACCAGCCATAAAATGCCCAAAAAAGTGAAAAAAAACCTGTATATATGTATATAAGTCGCCCCCCCCCCACCCAAACTATGAAAAGAAACGCGACTTATAGTCCGAAAATTACGGTACATCCAAATAAGGTGCTTTCCATTTATTAAGGGCTCAAAAGTAATGGGACAACTGGCTGCTCAACTGTTCCATGGCCAGGTGGGCATGTATGGCTGCCAAAGAAATCATGTGACTGCTGATAAAAGCAGCGGAATTATTCAGAAGTGTTTTGGACAGATAATGACTTGAGGGATAATGGGAAAGCAACCAAAGGATTGGCCAGTGGCCATCAAGTATTAAAAAGAGCAAGTTTGATTTAGGAGTTTGTCCCAACAAAGTGAATATCATTCATACAAATATAAATCTTGTTCATTTCATTTCAGCCAAAAAGATGAGAACTGTGCTGAATCATGGTCCCAATAGTACAACAGTCAACAGTAATCATGCCTATGTGCGTGTGTGTGTGTTAGTGTGTGCGTGTGTTGTCATGTCTGGGAAACTGAGAGCCCCGCAGTGTTTTTTGTCAAGCATATGGTTATCAGGTTGGTACATTTGGAAGACCAGTTGGAAACAGAACGTGTTAGTACCTGCATTTGCCAACAGTCAATACTGATTAGGTTCTGCATGGTGGAAAAAGAGCGTACATTTTGAGAGATCTTGGAAACCTTCCCTCATGGAACAATCCATCACAATGTGGGGATGAATTGGAAAGTGTTGGTCAATAGTTATTTAGAAAGGGTTACGTGACATCAATTTCATCGCCGCTTTGCAGAAAATTTGTGGAAGTCAAAGGTCACCTGGAGCCTATCTCGGTTGATTTTGAGAAAAGTTTGATACACCCTGGACACCCAGCCAAATGCAAGGGCACTTCATAAGCAGACGTTTTAATGAATTAATATTAATAAATTAAATAAAAATGAGACAACAGCAGGCAGTGATCATGTCTTAAGGTTTCAAATGTGATGCGGAGCTAAATCAGAACTGTCACTGCCTTGGTGGAGGCAATACCACTGATAAACATCCACCTGCATTACTTTTTCATGCTTGGGGGAGACACCAAATTATAACTGCTTGTGTGGCTGCCACCTCTAAATATAGTCAGCCTTGTGGGTTACTTTACAACCCCAACAGTAACAATACCAGGAAAGAATCTCTAGGGCAGCTAATTATATCCACACATGCAAAGTCCACACATAGCCTTGCAGTCCGATACACACATGCACACACTCACACACATGCAGACACAGGAGGGGGCGTGTTTCCACGATTAAGCAAGCCAGTATGACAAGGAAGACAGAGTTAGCGGTGAAACCAGAGGACAGCATGTGAGGCAAAATCGGAGCAACTGAAAGCCGCACACAGCATGCAGGTCTGTTTTTCAACTTGCATAAAGGTCGTTCGTGTGCAACAAGCACACTTTTCGGAGTCACTTATTTGTATTTCACAAAATAAT
Organism: Syngnathus typhle; assembly: GCF_033458585.1. Lineage (NCBI taxonomy): Eukaryota > Metazoa > Chordata > Actinopteri > Syngnathiformes > Syngnathidae > Syngnathus > Syngnathus typhle. Next base: position 8,758,974 of record NC_083740.1, read on the forward strand.
GCTCAGTGAGGCCAAGTTACCTCGTCTGAGTTGCCTTTCACATAAAGACTCCACACATGAGATAATAAGTAGCGCTAATCTCCTCTGGCGCTCACACTCACTGCACAGTTAGCACCATGTGTGTTTATAGTGCGGCATTGAAGGCCCAAGCAACCCAACTTAGCGTGGAATTCCCCTTAACCTGAAAATCAGTCGCAGGGCTGGAATGACTGGGAGGTGCAGCTGCGGTGCAACACAACACGAGACACGTTTCAACAACAATGTGGCTGTGTCAAATAAACTCAGACAGTCTACTTGGAAAGCCAAAGCAGGTGTAAATATACAAGCCCAACCAACCTTTTATTTCCTCCTTGGTCAATGAATGGGAGAGAAGCAGCAGTGGTGGTAGGTGGCAAAACCAAAAGAAAAGCACATGTCTCTTTTTGTCCTCTAACTTGCTGCCTGGAATCTTGCATCAACTCCCACAGATTCAGAAAAGAAGAAGAGCAAGAGAGCGTGTGTGTGTGAGAGAGAGAGGGCAAGAGCAGAATGACCCAAGGGAACACCAGGAAGCGATCGTAAAAACAAATCAGTGCACTTGTCAATCTAGATCCTCCATGTAGCTGCTCTCAAGTGGAGTCGCGATGGAGCAAACGGCAGAGCTGCTTTCTCCTTCAGCTCCCTGCAGGGCTTCTTTGCTCCTCGCCGTTCATCAGAGAGAGATGAATCAACAGCTGTGAGTCTATATGTGAGAGGATCAGTTTGTGTGTGTGTGTGTGTCCTCTGCAAATGATGGTATGTGTGTAAAAGAAGCTAAAAGAACCACGTGATGCAGGCTTAATCCCCCGCCCAGTGGCTCTCACACACACGCACGTGCACACACATCCGTGTGCAAACACACACATCCAAACACGTTGACCAATCAGAAGCAGGCTGACACAATAATCGCCCTTCCTGCTCCACCCTTGCCTCCTCCTCTCTCGATCGCTCTCTCCCACTTTTTACACCCCCCTTTGCTCATTTTCTTTGATCAATTCAAAACCTAGACACTCTTCCACATTCCACAATCCTCGCTCTCTTTACATCTCGTACTTACACAACCTCACATAGCCCACAACTGTCTCCGGGCAACTATACTTAGAGGTCGGAGATTATGATGCCGTCCGACCGCAGACCGCACAACCTTCTGCAGTTGACTGACTTGCTGTAAAGTTGTTTGTTTACAAAAGACACATATTAGACTCGGATGGCCCCTCAGGCGACAAATTTGCCAAAGATCAATATTTAAATGTAAATGATCCTCTGTCACATCGCAGGTCAGCATCAAGGGTCACTCGGGGTTAATTGAGCATATGTGATGTTTAATCATAATTTCGATTCATCTTTAAGCAAGCCACTTTTTTATTTTGTTACACTTTTAAGACAAACTATAATTTCATGCAGTTTCCTTGGGGGATTGGCCACATTTACTATATTCTCACTTTGACATGGCTTAATGTGCTGCATTGTCTTATTTTTGTCTTTTGTTCTTGTGCAAAACAAATTTCTTTGGGGATTACATAACTAACGGCTCTCAATTTAACTGTCCAGGAGGCTCTGTTTATCTGATATCTTAAAAAGGAAGTAACTGCACCTTCTTAGTATCGGTCAACTGGTTCTAATGCCATAAACCTCCCAGGGTGAAACATTGCCAGTAACCTTACGCAATCTACAACAATGCCAAATGTGCTTTGAATAAATGTCTAAAAATGATTTCTAAGATCTAAAACCTGCTGTTCCAACTCATGTTAAGCAAGATGTTTCAGAACTTGTATTTCAGAAAACAATAGTAAAAAGATTGCCCAATACAGAATTTCTCATGCATTGTATGGAACCAGCAGTTGTTTTTAGTACCTGCCAGTCATGGACCAAGGCCAGCCTTTTAATCCAAATATTTCCGCTTCACTGTTTTGAGTCATAACTTTTACTTAAAAATAAAAGTGGCAGGCTTTAGCCACACCTAAAACTTGTTTGGACTTTTTTTTTTTTTTTAAACACATGTAACAGTTTTGACTCTGCTAAAGCAGCATGAATCTCTTGGCGGAGAGTGTGCAAATAAGTTGTGAGTCTATCATGCATTTTTGAATAAGTCCTACAATAAGGTTGCATGGGCCGTAGGAATCCGAAATAACTATTTAATCCAGATTTCACTCTTTAAATACATTGACCAAGGAATTTCCAATTACATTTTACTGCACATCATGATAAAGCAATTAATTTATTTTCACTTTTTATTACAGCCTGTTCAACAAATGGAAAAACAATGAGTGGGTGTTGGCCCATATTTCAACAACTGAAACGTTAAATTGTGTTGGTCTTTAAATTACTGAACAGATGGGAAACATTTTCTACCTCATCATGAATGATGACATCACCATGCGCCGCAATCATCTTTAAAAAAAAAATGGTAAAAAGTCTCAAGCTCAAGTACGTGGCTGTGAATTTTCACATTATATGTGCCCCACATCCTTCCCTTAATGCTACTGATGAAAGAAGGGTGGCGAGTTTTATTTTAAACAGCTGGAATGCTTTCTGAGCCTATCCCGTTGTATGCTAAGGCATTTTCTCGTTACTTTAATAGAGCATTTTTAATGACTGTGTGGCAGTCCCCAAATTTTGGGATCCTGCCAGTTAGTCCGGTCTAAACTATAAAAGTCTGAGCATTGCTCTCATTTGACTGACGGAAACACAAAGCACCAGGACAACTACAGCAGGAGGGAGGTGGTGACAGACGTGACTCACTGATAAAGCTCGGTCTGTCTCCCCCAGATACCTAATCACAGGCTGGAGACGACTAAAATCACTGCTTCATGTCAACTTAAAATAAATCCCAATGACGTCAAACTAGATGCATGCAGCAAAATGCTGCCTCCGCTGTGCAAACCTTTTGAAAACTTTGGTTAATAAATCATCTGTCCACCCCTGCACTTTTAAGTAATCCCATTCAGTGATGAAGTCATTCATCCCCTCCATGACCCTTGTGACAAAAACAAAACCCAAGAGAGGAGAACCAAGACTAAATGCATCCTGGCATCCATTCACTGGAATGAAAAACATAAAGTTCATGACTTGCATTTTTTTTCCCTCCAAGAACAAAAAGCCATAGTGGTGTGGAGACCTCTCAGAAAATTGGCAGAAATGCACATGTTTAATGCAATGAGACGTAGTCGCATTCCCAGTTACCCAAAAAAACAAAGCAAGGAGGATGCAGTCAAACATTGTGTGGGAGGAGTCTACCTTGGCCTTGTGGCTCAAATGTTGACAGCAGACAGAAGAGGACAAGTGATGGAGCAGCATGTGCGTTTGGATCTGCAAAGACGTCAGAGTTATTGCTTCATTTCCTCCATTGATTGAGACTTAATGAGCTGTGGAAGTGACGACAGGAAGTCTCTGCCTGGTCATCATCTCATCAGATGCTCAAGTTGAACTGAACTGACACGAGGGCATTCATTGCATCTACTCATTTAGGCACTATGCAGGACTGACAACGCAACACATTGAAATTGTTTTCATTTGCTGCCAATATTTTTTCCTTGAAGTGCATGGCATGTTATAATTATTTCACTGTGAGATGACTCATATACGATAGATATATAGAGAGAGCATATACATGCTATGTCATCATCAATGGTTAAAGCAGATGTGATATTTTCAATGTTAATCAAATCCATGTTGGGGACTCTTTGGTTAAGACTGACATGAGAGTCAAAGAAATGTGGATGATATGTTTGTGTTCCATGAGTGGTTGTCAAAACCACAAAAGAATAATTTTGCATCTCAAAACCGCCACAACGCCCCAAAAAATGGCCTGCAATGCCTCAAACCCAATAAATGTTTGTGCATTGCGGGAGAAAATGTGTTCATTTGTTTCTAGAAATATCACAAAATGATGTCGTACAAGCAAAGCACACAAAAATATGGACACTAATTCAAAAATGTGAAGACCAATAAGAAGTAAAAAAACCTACGAGGACTGTAAAACACCAAGTGTATAAAACAATTCATTCTTTTGATTTTCTGGCCTAGCCCATATGCACACAAAGTCACCGGCTTTACGATCAGCCACCGAGTGAATAGCCAAACGATCATTGCAGCTCCATGGATACGCGGCACAATGAGGAGCTGAGTGCTGAATTAGCTTTTGTGTGACTTATATGACTTTTTCAAAGCGCCTGTTGACATCGACGTCTGGTTTGCAGAGACTTTCAAAGGCCACTGCTTCTTTTACATAGACTCCACTGTTCTGCTCGTAAGACTATCACTGATGTTTTCCGCAAACACCTTCCTGTTTGTTACTGACTATATTTGGACAGTACAAACTGTCCTGTCTATTTGCACTTGGAGGACAAATTCGACTTTAATCAGGAAGTAGATTTTATGTTCAAGTCATTATAGTAGGCACCAAAATAACTGAGCAATCCCACTGATTAGTGCGCAAGCATCTGTGATACTATTTAAGGGCATGTAGTATATCTATGGTCATGCCAAAAGCTGCTTTCAATGTGAGGGCCCCTACTTTATTTGTCTCCTGGAAGAGTTTATATTTTTGAGGCCGGGTTTTTTTCTTAGAAAAAAAAAAAAAAGGCGACTTCTAATTCGTCATAATTTTCCTTTCAAACTTTGAATTGCACAAATTGAGTTTGTATTTGGCGCTGCACATTTTCACAGTAAGAGAGACATTTTTATCAATGATGAGCCAGAACAATGCAGCACAGACGGCACACTCCACCAACACTGAAGTCCGTTGTCAGCTCATGAACTCTATTTACCCTTTTCTACTTTTCCTGGTTTCGGAATTTGTTTCCAATGAACATAGTATTGCACTATTAGGGAATTAAATTTTAAATCAATTATACTTTTTTTTTTCCTGCTGTCGAAAAAGAATGAACTGGTCTCTGGTCAAGCGCTCCTTCTCTCTCACATGCAAGCACACGCACGCATTTTGAGGGGGCCGGAGTGCTGGCTTGTTTTCCGGGACTATCCGTTACACAATTTGACGGGGAAGACAGATTTGAAATTTTGGGGTCTGTGTCTAAGTGAGGTCATTATTTGTGAACTACAACTGCGGTGTAATCATGCTAGCACACACACATTTGCACAAGGGGCCACTTACTCACAGTCGCACTCACCAGTTTCCATGGCGATGGCAAACAAACATCCGCAGAGAGCGATGACCCCATCCGAGCAGGAAAAAGGGCAAAAGTGAAGACAGTGAGACAAAATGAAAGTGGGGAGCACCGCGCCAAGACCTCAAAAAGGAGTCTGATATTACAAATTGTTCACTTTGAAGATTTCGAAACGCCACAGAAACCTTCAGGTATCAAAATCATCAAGTATCTGATGAACCTTGGATTAAAAACCACAAACAAAGTCAGCCTTGCGGTGATTCCAATCAACTATAATTGGGAAATTGTAGTCATACAAACTTATCAACATAATTGCAAATTGTGTGCACAATCCGTTCATCAAGTTCATCGGCTTATCTTTATGATTAAGGATAAAAATAATTGCAATATTATTTAAATTGTTGCTCAATAAAACAGAAATCCATCTTGGGCCCATGTGTGCTGCACTGTAGATCAAAAGGGTGGTCTTGACACATTGGAATTCGGCCAGGGGGCTTTCGGGAGTTTTTGTTTTGTATGAAAGAGAATCTCAGCACGTCCGTACCATGACAGGAAGGGAAACAAGAACAAGCGTTTTTCTCAGCAAGTCACTGTCCCCGTTCTGTGCTTTGACCCTTTCCATCACATCTGACCGCTCAATAACAAGCTGCCAAGTGAGAGAGTGGCGTGTCCGGAGTTCATGTGTTCAAGCGAGTCCCCCGTGATTTCGACCTCGTCAGCCAAAAGCCTGTTGGGGTTCGCTACGCAAATCAAAACAAAGCATCCATCTGTGAGAGGGAAAGTCAATGACACGGAGAACGTCAAGCACCTTGTGGGAGATTCCTAAGAGTCTTCTTCACCTCATCAACAATTTATTGAACATTCATGTCACAACAAGTCAAGTCCGGCAAACAAAGACCACATAAAACAAACACACACACACTTTGGTCAGGATGACCAAAGTCAGAGGTTCTTGAATGCTCAAGGAGGGGTCAAGGCTGGGGCATAGTTTAACTATCATTTCCTGAGCTTATCTGTCTGTGTGCTTTGTCATCCGTGTCTGATTATCATGTTATTTGGCAGTTGCCTGAGTGAGGGTCCAGCTCAGATGCAATGCCAGTTGCCACAGATGCAAGTGTGTACTGGCACACATGCGAGCATGAAGGAAGGACAAGCTTCCTGTGAGGATGTGGGGTTCAGTAGAGGAACAGGTTCAGAAGTCACAGCTTTGGTGACTGTGTGGGTGTTATCATTTTGAAAGTATATTCATTCATGTGAAATTGGCAGGAGCATTTGACTGAAGATGGGAAATACTTCTCCAATGCGGAAAGGGACTTCAATACTATTCTACACAAAAGTTTTCATTCATGATATTGTGGAACGCAGCCTTCCAATTGAACCTGAAAAAGACCAATTATCAGCTTCTCTCTCTGGGCCTCTAAAGCAACCACACACGATGAGACCACCGTGGAAGAGAAGTGGGTTTCATGCAAGTGCTTTCTTACAATTTTTTCAAGACCTTTCAGCTTTCTACATTCAAATCCATGGATTGCCCTGACTCACTCCAGTCAGAGGTTTTCTCTTAAATGCCATACAGCGCGGTTTCAAACTAAGGTTAGGGTTTCAAAGTAGGGTCAGGGTTTCAAAGTTAGGGTCAAACATTGTCGCTGTCCCCCTCCACTTCCAAAATCCCATCTGTGCCTCTGTGGTGTAGTATTTATAACAAAAAGAAGGGTCGGTCACACTTGATGATCCAACACAGAAAAATATGTAGGTAGGAGATGGACAGATAGAGAGTGACGTCAATAATGGCAAACTGCCGTAATATTTGTCTCTTGTCCGACGATGACGGGAGTATCTGTTGCAACACTGATAGATTTTTCAGCTGTTGCTGCTTTGAAACCATCGCTATGCTCCAATAAAGCAGGACCTGATTTTTCTTTCTTTACCCTCCCTGTGGTGTCATTACAATCCGACCCTGGTTCTTTAAATCTGCTTTTCAGATATACAAGAAGAGACGGTGGTATCTGCAAATTTTCTCAGTCATGACAACATTCTGAACAAGTTCACTGCGCTAAAATCTTCCAAATTGATTTAGAAACTGGCTAATGGATCATACAGACTGCTCTTACAAAAGCTGAGAATTAATATGTCCTTCAAGAGCTGCTGCCTGTTTTACCAATCAGGGAGAACGCCCGGCCAGTGTGACTTTAGAATGCTCATAGACAGCCCAATAGCCAGACCTCAGTCTTGAACGCGAGCACACTTTGCGACTTTGTGGCTTTGCCACTGGCAAGTATTACGGCAGATTTAGATTAGATGAGATTTGAGATTTTCTAAAAGCAGCTTGATGGCGGGCACAGCCCTTTATGCCATGGTGACGGTTGTGATATTAGATTTTGTGTTTGAAGATGAACCAAAGGCTTTTTTTACAATAGCACAAAATTCAAGCAAAATAACTACCGTATTTTCCGCACTATAAGGCGCACTGTATTATAAGGCGCACCTTCAATGAATGGCCCATTTTAAAACTTTGTCCATATATAAGGCACACCTTCAATGAATGGCCCATTTTAAAACTTTTAAAATTATATAAGATATATACATTTGGCCCGCGAGCCGGACTTTGGACACACCTGCTATAGTGGCTCAATATTGGTCCATATATATGGCACACCTGATTATAAGTTGGCTTTTGAGAAAATTGGAGGTTTTTAGGTGCGCCTTATAGTGCGGAAAATACGGTAATATGCTTGAATCGAAATAACTGAACCAAACACTACTAGTTTATTTCTCAACTTGAGTCTATTCCTTTTCACGTCACTAAAGCTATTCATTTTCACCGCCATTCAGCAGGCAGTGTTTTGCATTCATCCCTCCATATTCAACTTCATTTCATTCTCTAGCCGTCTTTCTTCTGCAACTGCCATTCTTCCTCCCACCTCACTTTCTGTCACACCACTCGCATCTCCTCCGACGACAAGGAAGGACAGCGCATTATCCTGGCAGCCTGCCACTCTCAAGACAGGCGGAAAAATAAACAAGTGTCCACATGTTTCCAAGGAATTTTAATGACTTCCATAAGACTGATCCATTTACCTGCCAGACCCCAGACAGCATGAGGCAAGCATGAGACTCCGAATGAGCTTCTTTCCATGCACTGATGACGAGTGTTGTGGCCAAAAGCCAAGATGTACGCTTTGAAGTGGTGAACTGCATTAGGAGCGCTAGTTATCCGAGACAAAGACATACCTGTGTACCCTCATTTAAGTCACTTTCCAGATAAGATGCTTCTGAGACTTTCACTTCCATAAAGCTCTCATTTGACCCATTGACCTATATTCATAGTTTTAACACTGTTATACTGTTAGAAATGCATAGTGGTGAAACTCCTTCACTTTTTTTAGTTAACTGCAAAGAGACAATATACGAGCATTTAATGTGCACATCGTGGACTAGCATCAACACGATTAATTTGGCAAGCTGGCAAACAAATATGTCTGTTTAAGATTTCGAAAAGATTTTCATACAAATTGATGTTTCACTATGACTGAGTTGATAAGTGTTACTTAAAGTGTGTTTATATACGTTTTAAAAATGTGTGTAATTAATCTGTGGAGTAAGAGTATATTTTAAAAAACTGTGTATGCCCTCGTTCTGTCGTGAATGTTTATGTGGATGGATCAATAAGCCGGTGATATTGTGATAATTAAGTGTTGCTGCATATTTAAAACCAAACAAAATGCGTGGGGTGGCTTAACTGTTATTCAAATACCTTAACACTTGATCACTTGATGGTCCTGAAGGACTTACAAGATCTTGTTGCCAAAGTTTTATTTATTTATTTAAAGACAAAACTGCTTTTTATTTCATTTCCAGTTAGAAATTGCATAATGGTAATTATTTTTAACTTTTAGTATTAATTGTGGTTAGCAAACTGGTGAGCCGTTGTCACGCAAATAGACTCGAGAACTGAGTAAATATCTCATTTTTTGACTCTATCTATCCTTAACAATAAAGTTGCCTTGCTAAAATACATACAGATCTCCCGTTTGTGGCAAGTCGTAGAAGCAGGTTAGTGTCAAGTGTGAAAACCTTCCAACCCCCGTTAAGAGAATACTTTATTGGGGCCATGGCCTATGAGATGTCAAGTGGAACCTGAGTGAACCCAGTGTCTGCTGAGGGTCATGGCAGCACTGTAAATCTCTGGAACTGCTTGTCAGTACAAATAGAAAGAGCTATTTCAGAGAGCTGGACAAATTGCCACTTCTGCTCCTAGCATGTTTAATAGGTACTTTGGTGCCCTGTGGCTCACAGTGTTACTGTAATGTAATTCTGACATTCTAAAACTTGGTCCAGAAATTTCAAATCAACATTCCCATTTTTTGTGCAATATTAGCTACTTCGTAAATGCCTATGTCATAAACCTGCAGTGATCACATCTGCGACCCTGCCTCCTCAGCAGTGTCATTAGCTTCCGATTACGAAATAAGAAAGTTCATTTGACTGTACATGTCTCAGCAGAGGGGAACGCCCAGCCCACTGGCAGGACTGCTGTTTAGACTTCTCATCTCCTAGGTTCTGTTTTTCTGTGACGGAACCAGCTGCACAGGAAATGGCAACATAGTGAGAAAACAGAAATGAACCATTCATTGTCATTGGATAATTTCTTGCTTTGTCCACATCAAACTGGGCATATTCAGTCCAGATGGCTTCAATTCCTTGTTTCGTCAACAAGACTGAAATTGATATTTCAAATCCTTTCATGGAAGGAATTTGAGTAGAATTGATACAACAATAACAAACTGTCTCATCTGTCCATATCCTGTTCAAGTGATCTAAAGTCTATCTCATCAGAATTTGTGTGAGAGGCAGGATGAGGCACAGTCACAGGACACACTGAAAAATATTATCTCTCACATTTACATTGTTGCATTAGAGTGCTTAATCACTTAAAGCAGGCTAATCCCATTAAATGATAAGGAGAACATGCAAACGCCACAAAGACAGGTACCAAGCAGAGACTGGAGAGCAGAACATTTTGGGCATGTTTTTTACAACACACCACATTGGTGGACTTGCAACAAATGCTGACGAATAGGATGGCATCCATAGCAGTGTGTGGCCAGGCTGGTAAGCAGCATGAGAAGAAGTGAGAGTCCTGAATATTAATTAATGAAGTGGTTAAGTTGTTTCTTCAAACTTCAATTATCCAATACACCAAAAACCAAAGAAGAGCAAATAGCAACAGCAAAATAAGCTATCTGGTATTGGCAGAGAAGACATGGGTAGTTTTTCCTAGCCGCAACTCACATACCTCTGCTGCTCATCCCACAAATAAATGCTCCTTACAAATGTGGCACTATTTAAAGAGGTAATAAACAGGCTCCAATATGTATTGCCAAGTATTGTTTCATCAAAGAAATAATCTAAAAACAAATGCTCTTACTTTTGTGCTGTTTATTTAAAAAGTCTTTACAGTCACGGCCATTTCAGAATGAATCATAGATCATTTTAAACGTATCTAATAAGATCTAAAAACAGTTCAGAAAACCACTCCCATGACCTCTGAAATGGTAAGTGATGGGATCATTTCATCCAACGCGTCATAACTCATGATGGTAAAGGCTGTGTCAGGACAGGTTAGGGGTTAGCACCTATGTGGCATAATTCACCCATTTCAATCTATATTTAGACAGGAGTGATTTGCTATGTCCCAACAATATACAGCAATTCCTTTCTAAAAACATTAAATGACTGAATCTGATCAAACGCTCAACTTTTATTTCAGGGAAAGGGAAACCAAGACTAATTTGTGCAGAGAAATTGAACTCTGAGCAACCTCTACAATAACAAAACAAAGTGATCTTGACTGCTGGCAGAGAAACTTGATCACAGTGAGTTTGAAGCCCTGAGAGCAAATTCACATGAAAGTTAAGGGGTGTTTAGTTCTTCTATCAAAGCCAACATGTAAGCTTCCTCTTAGTGTTTTTCGATAATGCTATAGGTTCAGTGCTCATTCTGAAGTGGTTTGCAAAATTTCACCAGTGTTATTCTTTTTTTTTTCTCCCCGATGATCATAAAGAGAAATAGGGCAGAAAATAAATACTGCTCTTGTGGCTCAATGAGGTTACTGGGCCAAAATTCTGAACCACTTTGATGTGGAAGTTTTTAACAGTAATTTCTAACTTTGGTTAGAGTTAAAATATATAAAAAAACATATTGCGCGTCTCACTTGGAGTTGTAGAAAAAATTGGGGTAATGAATGGATTTGAAAGTAATGTTTGTAAAATGCTAATGACAGCATGGTTAAGGCTTGTCGTGGGTGTTTGATCTTAATTTAATATTACAGAAAAGCGCACTGTATTGCAACTTTCAATAAGTATTCATTCGTTATACTAATTTCATTTATTTTTATCCAGCACCATTACTTGTCTGACAATTTAAATCGATACCAATATTGCAAAATAAACACAGCAGTTACCCAGCCAGTGTGGGTCAATGATTAATATTTTATGGCATGTAGGTGCATGCATGAATGATGTCAGCAAGTGTAGAAACACCCATCAGTTTGAAAAGGTTCTTATCTCAAAATTGACTGCAGAACAAGACACAACTTGGACCCTAATCTTTTAGGTCGCTCCCCAATCCCAATGAGAGTAACCATTGCCAGTCAAAACACACCGCAGAGATTTGTGGCAAAATTCACCCAAACTGAGGTGGTAGGGAGATTTCTGTACTGTGGTTTCTAGGCAAAGACTCTGGATTGATTTCATGTTTTGTGCCATCAGTTGTATTTGTTTTATTAATTTCTTGTGTTTTCTTTATCACATGACTTTAAAAACTGCATGTATAGGACTTAAATGTATCCATTCATTAATTTTTACGAATTACAATTTGTCAAGTGGTAATTCAATTTCAGCTGCATCATATTTGGTGTTTCCCACTGCAGAGGGAATCAGATCATACACATGCGTGTATGCAAGGAGAGATGTCATAGGGAAGCAGCAGAGGCACTTCAACAGTAGTCTAGCAACATATATTTCCAACAACTAGTGGCCTTATAGATTATTGACTGCCACACCTTTAAACATTCCTATTGATTGCAACCTGGAGATTGGAGGACCTTTGTATCACGTGTGCAAACCCAAATATCAACGAAGTTGAAGCATTTTGCAAAACCTTTACAACCTCTATTCTATAAGAATAAGAATAAGAATAAGAATAAGAATAAGAATAAGAAGAAGAAGAAGAAGAAGAAGAAAAAGAAGAAGAAAAAGAAGAAGAAAAAGAAGAAGAAGGAGGAGGAGGATGTTCAGTTTGAACATTCCCAATTTCATTGGAAATGGGGTTATGAGATGAGCCACTGGTCACCCAACCCCCATCTACTGGGGGTGGGGGGTTTTGCCAAGTGAATTCAGCTTTGTGTTACCATGACAACCAGAAAAGGAGAAGTTCTGAGCTATGAACTTTAATTCCAGAAAACAAGTGAGTGTGACGCGCATCCATCCGCATGAAAAGGCAGACTAAACTTGTGGTGATATGTTCCATTTATTAATCATGTTTAAATTAGGGAGGATCTGTGCATGTGGTGCTGTCGGACTAAGGGCTTATGATAAAAAGAAAAAAAAAAAACATCCGAAACATTGTTTATGTGAGCCTTTGACATAACACATGCAGCAACTGCCAGAAAAAGCAGGAAGGAGTCTTCTCACTACAAACTTTAGACACTGAAGGTATTGATAACATCACCTCGTCATACGTATGAGGGAAAGAAAGCAACTTAAAACTCCACAACTCTTCACACATATGTGATATGAAGAGGGGAACACAGGTAATAGCTTATCTTTTATCAATGAGGGCCAGTTGCAACAAGCCCTGCCCCCATCTGGAAACTGCAACCAACACACACAAGTACAGACTCTGCATCCACTGGCTAAGCATGCTGACACTTGAGAGGGCGGCACCTCTCTTGTGCACACAGAAAGCGATGTCGGGTCCATTCATCTCATCCCATTCTATTCATCTCTGTATTTAAAAAGGGGGACCCGTGAAAGGAGGGATGAGGGCTATTTCATTTAGTGTGCTAGACACTTGAAGCAGCCAAAATGGAATGTTCAGCCCCTCTTTATTTTTTAAGTTTATGACTGAATCTCAAGCATTGCTGCATGAGATTACAGCAACAGCCAAAGAGACAACCTTAAAAACATGCATGCAGTTCCCTGGCACTGGCAGCTCTGGGAACCGTCACAACTGCACGGTCAATAGGAATGGAGGGCAGTGAGATAACAGCCCTGTTGGTGGAGAACACTGTGCTCATTATGTCTGTCACAGAGCAGAAAGCAGGCTACTATCAGTTTTTGTGAAAGGGAAAAGCGCAACAAACCTCTGTCCTCTGTGCCTTTGAATCTTCCTCTTAAAGCAAGCAGGAACGCGATCCACCTGCACTGCAGCAAGTCCGTTGCCAGCACTGCTGCTCACTCACTCACCCTCTCCAGCAAGCAAGCACGCCTGTCTCATTCTAACAACTGTCAAAGTCGCCTACTGCTCCAGCTGCCCTCCTTTCACGCTCCTCCCATCTTTCCCTCCCATCTCTCCCTCTCTGCCCCCCTGTGCTCTTTTGTCCTTCCCTTAAAGCAGGAACAATCTGCCTAATCTAGTTCTATGCTTAGGAGACTATCTACTGCAGAGAACTAGACCTGTGATGACCTGGGGTAGTGTTTGGAGGTGTATCCAAGGAGAGGGAAAGGGGGGGGCAAACAATGTTAAATGCATACATGGTTGATGGTTTTTGGAAAGGAGAGGGTAAGAATAATGGCACTGAGAAGTAGTAGAACCAAAAACTGCAGAAAAACACTTTGCATGGAATGCATTAGAAGGGATCAAACCTATTTTAAAAAAAAAATAGAAGGGTTCTGAGGGTCACCTGTTTACCATATGGTTTTGACCACTCCTTGATTTGACAACAGCATTTTGGAGAGCAAAAACACAAAATAATAGTTTTCAAAATCGAATTTAAAATATGACTTAATGAATGAATAAATGAATGAATGAATAAATAAATAAATAAATAAATAAATAAATAAATAAATAAATAAATAAATAAATAAATAAATAAATAAATAAATAAATAAATAAATAAATAAATAAATAAATAAATAACTTTGTAGATTAATCGCTGACTTAACATATCAGCCTTATGAACAAATGAATGCTTAAATTTGACTCCAAAATGTGTTGACTCTAAAAAATTTGATACACCACAAACAATTCATGATTCGGCTTGATGCCCAACTGAAATTATACCGTGTTGTCAGACCTAGACTGGCACGCTTACACTCTGTGTGTAGCGGTTACGGGTACTTGTTTTTCAATTAATCCGTTGATGGGACTGCAAGCTATAATTTGACTGCAGGCTATAGTTGTCGTGCCATGTCTCTAATTACGAAACGATTCATCAACATAACATTTGCTGAGGTTTCAGAATTCTCTGTCGGTTCTGCAAAGATAAACAAATGAGAATGCTCAAGTATCACTATGGCACTTCTGCTTGCCAAGCAAACAGTGAATGCACAACTGAGTAAAGCGTCCAAATGCATCTATTCAAGTTCAGCCCCGACTCCCTCATATCTCTCAGTGCAGCATTTCACTTTAAAGATGCCAACATGTACAGAATGCAGCAGACTACTTATATGTGGAAAGGTGACCACAAACAATCTCTCTGAAGAAGCACATAGCTGTCTCAAAATAAACTTGCTACTCTCAAGAACCATAGCAATAGCTGCATGCCTGGTCTAACATTAGAAGGTTTGCGGCAAATGTGCAGAAGGTCAAAGCTCTCTCTGTGGGTTCAAAAATGGATGTGCATCTAGATTATTTATGACCACCTAGTTGTTTTCTGCAGGCTTCCTTTGAGGAGAGGAAGGCTGAACATAGTGGTAGTGAATTGTACACTGGAGATACTCTGCTATTCTAAGCGTTCCAAATTCACATAGTGTAAGACGACCACTGCACATACTGGAAATTTGATAATGGAATGAAAAGATGCTTGGGTTGCAAGCATTCTTTGATAAATGATAGCAAATCAACAACTAGATGAAATGTAGCCCAACCTATTTAAAGATACAATCCTGTTTATGGTGATGGATTTTAGAATCACATTCTTTAATGGGAACAGCAAGTGCAGACCCAACTTTGACAACAGAAACTGCCAACAATACAACTACAAGTGTGACCATGAGAATAAAATTCTTGCGTGATAATTGCACGCAGAATATAAAGCATGCAGCGTAAATTGTATGGAATTTTAAAACTGATTATGTTAGGAAAAACGTTTTATGCAAACAGTAACAGTGCTTCTAATAAAAAAGTCTCAACTAGTCTGCAGTCTAGAGCGTAAATTTTGCTATTGCAAGTTGAGCTATGTATGATATTGTTCTGTAGATATAAAAAATAAAAAGTAAGAGAAATAAAGAAATGAAGAGAAAATGGAAGTTAAGAACATTTACACCTGAAAACCTTTTCTGATGTCACCCAGGCTCAGCTGTGTTTTTCTGTGTTTCCCCCATGTCATTGAACAATATTATAAAGTGCATATAAGTACATACCAAATGATTCCCATTTATTTTCCAATAGTATACTGTAGTGTTATCGACTCTCCTAATGACCTTTCCCCAATCCAGTGGATGGAATGGGCATACTCTTGTATTACAGGGAGGGGCAGGAGTGCCGGGGGGCTTTAGTCCCTTTAATTCCTATGTTGACCATAACCACATGTGACAGAAGCTAACCTGGCGCTTCGTGTAATGAGTCCATGTCTGGTACAAGGTCATGGGGAGCTCATTAGGACCTAAATGCACACTGTGATTTGGACTTTAATTAAATTACCACCGGGTGATAGCACATTTCAGATAAAAATAACTTCAGTCTTCCGACAATTCAGACAAAACACATCACAACATAATCCCTGCTGTGTTGCTGGAAAGAATACTCACATCTTTGCATGCAGTACAGTATTAATATACGTTATGGAAATAAAAGTGTAATATTTTGTACTGTTACATCTAAATGCGTGAAACATGTGCAGCTTGCATAAAATGTTCATCTATTTATTCTTTTTATATTAAATTTATTGTACTTGGATCTTGTCTGCGTTTGGGGGGAGTTTGGGTTGCTGCAAGCCATTTGCAATTCGAGCTTTCACGTCTGCCTGACTGAGAGGGACACAGACAAACGGAGCCCACAGCCAAGTATTATTGCTCACTCCATTTCCAAGCATGTTTCCATTGCAGACTGCCAGAGATATTTCATGCATTTTTACATTTAGTCCATCCCAACAGGAAACATTGGATTTATTATCATTTGTTTGCTTAATATTTGTACCCTGTTTGGTTTTTCTATTGGATTTTCTCGGTGTTGAAGCTGTAATTTAGCACCATGTACACTAGGTTGTAGCAAGTAGTCAGGTTAGCACCTGATCCATTAACTGTGGTTTCATCTACTCAGACCTCGGAATGTAGGAGCCCTGTTTGAATACACGTGGATGAACACATTGTGGGCGCCTGTAATATAAAAACAACTGTAAAAGCAGATTTTGCGTAGGAATAATGTATGCCACTCTAAAGCAAAATTTATTTAGAGCAGAGGAGAAAGCTGCTTCTGATGTGCTGAATGAGAATCATTACATGCTAAAGGAAACCACTTCACAAATCAAACAATGTGGAAAAAAATGGAAATTTTACACAAAAGTGAAGTGTGTGTACTATTTCGATCTACTTGCTGCTCACTTTCTGCCTTGTCCTTTGTCATTTTTCCGCTTGTGACACGAGGAGCCACTGATGAATCATCCTTCTGAGAAGCGCAGGACTGTGAATGAACTCACTTGAGTTGCCCAATTGAACACACAAATGTGAAAGTTCAGTTTAGCGGTTGTGTATTAACCTCCCGCGCCTATCATTATCTCAATTAGTCATTTAATTGACTTCTTTGTATGACAATCATATGAGCATTCAAGTGAATGCGTGAGAGTTTTCAAGAGAACCACAATGATTCAGCTGTCTGAAAAGCTCTCAATTATAACTGGTTTATGAAAGGATTAAATAAGTTCCAACAATATATCATCATGGGTTGGTTTCCATTAGTAATACAAAATGTGGCTGCATGCACCTCAAAGGTACCGCTTATCCCCACGGGGTTGCGTGCGTGATGGAACCCAACCCAGCAGTCATCGGGCAGTAAGCGGGGGACACCCTGAAACAGCCAATCAGAAACAACCATCCGCATTCGCACCTACGACAATTCGGAGTGCTCAATCAGCCCACCATGCATGTTTATGGGAAGTGGGAGGAAACCGGAGTGCCCGGAGAAAACTAACGGAGGAACGGGGATAACACGCAAACTCCACACAGGGAGGGTTGGAGCTGGAATCGAACCCTCATCCTCTGAGCTGTGAGGCGGACATGCTGACCAGTGCCCGGCCCTGCTAACCAATGCCTCGCCATGCCGCTCTGTAGTAATATGATATATAAATAGAGCATAAATAGCTCAGCCAGATACGTAGTTCACTCATGGCAGACACGTCAAGTTCACAAAACCTGGCAGGAATCCTTATTGATGGTGTATAAAAAATATACTTAAAAATAAAAGGTCGTACAATAGTCAAAGTAAGTAGACCTTATATTAGATTCGTCTGTATGTTTTTAACATAGAAACGGACTTATCCTTTTAGGTTAAAATGTTTTTGTCTGTGTATGTACACTACTCGATAGTGATCAAGTACACCAGAAACTACAGCCAATCGTCCTCTGATGGGGAAAATAGCAATACTCCAACTTAACTGTTAAAAAGGCACAAAATTAAACAGTATTAAAGAATTTTGGTTTTTTTCAGAATGAAAGAGTTATGTGACATACGATGAGGCATTTTAGCATTCTCCCTCACTGACCTTGCAAGCCTTGAACCATGGATCGCTGCCAAATATGAACTGGAACAAAATTTAACGGACAGTGTCAAAAGCATCAAGTCTCTAATTTCAAATAAAGTTGAACTTATGCAAAAAAATAAATCTGGACATACCATTGAGCAGGGAGACTGACTGTACCACCGTATAGTTGAAACTGTTTCCTGCCACTGTGGCCGTTATGGTGCAACATAATGCTCAAAAGAGCTGCTCTGTTGATGCAATCAAAAAGGATTTTAACAGTTTGAAAGAAGTTCAAATGAGAGTGAGTTGTTGATACAGCAAACCTAATAGACACAATTGAGGTGACCACTCACCAACTGGGAAAGAAACGGACAAAAACCAGTTCCTATGATGCACCAATTGATTTAAAAGAACAAAACTAGGTCATGTTATTTTATAACTTGGATGCTAGTAGGAACTTTATTTACATCTCTTCTCTACTGGAGGAAGTTTTTGACATCCAGCTGTCTTTGTTCCAAGTTACCAGTGGTTTTCAATTCTTTTGTTGTATTGCCAACTTTTTTTTTCAATTTTGTAGGCCAATGATTCCGCTATCTACTTTCTATATTTCAACTTTTTGGAGGAAAATACATTGACTAGTCTTCAATGGCCCAGTAAAAGCCAGTGTTGTCAAACCTCTTGAAGCTTCATAAAACTTCAAATACATTTTTCGGTTTCAAATGCATTATCGTAGTTTAATATAAAGGCAAAAACCATAACTCTCTAAAACACTTCTAGGTCTAAATGTCTATACATGGGAGGAAATCACGTGAACCACAGCTCCGCTGTTCATCACGGTGGTCAGTAGTTTCCACTCTGAAAAGGCCGCTTTACTAGTGGTTTAAATAGAGGATCAGACAACCCCTGGGAGTCAATCTGCCCTTGATAACCATCATTGCCATATGCATAAACACCAACTGTATCAACACCAGGAGGCCTGGTTCAATGTTTGAGAACATCGAAGAGCTATTGATAGAACACATGACGTGTTATTTTGGAAGGTGCTGCGCCTGCATTCCTTTCTAATGATAATATGCACCTTAGCTGTCAACACTGAAACAATGACCTAAATGTTTAAAGCAAATTGAAAGTAATGACTTTCAAACAACAAATAGTGAAAACACCCTCGACGTTGTTCATGGACCTTACTGGCCGTGACGATCGACTATTCTTTGAGAGGTTCCTATGGTAGCACAAAACAAAATTAAATGGAGGCATCTTGTTCAATGTTTATATCCCTGTAGATCAAACACACACGCACAAACACACACACCTGCAGACACGCCTACACACACGCACAAACTCAAACTATTTGACAATAGGAGCATTGAACAAAGAAATGATTTGGATTCTTTCCTGCAAGTAGTTGTTAATAGCTTGTTTTAAAATACCGCAAGTCATGCAGGTAACACACCTATCATTAAGTAGTTACTCTACCGTTGAAAGAAGCCAAACACATTTTTACCATTCCAGTGAGTACCGATGCCAAAATGTTCCGTACGAATAACGATCTTGGGGAATCTGGATTGGACATTTTGGACAACTGACCATTTCATTAACCAGCTACTTTTGCTTTAGACTCTAGCTAGTGTGTTTTACCTTAACTACAGTTTGACAGTTTGGTTACTTTGTGATTTTGGCCACCATGGAGTGGAGCAATTGAATGCAAGAGGGTGAATATTTGCTCATAAATGTTAGCTTACTTTGAACAATTACGTAGTCCGTCTCGCTTCTGAAAAGATAGCTCCCGTCCAGACCATGATGGATGAACTCGAATCACAAACTACATGAACGCTTATGAAGACTTATGATAGGACAGATGAGACATATATGAGCGGCCCCCTTCACATCTATTGTTGGCTCAGTTACACTGAGTCTCCTTACCACACCCAAACTTAAACTACAACTACTTGTAAAAGTTTGTGGGAGGTAGATCCAGCTTTAATCAAGACAGGCATTGCGTTTGTTCACATAAATCATAGGAGCCAGTACAGTTACATAATACACACTGCTGACCACTGTGGTCGCCTCTGTGATTTGATGGATGTGACGGTCAAACCCCACAAGCACTGGCATCATCAACGATTACGCAACAGTCTGACTGAATGCAGTGAGAATTGATTGAGGAGACGTGAGAGACCTGCTGGGTCAAGACTGTTTTTCCTGGATCTGCTTTGTGTTGTGAAAATGATGGTTATTATGCACTGAAAAGGGGACCATTGATAGTCTTGTTGTTCAGATAGTTTATTTGGGAATCTGGACATGATTTAGTATACTGAACCAAGGGGTTGGATGAGATGGAACATCACGTTCCAAAATGAACTTCAACACTAAGCAGGCATGTTCCAATCTTCACATCAACCACAAACAGCCATGACATTATTTCAACATTTATTCTAGCAAATAAAAAATAACAGTGCCCATTGTTCATAACAAGCTGTACGCAGAAAAAACGGATGTGACGCAAATGGCTCCAATGACCTGCGAGACAAACACGCACATCCAAGTGCTATGTTTTTAAATTATGAACTTTGAACTGTATTTCTTGTAAAAAGATAAAATAAGTCATAAGATTGCTTTGGATACTGTCGTGGATTTTCTTTGCTCAAGGGCACCAATAAATCAACAAACCCAGCTTCTATCAAAAAGTTGAGCATACATTTCTACTCCCTCCTCCCCTTACTGTCATCTCCTGAAGGCTAAGGAACCGATTTTTCCGCAACAGAGTATTAGGCCAAGCGTGATGACATCATCCAACGCACTGTTGTTGACAACAAAATGACACGACTTATCTCAATAGCATGCTACAATTAACACTTCAAACACCAAATTGTGGCACTGGCCCACTAAAGACACAGAAACATGGTTCTCGCGAATATCACATGGCTGTGATCTTACTACACTGTTTTTGTAACCTCCAACCTGGGAGCATATCAGTGGCCCTCCTGAAAGAATCGAACAAAAGATGGGTCCTATGTCGTTATTTCCTATGCTGAGAAAAAGGAAATACAGCCTTCACATCCTGCGACAGTTCCGGCAAGGCGACACATGTCCAATTGTGTATCTCTGCCGGCCTCCAACCAGACACATCCTCCATGGAAAATTGTACGGCATGCAAAATCCTCATCTGCAGAGGGTAGCTGTCATGCTACATTTGGCTTCATCGTTAGTTTGGTGTTTGTGTGTCAGGCCGAATGCACGATAAAATTTAGGGATATTCTGCTTTCAGGTACATTTAATACATTCAAATGACCTTGAATAGAATTTGTGACAATTCCTGTCCACACAGCCAAATGTCATTTTGCCATCACTAGAACAGGATGTAACACAACATTGCTTCTTGAGTCACCACCACTGCACAAGACTGGGCGTGACAATCCACCCCAATAAAATGATCATCTTTTCTGACAAATTTTCTTTGATTGCCAGAAATTATTTTTTTATTTTGGAATGTGGAAGGAAGCCACAGCACCTGAAGAAAACCAATGTAAGCTCGGTACAGGACGCCTGAATCTCCAAACTGTGAGGCAGACTACAGTTCTCGACCACTTGGCAGCCATGCATGACTAAATGGAGGAAAATTATAAACATTGTGTAAACACTTTGTCAATTTTGTTGGAATTGAACTTGTAATATTCTTACTCAAACAGTACAAAAGTACTTTAGTGCAATTTAATTGTAAATTATATTTTGTCGATTGCATGGATGTTTTTTTGTTGTAATATATTAAGACACTTGAGAGAAAAAAAAACACATTTTAAATTGTGTTTCATGCTATTCTACTCAAACTAAATTTAGTCCACAGGCATGTTGCTTATGGTGTGGGGGGGATACTCGCCTGACCTGTCTGTAGGGAGCGTTGGACTAGTCTCCAAATGCCCTGCCCTGTAACTAGCATCCAGTTCAGGGTGTGGTTCACCTTTCACAGCATGGCAGATGGTATAGGCTCCACCCCTCCCCGTAACCCCAAACAGAATAAGATCCAGAATATATATAAAAAAATATATGGATATCACAATATTGGCCCATGCTATATGACATTGCAAAGATACGCAGTAAGTTACGAATAGAGGTGTCTGAATATGACCAGTGAGATGCAAATATAAATGTACACCGCCAGCCAATGGTTGAACATCATCTACAGCAATTACAATTAATTAGCTAAGAGCACATCGAGCTTGCTCATTTTGTATGCATGAAAACAATGTTGCGGAGTTCTGTTGAAAAAGGGTGGATGGAAAATGAGTAAGCTGCAAGTTTAAACGTACACCGCCAGCCAAGGGTTGAACATTATCTAGAGCAATTAAAATAATTTGCTTCAAGTCAAGTAAGGTAAAGTCAAGTTTATTTAGTATACAGCCCTTAATCACAGACAAGTCTCAAAGGGATTCACACGGGAAAAATTGACAATTATTCTCGACATCCCCTGATCTCAACTCTCAAGAGGGCAAGGAAAACCTCACAAAACCCCAAGTGGGGAAAAATGAGAACCCTTGAGAAGAGACCACAAGGTAGGATCCCCCTTCCAGGATGACTAGGCTGCAATGGATGCAGACAGGGCAACATTAAACACGCAATATAAAACAATACAAAATGTTGAAGTGGTGTTAAAAATGGATGGATAATCAACAAGCTACAAGAATAAAACTGACCACTGTTGACAGCTCAGAGACTGTGAGGTACAGTTGGTACACAAGCTGACCTAGTTAGATAAGGGACAACTGAGGCGCAAACATTTTACATACCCCCGGTAATAGTAGCCTGGCTCACTGCTATCAAAAGTGATTTATCAGCGTCTGTCTCCACGCAATCATACACAAATTATTAGTAGGACTATATTCATGTACCGTATTTTCCGGCCTATAAGGCGCACCGGACTATAAGGCGCACCTTCAATGAATGGCCCATTTTAAAACTTTATCCTTATATAAGGCGCACCGGACTATAAGGCGCACCATTAATGCATCATGTCAGATTTTTAATCCAAATCAAATCATTCTCCATTTTATCTTTTTTATTTCAACTTCAGATGGAACAAATTACTTTATAATCATAAAATAATGATCCATAGTCTTTTTGATTCATTATTCATAGTCTTCAGCGGGCCATTTATGATTGATTTCATGACACAATGCTTTGGGCCAGTTTAAATTTAGGAATTTGGTCCATATATAAGGCGCACCGGACTATAAGGCGCACTGTTGGTTTTTGAGAAAATTTTAGGTTTTTAGGTGCGCCTTATAGGGCGGAAAATACGGTATATATATATATATATATATATATATATATATATATATATATATATATATATATATATATATATATATATATATATATATATATATATATGGTGAACTGGTTAGCAGGTTCACCTCACGGTTCAGAGGTGCAGATTTTGATCCAGGCTCTGCCCTATCCTGTGTGGAGTTTGCATGTTCTCAATGTGCCTACGTGTAAGTAATAAAAACAATTCAAGTAATACTGCTAATGTTTAAATAACCGGAAATAAACCACACTGATTAGGAGGGTGTTTTGAAACTTTTGATTGGTACTTTATAATAAACATAACATAATAAATATTTAAATATAATAATAATTCCTGCAACCCCCGTGGGGACAAGCGGTATAGAAAATGGATGGATAATAATAATTTATAAAGGTAAATTCACCTTCCCTTATGCATTTTCTTAACAACCAAAATAGACATATTGCCTGTGGCAGCAAAGACTCCCCTTTTGCTTTCACATTTACAAATTCAAGATGACAGCTTTGAATGCACCTGACATGGGTGACAGGAAATTGTGTGGCTTCAGATTGCAAAATCATAGTTGGCTGCAGATCAGGTTAACACACCCACTTTCATTCTTGCTTCATGCTGTTAGGCCAAGGCTTTGTCAAAAAAAATCAATCAATCAATGATCAAGCCTCATATTGGGACATGAGAATTTTTCACACAGAATAAAATTACAGAGAAACACTATTAGGTTATTGGCTCAGAAGAAGCTCCTTGCAGCTGGAGCTTCTTAAATCTGGACATACTCCACAACATCATTTTGCTTTAGTTGGGGAATAGGCTAAGACCTCCACCTGTTGGCTTTCTTTCCCTTATGTTTGGTCGCAAAGGGTTCTATTCTTGTGACCAGCCTGAGTCATGCTGCCTAAAGCAGTTGAAAATGGGCTTTTTGCACCATTGAGGGCTTGAACACAGGAGGCTTAATTTGCCACCAGTATTAGCTATTCTTCTCATTCTTTTAAAATCAGCATGCTCAAGACATCGTTGACATGGCGGAATGAGAAACTGATTTGCTGGAGTCTATACAGGACGTTAAGCAAAGCATCAGGTTGTCAGAATAGTCTGAGTTGTGAAAAAACTCTTGGGAAGTGAACCAAAGCTGCAGCACCGAATTACACGCAGTAATTATCACCCCAGAGATAAATACATTCTAACATGATAAAATATACAGCCAACATAATAAAACACAGAAAACAGTGTCTAAGAATCAATCACTTTGCAGTGTGCATAGCAGGGAGAGCCACGTGGTTTTGATAAGGCCTCGCAAAGCAGCACAGAGTGAGGTAATGATGAAGTCATCTCTGTCCTCTGAACAAGTTCACGTCCAACTTTAAACCCACTGGGCTCACTCTCCAACCCACAGGCATGTTTGGCTAGTCAAAGTATTTCAAAATTTAGATTTACAGTATATAACGTTCAGTTGATAAAGGGAGCAGAAAAAAAATCCACGTAAATTTCCATCCAAGATGATTCCACCGAGTTTTGTTGTTTGAACATATGATCTTACCCATGGATTTTATGAGCTTGTATGAAGTGAGGTGAGTTGACACGCAATTTTTTCTACGAGTTGTTTTTTTTTTATTTTGGTGATAAGAAGAGTTGAGCACTTATACGCCCACACGCGCGCACACACACACTGACGCACAAGACCTACGAAAATAGAATTTACACGAATGCTAATTATCATTGATGTCTTGATGCAAAACAATGCAGTGTGGATTCCATTCCTTTCCATTTCCATTAACGTATTTACGGAAACAATTCTACTTTTGGTTTCAGATACTTGAAGTTAACCAACCGGTTGTACAAGCCATACACTTTCTTAAGAAAGCTTGAATACATGAAAGTGACTTGAATGTTAGGCCAGGGAGCCAATGACCATAGAAGCCATTGTAAACCCTTCATCCGGCTGTCCATCCGTCCTTCCAGCTATCCACACATCATCTGAACTTCTTTATCCTTCACAACGTGGGTCCTATATGCAGTGAAGGTCTCCTGCACGTTCTGTGAATGAGACCACAACTAGTAAGGTGTACCCCACCTCTCGCCCAAACTCATCTGGGATAGCAAGCATGATTGTACTAGATAGCCAAAATTATTTTGATTGCATCTTGCAGCCAGTCAAGAAAAAAAAATATATATTCTTCAGCCTTGATAAAGTTAATAATAGCGTGTTATTTATTTTTAGTTGTAATGGAGGCCTTACTTTTAGAAATAACAATTTCAGGATTGTTACGGATCTGTGGAAAGCCTCCAGACATGAGAGACTGTTTTATTTCAGCAGAAAAACTACTAAATAAACACATTGTACGTGATAGAATAAAAATGATCAAAACAATAATAGTAATGTGGTTTAAATAATCCGTTTTTCTATTTGGTATTGTAGTTTTGCTGCAAGCTTGAGAACATTGACGCATTGAAATATGCTGTACTGGCTCCATCTAGAGGGCAAGAACAATTGAAACTGTTGCTCAAAGTGCACAACCTCAGATGGTGTCAGTAAGGAGACAAGTAGAATAAACATTGAGTAAAGCGCTGAGGTCTTCTCTAAAATGGGATACGACCTCCTCAATAAAGTGCTCTTTATTCATTTGGCATTCAAACATAAAAATAGCTTTCACATCTTATTCTAATGCAAGGTTTTTCCTAAGGGTTAGGACATGTGTGAAAAGAACAAATACATTTTCAATTAATCCGTTGATGGGACTGCAAGCTATAATTTGACTGCAGGCTATAGTTGTCGTGGCATGTCTCTAATTACGAAACGATTCATCAACATAACATTTGCTGAGGCTTCAGAATTCTCTGTCGGTTCTGCAAAGATAAACAAATGAGAATGCTCAAGTATCACTATGGCACTTCTGCTTGCCAAGCAAACAGTGAATGCACAACTGAGTAAAGCGTGCAAATGCATATATTCAAGTTCAGCCCCGACTCCCTAATATCTCTCAGTGCAGCATTTCACTTTAAAGATGCCAACATGTACAGAATGCAGCAGACTACTTATATGTGGAAAGGTGACCACAAACAATCTCTCTGAAGAAGCACATAGCTGTCTCAAAATAAACTTGCTACTCTCAAGAACCATAGCAATAGCTGCATGCCTGGTCTAACATTAGAAGGTTTGCGGCAAATGTGCAGAAGGTCAAAGCTCTCTCTGTGGGTTCAAAAATGGATGTGCATCTAGATTATTTATGACCACCTAGTTGTTTTCTGCAGGCTTCCTTTGAGGAGAGGAAGGCTGAACATAGTGGTAGTGAATTGTACACTGGAGATACTCTGCTATTCTAAGCGTTCCAAATTCACATAGTGTAAGACGACCACTGCACATACTGGAAATTTGATAATGGAATGAAAAGATGCTTGGGTTGCAAGCATTCTTTGATAAATGATAGCAAATCAACAACTAGATGAAATGTAGCCCAACCTATTTAAAGGTACAATCCTGTTTATGGTGATGGATTTTAGAATCACATTCTTTAATGGGAACAGCAAGTGCAGACCCAACTTTGACAACAGAAACTGCCAACAATACAACTACAAGTGTGACCATGAGAATAAAATTCTTGCGTGATAATTGCACGCAAAATATAAAGCTTGCAGCGTAAATTGTATGGAATTTTAAAACTGATTATGTTAGGAAAAACGTTTTATGCAAACAGTAACAGTGCTTCTAATACAAAAGTCTCCACTAGTCTGCAGTCTAGAGCGTAAATTTTGCTATTGCAAGTTGAGCTATGTATGATATTGTTCTGTAAATATAAAAAATAAAAAGTAAGAGAAATAAAGAAATGAAGAGAAAATGGAAGTTAAGAACATTTACACCTGAAAACCTTTTCTGATGTCACCCAGGCTCAGCTGTGTTTTTCTGTGTTTCCCCCATGACATTGAACAGTATTATAAAGTGCATATAAGTACATACCAAATGATTCCCATTTATTTTCCAATAGTATACTGTAGAGTTATTGACTCTCCTAATGACCTTTCCCCAATCCAGTGGATGGAATGGGCATACTCTTGTATTACAGGGAGGGGCAGGAGTGCCGGGGGGCTGTAGTCCCTTTAATTCCTATGTTGACCATAACCACATGTGACAGAAGCTAACCTGGCGCTTCGTGTAATGAGTCCATGTCTGGTACAAGGTCATGGGGAGCTCATTAGGACCTAAATGCACACTGTGATTTGGACTTTAATCAAATTACCACCGGGTGATAGCACATTTCAGATAAAAATAACTTCAGTCTTCCGACAATTCAGACAAAACACATCACAACATAATCCCTGCTGTGTTGCTGGAAAGAATACTCACATCTTTGCATGCAGTACAGTACCAATATACGTTACGGAAACAAAAGTGTAATATTTTGTATTGTTACATCTAAATGCGTGAAACGTGTGCTATCGGCAGCTTGCATAAAATGTTCATCTATTTATTATTTTTATATTAAATGTATTGTTCTTGGATCTTGTCTGCGTTTGGGGGGAGTTTGGGTTGCTGCAAGCCATTTGCAATTCGAGCTTTCACGTCTGCCTGACTGTAGTGCAGACTGTGAGAGGGACACAGACGAACAAAGCCCACAGCCAAGTATTATTGCTCACTCCATTTCCAAGCATGTTTCCATTGCAGACTGCCAGAGATATTTCATGCATTTTTACATTTAGTCTATCCCAACAGGAAACATTGGATTTATTATCATTTGTTTGCTTAATATTTGTACCCTGTTTGTTTTTTCTATTGGATTTTCTCGGTGTTGAAGCTGTAATTTAGCGCCATGTACACTAGGTTGTAGCAAGTAGTCAGGTTAGCACCTGTTCCATTAACTGTGGTTTCATCTACTCAGACCTCGGAATGTAGGAGCCCTGTTTGAATACACATGGATGAACATATTGTGGGCGCCTGTAATATAAAAACAACTGTAAAAGGAGATTTTGCGTAGGTATAATGTATGCCACTCTAAAGCAACATTTATTTAGAGCAGAGGAGAAAGCTGCTTCTGATGTGCTGAATGAGAATCATTACATGCTAAAGGAAACCACTTCACAAATTGAACAATGTGGAAAAAAACGGAAATTTTACTCAAAAGTGAAGTGTGTGTACTATTTCGATCTACTTGCTGCTCACTTTCTGCCTTGTCCTTTGTCATTTTTCCGCTTGTGACGCGAGGAGCCACTGATGAATCATCTACCTGAGAAGCGCAGGACTGTGAATGAACTCACTTGAGTTGCCCAATTGAACACACAAATGTGAAAGTTTAGTTTAGCGGTTGTGTATTAACCTCCCGCGCCTATCATTATCTCAATAAGTCATTTAATTGACTTCTTTGTATGACAATCATATGAGCATTCAAGTGAATGCATGAGACTTTTCAAGAGAATCACAATGATTCAACTGTCTGAAAAGCTCTCATGTATAACTGGTTTATGAAAGGATTAAATAAGTTCCAACAATATATCATCATGGGTTGGTTTCCATTAGTAATACAAAATGTGGCTGCATGCACCTCAAAGGTACCACTTATCCCCACGGGGTTGCGTGCGTGATGGAACCCAACCCAGCAGTCATCGGGCAGTAAGCGGGGGAATCGAACCCTCATCCTCTGAGCTGTGAGGCGGACATGCTAACCAGTGCCCGGCCGTGCTAACCAATGCCTCGCCATGCCGCTCTGTAGTAATATGATATGTAAATAGAGCATTAATAGGTCAGCCAGATACGTAGTTCACTCATGGCAGACACGTCAAGTTCACAAAACCTGGAAGGAATCCTTATTGATGGTGTATAAAAAATATACCGTAATTTTCGGACTATAAGTCGCACCGGAGTATAAGTCGCACCAGCCATAAAATGCCCAAAAAAGTGAAAAAAAAAACCCATATATATAAGTATATAAGTCGCTCCTGAGTATAAGTCGCCCCCCCACCCAAACTATGAAAAAAAACGCGACTTATAGTCCGAAAATTACGGTACTAAAAAAAAAAAAAGGTCGCACAATAGTCAAAGTAAGTAGACCTTATATTGGATTTGTCTGTATGTTTTTAACATAGAAACGGACTTATCCTTTTAGGTTAAAATGTTTTTGTCTGTGTATGTACACTATTCGATAGTGATCAAGTACACCAGAAACTACAGCCAATCGTCCTCTGATGGGGAAAATAGCAATACTCCAACTTAACTGTTAAAAAGGCACAAAATTAAACAGTATTAAAGAGTTTGGGTTTTTTTCAGAATGAAAGAGTTATGTGACATACGATGAGGCATTTTAGCATTCTCCTTCACTGACCTTGCAAGCCTTGAACCATGGATCGCTGCCAAACATGAACTGGAACAAAATTTAACAGACAGTCTCAAAAGCATCAAGTCTCTCATTTCAAATAAAGTTGAACTTATGCAAAAAAATAAAAATAAATCTGGACATACCATTGAGCAGGGAGACTGACTGTACCACCGTATAGTTGAAACTGTTTCCTGCCACTGTGGCCGTTATGGTGCAACATAATGCTCAAAAGAGCTGCTCTGTTGATGCAATCAAAAAGGATTTTAACAGTTTGAAAGAAGTTCAAATGAGAGTGAGTTGTTGATACAGCAAACCTAATAGACACAATTGAGGTGACCACTCACCAACTGGGAAAGAAACGGACAAAAACCAGTTCCTATGATGCACCAATTGATTTAAAAGAACAAAACTAGGTCATGTTATTTTATAACTTTGATGCTAGTAGGAACTTTATTTACATCTCTTCTCTACTGGAGGACGTTTTTGACATCCAGCTGTCTTTGTTTCAAGTTACCAGTGGTTTTCAATTCTTTTGTTGTATTGCCAACTTTTTTTTCAATTTTGTAGGCCAAGGCTATCTACTTTCTATATTTCAACTTTTTGGAGGAAAATACATTGACTAGTCTTCAATGGCCCAGTAAAAGCCAGTGTTGTCAAACCTCTTAAAGCTTCATAAAACTTCAAATACATTTTTCGGTTTCAAATGCATTATCGTAGTTTAATATAAAGGCAAAAACCATAACTCTCTAAAACACTTCTGGGTCTAAATGAAGAATGTCTATACATGGGAGGAAATCACGTGAACCACAGCTCCGCTGTTCATCACGGTGGTCAGTAGTTTCCACTCTGAAGAGGCCGCTTTACTAGTGGTTTAAATAGAGGATCAGACAACCCCTGGGAGTCAATCTGCCCTTGATAACCATCATTGCCATATGCATAAACACCAACTTTATCAACACCAGGAGGCCTGGTTCAATGTTTGAGAACATCGAAGAGCTATTGATAGAATACATGACGTGTTGTTTTGGAAGGTGCTGCGCCTGCATTCCTTTCGAATGATAATAGGCACCATAGCTGTCAACACTGAAACAATGACCTAAATGTTTAAAGCAAATTGAAAGTAACGACTTTAAAACAACAAATAGTGACAACACCCTCGACGTTGTTAATGGACCTTACTGGCCGTGACGATCGACTATTCTTTGAGAGGTTCCTATGGTAGCACAAAACAAAATTAAACGGAGGCATCTTGTGCAATGTTTATATCCCTGTAGATCAAACACATACGCACAAACACACACACCTGCACACACGCCTACACACACGCACAGACTCAAACTATTTGACAATAGGAGCATTGAACAAAGAAATGATTTGGATTCTTTCTCGCACGTAGTAGTTGTTAATAGCTTCTTTTAAAATACCGCATCATGCAGGTAACACACCTATCATTAAGTAGTTACTCTACCGTTGAAAGAAGGCAAACACATTTTTCCCATTCCAGTGAGTACCGATGCCAAAATGTTCCATACGAATAACGATCTTGGGGAATCTAGATTGGACATTTTGGACAACTGACCATTTCATTAACCAGCTACTTTTGCTTTAGACTCTGGCTAGTGTATTTTACCTTAACTACTGTTTGACAGTTTGGTTACTTTGTGATTTTGGCCACCATGGAGTGGAGCAATTGAATGCAAGAGGGTGAATATTTGCTCATAAATATTAGCTTACTCTGAACAATTACGTAGTCCGTCTCGCTTCTGAAAAGATAGCTCCCGTCCAGACCATGATGGATGAACTCGAATCACAAACTACATGAACGCTTATGAAGACTTATGATAGGACAGATGAGACATATATGAGCGGCCCCCTTCACATCTATTGTTGGCTCAGTTACACTGAGTCTCTTTACCACACCCAAACTTAAACTACAACTACTTGAAAAAGTTTGTGGGAGGTAGATCTAGCTTTAATCAAGACAGGCATTGCGTTTGTTCACATAAATCATAGCAGCCAGTACAGTTACATAATACACACTGCTGACCACTGTGGTCGCCTCTGTGATTTGATGGATGTGACGGTCAAACCCCACAAGCACTGGCATCATTGACGATTACGCAACAGTCTGACTGAATGCAGTGAGAATTAATTGAGGAGACGTGAGAAACCTGCTGGGTCAAGTCTGTTTTTCCTGGATCTGCTTTGTGTTGTGAAAATGATGGTTATTATGCTCTGAAAAGGGGACCATTGATAGTCTTGTTGTTCAGATAGTTTATTTGGGAATCTGGACATGATTTAGTATACTGAACCAAGGGGTTGGATGAGATGGAACATCACGTTCCAAAATGAACTTCAACACTAAGCAGGCATTTTCCAGTCTTCACATCAACCACAAACAGCCATGACATTATTTCAACATTTATTCTAGCAAATAAAAAATAACAGTGCCCATTGTTCATAACAAGCTGTACGCAGAAAAAATGGATGTGACGCAAATGGCTCCAATGACCTGCGAGACAAACACGCACATCCAAGTTCTATGTTTTTAAATTATGAACTTTGAACTGTATTTCTTGTAAAAAGATAAAATAAGTCATAAGATTGCTTTGGATACTGTTGTGGATTTTCTTTGCTCAAGGGCACCAATAAATCAACAAACCCAGCTTCTATCAGAAAGTTGAGCATACATTTCTACTCCCTCCTCCCCTTACTGTCATCTCCTGAAGGCTAAGGAACCGATTTTTCCGCAACAGAGTATTAGGCCAAGCGTGATGACATCATCCAACGCACTGTTGTTGACAACAAAATGACACGACTCATCTCAACAGCGTGCTACAATTAACACTTCAAACACCAAATTGTGGCACTGGCCCACTAAGGACACAGAAACATGGTTCTCGCGAATATCACATGGCTGTGATCTTACTACATTGTTTTTGTAACCTCCAACCTGGGAGCATATCAGTGGCCCTCCTGAAAGAATCGAACAAAAGATGGGTCCTATGTCGTTATTTCCTATGCTGAGAAAAAGGAAATACAGCCTTCACATCCTGCGACAGTCCCGGCAAGGCGACACATGTCCAATTGTGTATCTCTGCCGGCCTCCAACCAGACACATCCTCCATGGAAAATTGTACGGCATGCAAAATCCTCATCTGCAGAGGGTAGCTGTCATGCTACATTTGGCTTCACCGTTAGTTTGGTGTTTGTGTGTCAGGCCGCATGCACGATAACATTTAGGGATATTCTGCTTTCGGGTACATTTAATACATTCAAATAACCTTGAATAGAATTTGTGACAATTTCTGTCCACACAGCCAAATGTCATTTTGCCATCACTAGAACAGGATGTAACACAACATTGCTTCTTGAGTTACCACCACTGCACAACACTGGGCGTGACAATCCACCCCAATAAAATGATCATCTTTTCTGACAAATTTTCTTTGATTGCCAGAAATTATTTTTTTATTTTGGAATGTGGAAGGAAGCCACAGCACCTGAAGAAAACCAATGCAAGCTCGGTACAGGACGCCTGAATCTCCAAACTGTGAGGCAGACTACAGTTCTCGACCAATTGGCAGCCATGCATGACCAAATGGAGGAAAATTATAAACATTGTGTAAACACTTTGTCAATTTTGTTGGAATTGAACTTGTAATATTCTTACTCAAACAGTACAAAAGTACTTTAGTGCAATTTAATTGTAAATTATATTTTGTCAATTGCATGGATGTTTTTTTGTTGTAATATATTAAGACACTTGAGAGAAAAAAAAACACATTTTAAATTGTGTTTCATGCTATTCTACTCAGTCAAACAAAATTTAGTCCACAGGCATGTTGCTTATGGTGTGGGGGGGGATACTCGCCTGACCTGTCTGTAGGCAGCGTTGGACTAATTCCCACTCAGTGACAATGGAGGTGAGGGTGTGACTAGTCTCCAAATGCCCTGCCCTGTAACTAGCATCCAGTTCAGGGTGTGGTTCACCTTTCACAGCATGGCAGATGGTATAGGCTCCACCCCTCCCCGTAACCCCAAACAGAACAAGATCCAGAATATATATAAAAAAATATATGGATATCACAATATTGGCCCATGCTATATGACATTGCAAAGATACGCAGTAGGTTACGAATAGAGGTGTCTGAATATGACCAGTGAGATGCAAATATAAATGTACACCGCCAGCCAATGGTTGAACATCATCTACAGCAATTACAATTAATTAGCTAAGAGCACATTGAGCTTGCTCATTTTGTATGCATGAAAACAATGTTGCGGAGTTCTGTTGAAAAAGGGTGGATGGAAAATGAGTAAGCTGCAAGTTTAAACGTACACCGCCAGCCAAGGGTTGAACATTATCTAGAGCAATTAAAATAATTTGCTTCAAGTCAAGTAAGGTAAAGTCAAGTTTATTTAGTATACAGCCCTTAATCACAGACAAGTCTCGAAGGGATTCACACGGGCAAAATTGACAATTATTCTCAACATCCCCTGATCTCAACTCTCCCGAGGGCAAGGAAAAACTCACAAAACCCCAACTGGAGAAAAATGAGAACCCTTGAGAAGAGACCACAAGGTAGGATCCCCCATCCAGGATGACTAGGCTGCAATGGATGCAGACAGGGCAACATTAAACACGCAATATAAAACAATACAAAATGTTGAAGTGGTGTTGAAAATGGATGGATAATCAACAACCTACAAGAATAAAACTGACCACTGTTGACAGCTCAGAGACTGTGAGGTACAGTTGGTACACAAGCTGACCTAGTTAGATAAGGGACAACTGAGGCGCAAATATTTTACATACCCACGGTAATAGTAGCCTGGCTCACTGCTATCAAAAGTGATTTATCAGCGTCTGTCTCCACTCAATCATACACAAATTATTAGTAGGACTATATTCATGTATCTATCTATCTATATATATGTGTATATATATATATATATATATATATATATATATATATATATATATATATATATATATATATATATATATATATATATATATATATATATATATATATATATATGGTGAACTGGTTAGCAGGTTCACCTCACGGTTCAGAGGTGAGGATTTTGATCCAGGCTCTGCCCTATCCTGTGTGGAGTTTGCATGTTCTCAATGTGCGTACGTGTAAGTAATAAAAACAATTCAAGTAATACTGCTAATGTTTAAATAACCGGAAATAAACCACACTGATTAGGAGGGTGTTTTGAAACTTTTGATTGGTACTTTATAATAAACATAACATAATAAATATTTAAATATAATAATAATTCCTGCAACCCCCATGGGGACAAGCGGTATAGAAAATGGATGGATAATAATAATTTATAAAGGTAAATTCACCTTCCCTTATGCATTTTCTTAACAACCAAAATAGACATATTGCCTGTGGCAGCAAAGACTCCCCTTTTGCTTTCACATTTACAAATTCAAGATGACAGCTTTGAATGCACCTGACATGGGTGACAGGAAATTGTGTGGCTTCAGATTGCAAAATCATAGTCGGGTGCAGATCAGGTTAACACACCCACTTTCATTCTTGCTTCATGCTGTTAGGCCAAGGCTTTGTCAAAAAAATCAATCAATCAATGATCAAGCCTCATATTGGGACATGGGAATTTTTCACACAGAATAAAACTACAGAGAAACACTATTAGGTTATTGGCTCAGAAGAAGCTCCTTGCAATGAACCAAAGCTGCACCACCGAATTACACGCAGTAATTATCACCCCAGAGATAATTGAATTCTAACATGATAAAATATACAGCCAACATAATAAAACACAGAAAACAGTGTTTAAGAATCAATCACTTTGCAGTGTGCATAGCAGGGAGAGCCACGTGGTTTTGATAAGGCCTCGCAAAGCAGCACAGAGTGAGGTAATGATGAAGTCATCTCTGTCCTCTGAACAAGTTCACGTCCAACTTTAAACCCACTGGGCTCACTCTCCAACCCACAGGCATGTTTGGCTAGTCAAAGTATTTCAAAATCTTTAAACAAAATTAGATTTACAGTATATAACGTTCAGTTGATAAAGGGAGCAGAAAAAAATCCACGTAAATTTCCATCTAAGATGATTCCACCGAGTTTTGTTGTTTGTACATATGATCTTACCCATGGATTTTATGAGCTTGTATGAAGTGAGGTGAGTTGACACGCAATTTCTTCTACGAGTTGTTTTTTTTATTTTGGTGATAAGAAGAGATGAGCACTTATACGCCCACACGCGCACACACACACACACACACTGACGCACAAGACCTACGAAAATAGAATTTACACGAATGCTAATTATCATTGATGTCTTGATGCAAAACAATGCAGTGTGGATTCCATTCCTTTCCATTTCCATTAACGTATTTACGGAAACAATTCTACTTTTGGTTTCAGATACTTGAAGTTAACCAACCGGTTGTACAAGCCATACACTTTCTTAAGAAAGCTTGAATACATGAAAGTGACTTGAATGTTAGGCCAGGGAGCCAATGACCATAGAAGCCATTGTAAACCCTTCATCCGGCTGTCCATCCGTCCTTCCAGCTATCCACACATCATCTGAAGTTCTTTATCCTTCACAACGTGGGTCCTATATGCAGTGAAGGTCTCCTGCACGTTCTGTGAATGAGACCACAACTAGTAAGGTGATTTACAGTCAAAAAATATTATTTTTATAGAATTAGTCATTCCTGGGTGTACCCCACCTCTCGCCCAAACTCATCT
This sequence comes from Syngnathus typhle, assembly GCF_033458585.1. Lineage (NCBI taxonomy): Eukaryota > Metazoa > Chordata > Actinopteri > Syngnathiformes > Syngnathidae > Syngnathus > Syngnathus typhle. Next base: position 8,795,366 of record NC_083740.1, read on the forward strand.
GGGATAGCAAGCATGATTGTACTAGATAGCCAAAATTATTTTGATTGCATCTTGCAGCCAGTCAAGAAAAAAAAAAATATTCTTCAGCCTTGATAAAGTTAATAATAGCGTGTTATTTACTTTTAGAAATAACAATTTCAGGATTGTTACGGATCTGTGGAAAGCCTCCAGACATGAGAGACTGTTTTATTTCAGCAGAAAAACTACTAAATAAACACATTGTACGTGATAGAATAAAAATGATCAAAACAATAATAGTAATGTGGTTTAAATAATCCGTTTTTCTATTTGGTATTGTAGTTTTGCTGCAAGCTTGAGAACATTGACACATTGAAATATGCTGTACTGGCTCCATCTAGAGGGCAAGAACAATTGAAACTGTTGCTCAAAGTGCACAACCTCAGATGGTGTCAGTAAGGAGACAAGTAGAATAAACATTGAGTAAAGCGCTGAGGTCTTCTCTAAAATGGGATACGACCTCCTCAATAAAGTGCTCTTTATTCATTTGGCATTCAAACATAAAAATAGCTTTCACATCTTATTCTAATGCAAGGTTTTTCCTAAGGGTTAGGACATGTGTGAAAAGAACAAATACATTTGGAAATATTAAGAAAACGAAACATTGTTTCAAACTGTTACACTAAAAACATAAGGGGACAGTAAGAAACATAGAAACAAAACAAAATCTTGTTTAGTTTCTAATTCAGGATGAGTCAGAAAGGAGTGTGCCATCTTTCTGTTATTTTACGTACTAAATAGGCGCCACCCATTCAATGAAATGTTTCTTTGCTGAATCACAATTATAGAAAACACTTTAGGGTTTTAATTATATGGTTACACTTGTCACGTACAAATGGACTGCACTAGATGCTTCATTTAGACCACACCCAGGGAGTCAATACAAAACTCCTTTTCTGGCTTTGAATTATTTATTTTCTCATATTTGATGCGCTGACTGTTTTTATTTGACCATGGTAACTTTCATTCATCATATGAGTTTATCCTCATGAGGTTTGCGGCAGTGTTGGAGTCTATCCCAGCAGTGGGGGGCGGGGGACACACTGAGCTGGATGCACATTCTCACCTACACTCACACCAACGGGTAATTTGGAGTGTTCAATCGGCCTCCCATGCATGTTTTTTAGAATATGGGAGGAAATCGGATTAGATTAAAGAATTTCGGATACTACCGCTGGATTCCTTACAGACTAGGATCGTATCTCCGCCAATCATTCACACTGACATTCATTTTTTGTTACAGTGCATATTTTCAAGTGGAAACCATAGCAGTCAGCAAACCCGCAGAGGCACAGAAATAGTCACATAACAACTGTAGCCTCTGCAGCAATCAGTCATCCAAACAAAGCAAATGAAGGACCCGATCCACTTCACATGCACTCTAGGGTATGCAAGTAAATAACTGTATGGCCTACCACAAACAGCCCAAGATGATGGGCTATTGGGGTCTATTCTTAGAACATGTTCCTATTTCCATCATTTTCTTTCCTCGGCTCAGTCACAAGGACAGATGACGCGTGCTCTGAGAAGTGGAAGGAAAAAAGAAATTCCCAAGAACCGTCAGCCAGACACCTCAAATATTCCAGAAAAACCTTTTCTTCCTCCTCTATTCATTTGGTCAGAGGAGTGAACGTGAAATGTAAACCAACCCCACCCATCTGAATTATTCCTTTTTTTTCATGAAGTAACACCAACAATGGCATACTTATGTATATGGTTTATGTGAACAACTGAGCATATGCAAATGTCAAATGTCTTCCTATGCTCTCATTTTGCTCTTTGTGTAAACCACCTTCATACTGTCTTGAGCCCTCCCCTATCCTAACCAAGACAGCTGAAACAGCCCTGATAACCAATCACAGGGCTGACAAGGACAGATGGCCCAATTATTGAAGTATAAGAGAGCTGTACACTTCTGCAAACCAGTCACGCAGGACACATTTTAGAGAATGCACTTGTGTCACCACAGTTCACACCAAGATACTGCACAGATTTTTCATTTGACTTTTGCCATCCTGCCACTATGTGCCTTCTGATTGCTCTTCTAATTAGCTTCACTGGTGAGTACAAAGTAGATTTTCCAGAACATAATGTGCTGTTAGTAGGCTTTTATTTGTAACCTTTAATTGTTTGACTAATTTCTTAATTAGTGCTTTACTTTGCCCGCAGGATGGTGCGTGTAAACAAAAGGGCTTCTATCTTAAAAAACATTTAAAGTATCATTCAGATTTGGCTGCTTATTTTTTACTTTTTATAATTTGGTATTACGCTTCTGGTTCAGTGCAATGTTTCAAGCTTTCACTTGGAAAAGAATTCCTTCGTAAATAATTCACCGGTCTGACGAGACCATGTCTATTTGATTTTCACTTGTCCCTCATATGTTTTGGTGCAGTTAAATAAAAGATGTGTACAAAAGTCAAAAAGGCCAGCACTAGCTTTTATTTATTTATTTATTTTTTCAGAGCAATTGTATTGATTAAATAGTATGACAAATGCTGTACAAAAAAAAATGCAAGAGCAAAATAAGTTAATCTCTGTATTACACATTAGTAAGGTGATCTGTGGGGGTTTTAGCAAAAATATTGGCGTGTTTGTAAACTTGATATACTGTTAATAAGTAGCATTTGTCTTAATATTCACCCAGTCAATGCATAATTTTTTTGTTAAATGTGTTGAACTTTGAGAATAAATTAAAAACATTATTACCCTGCAAAATCTGTAAATGAAATGATGACTCGAGTACGGTATGAAAATTATTTTCGGTTTTGCTTGAAGAAATTATTCACGTAGGCTACTTGGAGAAATAACAGCTAGTTGTTAACAAATGATTTTAAACATTCATGAAATTATTGACTGAAACGAACAATCTCGGCGGTAGTAAAAAATGGCTCTAATACAAGTACTGTATAATTTCCAGTGAGAATGCTGAACTGATCAAAGATTAAAAAAAAAAAAAAAAGTACTTTCACTATTATTCCCCAATCAAAAGTTTTTGGTGTGGTGTGTTTTCTTTTAGGCTCCACCTCCAGTGTTCAGTTTCTAGCTCCAATCAACATGGGTGGAGTTTTAGGTCAGGTGCAATTTGACTCAACGTCACAGACGGCCGCTGTCAACGTCACTGGTGCTGGATCATGCGGTACCATCAATCTTTCCCTCACTGAGTTTCCGGTCATGTACGGCCACTTTGTTGATCCGTGCTCAGAGGCAAACATTGGCTCTAGTGTTTTCACATTCACTGCCAATCCCACGTCAGATGAAAGCTTCAGTGTGTCAAGTCTATTTGATCAGCGCTCAAACCTGGATGATCTATCGCTGACTTTGCAGACCTGCGACAACCGTCGTGTGTGCGCAGTTGTAAGTCGCAGTCAAACAGTCTTGACAAGTCAGGCTCGGTTCACTGGAAGGATTTCAGGTAATGTTTACATTCGTCGAAACGCTCAACTAAGCAACTCAAGGCTCCTACTAGATCTTGTTACGATCGGTCAAGTCAATGCATCCTCGACCGACATGACACTCTTTGGCTCAGTAAGCTCAACTACAAGCTGCGATGTTCTTCTTGGTAGTTTAGATGAATCAGCTTTAACAAATCTGAGTGTCGTTGAGATTGGAACTCCCTTGCAACCTAAGAAATCTCGCCTGGACTTAAGTGACTATGATGACAACACAGCGTTTCTCATCCTTCGCCAAGCTTCAACCTTCATATGTGCTCAAATCTATAATGTACCCGAGAAACAAGTGAGTGCCCAACTTGATATGAAAGGAATCCATGGATACATGCGCTTCCGTCAAGCTTCCCCTTTTGATCAGACAGAGGTGAAGGTCAGCCTGAGTAACTTGCGGAGCAGGGTGGGTCCTTTTCATGTCCACAATTTTCCTGTTCCTTCAGGCAGGTCATCTTCTTCTAACCTGTGCTCCAATGACAATTTGGGCCCCCATTGGAATCCATTTGGTGTCAACGTAACAGCCCCGACATACCCCAGTGGACCTGGATCGACACATGACCTTTACGAGGTTGGAGACCTCAGTTCCAAGCATATGTCCCTCGCAACTAAAAATGAAGTGAATATGACATTTAAAGACTTCAACCTGCCTCTTTTTGGACATAATAGTATTGTTGGCCGATCCATTCTGATTCACCTAACAGATGGTTCCAGGTATGTTTGCGCCAGCATTGGCTATCCCGGTGAAGTCATTGTAGCCAGAGCTACTTTTAGGAGCCCATTGGTTGGTGAAATGTGGCTCACCCAGCTGAAGGACCACCCCCTCTCTGATGTATCCAACTTTTTGGTTTTGTCATATGGAAACCCCACAATGGCCTCAACCGTAAACCACAACTGGCATATCCACGTGTACCCCATCAGCTCAGAGCGAGACGATGATGAGACACGCTGCAGCACAGCAGGTGGTCATTGGAACCCTTATAATGTTGACACACAAGATAGCAGTTATGCTCTCCACTGTGGCCCGTCCAATCCTCTTTCCTGTGAAGTCGGCGACCTTTCTAATAAATTCAGTACCCTCAACCTCAGTGCCACAGTTGGCGGGGTCGAATCGAAACATTTCTTCACTGATGTCACTTCGTGGTTGCAAGGCTCAGGCGCTATTGGTCGTTCTCTGGTCATCCATCGGGCGGGAAGAGGAGGGTCAAGGATTGCATGCGCTAATATCACTATGCTGCGTGTACCCAAAGCAAACCTAGGACCTTGGTTTGGCCCTGGCTCATCCACTGGAAATGTTCAGTTATACCAATCTGTCCCCAATGGCCCCACAAATATAGCTGTGTCCTTGTCCAACTTGAATGCCATAGCCGGTGGCTACCACGTTCACATTTTGCCCATCAAACCAAACAGCACAGAACCATGTTCCAATGCAAATATTAGAGGACACTACAACCCACTGTCTGTCAACATCACGCTGTCCCCTCCACCTGGAAATGGCACTGTTGACCAATATGAGATTGGCGATCTCAGTGGAAAATTTGGGCTGCTGACTGACTTGAATGAATCGCAGGCGATGTATGTCGACAGCAACTTACCACTAACTGGGCCCCACAGCGTCGTGGGAAGATCTGTTGTGCTTCACTACAGCAGCAACGGATCAAGGTGAGCACACATGTCGATGGGCGTGTATCCATTTAGGGTTAGGGTTAGGGTTGGGGTTAGGGTTATTCTGAATGAATAAAGGGTGGGGCAAGGAAAAGTTGTGCTCCTAAAACAGAAAGAAAGGCTAACTACCTTTGGAAGTAATGGGAGATGATTTTCTTTCTTTTTCACAAAAATCTGGCTCTTGTACAACTTGTCATGAATAGGCATTGTGTGTTCAACACAGGCAAACCTGCTGGGATAGAAATAGAGCTTACTTCCCTTTTGAAGGAAGTCAGGTGTAGAGTCCTTTGTAACAGACCCCCCCCCCTTTGTTTAAATATAAGGATAAGTCTCCATTTATTAAGTCACTCAAAATATTGTGTGAAAAAAAGGCCTTTCACAGACTTTTGTTTGATATGCATAAAAATGCACTTTTTTCACAGACTGCAGTGTGCTGACATATCTGCGGAGAGAAATACAGATGGACAATGGATCCTTGCCATGGCTGTGTTTAATGGTCCTTTAAATGGGACAGTCAGAATGGTAAGCATTGCAAGTCTTCAGCATCTGCTCCCGTAGGTTGGCGCACACTAGTTATGTAGAAAATCTTCACAAGAATCACAAATGTGTGATTTTCAGTCCTCCTTGACAGCTGTAACTTAACATGAGCCAAGCTGCCACAAAAACATGTGAGACTGCATTGTGCCTGTTGTGCCGTAGGTTGCGCAAGGGAGGTAAAGGATGAAAATCTTAACTTGTCATCCATTTCTGGCAGTAAGAATCTAAATGCCCCTATGAAGCGCAAAAGAGAACAGCTGTGCCTGTCAGCTATCCTCCTGAGGCACCATGCTGAGCCCGGCAAAATCTATGGAAAAGAGCTAACAACTTAGTATTTGCATGTGAGGTGATAGCTTGGAGACAATCAAAATGATTTAACATAAAACACTTCTTTGAATCAGAATTAATTCTGCTTGCAGAGCAAAAAAAATGGGAAGCAATGATTTCTGTGAGTAAGCAATTATTACATCTCTGGTTGATCTCTTCCAGGTCCAGCAAATGTTTCCTGATGGAAGTAGCGGTGATACCACCCTGGAGGTGAATCTACTATCTGCAACCGTAAGTATTGCATACACGTACAGATGTTTTGCTTGTTTGGCTGTTCACACCACTGCATACGGTGATATTTGAAACTTTGTTTGAAGTAAAAGTGTAGTTTTTACAACATTCAGAATTTAATTGCGACATACAAGTAGGTCAGAAGCATTTATTATGCTGAGCCAAATTAATAAAATGCGTATGGTACATAATCTGTAGTTTTATTTGTTGTTTTTAAATTTATTCTTTCTTTGTCAGGCCGAGAGCATGGTGGTATGTGTAGGTAAAACATTCCATAGAGACAAAATAAGCACTTTTGTTTGACTGTTTGCTGCGACCTGAATACGCTTCCGTAAATGAGAAGCAGTGGTTTAATTTAAGTGGTTTAATTTAATATGCACCATTACAAGAGAGTAAATGAACATCTGATATTTGGCAGTCAGCCCTTCAGCTACATTACTCTGGCTGCATCAATTATCCCGAAGTCCTTCCAACATTTTTACAGACCCCCCCTCTTTTTTTTTTTAATGCTGTACTACTGATAACTTAACTCCCCCCCCCCCCCCCCCCCCCATTCCAAGTTAAGACCCACCCAGTGGTATTATTGCTGTACCTTTGTTTGTTGTATGTTTTGATGAGCAGATATCATTGCATTGCAACATTTGTAGATTTTGTTTTGATTCCGAGTAGACAAGTATTCTGTAGCAGGATGTTGGTAGTGCAGTGATGTGCAACTTTATAATATTTTATACTTGTCAAGGATCTGATTTCAAAGGGCTAAAGTTAATTTGAAATGCTCGATGACTAAGAAAGCAATGACCTACATAGATTGCATGAAATTACGTGTCATTTTCAGGGAAATGGTCTTCCAGATTAAGAATGACAGGTGTTTTTATTGCTAAGTACTCATTGAAGAAAATATGCACTCATAACTGGGTGTGTTGTATGTGAGAATTCTCAAGGGGAAAAAAAAGCTTGAGCTTGTTTTTTTGTTTGTTTTAATGTCTCTTTGCAGCTGACCGAGGCGTCACTGTTCATATCAAATAACCTTATCGGCGCCACTGATAACAGCCAGTGTAACAATTACCAGGGAACCTATAACCCTTTCAACATGACATCAATGGTAAGACTCGAAAGCTTCAAGTGTGATAGCTAATCTATACTGAACAATGACAAACACATATATTCATTTTTTTAGAGTTCTAGCTGCTCTATTGACTATCCTTTGAGCTGTGTGGTTGGGGAGTTATCTGGAAGACACGGTGCGGTCAGCCTGAGGGAGAGACAGCTCTACACTGACAGCATCATTCAACTTTTTGGGGATCACACAGGTGAGAACTGAGTAATGAGGACCTTCAGTCACGTGCCCAATAGGTAACCACTTCATGGCTTTTCTACACATGCTAATAATTAACTCAGATGTAAACCTAGAGTGTATTTAGAATGAGACGCTATCACTCTGTTTATTTAGGAAAGCGAAAATGCCATGCCCTAAAAATAAGTTTGTTACAATATATTCACAGTGGTCAACAGATCTTTAGTGCTGAAGGATGGTGAGGACATCATTGCATGCGCTGACATTTTCCCAGGATCTCCCTTTGCAGACCAGATCTTCCCCAGAGTTACAAATTTCAGCAGGTGAGTGAAAGAAAAACATCCACAGTCTATTACTGTAATTTGTATTAGATCTACATGTCATACAGTTTGAACTTTCAACTTCACCTATCATAACCTAGACATTATCACAGCAGTCGAAATGCGTATCGGTAAACCCCGCTCTTTTCTCCAGATATCAATTCCGCAGTCGCGTTGCTACTGTCCTGCAAGTTGAAACGGCAAGAGTGACCATCTTGGGTTCCTCTCCCATGCCTGATGCTGAAGGAAGATGCCAGCGAGTAAGCTACATGATATCAGGTATGCTGTTGTTTTTCATGCAATAAGACAAATGAATAGCACAAACTAAGTAAATACTTTTGTTTAAAGTACTAAATTCATTATGAAATGTGTCCATTATCACAAAGATCTCTCACAAAATATCAAGTTTATTTGCATTCTAATTCTCAAGATGCTCTAGACCTACTCTGATCGTGGACATTTGGACAAATATCGCCTTGCATGAGTTTTAATTCACCAGTAGGGACAGTCTGCTGTCTATTGTGTGACTGAACGTTGTCTTTTCCTCTAAGGTAATGTCAGTGAAGCGCTTCTGAGAGCTGTCAAAACCAGTGAACTAATGGGCAACTTCCAAGAGTCAGACGATTGCGACCTCAGTAAGTGTATATATTCAATATTCAAGTGTAACTCATAAATGATCCATGTGAATATGTGTATGTATGCAGTCCTAAATAGTGTGTGTTCCATGTAAACACCCCTGTAATCCTTACTATGTTCCCAATTGAAGCTGAGAATATTTGAATCATTATGACGTGTGATATTTATCTTTTTTTAAGCATCATTATTATTTTTACCTGATGTGCTAAAGGAAAGACGGGTCAGCTTTGAAATCAGCACAAAAAAATAATCTAGAAATGTTTACTTGCGTGTCCAACGTTTATTAAATTTGTTGACAATAACAAGTATAATTATTATGGTTATTTTTAGTAATGGGACTACCCCTTGGTGTACCGCACTTTTTGGCCTAAGTCACTTGGAATAAAAAAATATATTTAATTTGTTGACAATAACAATTATAATAATTGTATCATTATTATGGTTATTTTTAATAATATGACTTGGTGTACCGCACCTTTTGGCCTAAGTCACTTGGAATAGGCTCCTGCTCACCCAGAACCCTAATGAGGACTAAAAGTACAGAAAGAAAGAGAAGAACTGAATTGCTAATAATAGTTTAGATGTGAAGAGATTTCCAAACGTTTAATCCTTTTTGTGAAAAACCTTATCTGATGTTTACAGGGAGTGCGGCCGGAGTCCTGGCACCCAAACACATTGTCGTCGGCTTCTTATTTGTTGTGGGACGTCTACTTCTGGCTACACTTTGAGTGTCATAGGCCACTACCACACCACCGGGTTCATCCACTGAATGTAGTTGTACTACGTTCATTTTGTTTTTACTTGTCAATTATTTAACTGGTGCTTTTATCAAGTTTATGATAAAAGCACCAGTTAAACAATCCACTGAATGTGTTCATGGAAAGAAGTATGGCATAGCATCATGGCCTCATCTGATCTTTTCATAAATCAGCAAACTTGATTTTTCATTGCGTATATTTCTCATGTCATTTACACTGTTAACAGTACCGTATTTTCTGCACTATAAGGCACACCGGATTATAAGGCTGACTTTCAATGAATGGCCCGTTTTAAAACTTTGTCCAAATATAAAGTGCACCGGATTATAAGGCGCACCTTCAATGAATGGCCCCTGATTATACGTCGCACTGTCGAGAAAATTGGAGGTTTTTAGGTGGGCCTTATAGTGTGGAAAATACGGTATTTGCTGTTGTTTATTTGAACATTCCTAGACTTCTGTCTTAAAGTATGCACTCTAAATGTTTGTTTGTAAATCGATGTACAGTATACTGAATAAAATCCATGGTTTGTATAGTGAGTCACTGATCTTTAATTAACAAAGAGAGCTGCGCCCAACGTGAGCAATATGGGGCCGAAAAAAAACCTAACCATGTCCACGGAGGAGGTCGAGGACATAAAAAGGTCACTTGATAATATATATCAGATTAAGTAAGAAAGAATATAAGAATAAATTAGAGGATAACAAGAATAATATTAAGGGGATATGGACTCTCCTAAACCCCATTATTAGAGAATGTACCGAACAACATAAATGACCTAAATATTTTGTTATAAATGATATTGAAAATTATAATATGGATGATGAACAATGACTTTTGGGAGTTTTCAAGAATTTGAATTATTTGTGTACGTGTGTGTGCGAATGGCCACCCATCAGTGAGGTATTTGTTACCCTGGCAACCACACTGAAAAACATTCTAGCTATGCCCCTGGCAACAACACCTGGTCTTGCTGAAGTGGTTATGTCCGAAATGCTGATAGATGACTGACTGACTCTTAAGCTTAGTAGCAATGACAGCATGGAAACACGAAAGGGCTGCTTTCCTTCATTCCATTTTCGAAAAACCTGTGAAACTTGCAGTGATGTTTAAATAGTTTTTGCAGTCTGTAATTTCTATGTCAAGCAGTGTTAGCAATTAATTCAAAATTCTCCATGGTGGAACATCTCCACCTCTTGCCGGTATTTGAACAATTAGGGCTCTGCAGGAGTCTGTCATTAGTCAACACTAGATAGTGGGAGCATGTTCATTATATTTATATTATATTTATATCATATCAACCGTGCTCTTAAAGTTTACATTTTCAAAAAGCGCGTGAGACTGATTTGACCTCTTGACTGTTTCTTTTACCTTTGCATTATATTTTACTGCTTACCGTTGCCTGTATTGTGCAATGTGAGATTTGCCTCCCAATGTAAGTTACATAACATATGATCAAAGTCAAAGTCTGCTTTATTGTCAATTTCTTCACATGCCAAGACACAAAGAAATCGAAATAACGTTCCCACTATCCCACGGTGACAAGTTACTTGGCTCCTGTACCTCTTCCCAGAGGGCAGAATTATTGTTAAGATTTTTATTCATATCAACTTGGGGGGCATACAATGATTGCACATAAAAAAAATAACGCGGCGAGGCCAATGACATGATGTACTGTATATACGAGCACGCAAATATGGGCATGGCTGCATCCCTCCGCTGTTACTGGAACAAACCGTAGTCACGTGAACGACGACGTCATCAACGAAATGGCTGCCTTCTGTTAGTAAACCAAACCCCGAAGACTTGTTGTTGACATTTTGTCTGCTTAATCGCAAGAACCCCGCGCACAAGGCGAACGCACCCGGGTGTGTATTCATTCTTTGATGTACTGCATATGGGGCCATTTGACCGTAAAGCGTGGAAAGAACTTCAAAGTCGAGTCATTTGGCAGATGCGGTCTATTTTCGAACGAACGACACGTTTGCTCATCCCACGTCTGTTACTTCAACCCACGTTATTATTCGTCATAAAAGCCGAGAGCGAACCTGAGATGCGCCGTACTGGGTGTTTAAAACATCCCGATGATGTTCTCCTGTTTTCCAAACACACCCATAGCACACTGTTGTTGTTGTTGTTGTTGATGTTGTTGTTGTTGTCGTTACTGCATAGCTGGCCTTAAAACACACTAAGCCAAATGTAATTTTATGACCAGAACACGTTCAACAATTGTGTGTCCTATTATTAGCAGCTCACGATCGCAAAGAAAAGGACTTTTGTTTTTTTAAGAGACACGTTGTCAATTTACAAACGTCAATTGCATGCGAAGCGATGGTAACGCCCATCGATGTAGAAGCCTGCAACGTGATTGGGGGACATTTGGCAGCGTTAATGTGACTGAGCAGTAAATCCACTTTATTACACAGCGTTCAACACTTCATAGTTTATGCTGTATTATAACGAGGTTATTACAATATCAGAAAACACACAGATATGTACAATGCTACAGAATTACAAAGCATTCCCTGATTTCACATGGAAAAAAAAAAGTTAGTTGCAAACAAAAGTATGGCAACATAATTGTGATTTAATCATTAAATTTTAGTGAGTCTGCATCACAGTCGAGAATGCTTCCAGTTTTGGTTTAAGGCCTGCTTGGCATTTGGGGTGTTCAAACTCAGCTGAGATTAGATTTTGGACAGATCTGATCAGATGGAATGGATCAGCCCATAATTTGCATTTTACATGCAAAATCAGCAATCGGTTGTAATTTGCCATTCGATCCATTGATCGGGTCCGCAACAAAAGACATCTCACCAAACACAATCTCATTCCCAGGATGTTCTGTGCTGCCATGTACCAACATATTTAGTGCTGTCTGTTGGAGTTGGCCTTATATCGTACTAAGAGGTGTTTGCACTTATTTGGTTACCTCCACCAGAAAAGCATAGTGTTCAAGCTGTTCATATTAGCTCTAAAAAGATTGTTCTAATGGTACCTAATCAAGAGTCCTGTGAGTGTACTACTTCGAAAATTTGTAAAGACACCTGTTGCTGAATCAGCATGTTACAGGGGTTAAAGATCGAGACGTGATCTGTGAGTTACACGTTAATAGACAGCCAGTTAGAGTGAGTCACTCCTCCAGTCATCCGAAGTCTTCGTGTCCTCGAAAATGTCTGGTAATATCACTGCCTCAGGTTTTAAATGATCAATATCAGAACATTGTGGTTAATTATTTTTGCTTGTATATGTACTTTGCAAACATCCAGACTGAACTGTGTCTTGTGAATGCTGTTTCTCTGTATTTCCCGCTGAATTAAGTATTTTTCTGGTTCTCGTCCATTCAGACAGAAACATGTCTCCAAAGATCACAGGAGAGCTGCTCAGGCATCTCCGCCAGGTGATGAAGAATTGTAAATATTTTTCTGAGCCTCTTCAAGCTTATATCATCCCATCTGGTGATGCCCATCAGGTAAAACATTATTGCCTCTTTATAAAATTGTTTTACTAGAAACTTGCTCTATTTAATAGCTCACACTACTGGTGCTTTTGTGATTCTGCACCCATTTTCTGTTTGTCTGATCTTTCGAAATGAATTCTTGCTTGTAACCTTCACCGAATTGTTAATGATGTATGTGGTCTTCCTATGTTTTATGTTTGTAATGTCTTTGTGTCTTTAAGAGTGAATACATCGCACCATGTGACTGCAGGCGGGAGTTTATCTGTGGTTTCAACGGCTCAGCAGGTACCTGTTCTAATAGTACTTGTTTTTGTTTGTGCACTTTGTCTGTGTTTGTCTGTAATTTATCCATTTTTACATTTTACACGTTTCTTGTATTCTTGCACTCTTGTACGCTGCTGTGACAAGAAAATGTCCCCACTGTGGGAGGGAGCAAAAGGTTCAGAATATGAAACATTTGAACAAATGCTGATCATGCCAGCCTCAGTTGTGCTTTCCATTTGGGATATAATTTATAAGGTAATAATGCAGGGTGACCGCCCGACTTTCAGCTAGTTCCAAGTTTTATTTTTTTACTCATGGGAAGTAAATGAAATTCTCATTCATCAGACTTTATGAACATTTAATTTAAGAGATTTTAACTTTGTTTTGTGGAGCAGTAATTCTCTTTCGATATGCAAAAGAATGTACTGAGTTAAATATTCAAACAGCAACAGTTGCTTCGGTTTTAATTTTTTTTATACATTACCATACATTTAAGTACAGGTTAGTTTTATATCACTTAAAGTTACAGTAGCTCATAAGCTGCCTCAAATTGTGAACACTTAAGCTTGCTATGCTACTGTATTTTAATGGTTGTTATTTTGCTGGAACTTGGAGAGGCAAGTATTTTTTGGGGTAGTAAAAATGTAAAAGGTTTAAGAACCACTGTTGTTTGGGACAACAACGAGCCTTTTGAGTCATGAGTGACTGTTGTGATGTACAGGTACAGCCATCGTCACAGAGCAGTACGCCGCCATGTGGACTGATGGCCGTTATTTTCTTCAGGCCACTCAGCAAATGGACAACAACTGGACCCTTATGAAGATGGGTAATTTACACCCTCATGTGCTTACATCAAAGATATCAATAAAGATGCAGATCATTTGGAGTGACTGCACTGATTCTCTTTATTTTCCTACACCTTTTTTTATACTGGCCTTGGCACCGACTAAGCATTCTGGCATGGCCTTAGGCTTTTGCTGACCTTATGTTACCTTATGCTGTTGCTTTATCTGCAGCAGTAATGCTTCATATGGTGCCTGGATTGTCGGTGTTATGGGAATTCCTTGTTGTCTTAATGCATGAAGTCGTTATAGACGTTTGTCGCGTTGCCGTCGTAATGTGACCTTAACGTGCAAAAAAAGCCTGTGACCTATTTCAAGCAACTTTATCTTTGCAAAAGGCAAGGTGTATCGACACAATGGAATGCAACGGTGGCTTGGTAAATTCTCATCTGTCATAAAGGCCCTCCGAAAGAAGTTATGACTACAACGCGGCCCGCGAAAAAAATCAGTTTGACACCCCTGAAATAGATACATCGATGTCTGCGTGCCTCTATTAATAAAAATATTGACAAATCTTGGAATTCAACAGCTAAATAGGCATATACCCAAATAATGTATTTCTTCAACTGTCATACAGGACTGAAGGAGACGCCGTCGCAGGAGGACTGGCTGATTAGTGTCCTGCCAGAGAACTCCAAAGTGGGGGTTGACCCTTGGATCATTGCCGCAGGTATTTTCATTTCATGCTTCAAAAATTCCTTGCTGGAGATGCAACCGATAGCAATGTGAATGCTTCACATTCACACTGTGCTGCGGTAGAAACAGTCAATGGCCACATACGTTACACATAGTAGCATCCAAAGTGGTCGCCTGATGGTACTTTACTGAAGTACTCTGGAAGTAAAGCTTTCAAGCAAATAGTCACAATTTTTATGTAGTAGTTGTCATGGTATTGAATGCAGACTTGTGTCCAAACTTTTGCCTGTTATTGTGTTTGAAACTTTTACCATGTGTTATTTTTCTCCCTGCATCTGTTCCATGTCAGATCAATGGAAAGCCATGTCCAAGGCACTGACCAGCGCGGGCCACTCTCTCATAGCAGTGCAAGAAAACCTCATTGATGTGGTGTGGAGTGACCGTCCACAAAGACCAAGCACGCAGCTTCGTACCTTGGGATTGGACTACACGGGTCTGTACAACATGTATTACTTAATATACTGTTCTCTCGCTATTTGCGGGGAATAGCGACCAAGCCCTGACATGAATGGTAAAATGGGTGCAGGGGAGTAGCTCCACGGTGTGTTCACAGGGCTCGCTTAAATTAACCATCACAAACGTAGATTGCTTTGAGCCTTAAAAAGGGTCTAGCTCCCTCCCAAAAGCAACGCAAACAGCATCATGGACATTGCTGTGTTCCGACACGCACATCGCCATGTAAATTCAACAGGGTTTTAGGCTAATTGTCCCAAAAACTGTTATTCACAACACTGCAGTGCATGAAAATGTTAAATTAAAAGGAGTAACAGACTCATTGAAGAAGAATATCCATGACCTAAAAAAAAACTTTACATCTGGATTTTAATGATTTGCTAGATCTCTGATGGTAATTTGATCAATATCGATATCGATTCTATACGAGGTAAAAGCTGCAGATAAAGTAAATGATGTATATAAATTTCATGAATGAATCAGGCAAACATTTCTTACTCTTCTGTGGTTTGAAAAAGCCTCACACATTATGTTGTGCTCATCTTACAGGTAATGAATGCCTTGTACATGCTGAAGTTCAAATGGTCACACATTTATTTGTGTGCAGTGAATTACTGTGCGGCAAGAGTGATTGTCATCAACAATTACTGCGAGTTGCTCATCAGGTCTGGTTGCAGATTTTGTCGGTTTCGCTCAAGAGTTTTTCACTGAATATTTTTCTCCGGACTCAAGTTCAGACCTTGCTGTGTGTTGCGACGGTGAACTTCTCACAACTAATACTCATTATCCACTAAATTTGAAAGATGATGTCCACACTGGAATATAGCAATGCCCGTGGCACCATGCCGCCCCCGGAATAAAAATCTATGAAACAAGGCCTTTCTAGCATACATGGCTCGGGATAGGCTGTTGTGTGGCTGTGGCCTTTTCCCTTGCTTGGCCTTCCTTAGCCTTCCTTAGCTATGGCATTCTTGGCACACTAGTTGAATCCAGTGAGCGAGGCTCGGATCATTTTTCAGCATAAGAAAGCATTAAAAAAACACAAAAGTTCCATCTTCAAATCTATGTCATATGCTCATACTCAGCTGTTTATGTGAGGCTATGAATACATGGCTGTCATATTTTACGGAACCAGAAAAGGGTCAACTGCATCATGTTCGCTGTATATGCGAAGAACCCTTTTTTTTTTTTTTACACCTGAGCGCAAAAACAGTGAACTGGTGAGTTTTTCACCATATAACGGAGGATGGGTTCCCCCCAAAAAACAGTCAACAGATTTGATTTGATTTGATTAGATCAAGATCATGTGATTGATCGAGTCTTCTTATTTAGGGATGTCATGCCAAGAATATCACATTGCTAGAAAAATTTGCGAGTAATTCAGAATGAATGAATTAGCAAGTAGCAAATTGGGGATCACTAATATATGCAATTGTCTGAGATTGTCTCTGATTTTTTATATGTATTTGTATTCTTTGTCAGAATTTAAAAAATAGGATTTACAATTAGCGATCAGATTAGACTTGTTTTTCTTCTCTTTTAGGTGTATCCTGGCAAGACAAGATCACAGCGCTGCGCGCAAAGATGGCAGAACGAAAAATGTCCTGGTTCATTGCCACAGCTCTGGATGAGATAGCATGTAAGAATTCAGTCATGCGAATGACCTCAATGTGTTTTCGCTGAGATAATGCAATCTTGCATTTGCATTTAAGGTTGGGTTTTAGTTGCAATGTTGTATAAACAAGAGCAACCAGAGTTCACACCTCTCTGTCAAGGTCAAACGCCATGTTTTCACATGGAGATGCAATCTCACCACTGATTTATACTTATGATATTCATAGACTTAATAATTGCCTCTTAATTTTATGCATTGAAAACATTTTAACATTGAGTTGTGCCAATCCAATCTAGTGATTTTTTTTCAGCTGACCAGTATCAGCTAAAAAAGAATATTCATTCACTCACTCACTCACTCACTCACTCACTCACTCACTCGCTTACCTGTCTGTGTATTTGTTAACGTGTTGCTTTTGTTGTAATTTGCTTGGTTTTGAAGTCACACAGTGAGATAAGAATCCTGGGGTGCAAAAATATTGCCAAATTATGCGGCACCAATTATATGTTAGAAATTAAAAATATGTCCCTAATTTGCACAGTTACTGCACTAGAATTACAGTCATATATAAAAGTATAATGTTGGGATACTTTTAAGCTAATAACAGCGGGAAACGAGACAATTTGCATGCATTCTTTTTTTAAGGCAATTCCAAGGTATTGGATCAGGGCTTGTATTGGCTAGGGCTGGGCAATATATTGATAATCTAGATATGAACATTCACAGTATTAATATTGACAGTTAAGGTGACACTCGCTCTGCAAATAAAGCTCAAGCCGTACGTACCTCCTTTCTAGTTTGGCATTGTTCGACAACTAAAGCCAACCAATGACAATCTGACAGACCAAGAGAGAAACACACAAATTCACACGCATGAGAAATCCATTTCCCGGCACATGCATGCATTGCCAAACTGCAGAAATGCAGAAAATGCAGTGTATTGTGTATTACAGCGATACGAGCTTACAATTTCATGTGTGCCTAAAAAAGTCAAGCTTGTATTAAAAATGTAGACGAGCGTTGCGTACCTCGCCGGTCCAATTGATTGTCCAATGACTTTTCTTTGTGTGTGTTATTCTTGAGGAATTACCGATATGTCAGACTTGTAATTATATGTATGAATAAATGCGAAAGGCACAGTGTAAATAAAAACTGTCCTTGTAAACGGATTAAAAATATCTATGCACCACTGGGTAAATGAAAAAAAATATTATGACAACTCGACTATGACAAAAAAATAACTCGGCATGCATTTTATTACAACTTAACAAAAGATCCACTTGCAATAACCATATTTTGAAAGACACAAAATCTATTGTGATCACCTCTTACTAGTTTAACGTGTGCATCAGCCTCACTTCTCTTGCATAAGTCAGCTTCGATACAAGATCACGATCCAAGGACCCCGGGACGTACGGGTGTCCATTTGAGCATCTTGTTGACCGTGCCTGAAGAGCTCTTAGTTCTGATTGTTTGCTTGGAAAATTCATGATAATTACATTGATTGTGATTGTCATCAGTTTGTATTTGGACTAAATAGACATTTGGTTTGAAGGGGAGTTGCTCAGGCATCTGCAGAGGATCATCACAAAAAAAAGATGTAAAAAATTGGGCTGTTTATATGTGAATCTCCTAGATATGAATATTGTTAAAAACTCACTTTATTTCAGCAGTTCAATGAAAAAAGTGACATTTGTATATCATATGCAGTATATATATATATATACTACCTACACACAACATGAAGTCGTGTACAAAAGTTGCAGTTCTGCTTATTTTCTCTCAAATGACTTAAGATGGTAGCTCAATCACAGAATATATCACAGACCATTGAATGATCATACAGAATATACCGCACAAAGCTTCTAGTTTTTAAATAATAATTATGATTATGGTGTTTTTTCTTTTTATTCTAGGGCTTTTCAATCTCCGTGGTGCAGATATTGAGTATAACCCTGTCTTCTTTGCATATACTATTGTGGGGATCAACTCAATAAGGTTGGAATTCAATTCATTTGTTGCCGAGGTTTTTTAGTGCGCATTTTTAATTCATTCAAATGTTGTGTTCTTTATTACATTCATTCTCAACCAGTGTGACAGGTCATAAGGTGTGTGTATGTATGTGTGTATAGGAGAAATTATCCAATTTAATTGAATTGGCCTGATTTTTTATTTTTTTTGCGACAGATAATGTATCATTCTTCCTCTTTTCTTCAGTGACCAACATAGTGACATTTAATTTGTCTATTTTGTTGCTACTTTGCCCAACCGCTAGTGGATAACTTATTTCGAGTGAATGTGTTCTCGAAACTTAATAAATACATAAATTAATAAATAAACAAATAGTATTTTCAGTCCACTTTCTTTTCACCTGAATCTTTCTGCAGGCTTTTTGTGGACTTGAAGCGTCTCGCTGATCCAGCACTGAGAGACCATCTGCAGCTAGATACGCCCAGCTTATTACCTGAGTTTCACATTCAGACATTCCCATACGAAGCGGTCTTCACTGAGTTGCAGACCATCTGCACCGCACTTGGCCACAAGGACAAAGTTTGGATCTGTGACAAGGCCAGTTGTGCTCTCACGCAGGTCATCCCCCAGGTGAGGGAGGCGAGACGGGATGATTGTCAATTTTTTAAAGATGTACCGTATATGTTTTGTTCCCTAGCCATGACAGCTTTTAAAAGGCTTTATGTGGTATCATAAAAAGTATTCCAAGTATTTTCAACCGGTGACCGTTCCATTTTGTTGTGTATACAGGCGCACAGGTCCACCATTCCTTATACCCCTCTTTGTCTTGGCAAGGCAGTGAAGAACACGACAGAGATTCAAGGAATGAAAACAGCCCATGTAAGATCGACCCCCTTGCTTTTTTTTAAATCCACGTAAAACCATGCATGCGTTTACATATCAACATTTATAAACCGCATCTGTGGCTTTATTCATGTGTCACAAATAATCTCTCATTTTTCTGATAGATCAAGGATGCAGTCGCTCTGTGTGACCTCTTTGCCTGGTTGGAAAAAGAGGTACAGTTATATGATTTTCACCATTACAAAAATGATCTGGACTGTATTCATAAAGAATCCTCGGCTTTCTTGATTTTCAGGCTGAACCTTAACCTACGGTCTAATCACCAATATCGATAATGTTATTTTCCTTTTTTTAAAAGAATGAAATAACATTGCAAAACTTTTTGCATTGAATGTTTTATGGGTCACTCACGGGACTGCTGCAAACAACTCCAAAGACCTTTTCAACTCCACTTCTAGTAATTAGCTCAGCAGCACTTTTTTTTTTTTTCAATAACTTTCAGCTTTTCTTTGATCAATTCTTACAATTGTTACAAACTAACTACACTACTTAACTACTGTAATTGAATGTCTGCCCTTTTTGAATTGTGTCATGAGGAGCCACTCTTGCACAAGGATTCTTTATAATTGTGATCTCAGATTTCTAACTAAGTTTATTCATATTGTGGTTGAAGTTAATATAGTCAATATAATACTTGCAGATCTTAAGTACTTCCTTCAATGTTTTGTGCCTTGGGGAAACACATCGTATTTACTGAGTTTGCTGTCATTTTGTCATATTGATCATTTTATAGATTCCAAAAGGCACTGTAACAGAAATCTCAGCTGCTGACAAGGCTGAGGAACTACGCAGGTGATGTTTGTATTTCCAAACAAATTCATTTTGTACTTTACAAAGCTGTCTGATGACAGGCTCTCGAGTTATAACTGCCTCGACAGGATGTAGAAAAACATCCATCCATCCATCTATCAACCAATTCAATGTATGTCTTAAGATTGAACCCTAACCCTATGCACAATTTAATCATTAAACATTTTAGTTTTGGTCTATATGTAAAGAATTTGTATTCTTGGGGGCAGTGCATTGCATCAATTGTTAGCACATCTGCCCCACAGTCCAGAGGTTCTGGGTTTGAATCTCAGTTCCAACATCCATGGATTGGATGGTTGGATTGGATGTTAATCTTTGAAGCACCAAAAGTAAGCCAATTGAAATTTTCCAATGTATTTTTGCAGCCAACAGAAAAACTTTGTCGGCCTCAGTTTTCCGACAATCTCCAGCGTTGGGCCCAATGCAGCAATCATACATTACAGGTCAGAAAAGTCAAAGATGCACTTTGATTTGTTTGGCATTTGTTTTGGTGTGTTTCTAATACACTTGTCTTTGTAGGCCTCTGCCTGAGACCAACAGAACGCTCACCGTCAATGAAGTTTATCTCATCGATTCCGGAGCCCAGTACATGTAAACTCGTTGTTCTCACGCAGAAACTTAATGGGTATATGGTTTGACTTGTCTGCTCTTTGGCAGTGATGGCACAACAGACGTCACACGCACCATGCACTTTGGAATCCCGTCTGCGTATGAAAAGGTGCCTACCGCGCAATTTCTATTTTTGGCCTGAGCAATACTATAATCAGAAGAAATGACGTCCTTTCTTTATTCTCTAAGGAATGCTTCACTTATGTACTCAAGGGACACATTGCCGTCAGTGCTGCCGTTTTCCCCAATGGAACCAAAGGTACCACTTAAAATTTAAGTTTGGATGACATATTGTTCGGTATTCACAAAACAGTGTCGAAGTTTCTATGGGTCTATGTATTTCTGGTTATTTGAAATTGATTTAATGCTGAATGAATGAATAAACTATTGTCTTTCCCATGCGCCGTTTTAAATGAGGATAGACTAATACTGCTGAAGAGTGATGTTGCACACTTCACAGCAAGTAAACAACTGTGACTGGATGGTTCGTTTTGACCCAAGGTCAAGGCGCCATAAATGGCGTGCTCTCCAGAGCCACCTGAATTTTCTTAGCTGCCCAAGATCTCACCCCGTGGGGTCAAAATGATCACAAGAACGGTGAACAAAAATCCCTGAAAAACACAGAGGGACCTAGTGAGGGACCAATATAACAAGACTACTGTCAGTAACACACTACGCCGCCAGGAACTCAACCCTGCTTAAGCCAGTACAGGCCCATCTGACGTTTGCTAGAGAGCATTTGGATGATCCAGAAGAGGATTGGGGGAATGTCATATGGAGTGTCAAACCTATATAACTTATATGTATGATTCGCCACAACATAGGTGCTTAACTAGAAGCCTGCACACATTTTTTTCCAGGTGTGTGACACTCAATCTGTTGTTAAGCCTTCTATGTCTTTAATTGCGTTGACCTACATGCACAAACGCTGGCAGTAAATTCATTTCACTTTTGCGAAAGCTGTTTAATGACACTCAAGTGAAGTTTAAACGAAGGCCAATAAATAACAAATAAGCAAATCAATTATGCTGCTTTAAGAAAGATCCGCACTAGTTTGATAATAAAAGTATATCAATACATCTAAAACGGATATACTAAGAGTTATTGATAGTCACGGTTGTACCACCTTTAAAATGTTAAAATTTAAATAACAACACTTGTAGACAGATGATACAATAAGGGGATAAGATGAGGGTTGTCACAGAAAAAAATTATTATATACATTAAGGCACCGCTGTTTTTAATTAGTGAAGCATTTAAATACATGAGCAGTGTGTGTTCACTTTTATACTGTGCTGAAAATGAAAATTTTTGTTAGTTTTTTTCTGATGACTTTGGCACATTTTGAGAACCATTGGAATTTTTTGCAAAACTCTTTGCACAAATAACAAAACCTTGAACCAGATTTCAAAAACTGTAATCAAAGTTTTCCTCGTCAAAGCAAACAAGTTTTGCTTAACCTTCGTAAGAATGGTATTTATACTGCAAACAATGAACACAATTTATCGAATTAGCAAGAACGCAATGTGCCAGTTACACACTGATGGTAATAACAAATAACAAATTAGGCTCTTACTTTCTGACAGAATGTAGGCTATATGTCATGTTAAAGTTATACTTTTATCATAGTTCTGCAAACACATACTGCTTGACTATATACCTTTTTTACACTGTCCAGGCCACCTGCTGGACTCATTTGCGCGAGCAGCCCTGTGGGAGTCGGGCCTGGACTACCTGCATGGTACAGGTCACGGCGTCGGCTGCTTTCTTAATGTTCACGAGGGGCCCTGCGGCATCAGCTACAAGACTTTTGCTGATGAACCTCTTGAGGCTGGCATGATTGTCAGTGATGGTATGGATTGACACACTAAGGCAGAGCTCACCAACTTTTTCAGTTTTAGAGATAAAATATCATATAGAAGCCTTTTTAAATATACATTTTCTTGTTTAATTCGTAGAACCAGGGTATTATGAAGATGGAGCTTTTGGTATCCGACTGGAAAATGTGGTTCTTGTTGTACCAACAAAGACCAAGGTGAGACTTTAAACTGAAGGAAAACAGGTTCTACAGTTTGTACGAGTGTCCTTGATTCGAAATCTGAGCTATAACAGTGTGTTCTTTGATCTCCCCTAGTACAACTACAGAAATAGAGGTAGTTTGACATTTGAACCCTTGACGCTGGTTCCCATCCAAGTCAAGATGATGAACACAGAGCTGCTCACCCAGAAGGAGGTAAACACGTTCCACACCGTTTCAATCGCATTCTTCTCAAATACTTGTTTTACAAGTAGAATGTTTGACTAAATCTCCTACGTGTAGTACTAAAAGCATATTTGCGTGTCCTTGTGTTGTTAGCGGGACTGGGTGAACAAGTACCACAGGATGTGCCGCCAGGTGGTAGGGGCGGAGCTGGAGCGTCAAGGCAGAAAGGAGGCGCTGGAGTGGCTCATCCGAGAGACCCAACCCATCGTGTGAAGACCACGATGGCCGGGAGTACTGTGCCATCTGGTGCTGTGCAGTCGTCAGTGTTTTTACGTGTCTCAACTTCTTTCATGGCTCTTCTTTTTTTAACACCACGTCCTATCAAGAGTTTTATTAAAGATCAATGAAAATGAATCAATGTTTTATTGGTGTTTCATAGTCTTACTGTCACATGATCTTCTTGGCACAAACTCATTCATCACTTTTGTCTTGGAAAGTTTGGAATATGGTGTTGAGTTACAAAAAAGAAGAACAATTGCAGAAAACTGAGTACACCACAGTATATGCTTGCAAAACATTGATCACACACACTTCACTTTTTTTCATCCACCAACTACAACCAAATTTGATTTTCTCAAGCATTGGTGGTTCAGTGGTAGAATTCTCACCTGCCACGTGGGAGGCCCGGGTTCGATTCCCGGCCAATGCAAGTCCCTTCTTAAATTTCCCTTTGGGGATCAATAAAGTAATTATCGTAGTGTGGACCATTGACAATATACCACAATGACGAATATAGTGATTCACTTAAGCTTTGGCCATGACTTTTCCCTAATGAACTGGCCTGTTATTAGGTACACTTGGTGTACCTAATGGAGTGTCCAAGTGACGTCACAGATCAAACAGCCAATCAGAAAGTGGGGGTGAGGGCGGGTGTGGCACTTTTCACTTAAACCAGGGGTGTCAACCTCCTGTCCTTGAGGGGCCACGTTCCAACATGTTTTCCAAGTTACCCTCGTTAAACACACCTGCGTGAAAAGTTTTAGCTCTTTTCACGTTCTGCAGTAGCTAAAACTTTTCACGCAGGTGCACTTAACGAGGGAATCTTGGAAATCATGTTGGAATGCGGCCCCAAGGACTAGAGGTTGACACCTCTGACCTTTGACCATGATATAATGAATGATTAGGTTAAAAAAAAAAGAATAAATAAATAAGTGTAGCGAACGATTCGGTGAACGATTCTTTTGAACAAAAAGTTTGAGTGAACCGATTCTAAAGATTCAATTCACAAGAACTGGAATACTAACTAGTACAAAACACTGCATACGACCATGGGCTGCTAGGTCAAAGTAGCCGACTGGTTAGTGACACGGTTCTTGCTTGGTAAGGATTTTGTTCGCAACACGTTCACTGACGTTGAGCACGGGAAGGAAGGCAGTTCACCCATTGACTCGGTCGCGAACGGGAAAGTCAGGATTCGTTCTCTCACTGATCGATTCTCGTGATGAACTGGAAATGCAAATCACTGACTCGTTCACTCACAGATCCGTTTAATTGATGAACGGAAAATGCAAATCAAGACTCGTTTGGGAACAGGAAATTACGTCATTTTCTTCTTCGTTTTGTTTTACGGCGAGGTGGCACCAGCTTCAATGGGCATTACCGACACCTACTGGTTGGAGTCATATGAACTGAAAAAAGAACAAATCACTTTAGGAAGTGTATTGTATTGATGTGTATGGGTTGTTTCCACGGGATGTTAAAAAGAACGGATTATTGTGAGTGTGTGGGCGGGGACGATTCGTTGAACGATTCGTTTGAACGAATCCTTTGAGTGAACTGATTCTAAAGATTCAGCTCACCTAAAAGAACTGGAATGCACATCACTATACTATTCCAGCACTGAATCAAAAACGGAAACTTAACAGCACATCGTGACCTTTGACTTGTCGGAAACGCCTCTGAAATTGCACAATTATACAGTTCCCAATATGTATCGCTTGTAAGAACCACACATTTTGAACTTCCTTGAAGTTTATGGGCTTGGGTTCTAAATCCATCATCTTGTCATAACTGTGATGAAATCATTGCAGCACTGCAAAACCTTTCCAGAGCTTCAAAAATGCACCAATGTTTTCACAGCTGTTTTACTCCATTTTACACTTATAAGAATGTAATGTCCCACATCTAAAGCTGCATGTAAAAATATGGCGGGTCCAGGATGACTCCACTGTTGGGGTCTTGCACATACTCCTCAATGGACGGAAGGGGTGAAAGTGTAATTTGCCTGGCTGTGTCTTCTTCATCCTCCTTGGCTCCCACGGGCAGCGGGTTACTATAGATGTAATAGATTCTGGAGTTGTCTTTAGCTGCATCTGCTCTCCGAAAGAAGGCCAGCGGGTTGATGAAACTCGTTGACCGCTTCACCGCCCTGACCGCAACAGGGTCCACTGGCTCCCCGTGGGTCACTGCAGTCTCATACACTTGGGCTCTCTTTGATTGCCTGGAAAAATATGTCACTTATTATTATAATGATACACCATTTTCCTTTTATCATTTTTTTATTCACTGTTGTCAGCAGTCCAGCCTTGGCAGATGTCTGCGCTTTACTGAGAGACATTCTGGTCACAAATAATATCATTGGAGGCAAATATAATGCATTGTGCTGTTGTATGTGTGTGTGTCACCTGCTGCGGTTGTAGCACACACTCATGCAGTAGATGGCGGTGATGATGAGGATACACAGGGCCAAGGAAATGATGACTATGTCAAAAACTTTGACCTCTGGGATGGAGAAAACACAATAATGTGTTTTATCTCAACATCAAAATGACTTATGATGCTAGCGAATATAAATGAATTATATACTAGATATTTGATGAACTAAAGCGACAACTAGTGGCAATAGTGTATATTGCCAGTGTCTCTCACTTCACTAATAGTATTTGTATGTAAACAATGTAATGTAATCAATGTAAACTACAGCATTTTATAACTCACTTAAAATAAAATAAAAAGGTACGTAGTTGCCAACATTGTTCTCCCTGTGAGTACAAACTGTTATATGGACCTTTAGCAAGGCTATCAAACTAATGCTCAGTCAGCTTCATGTACTTTTTTTATTTGATTTACTTCTCATGTGTGACACATGCCTACCAGATCAAATTATTACTGGTGCAACACAGTAGTTGTGATTACAAACTAAATGTAGTGGAAAACTAGAAACTATACTTGAGTGGTGAATTCTAATTGCCACAACTGTGAGCATAAATAATGAATGAGTTCATGGACATTAATTCGGGGATTTCAAATAAATGTTCAAACGAAGCACCTTCAATCAGTGTAGTTTCAGTTTCAAGTTTAGAATACCACTGTGTGATTTTAATGAAAAACTTAGCACACTTTTATTGGACCCAGGTTTAGCTCCATAGGGGCCATTGGAATATTTATTGGTCTACATTAGGGGTCATCATAATGGTTGCCTGCACGCGCTAAGTGGCCCACATGAGTAGCCTGTTCTAATAATAGTTCACAAGAGATGGAATATTGTCATTTCCGAGAAACTTTGTAGGTAATCATTTGAAAAAGTAAACACTTGTCGAAATCTACAATACAAATAAAGTTTAGTATACTATAAGTACCGCTTTGTTAAATCGATATCGATAATTATTGTGATGAATCATTAGGAGAATGAATAAAACTAAACTAATTTGAGAATATTTTTTATTTCAGTGGTACGTTTCAGTATTTGAGTGGTGCCATTAATCAGTGCCCAAGAAATAGCTCTCAATGTAAAAAAGGTTGGTGACCCCTGGTCTACATTATATAAAAGAGGATAACAGACCAAAAACTGCTGTTTTCATCTCCTCATCATGCAGATCCAAAGTTGCGTTGACATGAAGGCTGTGAGCTGTCATCGTTTGCTCCTCTTGCGCTCCACTCATGTTGCCAGCAACCCGGCAAAGCTGAGCTTCAAACTTGCGGCATTGGATTCAATCGCAGCTTAGGTGACGGGACCAGAATAGCTTGAATCGGTTGCCATGGAGACACCCCCTCTTTTTGTCACCCTTCATTTCAACTCTCGTTCTCTCTCAGCTCCCCTCGTGTTTACTGCTCATTATTCGGGTCGAGCGCTTTGTTTAGGGGGGGACGATGAAGGGAGAAAGTTGCACTCTTCCAAACTGCCTGTGGTAATTGTGAAGGCTCTCAGCCTGCAGAAGAAAGTTCTAAAATGATGTGAGAGTTGGCTCTTTTTGACTTTACCTTACTGCTATATAAGTTAGTAAAGTTAGTAAATTAGGGGAAGTTATTTTCTTGCATCTATGTAACTTTTTAATTTGTTATTTCTGAGCCCGATTGAAAGCATTCCTTTTAGCGGGGTACCCGAACGGGCCTCTGCAGATATTTGGTTTCAAAGAAATTGCAAGAGCCAAAACAGTTCAATGAAAAACAAAGGCAGCATTCTTCCTTCCTTATGCTTCATTTCATCCTGAATTCCAATATTATTAATTGAGCAACTAATAAGAACAGTCTTTTTGAAAAGCTAAGCAATGTTTCGACCTTCCAGTGTCTTTATTTATTCAGCTAAATCTCAAATTAGGATGTCATAAAATCATTGAAAACATCCTTTATTCTAGTAGCCTGCATTGTTTTAAATATAAACAAATGTAAAATGAAATTCATATTGATTTACACATAGTGAAAAATCTGGTGGTTCTACTTTTTATAATTTTCCTAATTAAAGCTCACATCTCAAGAAAATCCAATACCTCCCAAAATGTCAACGTCACACACAAAACAAGCAGGAGGTTTAAATTTTGGAAATTAGGTAGGAATTGACCAGACGATTATTTTTAGGTGATAATGATATGATAATGATTATGAAGTTCACAGAATTTAATAGCCGTAATAAATACAAGTTTCTATAATTCAACAGTATTAACAGCACTGCATTTGCACTATTGCCTTTGTTTCTGCAGATGTTTGTCATTATTTTATGTTAATATATTGTTTTGTGAAACAATCATTTTTTCTTAACTCATCCTGGTCGTGCAGTACTGCATTACCCAATTTTGATTGTTTTAGTATATGTTGTCGGTAAAATTCATTTTAGGATTTGCTGGTCCAAAACTACACTTTACAAAGCACTCACTAGATGTCAGACTTGGCTTTTATGTCTGCTCCTCAGTCACGTTGACGCTTCTGGTAGTCGGACTTGGACGTTCCTGTTTTCCAGGGCAGCGTACAGTCTGGAAAAACAAAGACAGAAGTTGAGTGAATGATGAAGCAGTGTCACATAGGGCATGAAATATTTCTTTTACACCTCATGAACGTTTTCAACCCTGGTTTGATGTTCACATCAACCCTGGCACTCAGAGCTGTTCCAGTTTTGAAGAGCACATGGATGAGATTATGAGGTTTACTTTAATGAACCAGTTGGCATGAGACAAGTCACAACTAATATGTACTTGGGACCACGATGATTCCATAAATCACAGTGGCTACTAAATCGGAGATGATTGGGATAAGATTATTATTGTTGGCTGTGTATTGTCAATAAGAAGATGGAATGAGTTTTTAGGAGTAACGTGGAATGTGAACCACTTGCTTTGTGAATAACAGCACAGCAAAAATGGGTGTCTTAATTTTGCTTTGACGTAAAGGGAAAGCAAAATGTTTGTACTGGAAAACATTCAGAAGTGAAATGAAGCATCTACTTGGCTTTGTCAAATGTTTTGAGATCATTTCCAGTAGAAATAGGAAAGATTGATATCTCATATTTAAATCCTCTTCCAGAAATGAATAGGGAATATTGTATCCTTTTTAGAGTATATGAAACGACTACTGAAGTGAAATGACACATGCCATTAGATACTATACCCCATTTGTAATCATTACAAATCATTGAGACTGACAGGATGGATTCAATTCAAACAGGAGTAAATGGCGATTTAATAAAGGAGCTGCTGTGATTGTGCGAGAAATTAAAAACAGATGGGGGATTCAAATACTCCACATTCATTTTCAACTCACAAGTGTTATGTTAAGTCCATCCAGCCATCCATTTTCTAAAGCAATTATCCTCATTAGGGTCATAGGTGTGTTGGAGCTCATCCCGGATGACTCCTAGCGAGAGGTGAGGTGCACACACTGAACACACACTTCACAGCTATGACCTTTTATATTTTGAATGTCCAGAATCCAAAGCGGTCAGGTCCATCGGTCATCTGTGGTCGTCCGGTGAATTCCTGCGCATCCTTCATCAACCCCTCCTTGCCCATGTCATGTTTACACATGGCTGTCTGGGAATTAACGTTCTGGTGCGATCCATTTGTTCTTATGTGGTTCAATGAGAGGGTCCTGACTTGATTCATTACACAGTTTCCCAGAGGTTTCCCACTAAGCACATAACGACTGCTAACTGCTGCTTTTATTTGTATCAGCAATTGAAATACTGTTGATGGTGGAGATTTTTAAAGTATACAATTGAATGGACCAAAAAAATAATAATTTACCATAATATTAGTACCCTGCATGGTGCACCTCCTTTTGTTAAGAAAATAAAGCCAACATGACTGGCTGTCAGAGGGAGGGTCAAAATATTATTTTGGACTCATCGCAGTTCATCCCAACACCAGTTCATTCCTGTTTGACACCAAATATGTAAAAAGTATTTGTACATCATTTTGCTTACTTTAAAGGCCTTGAACTCCCATTAGTAAGAATTTGTAGTATAACAGAGCTGACAAATGCACCTCATTGCTACACTTCTCACGTGAGGGAGGGACAAGCTGCAGTGTGATGTGAGCATGACTAACACTAACCAACTGTATCCAAATGATGGAAAAGCAAGGGGGCATGTATCTGATAAGAACTTTGATGTAATGCATCTGTGGCTACTATGTTTCTCTTTTTGCTCATGTAAAACTTGTACCGAAGTGTTGTTTTGTCTTGTCTTAAAACTGATGAGGTAACTGTTACTGGCGGAGATGGGATTTTTTTTTTCTCCAAAGAGGGAGGGGGTCAAAGTATCTCTGAAATCAATATATCTTCCCTATGAGGCGCGGGGGTAGAAAAAAAGAAATCCGGGGAAAATTGGAAAATATCCAAAAGTCTGGCCTGGTTTTATATATTTTATTTCCTGTCAAAGCATTAAACAGTTGTCAGAAATATCATGCAAAGGCGACAGACCAGATCTTTTTTTTAGGTACACGAAATTAGTGAAATATCAACAATATGAATCAAAACTGAGCATTAGTATTTTCTACAGGTAGAATTACTTCATGTCATTGAGCCGCACGTTCCAGTTGAACACAAATACAAACGGAGAACAGCGAGCCGACATGCTGTGGCGTCCCAGTGTGTTAATTGTGTTATCCCATCAAATATCACTTTATCTTTGTACACGTGACAAAGCAGTCTGGGGAGTGTTAGTTAAACAATTTGTAAGGCGGTGAAAAAAAACTTCTTCTAAAGCTACTCTTGCCCATGAGAAGGCAACATTGGATTGTTTGAATGAAAGAAGGAAAGAGGTGGACATGAGGTGAATATTAACGACGTGTCTGGTAAAGATAATTCAATTTTTGTTTGTGATGCAAATGTGAACTCACCCTTCTTTTCCTTTAGTGATTTGTATCTCTTTGCTGATGTCACTCACGTAACAATACGGGAACATGGCTAATGTCTGCAGTCCATCAAGTCACATTGGAATAACCATGTTAGGAGGCCATTTCCCAGATGAACCTGGTGGAGGAGAATGGTAAAGTTATTTTTTTTCATGGCATTAGAGCCTGTTGTAAACAGATTATTTAAGTTATAAATTAAAGATGGTCATACTTGTTATGCATTCATTTTATGCATCTGCTCATTTTTGTTGTTGGGTGTGTATGTCTGTGTGAGTGTGTGCATATGTGTACGTACATGCGAATGTATATCTGTTATGCATGTGCCATCTCTTGATTTCTCTCGTGGGGTTTAAAAAGTATGTTCATATATCTATCTTTCTGACAAATCTGACTGAAAATGCTACTTTTAGAACATGGCATAGAGATCCAAATAAAAAGCAGATTGAGAAATATGCCCTGTTTTGTTTCACAGCGATTCGCTGTTTATTCTACACAACCGCCATTCTCTCTCAGGGATTCCGCCCATTAAATTGAGGGAAATTGCAGATTTTTCCCTCATCAGAGATGGATTCCTCCTCCTAAACAAAGCTTGAACTTCCCCACCCATCTGAATCCGTTTCAAAAATAATATCATTTTTTGAAATTGTGTTACTTCATTTACAATCAAGGAATACATGAAGATTACATTGCTGTAAAATGACTGGGTGTTGTTCCAAGGCGTGTGGTCTTTTCACTCGATATTCCGTGCGTGTCAAACTATGTACAAATGTTTGTGCTTCTCATTACGTTATTATGCGGCATATTGATCAAATCAGTCAAGAGCTACATAAATGTTTTGCCCTTGTCTATGTTTGAGTTGATATGATTTGTTGAGGATGCCAAACAACTTCTGTGAATGTGAATTGTTTTTATGCTGATTTGCGACTTCATTATGGGCTAAGCATATTTGTGATCTTGGCATACTGTAGTATTTCATTGCTGGTGTTGTGTTTGGATGGCATGTTTGTGGATGCTGTTTCTTGCTCTCTAAAAATCACATCAATAATTTTTGTTCCCGTTGTGGTTGTTTGAAGTTTCTGTTTTTCTTTTTTTTTAAGTCTTCATTCATCCAAGTTCTGTCCATTCCAAAATAGGCAAACTATACAACTAGAAGAGTATGCAAAGTGGATGATGCCAAAAGACCTGTTGTATGTTCTGTTTTTCTCTTGATTTGTGAGTTGTAAAAACATATGCAGACAAAGAAGCCTATTAAAAAAAACAAAGGCTGCTTTGCTCTTGGTCCAAGATAAGAAACATAAAAACTGTAGGAAGTGCTTACTGCTAGTGTTCACTGTAGGCATTAACGTTAATAGCATTCCATCATTCAGCCATGACATGGCAAACCACACTTCCTACAAGCTGCCATGTAATGATTTGAGAGAGAAAGAAAAGAAAATGCTCTAAAACGATGCACTCAAAAATGCTTGCTTTCAATCACATCAAATTGCTTCCATGTTGCATTAAACTGTCAGAGGCTTGCAGCCCACTTGTCTTGACCAAACTTCAAGGATTCAAGAGTCTAAACAGGCTCAATACAATTGCATGAAAACAATCCAGTATATGGGAGAGGAAAGGATGCTTCATTCCTACAAGAATCCACTTAAGATTCATCCCATTTGATGCACCAAACTACACTGCAGCTCTTACTATGATCAGCAGTATTAAAAATGGATGCATAGGGAAGAGCTAAAATGATTAGCTAAAAAATATATATCTTGCTCCTGTCGGAAATTTTTCTCGTGTATGTCGCAAATGAATTCCCAAACCAACCTCATCTGTGGGAGCCACACATTTGGGCATGCATATGCAGCAAACAAAGAGTGTCCAAGATGAGTGTATACATAGATCTCTGGGAAAAGCATGTCAACAGACACTCCAGGGGAATTGGACAATTTATTTTACGTGAGTGTGTGCATGCGTGTGTGTGAGTTTGTGCGTGAGTGTCTGTGTGTGACACAGGAGCTGTAACTAAAATAAGATTCTCTTATATAGAGATGGTTTGAGGAATGCAAGTTTCCCCATAACCCAACACACACACACACATATGTTTTCATATGTTTTCACAGGGTGGACATTGGAAAAAGGCAAAGATCCCCTTGAAGCTCATGACCATATTTTATACAATCATAGGGATTGCCCAAGGGAATTTATTCCTGGACAACCGGGATTTAGAACTATAATCCCATGATCTAAAATGTATCAATCATGGAAAGGCCACGACTTCATGCATGCCGCATTGGCATCGTATTTTGTTTGTGTTAATATTAACGCACGCACGCACCTACATACACAAACAAACACACACAATGTATCAATATATTGCTTCAGAGATGTACAGCAAAATCAACAGTTTGCTGGGGAAGAAACAAATTCAGTGATGAAAGCAATCTGGTGATTTATTGTGCGTCGTTCTATTAAAATCTCGTGAGAAAACGTGTTGACTGTTGACCTTGTCTGACGGATGATTTCATAGAAAATCTTGAACTATGTTACTTCTACTTTGACAATACTTTTCTCAGTGGGGAAAAAAACGTTATTGATTTTTACAACAATCCATCGCTCACCTGTTTGTTTTTCATAAGCAAGAGCCTTTAACAAGGTGACAAAGGTTTTAGTGACAGTTTTATAAGCAACACATGGTCCGCTGCTTTTTACATAACTGCCATTGTGAACGTGCTTCGTACGCACATCATCGGACCTGTGTGATGATCGATTACTACCAGCCTAATTTAAACTGCTGACCGGGATCAAGCCCATGAAGCCGTTGTTGTGGATTAATGTGGATAATTCATTACTCAAAAGCTTTACATTGGGCAAAATGACCAATTCTGAGTTAAACTATGATTTCCATAAAAACGCGTATCCCAGGAAGTACTCTTCCATTGTAAATCAACAGGATATAAATCCCCAAGGTTTTATTGCAGTCATAAAACTTAAACACTCTCAAAACACCCTTGTGCAAAATGACAAAAAAATGGAATGCACCTATAGTTCTCAAGGGCTCGTTTTATTAAGTAATAAAAAGTTATTTATTTATTTATTTATTTATTTATTTATTTATTTATTTATTTATTTATTTATTTATTTATTTATTTATTTATTTATTTATTTATTTATTTATTTATTTATCTATTTATTTATTTATTTATTTATTTGCTTGTTTATTCATTTTTTTATTTATTCTTTGCTTGCTGCTTACTTAGTTAATTACTTGTCCTACTCATCATGATCAAATGTAATCAGTGGTCAACCTGCTGAATTCAGTTTGGATAACTCAATCTCCAGTGTGTTCTGTGTCATTAATTTGTCGTTGATCAATCTGTTTTTAATAAAACCGTAAATTACAAATTTGGTTTACCGTGATGAGTTTGTTCACAGAACTTTTCCTTTCAAACAACCAATTTAGAGCTCCCGCTTACCTCACTTTTGAGGATTTGTTTTTAAAGGCAAAGGTCAAACACGTACTTGTGAATTCCACAAGCTCCAAAGTGAACTTGCCAAACTTTCAAATAACGATGAGCGCATTTGTGTGTCAGGCATAAACAAATGGTTGGGAAAAGATAGACTGAGAGGATGACCGCTGCATGATTCATTGTGGTCCTGTGAGCAATCACGTGGAGCCTCACCTCTCCTGAATACAAAGAGGCCTACACAAGCAGGTTTGGGCAAACATAAAACAGAAATGACCCTCTGCCTCTGAGGGCCCCCCACTCCCACTCCATCTTTCAGATGGAGGTGTGGGATCACCCCACTCATTGCGCACTCACACTGGCTAAACAAGGACTCTCTTTGCGCCTCGTCACGGTGCACCACCGAAGGGCAAACTCTTAGCCCAAATATTTTCTCAGCGTGGTACTGACTGTTGGGATCAGCTAGTCAACATGAACCCCCGGCTTCTGTTAGTTTTACTACACCTCCATCCTGCCTTAGGTTTATTTTCTCTGCGCAATTACATCTTAACACGAGTCTCCGAATGGCCGAGCCATAAAATTGTTTGATATTAGAGAAAGCAAAGTGACTTATTAATTAGTTCCTGATTCCTGAAAAGAAGGCTTTGGTGAGTTCCACATCGAACAACCCGGAAGACGACGGAAGATAATTATAGTGGATGAAGACACAATCATTTCATTGGTTGAACAAGACACTTTTAAGTCAAGAAAAAAAGATACTGCAGGGGCATCACAATCATGCAACAGCTTCAAGAATATAAATATGGAGAGTTTACAACCGGGTTCAAACTAACGTACTAGCAGGTAAGTAAATGTTTTGATGTTTGTTTCTCAGTTTGCTGGCAGATTTAAAAAATAATAAGCTGTATATGTCTACATGTTTAATCGTGTATGATACGCTGCATATGTTTGTTACAATGCCATGTGACCACGAGGTATTGATTTCTTCTTGCTTTGAGGCCTTTTAAATACAAGTACGTAATAATGACAGAAAAATGGAAACCAGCTGAGTTCACTGTACAGTTGACACTTTAAAGCGAACATAAACCATTTTTGGTACTGCTAATAAATTGAGGAGCTGTGATTATTGTAGAGGTAAAACTGTGATGTATAACTCCACGGAGAGAGAAAAAACATTCCTAAAGCTAAGCGCTATTGTTACACGGATGAAAGATACTTTATTGCCTCTAAATAAAAACCTGGTCTAATTTATATGCAATTCTTTTTAACTGCCACACACACGCAAGCACACATTTGAATTTGTCAATCATTTCTCAAATGTTTAGTGTTTGTTCTTTATTGACAAGATTCAAGAGTGTAGACTATCTGGACTACTTCTTTCTAACCTTTCGGGCCTGCTGAAAAGGTTTTGAAGGCCCTAACCGCACAACACTGGTATTTGGTAACATTGAAGCAATCTTGTTAAACGTACAAAATGGAATTTTCATTTGTAGAAAGCACTTCACCAACGCTTGGAGGTGGGAATTACTAGTGTAAGTTGCAATAATTGGACCGCACACTGTGGCAAATAAAAAAAATCCTGGAAAATACTGGAAAATAATTTCCAAGTTGGCACGATTCACTGGACCCACAGGAAGCCAGACCTGCTGACTTGCTCATCCCAAATGCAGTTCATGATCTTGAGGTCAGAGTTTTGCGTAAGTTCTTCCACATGAAATTCATCCGAGCATGCTTTTATGGACCTTACCTGCACTGGGGAACAGTCATGCTGGAAGAGAGACGGAATCTTGGTTAGATGAAGAATGACCAATTTGATTGATTGATGTACTGATGAAGTCGCTTGTTTAAATATTTTGTGGGTAGGGACAACAGGTGTGCTGCTCACGCAGCAAAACAGTTACTCAATTGAGCATATAGACACCTCCCATATATTTATATTATGTTGTCTTTTCAACCACTTTTGCAATTGGTATGAAATCCCACTGTAAATACCGTAATTTTTGGCCTATAAGGTGCACCGGACTATAAGCCGCACCAGCTAAAATCCGTGATTTTTTTAGTTTTATACTTATATAAGCCGCACCTGACTATAAGCCGCACGTGCGCACGAGTTACTTACATGCAGTTAATGCAGTCATGAAAAAGACTAAATCAGTTAGGGTAGTAAAACGAGCCTCTAGGCTCCTCTTATTGCTGTAGATACATGTCCTGCTGTGCTGACCGCACTAGATAAACTCGACCCACTGGTTTCATGTACTGCACTCTGCAGGAAACACACACAAACGTGACACACACTCCACCACTATGCAAATACAAGCATGTCTTCGAGGAGCCTGTGCGACCACAGTATTGAAATAAAACATTCAGTTAATCACGGTGGTCCTCAGGGTTTAATTTGACTGAGTCAATAAATACTTGAAAGTTCCCAATAGAGCCTCTAGTGCAGGACATTTGGTATTAAGCACCACTTGATTTCAATCCAAGGATATAATACACTCTCGCCATCTACTATATTACTTACAGTACACAACTAGTTTGACATAAACAGCCGGACCCACAACAAAAGCCACACTTGGTGGTGAATAATTTCCTTTACTGATGGTTGTTGATCCAACAGGCATCATTAAACTGAACATGTCTATTTACATGTCCTCTTCATCCAATATGTCTTTTTCAACTCAAAGTATGCTCACGCTGATCTGCTAAACCTGAGACCTAAACCTGACGTCTGTGCAAATCTCCTTCTTTAGTTGTTTTTTCATTATCATTATTATTGAAAGATTTGTGCAACAAGCACTTTTGATGCTCATATTAAACATGAAATGAAAAATGATGGGAACTCTCCATGATACCTTATTGCGGATTGTAATTGTGCCTAAATACGCAATTAGATTCCAACTGTATCCTTGCGGAAAACTTATTTGATTAACTTTTATCCTTCTCCTCACTTTTAACATTTGGTGAATGGATTTAAATGACACTACGAGATATAGAGAGATCCCCTGAGATCAAAACTTGTGCGCTTGGGCAGTGCCTTTTACTCAAACATTATTGAAACATAATACTTTAGGCTTGTACTTAGTGGATGTTGGCTAATCTTTTTGGAGGACCCCCTTAAAGCTTCCCCTTAGACTGGTTTCTAGAAGATGTTTATATCCTCTGTGCAGAATTAGGCAGAGGAGAGAGAAACATTTAGTGTTGAGTCGATTTGTTCAACATGCGTGAGCCAGTGTGAACGATACAAATCTTTATTAGACACGTTCTCGGCTGCGTGCTTTACCAAAATTGGTCAATCTTACATTTTCCACCTTCCCATGAGCATCCTCTTCCCTCCGCGTCGATAGCACTTTACGTCATTACATCACTGGCCAAAGCATCTTCCCGACACGCGTCCATCTCAAAAGCACTTGCGCATGAACTAGGCCTGAGTTCCGGTGGGAGATGTTAAACATTCTGATTGGCTTGAGCAGACGTTGTTGAGACGGCTCGCACGAGAGCTTTCCATTAAATTTGACCTCTGGCACCGAAGGCACCTCCATTATCCCTGGCGATCCCTGCTGTACGTGAATTGCAGTGAATACTTGAGATGACCAAAGGTCAGCGGAAAAAAATTAGAAGAAATGACGTATTGAACATAGGTGCACCCCGTGTTTTTCTTTCTGAGCTGAGCAATCAAGCATAGTTTCGGCAGTTTAGATAAGTGGATAAATACTGTAGTTCTGGAGATATTGAAAGCATATAAAAAAAAAAAGCCATGTTCAAAATAATTAAAAAAAACAAATCCTAAATGTCGCTTAAGAACAGTTGATAAGGAGGAATTGAGTTTACATTTGGAACAACAATTACGAAGCAAATTAGTAGCTGGGTTGATTCATGAAATGAAGCATTGATGAGCTCCACAACATTGTGCAACCCTGCTGCTTACATTTGTCTAAAAGACATATTCCATGAGAGCAAAACATGAAGAATGAAGGAAAGGGAAACACATGATCCAAAGCATATGACATCATGTGTCAAATATAGTGGAGAAAGTGTTATGGATCCCACATGCTGATCAGTGAGACACTCTACCACGTGTTATTGGATTGCCTGGAAAGTCTAACAATAAAACACACAGGCACATATTCCATCAATATCCCCCGGTTACAGTAGTTAGTTCATCGATGTCTACCTGCTGTCTGCTGACAGCCTCATGTGGATTTTACAGAGCGATAAACAGCCATTGGCTTTCTTTCCAAGAGGGGCGAGGACAACAACATCCAACAATGTCACTGACTGTAACACTTCACTGAAGCTCCTTTACCTTGTACAGCTGCTTTGGAGCGTGCCAGATGGTCGTGAATGTGAATCTTTTCCAAGTGTAATTTGCTGGTCCTCACAGGAAGTTCAACATGTTGATCTCCCACAGCGTTCTGAAGCGCAACATTGGGTTTTATTCCCTGGAAGAAAAAGCAAGTTCATATTTTAATACATATACGGCAAAGGTACCATCATTTGTTTGTACTCTTACATTTTAACATTTTGTAATCTGATCATTTGTCTTTTTTGTTCTTTTACCCTAAATAGTAATAAAAGGTTCAAATTCATCGTTCAGTCATCAGAATATAAAAAATGTTTCTTCTAAAATACAATTGATGTCATGGTCTTCCCACATCTTTGCAGTAAATTATGCTCTTCAGGTGAAAATCACAAACAGACGTATCAATCTCACGTATCTGCTTTAAGAATGTTGGAACAGATATTATTTAAAATACACAGCATTTTTTGTTTTGTCCGTAATCCCCCCTTCAAGAATAGCTGGGACAGATTGAGTACTAAAAAGAAAACATGCACACATTTCACTTTCAAGCTCTGCTCTAGTTTGTCATGCAAAATCTGTGAAGTTTTTGCCTACAAAATGAAAACTGCAAAATGTTTAAATTCTTTCACTCTTAAATAAATAAAAAAAAGATTCTCGATTACACATAGGAGACATATACGTATGTTTGCATGCATCAAACCAGTTGTCATCAAATTTTCACAATACCTATGTCCTATTTAAGACTTACATCTTGCAAAGATTAAGTTATTCCAAAAGTCGCAACAATTATGATTGAAATGTGTCCGACAATGAAATATTGTGCTGGCATGGCCATTTTAAGCAATTATGTTTTCACAGCTCAAACATGTCGGGGTGTCTGGGTCCAAGAAAGATGCTAAACTGGATGTATAATTTTAGAAGCCATTATTTTCCACTTGACAGACTTTGGGAATGTGCAAACCCACACAACGCATGATAAAACTGTGAGTTTGTGTGATTGGCAGGACGTCCTGTCTGCTCTCAGCTTGCTGACAATCTGACAATGCAATGTGCGTTCACGCGTGGCAGTAAACACATCACGCCTCCTCGCTTCTGTCTTCCTGATTCCATCCGGATTCACCTTCTCTCAAGCTCATTGGGTCCACAACGAGAGGCGTTGATCCCACTTGTTCTGGATCACTTGTGGCTGGAATTCCCTACCAAAAAGGAATCTTCCCTGTCCTGAGAGACAGCTAGACGCATGTCTTTTTTTTTTCTTTCTTTTAAGTCACGAGAGGTGGTTTATTTGGAACCCTGTCACTCCCGAAGGTGTCCTCTTACCCCAGCAGCTTCAGTCAAGGTTCAGAGCATTCCGGGATTCTCTTAAACTGGCGGTTTACGGGCAGGGCGGTCAGGCCCGAGATCATCGGAGGTTTACGGGTGGCCCATAAATACACTGTTGTGGTTCGAGAGAATTCAAGCTCCCCTCACAGACCCCCTCTTCACTCTTCCTCTCCTCACAGTTGAGAGAAGACCCCATAAACCTTCCAGTCTTGTTTCCTTCTGCTACATGTATGCATTCATATTTCATGTTATCTAGGGCCAAGTTACACATTCTTCAGCTTGACTAGTCTTCCCATGGAGTGCACATCCCTGGCTTGTCTCACTACAAAGATGTCATTGCACTTTAACAGACTGTTTTCATCCCATTTGTGTGGAGCACGAGGAGAAAATGACTTCATTTCTCAATTGACTTATTGCCAAAACAACAGGATGATATTTTTGTCGCTATTCGAAACCACCCATTCATCTGCTCCCCCATGTTGGAGATTTATTTTTCTACCAGATTTTTCTACCAGATGTCATATATTTAACAAGATGACCTTGATGGTCACCATGGCAAATACAGAGTCATCTTTTCTATCAGTGTATCATGAAATGTATTTTTTATTTTCCTTTATTACATATTGTTGCTTTAAATGACCAAGTCGCTCCTGTTACTGCATGACCTTTTCTGCCCTGGTCTGTCTTTACAATACGATACGGTACGATACAATACAACTGTATTTATAAAATATTAATATGTAATATAAATATGATTATAATTATTATATCGTGCATTCCATACCAGCTGCAGCTATAACAACACGCTTTACATATAACATAATGGTACAACCACAAAGACAGTGAAAACAATAAATTAAAACTTTACTGCTATTTTATCTCAAATATTTCCACAGAAAGCATATTTGCACATTTGGACTATTTGTGAGGTTTTGAGGTCAAAGTTTATGGAGGCTGACCTTGCGTTCGGTCATAATGTCCATCAAAAGAGATCAGCACTCCTGTTTTCTTACCTATGCTGCCACAAATTGGAGGTGACAGCTTCAACTGTGGTCAGGGTCCTCCATAAAAGCAGCGCTGAGGTCAGTGGCACAGGTTTACAATCCAAGTTATGGTTTACATGACAGATGGCAGAGTTGAAGCAAAATCAACATGTCTTCATCATTTATCAAGACAGACAGGACAGGACAGGCAAACACCGAAATATATTTGTAGCACAAAGGAGGAGAAGATGATTCGAACAATATAAGTACTAAGAAAATAATAATAATGGCGAAACATTACAAAAAACTCATTTTGTGTGATAAATGAATGTCCTCCATTTTGAACTGAAACAGGAGGTGAGTTGCATTGTGGATGGTTCAACATCTTCACCAGAGCTGTGATTTCTTTTCTTTTTTTATCAAGCATCTACTGCCCGCCCAGCTGTGAAAATAAGAACGGGCCTGAAATACAGGAACATTTATTTTAAAATAATATGCCTGACTTCTCTCCTGGAGGTGAGATTACTCACTACATATTCAAAGTGCATTCAGTGTTAAACGACTCCATTTGTCCATTTGTCTTTGTGATTCATGTCAGGGAACTGAGAGGTCTCTATTCCTCTCACGGGGTATTAAGTCTGGATCAAGCTACGAATCGCTCACGCAGTGGCCAAGTGTATGTGAACATAATATCAAAAACACATTTGTATTCCTGAACACACCTAGGATGATTAGTGAATCAAATCATTCCCAAAGTCAAAATTGACAAATGCTATTTTTGAGGATGTAGTAATCGGATTGACAAGCAATTTTATCCCAAAAGGCATTTAGCATGTCTCTGAATTGATTGTAAATCCTGTGTCAGTTTGAGAAACTCCTCACTCGACTTGGCTGTGCTGCTAATTCTCTGTAATTCAATTTAAACGGAAAATCAGTCAAACATGAAAGGCGACTCGGACTGGCTCTGAGCGATTGCCGCCACCGCAGTCTTGTCAACGAGTACCGAAAAAGCACTCTGATGAACTTGCTGATAGGAGAAGAGGGAGTCGCCAGCCCCAGAGACTCAAGTGCGCTGTGTAGTGCTGATGGAGAGTTGATATGGTGTAGGAGAGACAG
The DNA here is from genome assembly GCF_033458585.1 of Syngnathus typhle. Classification (NCBI taxonomy): domain Eukaryota; kingdom Metazoa; phylum Chordata; class Actinopteri; order Syngnathiformes; family Syngnathidae; genus Syngnathus; species Syngnathus typhle. The sequence continues at coordinate 8,837,211 of NC_083740.1, forward strand.
ACTAACAAGATGTAGTAAAAACACAGAGAGATAAACAACCGAAGAAATAGGGGAAAACTGTGAAGTTATCAGAAGCCTATTTACTACTTCATCTTTTTTTAAAAACTTTCTTTAGCGGATTACAATTGCATCAATGAACAACACTGCATGGGTAAATCCAGTGGTCATTTTTTTTTTTTCGTTACTGTGTCCAGCATATTTCACTCATGAAATAAATGAGCATTGTAAATACAGATTTGAGTTGCACTACATTGCCAAAGGAAAGGACCTCTGTCGCAAAAGTCGGGAAAAAAGTCTTACCTCCATTTCAAGCTAAAAACCGATTGAGCAATTTGTGTGTTCCTAAAACTGTAATGGGGTTGTTGTGCTGCAACTGAACTTTCTCTAATTTCCTGGCACAAAAAAAAAATCATGGCTTCATGGTCATTTCAGTTTAAAGGGATACTCTGGCTCATTGTTCAGCCGCTACAAAGCAACAAGGGAACTGGTTTTACGAACTGTTGCAGCGGATGTGTTACAGAGCTGGTGTCCTCAACACAGGCCACACTCTGAAGACTTTTACTGGAATGAAAAGTGTGTCGCCATCTTTCATCTCCCTTCTTTATTGGGGAAGCTACCAGAAATCGAAGAAAGTGTTGATACAAACTACTTTGAACCTGACTGGCATTTGTGAGAATTGAAACGAGGTTACTGATCTTGTGGAGCTTTATCATTACAAGTGAATGCGTGCGGCCTTTGCACTTTGCAGTGGCTCAAAACGTTCTTAATGATGTTCATCCAAAGCCTGAATGTCCCGAAAGCTCATTCACACCTCAGTGCTCAAAACTGACCATAGACTTGGAATGATGAAAATGCCCCCTCTCACAAACTGTCTTTGGTCTTTCATTGCAGCTTTGCAGCCTTTGTGGCTCGTCAGCTGGGTCGAGGTGGGTGGCTGCCCGTTTGTGCAGAATAAAACGTTGGCGTGAAAAGGAGGGCAAAGGAGAACCCTTGTTTACCATTTGCTTGGAAACTTTACAAAACTAACATCCTATAGAGCGCTTTCTATAGGCGCCAACATTTTAGTGTGTGAAAGTCATGGGGTTAATGCGATCCTCAAGGAACCTGGGTTCCACTTGGTGAGTCTGGCTAGTGAAGTGGTTCTTGTTGACTCTGCCTGTGTGGGTTTGTGTGTGTTGCTGCACTTTTCTGCCGTGGAGACATTTGAACAATCAAGCAACAAGAAGGAAACATAGGCTAACTAACTAACCAACCAACCAACCAACTAACCAACCAACCAACTAACGAACATCAAAAATCATATTGAGTTTTAGAAATTGGAAATTAAAAAATCACAAATTTCTATCCTATTGCCAATACTGTACTAATACGTAACAAATTGTAAATTTCAAAAAATAACTGAATGCTCCTCATTCAAATCTTATATTTTGAACAACAGTTCATTTTGTGTTTATACTGTATTTAAAGAAGTCATTTAAATAACCAAATCTGTGTTTTTAGAGGGGGAAATGTAATGACTATATTCTTCTGTTTACAAAATGTTATATAATTTACAGGTATGGTTTGTTTTTCCAGAATCTGAAAAAGGTTTATTAAAAATGTGCAAATGTAGCCCTGGTTGAAATTTCCTTTGTGATATCAGAGCCTGTTAATAAGAACAGTATGTCAATTGGTTTTCTTTCTAATAAAATAAGATGGCAGTTCAAACATAGTTATTCGTCTTTCAACTAAATTTACTGTAATCCCTACAAAAGCGTTATGTCTATTATGCTCATTTTGGTACCTTCAGTTCAGTCGTATTTGGAAATATTGTAGTATTTCATCAATTTGTCATTCATGTATTTATAGTCATGTTGTTGTTGTTGTTTTTTTGCTGTAGCAGTTGTTCGTGTTTGACGGGAGATTGGCTAATGACTAATGAAGGAAATATGACTGATGGCATATTGTGCCCCTTAGAGGACAAATTTCCTGTAAGTGCTGATAACACACACTCATGTTTCACTCACATGATGACAACATTTCCCGTAAGGCCTTACTTCTATGGCCTGTGACCTGCCTTGAAATATACCGGACCAAAGTGGGACACAATACTAACAGCTGGAAAGCCTCCACGCAGGGGCGTAGTTGCTTGGGGGTGATACATACATCCCTTGATTTCTGAATCATTTCTATCTATCAATCTATCTATCTATCTATGCTGTATCTCTCTGTTTCACGAAATATTTCTGCAACCAAACCGCATACTTCTCACTTCTCTTTTCCAGAGCAGTGATAATAGTCAGCATGCGGTTTGAGTAACATTTCCAACGTTTCTACCAAGGTTGCAAAAAATGATGGTAGCAAAGAGGCAAATGTAGATATTTGAGAGGCTGCTGGGGTGAATTTCAATTTCTGGTAAAGTGGTGGTTAAATAATAGGGGCGACTATGGATGGACTATAGGGGTACGGAGCCTGTATGCCAACAGAAGCCTTAATCCTCAGACATGGAGACATGACCAGACTCCCAACAGTACTGAGTCTAAACTCAAACAGCTTGACACGCCGATTGAGACGTATAGATTAGGTCTTTGTTGGAGTGCTCCTTTTTCCTCCAAGTTGGCTCCCTTAAGATGTGTGCAGTGTCAATTTTGTGTTTAAGTGGGACTCGTATTTCTGTGGGAATTTTCTCAGTCAACTCTGAGTTCATCTACAAAACACTGGGTATTCATTCTTGGGGAATTATGAATGTTAGAATTGATATATCAAGACGTTTGATATCTTTGTTTTTACATAATATTTTTGATAAAATAATATATTGTCCGCGGTTGAGTTTTGTATCATGATATTTATGTTTTGAAAACAATCTCCGTCATATTGACGGTCCTTAAAAATAATTCAATTGGGGGTCATTGTGTTTTTGGTTTATCACAGTTGAATAATTCCCACTAAGATGATTTCATGGATTGTTTTGGCCAAACATGAAATCATTATTAACATGGATGACATGAAGAAGTAGATTAATTTTCTGATAAATAAATTGATGGAAACATATCTCAAAATTATTTGGTGTCTCAATCCCTGAATTTGATGATGATGATGAGCGAGAGAAGTGAGAGAGAAAGAGGGAGAGAGCTTTTATTTTTTTATGCCCTGATGATGGTCAGATGAAAGAGGAGGTAAAGAGGAAGTGATGGAGGGGAGATTGGTGTTAAGTGGATTGACCCCAGCCTTCATGATTAAGGCCATAAAGACGGCTCTGGCCACAGGTTATATTCAGGGATTATTGAAGGCTGTAAAAGGTATATAACAAACAGATCTGAGGATTAGCTAACGCAGACATTCAAGTCAACACCGCTTCGCATTCCACACGCTTGAGTTTACCCAGCAGGAAGTTACCAAGCCTGTCTAGCAAAATGTGTGTCTTTGTTGAAAGTGTAAAAAGATGTTAGCATGTGCTGACAGAAAAATGAACAAAATCTTTGAGAAGACAAAATGTGGTGATAAAATGACTTTTTTTAAATTATAATTTCCATCTGTCCAAACACAATTAATCCTGGGATCCTCGTTGACCTTTTTTAATGGACAATACATTTTCCCAGACAGGATATTAATCTTTTCCAGGGTCAAAGTGTCAACATCTTAAAGTTTGTAGACGACGCACACATTCACCAATTTTTACAAATGTGAGAGATACCACCCATGACAGAAAAAAACATCTCCATGTGTGTTCTCAATTCCCTTATATTTTATGGTGTACTCGAGTACTGTATTATGCATTTTTTCCGTATTTCTTTGCCACACGTCTGCTGCTTTCGTCAACAGCGGCATAAATGAAATAATTGGCCAATTAACTTGACTTTGCTGAGTTTATGCAGATCTAAATCAAGATCTAAAGTTGCCCCTGCGTTGCCCCAGTTTAGGTGACAACCAGACAGAATGTGAGGAAAGAATAATGAGAAGCAGAGCATCATGTTCTAATCACATGCAAGCCTTAGTAAATGCTTGATCTAAACTTCCACACACGCCAGCCCATGTTGTAGACATCCATTCATCATTGTGCTAATCTTGGTTTTTGCGTTGAAGGGTTGTGAGGGTCATATGTCATATCATAATATGAAAAACAGTTCATTGTGAGTGTTTGTGTGTGTCTGTGCATGTGTATTTATGCATGTGTGTGTTGGTTTCCTCCCCAGTAAGCAGAGGTCTTACTTACATAAATATTTGGTCCCCTCTAGGCAGTTAACGCTGACATATGAATCATAATGCTTGTTAAACGGGAGAGTAAATAAACAGCAAAGCGAGTCGTGGAGCCCCGTCGGGCTTCCAGTCCCGCCATAAGTCAGTCTGAGCTCCGCCCGCTGCCAACAGACATTGTCACCTCTCCACCTGACTTGCTAACCTGCTCCAGCGGATGGAAGCTTTGTTGCTTTGGCGTAAACACGCGTAACACATCGTTGAAGGCTAATGCTTGGTTTGTTTTTGGAAAGATCATACACTCAGAGGTGGTTCCTTTTTATAGGGTTTGTCTTTAGAGGAGGTTTATGGCGCATGGATGGATTTTATGGAAGCCAAACAGATGGGAAGAGTGCATACTGGTGGTTTTACAGACATCTTTTGCTTTTATACCATACTCAAATGTTCATCATCAGAACAACATGGCACATGCCTCAGTGGTTAGTTTGTATACGCCAATAATTTATTCATCTTCTTCGGCGGCACTGTAAAGTATTTCGAGTATTTGGAATATTTTAGAACTGGTGCTTTCCAGTCACAGATTTACAAAAATGGCAACTATAGTTGGCAGATGATAGTCTCTAGTTTGTTCACTGTATTGTCAAGGTGCCAACATAATTTAGATAAAAATGTATTTGCTATCTACCCCAAACATATACATATATTAATATTTTTTGATAATGTCAATCAAAACTGAACATTCGCATCTTTTTAACAGCAGAATAATTGGCACAGCTCCGGTATTGTATCACATTTGTATGTTTAGGCTACAAATTCCACAGACAAAATGTATTGATAATTGAAGCAATTTTTAAATTGGGTTAACCCATATTATTATTATTGTTATTATTATTATTTCTTTTCATTTTCAATAATGCCAAATGTTGTACATTATACAGTACATTTGTGGAATGTAGAGAGAAGCCTTTTAATATAATGCATTGATGCTGAATTTCTTTTATGGTTTTAGCAAAAATTGCATTTAATGCTCACATAGGATGCACTCTAATAAACGACCAATATAAAAGGTAATGCTCCTAAAGATGAACACTTTCTATACACAAGCCTATAGCCTCAAGCTGAAAACCAAAACCAAACAATAAAAAAATATAAAGCACAAGAGTATTGCATTGTTTTGCGGGTATATTTGCTAAGACGAAGGATTACGAAACATATACCTTGATTATTGTTTCATCCAAGCTCAATATGAGACGGCATGATGTGATTTATCCCAGTGAACCTGAGCAAAGACACGCTACAGGGAGAAAGTGCTCTGGCTCCAGCTTGATTTGTGAAACATGATCTCACCACGGAGACCAACAATGGAGCCCAGATTCCATCAACAACTCACACACCACTACAACCATGACAGCATGACGAAACTGGAAAATGTTCATGCACTAACACCCAAGTACTTCTCATTTGTTTGTCTAATGTTAAATGTTTTTCATATACATTATAAAGGTGCCACCATTCATAATTGATCTGCCCATTTAATCCTTCTAACTTTTCACCTGCTGCTCTCAACTCCCTTTTGTAAACTGATAGTAGAAAAGCTTGCCCGCAACGCAAACGCACTCTCAGATGGACCACATAATCCCATCAGCTATGTTCTTTTTTTCCCCACTCAGGATGCATGTGTGTAAGTGGTGTCTTCAGTCAGCGCTTCTGACTCCTATCGACCTCAGGCATCCTTTTGTTTGCCGCTGCAAGGTTGACGTAGTGACCTTTGCCGGCCCTCGTGAGGTCATTGTTTCGCGCCTCTAAGTGCCTCCTGATTGTGGACACAATTCAGTGCTGATAATGTCTTCCAGATTCTCTCGCCCTTTTCACACTTGCACGGCAGCATGTCGGCACACATTTCAACACGACACAACACTTACGCAACGGTAACCGCTTGATTCTCAGATGGAGGAAGAGGAACGAAGGGAGCAGATGCCCTTGTATTGATGACAAGTGCGTTTACATTCACACATGCGCCACCATCCCAAGTCCCCACAGTCTCCTGTTGAAGACCCCCACACCCCACCACTATGGTTACTTGAGCTGTCAACAGATGGGTGAGCCCACAGTGTGAGTATTGATTTAGTCCGAGTTGGGAAAACAAACCAGGTGTCTCCTCTTCCTCTTCTACACCTTCCCCCAGCAACACCCCCATCAGCAGTTTCTATCGTACAATAAGATTGATCGTTTTTATTACATTTTGCAACTGCAGAAAACGTCTTTAATTACAAAATAAATGCAATAAAATAGAGATCGGGGTACTAGATTACTAATTACAAAAGTGAAATGAGTGAAATACATCAGTACTAGGCATATATGTCAAAGCTGCCCTAAAAGGACACCATTGAAAATTACACACACAAAAATTGGTTTTGTTATGATATTAATCATAACACACCCTCCAAAGTCATATCATTAATATTAACTGCAATTTGCTAAAAGATAATTATGATAAATATGAAACTCTGACACTATGTCTCCTGTGTTACCCTTTTGGAATTCAAATAAGTAACCTAATAGATATAAAAGAGATACTTTAGTGACTGCTCAAAACTTTCCATCTTCCTTGTACCACAACCCTCTGTTTCAAAATTGCTCTTGATCTGTAAATGGCAAACTTACTTACTGTTGGAAAGGCACTGCACAAATATTGGGGAGGGGGGGGATAATTTGATTAATTTCTACAAAAACACAGTTCTGGAGATTGCCATCTTTTATGTTCAAGTGAGGTGAGGTTAGTAAATAAATAAATAAATAACCTGGATGAGTCTGACAGTCCTCCACTGGAAGGCTTCAAATAGAATATGTTGGGGGAAAGGCAATGTTTTTGGGCCAATTCCTCAATAATTCCCTCTTTGGCCATCATCACTGGGGCAGAACTTTTTGTGTGAGGCCACAGCCAACATGGAAGCATTATGGTTGTTCCCAAAAGAACTTTTTTACGAGGGTGTGCGGTAGTCCAAATATTGGAACCGTTAGCATGCAGGTGCTCTTCCACTTTCCTTGCCTGCCAACATCTCGCATTTCCAACATGGCAAATCCTGTACTTACTCTAAAATCGCTCAACTGAACTTTGACAATGTCAGAATTTACTGATTGGAGGATTGTGGGAAACAAAACAGGAGAAAGAAAAAAAAAAGGCAAGCATTTTTGTCACTCATACTTTTTGTTGAAAAGAAACAATTTAGCCTCTTAACACTTTTCAACAGTTAACCCCAGTTGTGTTGTGGACATACTTTATACAGCACCCCGATTGCCTAACTCAAGGAAATCGATACGCATCGACAGATCCAAGGCCAGCGCTGGCCACAATTTGAGGATTGAGAATAAAACCTCTGCACCTATGGGATTAGAATAAGTACAGTAAATTGGATTTGGTGGATATGTTGATAGATTCTTCTTGGCACAAGAACAAAGAAAAAAACAAGGGAACTTTTGTCCATTTGGAAAGCAAATCATTTTCTTTTCAGAGAGCTCGGAAATACTTTTTGTTCTGGACATCTGAATTTTGAGGGTTATATACAACTACATTCAGTTTATAAATATTATACATGCCAATCAATACACAACCCCTGTTAATCTTGACAAATGTGTGATCAGGGGACTGAGTGTGTTAATTAAATGAATAACCCACCCAATTTCCTCATGGGGAAGTTCCTCAAACTGTGACAGTGCTGCTGGGTGCTTTAGACAAGATTTCCTATATAAAAACTTCAAACACACACCTGACTAAAGTTTTTTTTTTTTTTTAACTTTTCTGTTACTCACTTTCCTTTTGCATTGAAGCCACCTCTCAGCTACCATCTGCTCTTCTATTCAGTGTCCTCCAAGGCCTGCCATCCGAGGTCAGGCAGTGTGTGCATCTGTGTGTCGGTAGATAATGTCATGACCGGACAACCCCCTTCTGACGTACTTCAAAAACAATTCACTGAGATTTAACGCCGCGACCAGGCCGTCGGCATCTTTCAAGCTGTGTGGTAGGTGAGTGCCTGGAATTTATTTGTTTGCGTGTGGGGGTGGGGGGAGGTGTGCGTGCCATGTAAACTCTGGTGTGAGCATCAATCCATATAAACAGGAAAATTGTTCATGACTGCTGAGCTCTTTTATGTAAGTTGTGCTTTTTGCACCAGTTGGTCTTCAAAAATACAAATGTCTGGATTCAAGGAATGAACTATTAATTCATTAGATCCTAATCAAACCATAACACATTATTAAAGTTACATCTCTACTTTGTCGATACGTTCAACAACAAAAAATCCTCAAAGCAAGATTAGAATAATCTTATTTATATTTTATTTTGACTCTTGTTTTTGAAATTCAGCAGATTCCGATTCCTTTTTGCTTCTTCTTGGAACCTGAGAGTGACGGACCTCATTAGACGGACCTGCGTAACAGTTCTCGTCTCATATCTTCTTCTTCCATCACAAGAATGAACAACAACAAAACGAAACCCGTATCACAACTCTCGAGACCACTCGGTTGAGGTTGATGGGTCCCATCTCCTTGAGCGTGAACATTTGACTACCCTCCATCTGGGAAGCATCACGCACAGATTCTTGTTGACTCTGCGCGTAGACAGGGAGGAGGAGAAGATGACAGACAAGGAGGAGGCGGTGGAGAGGCAAGAGAAACCCTGTCATGTTTTCACAGATGGCTCATAAATCGGCAGTCTTGAAAAAAGGGGGCCGATAATATCACTTGATAGGTCAATGTAAAAAGATCAACAGATAAAGGTTTGATGGGTGGGACAGAGAGACCAAGTGCAGCATTAATGATGGATGTTTACATTAAGTGAAGCAAAACCAAATAAAACACATTAACATGTTAGGCCATGCGATGTCGACTTTATTTATTTCCCAAAATTACTTTTTGGGTACTGATTTATGTAAAAGGCTGACATTTTGTTGCATACTTCCTAATTGACAAATTTTGTTAGATTATATTATTAGGAATAATGTATAATGTTTATCGATGTGAAGAAGCTGATTGTTGTCATTATTTCTCAATAATCTAATGATCTATTGATTTCCAACTAAATTGGATAAAAAGAACGTCATGCAAGATGTCATGCAAAACATCAGCATGGCTCACATGACCTCAATTCAGAGTGCACCAAGGAAATAAATCCGGACTTGGATTTTTCTTTGGACTTTTCCCCATGCAAAACCTTTTCCAAAAGAAGAACCAGCCTCAACAAGAGACAGACATGGGATTGGACCCAGCTTCAACGATGACTCAAGCATCACAGTACACATTGTTGATCAACATGCTTCAAGTTTCCGAGCTGTTTAACATAAGACTAAAGGTTCCATATGAGTATACCCATAAACTGTTTTTAATAAATATGATGATGGAAGAAATTAAGACGGTATATTGCATTCAGATCTGTCAAACAATGTAACTGGAGACAATTACAGAGCCTCGATACGGGACTGCTGGATTAAATAAATAACGCTCGAATGGGCCAAACTATGTGCAAGAGAGAAAAATGTTGAAAAGGTGCAGAAATGGAAGCGGGAGACACAGTTAAATCGTTTGTTATGAAATGGGAAGATGAATGTTACGACTATAACAATCTTTCAGTTGTCTTTTTACTTTGCATGCAGAAGTGGTTCACACGGTAGTTTGGTTGAAATTATTTTCATTATTACAACTGATGGCGCCTAATGTTTTTATAAATGTATGCAATCAATCCAGCTTGTCAAGACAGCAAAATTACATTTGGAGACAAAATAGAGTATGTCACAGCTCAGATGAAGAATACCAAGCTTTTATTAAAGTCAGCTCATATTTGGAAAAGTTTCTGTGGCAATTGGACACGACATCTACTGCCATTCTCTGCGTAAGTACATTCTCATTTACATTATGTGAGTGATATAATAAGAGCTGGAAAGGTACACAAGTAGAACACACTGACAGATGGTTTCATAGTTTCTGTCTCTGTGAAAATGTTCCATTTATCCTTCAACGTGTTCTTATTAAGTCCAAAGCTGATATGAAGCCTACCTAACCCAGCTGACTGGGCAAGAGGTGGGGTGCACCCTTGATCGGACGCCAGCCAATCACAAGCCACTTACAGACAATCATGCACATGGCCAATTTGGAATCTTGGGAGACAAAAAATGTTGTGCAAGAACTGGTGGAATGTACAAATTGATAGGGCAAAATTGGAACTTGGGACCTTTTGACTGTGCTACGAACTTACTAACCACTAGTGCACTGTGCTGCCGTTTTCAACAATACAAAGTCCATTCTGCCTCTTTCTGTTTATGTCTTCACTGGTGGATTTAGACATCCATGTTTATGTCATATGGGTCCAGCTGTGCACAGATCACTCAGAACAAATGGTAGAAATCTGAATGGTAGCAGAACACAAGGTAGAATGACAATTGTGTTGTGGACCAATAAATAAGCCATTTAAATATGGAACCATTTAAACAAGATATCTTTGGCTGTCTATTGAAACAGTTACACTCTATGTTACCTCAAAAGAATTTGTAGCAGGATGGATTTATATCCGTACCATAGCACCTGCAAGGCTGAGCAAGACCTTTGTGTCAGGGTTGTGACCTCATCTTCATACCAGCAGGATTTCTTCACTATTCCAGAAGAGCCGGCATGCGCATGTTGCGTGCATGTGTGCGCCTCTGTGTGGTACTTAAAGAAAACCTGTGTGTGCGTGCTCCAAAGCTAACAGAATTGAAGCTGATGAGCCAGACGTCCATCCCATTAAGGCCTCAAAGTCCACAAGAAATTTACATCCCAAAGACAGCAGCGACCAATGCAGGTTTTCCACACTTTAATTCCTCAAATGTTGTGCAAAACCAAGCAAAGAGTGAAATGTGGACAACGTGTGAGAGCCAATTCAGCTTTAATTTGCCAGAGTAGAAAAGCTTAGCAGAGGGAGATGTTCTTTAAAAGGCTGCCATGTCAACCTGATGTTTTCAATTTACCTTTTATGGGGTTTTTTTTTGCACGCTTGGCTTCCTTGACATTGGCAGATAAATTAAACTTGTCAATTTGAAAGCGGCCCCTCAATCGCTCGTCGCCATGGGACTGTAAGAAAGGGAGGAGAAAATAGCATATGCGGTTCCCTCGTATCTTTCCGCCGAGAATCTCCAAGATGAATTAAACTGTCTCAAACCGATGAAGACTTCATATGCAGACTGTGACAGACATCATCCTGATGTTTTCATAAGTGATGGGGGGGGGGGGGGGGGGTTGTGTTCACCAGCAATCTTCACAGAACTGATGAGATCGCTCTGAATGCGTTGGTTAGGTCAGTGAGTATTTGGCTTGGGAACTGGAAGGAGGCAGATTGAAGATTCCAAAAATTAAAAAAACGTGAGGGACCCACATTGGGAACAGCAGATTCAAGGTCTCAGTTTTCAGCTGGATATTCGAAAGTAAAGAAGCCATGCTTGTGTGTGATTAGTAGAGAACCATCGATCATCTAAAATTGTATTTTGAAAAACATTTTTACTCAGATCTACTAGATAATGTCGAATAATAGCTTCATGTTTTTAACGACATCAACTTGTCAAGCTTCACAGATTAAGTTGTGCTTTTGAAGTGCATCCAAGCTGGTAATGTGATTACTTTTGACACTTGCAGAGAATGCTCCTGTGAGAAAATTGGCTTGAACACCATTGTAACTGCTCATTATTGAGCTGCAACAAGACCTTACTCTTAACGTTTATCAGTCTTGACTTCAAGATATCACATTGCAGCAAAACTGCATGGTGCTGTCTATTATAGTTACAACTGATGCATGTATGTATATATGTATATATGAATGTGTGTTACACACTATTAACACATGCACATGAGAGCTTATGGTGCAGCCTATCCAATTAGAGAATGAGTTTTGATTGCCACCCATTTAAATGGCTCCCTGTGAGAAAAGAATCGTGAGCTCCTTGTTTGATTGTGCAACCAAAGAGGGGACCAGTGCTCCAGTCCGCCCTCTCCTTTCTCAGCAATCCTCAATAGTATACAGTACACACATGTTCTGCCCTAGACAGGTTCTGAAACCATGACAACAGGGTCAAATGCAAACCATGCTCTTGACAAATCTATGAAAAAAGGAGCTAGAATCAATGCGCTTTTCAAGCTGGGTACAAGGACAGAAGAAGAGGAGAAGGGTGGCCATTTTTGCTTTTGTCTAAAAAAAGCATCCATTGAGTTGCACTTGGTGGGATGCCAGATTCTCTCCTCCACAGGCGGGCACCAGCTAAACTGGATTAGTCAATGAGAAGCCTTTCTAGCAGAAGCCACAAACTAGGAGAACTTCAAACACATTCAGGATGTGAGCAAATTCTTATTCAGATGGAAATGTCTTCATCATTCCCTCTGGCGCCTTTCGTAGCTTTTTAACTGTATGTGGAGTACAAAAAAATTAAAGTTTTATATCCTTTGCCCTTTAGAAGTTTGGATAGCAGTAAAACTAATTAAATGTATTCTGGTCCTCCTTGCTCTAAATAGTTTTCCACTACTTGAAAGCAAAATTATATACATAAATATAGTTTTTTTTTTTTATTGATTCAAAACCGGTACAGACAGAGTGACTTGAAAAAAGTATTCATATCTACAAACTATATTTTAATTCAGATTTTATACGGTCAACCAGCTCAAAATATCAATGTTAATTCTAGGAAAAAAATAAATGTTGATTTTAGGCAAAAAAATATGGTGTGCATTTGCATTCAGCCTCCTGCGTCAATACTTTCTTGTTACAGCTGAAAGCTTTCAGGGAATGTCTCTAACAAACTTCCTGGAAGATGAATCTCGTTTCCAATATCGAATCTATGCAGCCTCCAACATTTCTTTCGTCCAGAATCAGCCTGTATTTAGCTCCAACCATATTCCTCTCAACTCTGACTGACATTCCTGTTCGTGCTGAAGTTGATCAATAGAAGCTGACCAAAGCTTTTAATCAACACTTGGCCTTAATGTGATCTAAAAAGTGATATACACAACCCTCGGGAGAATCTCCACGTTGATGAATGTGTGTTTATATGGCACGTTATGATTGCCCTCTATAGACCCGAGTGTGATTGTGAACTACTGTTTATCCAAGCACAGAGGAGGAAAAGCCTTCATGTGTCCTGCCACCATAAAACGCAACTCAGCAGCAGACTCAAGCACAATAAACCATTGAGTGCCGTGCAATCTCCTGACAGAGATCACAACTTTACAGCGGGGATCTGCTGTTGTGTGAGATTACTCAAAAGATTAGTCTGTGTTTATTTGGGTTCATTTTTACATGGGGGAGAATTAATATTGTGTTTTTGTTAGCCGGTTTTAAGTGCTATTTCATACACGCTGATGAAAGAAGGTTGTGATGAAAGTCAGCAGTATGCGTATCGTAAGATCTTTAGCCGAAAGGACAGAAGTTTTCAGCAGAACATATGTTATGTTAGTCCACTCAAGTTTATTCAATAACTATTTTAACAGTTAAGATTAATTTATAAGGCAAAAATACTTCAGCCATGGCAGGAAACTGCATAATGTGTCAACAAAATGGAAAAATAAATAATGTTTTTCTACTAGCTCAGATGTTTCAACATAACCATGTGATCAGATATCACGTGGAGCCTTCTTATGGGAAAAGAGCCATACAGTATTTGCTCACTTTGTAGTTGTTCATCGTTTAAAGCCAAGCAATCAGGGATGACCACATGGAGAGAAATGGAAAAATCCGCAAAAGTCTTGTAATGTTTAGTAATTGTCCAAGGTCAAGCCTTTAATGGACTTTGAAATTTTATTTGTGTAAGATAGCAGGTGACACAGAACACTTACCCTCCTCAAATACTCATCTGCTCTCAATCATATCCTTCATCAAGGCAACCATTTGTGCACGCTTGTCAATCAAGACGGGTCCAGAACAAAGAGCAGGCAGTCCAATTGCCTGTAACCCTACACAGGTACATGAAACAGTGAACTCTGACCCCACGTGCAATACAAGTGGCGGTGTCGTTCCACGGGTCTTTGGGAAACGTGCCAAACACATTCCCAGCTTGCGTGTTTGCCACTTTGACATTTTAGAGCTGAGGAGGCTAAAAGAAATGTGACCATTTTCAAGAATGTCAGGATATCTCAGAGTTGTGATAAGTGAAATGAAATGATAACTAATGAGACAGGAAGCAGAAGATCTTTCTGTTACTAGGAACGATTTGAGCAGTTGAGTTGAATTTCACCTGAACTGGTACCCAAATCCAACTTTATTATTTGACTGAAAGGGTTCAGACCTATGCAGAATATCTTTGTCTCCTTTTTATGGTTCTTGTGTACGTTCAAATAATGACTTCAGTTTGAATACTATAAATGGTCTTGTGACATCACAGCACTTGCATGAAACTCTTTTCCATTCTATCACACAAACCTAAAACGTAACATGCGGTAAGCCTGTAAATATAAGGGCATCATAAAATATGCAGTATTTGACTTAAATGACAAAAAACTACACCCCCTTGCCAGAGATAATAAACGACTATTATATTGCAACGGAGGACTGCAGTCTTATTGGCTAAATGTTGCGTTATTTCTCAGCTTGTTTACTTGCACCGTAAAAAACTAACAACACATTGTTGGTGTCATTAGAGAAGGTCAGTTCCAGCCAGCACATTTACAGTTTACCAGATCAGTTTAAGCTCCCTCCTCTTGGTGGCAGTTTTAGTGCACCCTACTTTGGCTAATTCTAAACACCCTCTCAAGTTTATGGTTTACAACAGGACCTGCCACTTCTTCACCACCGGCAGCACGGGCCTGTAAAGGGATTTGGCGTATGAATTCACAACCACTCTTAAGCGCTTGTATGGTTTTATTGAGCATGATAAGGGCTGGGTGGGGGTGCCAAAGGGGCGTCATGTTCTGGCAAGAAGACTGCTTTTCAGTTCCAGCAGAGAACTACAGACAATATGCATTGTAATGTGAATGTTAATGGACTTGCAGAGACAAACCCAATTATGCACTTGCGTAGTGTTGCTAAGAGTTTTAGTCTCTTCCTTCCAGTTTTACGATGAATCGTTTCAGTCGGTTGATTTTATGTCATTTAAAACTATGTTTAACATTTTCAACACAGAAAATGGCTTTCGCCAAAATTGGTATTTGACCTAACAAAGGGTGAAGGTAAGATTTCACGACTAAGCACGAGGACTCCAGCATCTACATACGCATCACCACTATAATATAAGATTTTTATATTATTGTGGTTACCACTATAATATACGTTTTTTATATTATTGTGGTTGCTTTTGAGGGGTCAATTTATTATTATCATTATTATTATTATTATTATCATTATTATTATTATTATTATTATTTGTACAAATTATTATTGTTGCCAAGTGTGGATTGTTGCTAAGTTGATCAATTAACATTAACAATGTAAAAACATCTAACTTGAACATTACCTGCACAGTTAATAAATGTTTGATGATGGTGACCTTCAGGATTCCACTGAAAAATGCAAACTGGAAAAGTAGGCCATTGTATTCTCATGCAATGGGCCTCCGTAGCCTCGTATAAAGAATCGAGCACTAAAATAAAGTGTTTCCATTTGTTCTTCATCCAACGGGCACATTAAGTTAACTCTTTGGTCATTATTATCCTCTTAAATAACCCAGAGCTCCAGCATTTGCATTGCAACTTGAATACATGCAAACTTTCCATTGAGCAAGAGAGAGAGACAGAGAGAGAGGGAAAATTGGCACAATCATCTGATATGCAGAATACAAGATTAGTCTAACAGCAGGAAGCTTGAAAGGGAGGTCACATAGACGTGTGTGCGGCAGATGGTGAGGAGACTTCAACAATAATATAAAAGGGGCACATTAACATGAATCATGATTAGATTTTTTTTTTATAGTGGCAACTGTGTGCTGATCCCCAATAAACATAAGGTTAACTGTGATTGGTTAATTCTATTCACACACATATCCCAAGTTACAAGCGGGTGTGCACACTTTTGCATTATTTGAGTTATGTTATATTTACTTCCCCTCATTCAGATTTTGTTTCTATTGAGTTGTATAGGTCACAATACAGGTTGTAAAATAATTTATACCAGTCTATTTTTTTTTTATATGCACTATATTGTATACTGTCTTCATCGTGTACTTCACATTTTCATTCCATGAAACCAACATGCCATCCAACAGCTGATCCACAGTAACAATGGGATGTTTCTTTCAGCAGCTTGCAAAAGAGGTACAGACAGACTGGAAGAGTCACAGAAAGTCGCAGAAGTAGACGTTTGAACTTCATTGGTCGACTCATAAATCAAACACCTGCTGAAGACAAAAGGTTACAGAAGGACAGATTAAGTTCGCCTGAATAAATTATCAAACATTTTAGGCTCATTCTGACAAAGAGAACGCAAGGAAAAAAGGAGTCAAAGAATTTGCGCCAGACTTTCTCCTTGACCCCTGCCAAGCTTTTACAAGTGAGGAAGTCTCTCCTGACTCGCCACTGCTCCCTCCTCCTTCTCCTCTCCTCCTATGCTGGGACACCCCCTCTGCCCTCCTCTTCTGAGAAAGTGGGTCTCCCTCCTTCCCCTCTCTCTCTCTCTCGCTCTCTGACTCTCCCTCTCATCGAGGTTTTAACACAATACGGAGCTGGCGGCCTCAGTAGTGCCTTGGACTGTAGCAGACGGAGCAGCTTGAGCAAGTACCAACATGGACGTCAAACTTCTGCCACTGATGCTTCTGTTGGCCGTGGTCACACATGGACCTACAAGTACCGGTAAATTAGAATCAAGCAGGCTTTTATGATTATTATTATTTTACAGATCTACTGTGTACTGTAAGACCTTTCATTTGTTAGTCTGAACTTGACATTTTTTTATAAGACTGTATTTGTTATTCTCATTATTATTATTTTGAAATGGCTGATATGCCTCAAGAATATTATAAAATCTCAAATGTGAAGTATTTTTTAACGTCTGAATATTGATGGTCAAATTGTAGCCTTTTCTCTTATTATTATTATTATTATTATTATTATTATTATTATTATTATTATTATTATTACTTAAAATTCATGATTCTTTGCTTAAATAAATAAATTCCATCCTATGATGTATATAATCACATATGCTGCATTTATCAAGAGTGGTATTTCCCAATAATTTTCTCGCACAATTTGTTTTGAGGTTTTTGCATAAAAATTATGTATGCTAGATTTTTTTTTTAACAGGACACCAAATGGTTATCTAACAAAGTTGCATGTTATCAACTTTGTGGCCCCGCTTTAGTGTCACCTTATGTCCCTTGCCAGGCGTCAAATCAGACTGTTGAGCTGCCTGACCTGCGCTTCTGTTAATCTTGTTGTTTCTTCCCTGCTAACACCCCCACATTGCATATTAAAGACTTGTGTGCATTTGGCTTTTCTCTTTGCTTTCTTTTAATTAGCTTCTAATTAGGGATAAACAACACGCTAGTGATAGCTGTGGTTGCTCATTTCGGGCGCCGGAGCTGCGTGTTGCATAATGATCCCCTCGTTTGCATTAGAATAGGGTGTCGGCATTAGGCTTATATTACTTGGGTCTTTGCCATTTGTGGTGGCACATTTGGTATAAGTCAATTATGTCACTATCAATAGCTGGTTGGTCATAGTTACACTAGGTGCACCTGCTTTATTTGACTTATTTATTCAAATGTATTGTGCAGTACCTTGTTAAAAAACAAGGACTACATTGCAAAATGTTTCATTTTGAAAAGCCGTCATTTTGGACCAATCCGCAAGCTGTATTAAGGAATGCGCTTATCATACTTTGATGTTTGATGTTATCAGATTGCATCTGCAGTAGTGCACCGGGCCCCGCGAGCTTCCATGCTGGTGGCACACGGGTGATTTGTAATCATTTTAAGAATGTACTTAGAGTGATTTCCACTGAGGCTGTGTGAGCTGCAGAGGGCTCTTTTATGAAAGAGGACGACATCAGAAATTGTGTGTTGAGGACCCTTTAGTGAGAGTGGTCAGGCTGAATGCGTTCGGAGTGAAAAGCTAAAATTCTGTGGTGTGTGTGCGGGCGTGGAAAAAAGAAAGCGGTCAAAAAGGGACTAATCTCTTTTTAATGAACGTGTTGTCGAGAGCAATAGTACGTAAACTCGTATGTTCCCATGCTTTGGAAAGATGTGAGAGTCGATTAAACACACTTCTAGCACAGAAGTCAGGATGTAATGACATCACCGTTTAAGAGATTAATTCTTTATAATTTCCTTATTCCTAATTCTTTTAACGGAGTGTCTTTTTTTAATTTTTTTTTATTAGAGACATACAATACAAAGTGGCTTTTGATTGCCTAAAAAGAAGACGCTAGTTCTGCAGTGTTCTTTGCATATTGTCTTCCAATTTTCAAATTTTCTATTTGATGTGTTTGCAGCAAAGCCCATCAGTCTGGTGGAGAGGTGTTGGTGTCGTTCTACTCTCAACACGGTTCCCCAGCGCTCCATCAAAGAACTCAAGTTCCTCCACACACCCAACTGTCCATTCCAAGTCATGTGAGTATAGCACTATAGATATTTGTTCCTGTAAGAATTCCAGGTAGACGCTATTCTTGGCCACATAGGTATTAGTAACACTGAAATGTTGTGAAGGTTTTTCAGTCCAGCTTCATTGATCTGTAGTTTTAATTCAAGTAAAAGGTTAAATCAGCTAAGCAACGACGTAAACAAAACATGCTGTATTTGTTACTTGAACGTAAAATAGTTGGCTGGGCTCGGACGATGTGAAGGAAACGTTATCCATCCAGCAGAACAAGCTGGAATATATAAATTCAAATATATTACACATGAGCGCTATATCACAAGTTGCCAAGTGGTGGGGAATTTTTGGATATGCTGGTAGAAATGTAGTGCTTTTGTTTAGTTTTGTGTGTTTGTTTGTTTGTTTGTTTGTTTGTTTGTTTGTTTGTTTGTTTTGTGTGTTTGTTTGTTTTTTGGGTGGATATTGACAAATGTGATAAACAGAACAGGAACAGTTGTCATATCTAGATATACGTACGTTCCTGCTTTGCCAAGAGAATTCTTTAGTCTTACACAAACTGCTGCCATGCACATATTTAACAGGATAGCAACTTTTGGAGCTTGCATTTTGATGTCTAGATTGTGCAAGGAACCTTAATTCAACTTAAGTCCTTCCCAAACAATGTCATGAGAAGATGTGGGAAAAAATGCTTGATTAAATGCAATGAAGTGTGAAATACTAAGATTGACTGGAGACCAGCCCAGGTTGTCAATCACAGCTGACTTCAGATGAAAGTGTGTTTGTTTGTATACTATGCAAAAGATATAGTTTGAGAATTATAAATACAAAGTTACCTATTAGTTGTGAATTTCCCCATATCTAAAGGATATCATTTTTTTCAAAATATAAACTTTTCTTGCTTAAGCTTCCAAATATTTTCCTATTCAACTAATCCAAGAGATTTTATACAGTTCTACAATGTACATGTAACAAGCCTGAAATGTAGAAATTGTTGTGACAAGCAATGCACACTGTTAATGGGTAATTTAATGTCTAATGCTACAATACTAAACTGAAAAAAACATTTTGTCAAGTGATTGAATAAAAAAATGTGGATCCAGATAAATTTTAAGTCTACTTAAAAAAATGAGTTAATTAAATCTACAGTTATTTTCCTTTTTTTTTTTCCTTTTCATTTGCTGTAAGGTGTTTAAATCATCCATAAAGAGACTACTTCAAACGGTTGCACTCCGAATTAAGAAAAAAATGACGGCCGAAGCTTGAGGGGGCTATTTATGTTTTGCAAAGGAAGCAATAATTAAGGGTCAAAGTGATTACCTTTGTGTTTCTGCTGACCCCCTGCGTCCCTTTTCCACTTTCTCCTTTTTTTTTTTTTTTTTTTTATCTGCCGCCTCAGACCGCACAGCAAGGCTGAGTATAATGTCACTGATCTGGAACACATTAACTCAAAAGCCTCATTCATTAGTTTTCTATAGAAAATCAGGTGGCAGGAGGCCTCAGCCAAAAGGCGAAAAGGCTGCCAAATGAGGAGGAGGTGACTTGTGACTCTATGGAGCGTGAATGAATGGCAAAAGGTCACAGAGGACACAGAGAGATGCGACCGGCCCAGAGGAGTCAAGAAGTCATTTCGGCGAGGTGAGAGGAGAGGAGAGGAGAGGAGAAAAACATCTCGCTCCTGAGATATCGCCACTGAGGCACATGAAAGCACGTAGAGAAACATTATACTTCTCTGTGACCCGCCCCCCCCTCCCCTCGCCCTGGCCAACAGTCTCCCGCCATGCTCCCCAATATGACCCCCGCATCTCCTTCCCACTCATCCCAGCATGCTGTTGGTATTAACTTGCTGTGAAGTAATTACTACCTGCTGCTTGTGGATCACCAGCCCTCAAACTTGAGCCAAGTCAATTAGAGGTGACTTGCTGGCCCAGACCAGCAGACAGATAAAAGGGGACAGAAGGGATTCTCGGAACACATCAAAAACAGGATGGAGGTCCCAAGCGGATGGACATGCCATCCCCCCAATAAAAGAAGAGGAGAGAAAATAAACACAGATCCAGTTACGGAGCTGCTGACATGTTAGTTTGAGGGATTGGATGCTCCTTGTCTTTTCAAAGTGAGATGCCATTTGCTCGTGTGAGGTGAGGAACACAGAAGGTGGTCGGTTAAAGCGAGATGGTGTTTCATTTGTGGAGCAGTGTGATGGAGATATGGAAGGAAGAGAAAGACTCCCCTCGAAGTTGCTAGTTCTCACACATGACCTTTTGTCACAAAGGTGTGACACACATGTTGAGAGCCGAGCCGCCTGCCCCCGACTTGTGTTGCTACAAATCTTCACCTAAATATTTACACATGTTTTCATCACTCATGGGGATGCTCACACACACACACATGCACACACGCACACCCACCCACACACATAGACACACTTGGACCACAACAATAGTAATCAATCATACTATGGAAACACATTGATGTCCCAGAAATATCAGTCCACAACTTGGCTTTAAATTCACATTTTCAATATGTTCAATTATTTCTCCATTAGAAGAAACAAAAATAGTAAAAAGAATAAAGATGTTGAGAAAATGGATGAATGGATATATTATATAAAATAGTAATATTGGTTCAAATATCTCAGAAAGAAAAAAGATTTCTCTCTTTTGCCACAATTTGAAGTGATAAAAGTCAAAGCACACATTTCCACCAAAATAAAAATAAGATAGTAATAATTGTGGAACTTTAGTTTTCTTGGGACCGCACCTTGTAGGAGGATCTATATCTTAAAATGTATCTTCAAGATAACAGAGAACTTAGATGGATATTTTCCATGTATTGATTGGGAAAATGCCCCTTTTCTTCTTTTGGTACATGAAAGAATTGGGTTCGAGCACTCTCAGACAATACTGTTTTAAATGACCCTAATTTGTATCCGCTAATTATTTGGTTCAATCACAGTTAAATTGAACCACCGGTCAGATCAAAAGAAGTTGCCAAAGTCAAAGTTTACATCAAGCCAATGTGCACAGATGTTGTCGACTCTGTGCAATATCACACAAGCAGGCAGGAGATTAAGCCTTGAGGAAAAAAAAATAAACTTCAACGCGAGAGAGTTTTTTTGATCTACTCGCACACTTTCATCTACTTGATCTCCTTCTGAGCCCAAACGGTGGCAACCTGCATATTTTCTTTCAAATATTAATATCATATTGTTAACAATCAAATACAAATGCATAAATTAGATATACTCCTTGTTATGCGTGGTCTATCTTTACGAGGAGACATGGTAAACCAAGCTTTGAGGCGCAAAAAGCACATTTAGAAGGAACTACAAGCAGACCTCCAGGGCCAGATGATGTAAAGGTGACCGGGGCGATCATGGTCCAGTCACACATAAATCGCTGCATCTCAAATGTTTCCATGTGAGATGTGAGTGAGCCACATGAATGAGAGGAGCCGCTATGTTCACACCCACAGCAGCGCAACCACCCATTTCAAAATACGATCAACACCCGGTCTGAAACAAATCCGTGTAGATTTACGCAGCGGTCCATGCCAGTCATGGAAACAGAACTAGATGAACATATTTCTCTCTTTTTTTTTTTTTTCTCTAATGCAGCTGCTCTTCAGTGGAAACAGAAAAGTGTTAATTTCTCACAGCTGGCCAGGGGTTGACAACCTGTCATGGTCAATGAGCATCACATTTACAGCTCACATGTGTTGGAAGACTCTGTCTCTGAGGCAAAGAGTCCCTTTTTTTTTGCCCCAAATAAAATACATTAATTGTCATCAAATAAAGAATCCTTGTTTAAATATTTTAACTTTTGAAAGTTTGATGTCACAGCATCCTGGAAACAGTTCTTCCACAATGTGAGTTCTTCAAAGATGAAATGGTGCATATATTCCATATTTAGTCAAGGATATTGTAATTTATAAGCAACAGATAAGCTAAAAATGTCCACAACCAGCACATAAACCTTTAAGTGTTTACGCAGCAGTAGGTCATTAACATTACCTTTTATCACCTTACTACATGATAGTATTTATTAACCAATTGGGAGTAACGAAATTCATTCAAGTGGAAAAAAAACACATAATGCAGTTATAAAACAGTCCGTCTTGTGCATTTGTGGATCTCAGTGTTCCAACGCTTAGAGTTGATCTTGCCAAAGAAGCTTTTAAAATGTATCTCTTTTGGCTTCACTGCAAATTTATAGGCAGAGGGTGCTCCGTAGACAATGTAGTGTTGAATTGCTGTCAACAATAAACCTGATTTACGTATACAGGACATCAAAAACACACACTTCACATGTAAACTTGAAGCAATTGGAGAAGTCAAGAGGCCTTTTTGTGGGTCAAACTTGACGGTAATGTGCATTCTTCCGTGAGCATACGTCATGTCAAGAAAATAAACACTAGTAAGTCAATATGTGGAACACATAGGCCTGCAGAGAAGACAATATTTATGACTATTTGTCTGTCTGTTTAAGTTAATGGTACATATACTCCTTCATGAAGGATAATGTAAGATGACGGGAACATACAGTTTGCAGAGAAGACAATATTTATGATTATTTGTCTGTCTGTTCAAGTTAATGGTACATATGCTCCTTCATGAAGGGTAATGTAAGTTGACGGGAACATACAGTATTCCTTTTTCTTTTTCTTTTATCTATGGCTGCCTGAATTAGTTAGAAAAAAAATGAAAGTACAATTTTAATTCTGGGGTGTGTAAGTTTTTCTTTAGTTTCTTTAGGAGTCAATTACTAGTTCACTGAAAATGATGTCAGATTAGAGGAAGGTGCTATTTTTTTTTTGTCTGGTTAATAAAGTAAACCATTTGGAATAGACAGGATTTTATCATTTGCCATTGCCTTCCATTGTGACTTGAATAGCAAATTGAGAGAAAAAAATTGTTTCTGCAATTTAATTTAAAGTGTAAATAAAAAAAAAAAAAGAAGAAATCAAATTAGTTGTCAGGTATTGCAAATTGCAGTCAAAGCTGTACCCCATTCATAATCCAACCCTCTTTGTCTCCATCCCACAGTGCCAAACTGAAGAGCAACAGGGAAGTTTGCATCAACCCAGAAACCAAGTGGCTGCAGCAGTACTTAAAGAACGCCATAAACAAGTAAGAATAAAAACCACTCTCTCTCTTCGACTGGGCTTGCGCATCACTGACCAAGACAGACATGAATAATTACAATTTAGAGCCGACGCAGAACAAATAAACCACCGATACAAATTGCTGCTTCACCATCTTGCTGGGAATTACTCCTTGAAAGCAATGACTTGGTTGATGTAAGCCGCCTGAATTATCATCTGTGAAATGATGTGCATGTAGTTAAGATGGCTGATAAATCTGTCTGTGGTGCGCCTGCTTCCTCCTTTCTCATAACCTTGTGTCTAAGCATCACAGGCGTCATCACTGTGTTCATCATCATCAGCTCACATGCCCGCCGCACTTAGTAATACACTTAAACACAAAACTAGTATGTCCAATGGAGTTTTAAATACATGCTCCGCAAAAATTATCACCACTAATTGCACATTAACAGCAGATTTGCCATGGCCGCGGGGCAACACCGGGGGAGGAAAGTTTGGAAGGTCTAATATCAGTGGCAGAGCATTCACATTTTAACAAGCCATGTTGTTAAAATGTTCACATTCCTCATAAGCAAAAGTGTCTGCTGGTGATTATTGCCAGGCTGAATGCCTGATACTCGAAACACTACGAAAGCTTATGTTGGGAAAACAAAACAAGTCATGTGGATGTACAAGGAGTCAGTTGTTTATGCATGACTTGCCTAAATAGTCAAATATTTGTCAGCATTAAGCAAAACATATAAAGCTAATTATACCTTGTAAATATTTGTTTTAAAGCAACAACAACAAACGTTTAATGTGTTTACAAACAAATCCCTGAATTCACCTGGTTTCTTGCCCGGCCTTTAAACCGAAATGAGCAGCCACTACTTCTCAAGTGATTTGAACAAAAAGAAAAAAATATGGGGCTGATTTAACAAGGAGAGTTATTTTGGCTCAGTGCAGCCCAGAATTGTTGAGGGAATTACTGCTGTCAACTTTGACTGTCTCTACATGAGACCCTACATGTTTGGCATCACATGTTGCGATATAGTATCAAGCATAACATTTCCCAGTGTGTCAGATGAGAAGATTGTGCTCCAGCCTGGGAACAGATCCATATTATTTATTTTTATTAGTGCACTTCACATGTGTCCATGATACGCATTTCTAACCCCACCAATGGTGTTACACTGTGAGAGATGACCTAAAACACGGAATGTGACATGAAACACAAAATAGTGCCCTACCGAGAATGAAGAAAATAATTTATTTGGTTCCCTTGCAAGGAGCATGGCTGCACTTTATCTCATCGCTCTTTTCATGTTAGATTACATCAACTGTATATTCCTTGTAAAAAGAGAAAAAAATCATACACGTTACACATGAATGGGAATTTTAAAAAACAAAAATAAATACAATTTTTTTTAAATAAGGATAAACATAAATCAAATTAAATATCAATCAATATAGAAAAACCCTCTGCTCTCATTTATGTATTTCTTGTCGCAGTATGAAATCCAAAAGAAAATGTTATTTATATTTATTGATATAGATTTTGAACATTACAGATGGGTGAATAAGTAAATATCAGAGAACGGAATATAATCCGTAAAGTATAATCTGGGCAATCACGTTTTGTTAGCTTTGGTTTCTGCAAAGGAAAGCATATTATTTGCCAGTAAACATGTTTCTAACTATGTGCGCAGGGTGAAAAAGTCAAGAAGACGCAACAACAAGAGGAACTAAGTCTGAGGGATGTTGGTCAAGCACCCTTGGGTCCAACCAGTGTACCTCCTTTCCACTGCTATGGATGTATGTAAACACGCTGTATGTACCTGTCCACCTCTCTGGACTGCTTGCACAAGAAGCACTTCACCGCCAATTTGTGCCACCCACCACAGGCTTCTCTGGATGTCCGCACAGTCCCACCCGTAACCCCCAAACCCTCCACGGTAGCACCAAGTGCGATTAAAACCTGTCTTGCAACAATTGATGCAAATAATGTCACTTGTGTTTGTGTGAGTGCTGGCTGATCAGCTCAAGAGTGTGTGTGTGTAGAAAAAGGCATTTTGAATTTTCTCTTTGAACAGATTTACGGGTAATGATTTTGCCCACCACCTTATGTCAAGTGTCCTTTAGTCATTTAGGATTATAATTTGTATCATTTTTATAGGCGGGTCACACTAACACAACTTTCTCAAGATCTTTTGAAATACTTGATTTGTGCTATCATCAAGAATGTCAATTATCCACTAAGTAGATATATTCCGACTTTCTGCCTTATGTATGTGAAAATGGCACTATTTTTAAACACTATTTTCTAGGAATGACAAACATGCCGCAAAGCACTGGTTCATGTGGTGCTACACATTCAGGAAGCATTTTTATTATTCATACGGTTTGTACTGTTTAGATCATGCAAAACTATAATCAACTCATGTCTTTATTTTTGGGAGTGTTTCTTAATGGTCTGATGTAAAGTTGAAATAAGAGAAAAAGATGATGAAGAAAATGGAACAATGGAGTTTTGGTGTATGTATCGTGTGGTAAAGCAGCTTTTGCTGATTGAGCATATCAGTAGAGACCAAATATTTATTCAGTGCATCACACAACAAGATGAAACCTCAACTATAAGATCAGAATTCCTAATCTGCTAAAGTTTTTTACTGTTTGGAGACATTTGAGCAAGTTGACTGCAATATTCTTGGATGAGAATCGATGGGCAAGTTGGCTATATCAAACATCTGAACAGCTTGTCAAAAAAAGGGAATGTTCGTGATGGCCAAGAGAACGGTTTGATGATCTTTTATCATACATAAAAAGAAATATTTTTGAGCCACTTTATTATCAAGTGCTATGTCTTGTTAATGTTACAATGTTTTTATTTTTATATTGTGTAAATACTCACTGAATGCTTTTTAATACAGAATACAGTACAGTAAATATTAAATGAAGGCTAAAATGTCATATTTCTGTCATGCATTAGATTGTGGATACAATTTGTCATTTCTCGCACCAGAGGAATTCAATTTCTTCTTAGAATGTGAAAAGTCAGCCAAGCCAATTAAATTCTGTCCTCCAATTGTGTTTTTGTTCTCTCTGCTTTCATTTATTCAACAGCGCTGGTGTCCATCTAAGGATTCCACTGTTGCATCTTCTTTTAATCCGTCCAACAAATTGAGAATTAAAGTCAATATTACTATTCAAGACATATTTCAGCACAGCCACACCAAACACTTGATTAGCTTTGAAAACCTTTCCTATTTATATTTAGTGTCAGCACAACCTGTGAGGCAAAGCAGAGCCAAAACTGTGTTTTGCGATCCAACATGTGCTTTCTATTAGGACACTCCCAGCACCCCATAGACTTTCCTCTCTGGTTAACTATTCACATACTACATACTGGCGGTTGTGGTCTTTGTTAACTTTATTTGTTATGTTTGACAATTGGCGGGCTGCTTGCTAACACATGCTATAATCCAATTAGGTGGCAGCCAGCAGTGCAATAAGCATTCTTAGTAAGTAAGTGTGATAAATATGAATGGGCTATCATTTCAGGTCATAATTCGGCACCACAATAATGAATCAATCTGTGACTCTACAATGCCAATAACAAAATATGAATTTGAGAGGTAATGTGAGCACCTTGTGTTCATATTTGGTGGCCTTTTTAAAGAGAAAAATAGATTTTTTTTTTAAAAATAAAAGAGTGTAGGCGCGCATAGATTTCACTAATATTGCAAAGAGCAATTACTAATATACTGTATTAAACAGACATCAATGCCTATTTTAACCATTCCAGTATATCGCTGTATCACAATGTTTGGGATGACACTTTGTGTATTTCTTACTGTATATTTTTTTTAACACTGTTTTGCATTTACTTGTTAGTATGCAAAAATAAGTGGGCATCATTTGGACACCAAGAAAATGTGAAATAATCTTTGTAATCTGCTTATGACACATTTTTTAAATATATCTCGTGTATTAGCAGCATTTGTATTTTGTCTGTAAACCATGAGACAGTATTTTAGCGAGCATACGCAAACCACTTTTTCAATAAAGACACATGAAATTAATGTTTTAGTTTTATTGCATTGTTGTTGTTTCCATATTTATTCTCTCTGACACTAAAATGAGGACATTTACAATAAACAAAAATATATTTAGTCCAGATGGGCGGGCCTAAAGATTTAATTTTGAAGTAAGACCATGTACACGCTGCAACATACCCTTTCACGGATATCAAATCAAAAACACTCTTGCTCTGAAAAAGCTCTTGCTATAAATTTAGTTTTACTCCTTGGCAAACTGTTGCTATGAGTCAGTGCCTCGAAAGCCATAAACCTCACAGCACATCACTGATCCTGCGTATTTCTCTGTTTTCAATTCTTCTTTTTTTTATTTTGATAATGAGAATAGACCAAATAGGCTCTAGTTTAGCTTTAGCCCTAATGAGGACAGTTCAGCACTTCATAAAACGGATCAATAAAAATGTCTGGGAACGTCCACTCCCTGTCACAAGCCACAATAGAAGGAGGACCGCTTAGCTTCTTCGCCAACCAACACACTAATGAACAATTCATCTTAGTAAAATGAGCACGCTTGTCTGAGATTTCACACCGACGTGTGTTCGTTTGTGCTGATTCATTACTCCCGAGGAGCACCAGGGAACCCACGGAGCTCCAATGTGTCAGCTCTAATCAAGCAGAGCCATGCTGAGCGGATTCATTTCATGGTGCTGCTCTCTCCTCTGACCCGCGGCCAGTCATATGAGCAACACGAGACACTTTTTGGAGGTGGACCAAGGGCGATCCAAGGTCAAGGTTGCTTGTTTGGGGCCTTCTGGGCTCAGTCAGAAATGATTTCTATACTGTGCTTACTCAGCTGAGGCCCCGTTATGATGAAGGTGGTGGACATATGCACGGGATGTTTTCGGAATATGTTTTTTAGCAGACACTCAGTCATGCTCCATTTAATTGAGGAATTTTAGGGGTTTATTTGAGATTATTCTTTTTACGATATCAGGTTCTTCAAATGTTCTCATTAAAACTGACAAATCAGTTGTGAGTCATAAAATGTGTCCCGTAGGCTTACTCGAGTTTGTTCTCATATGCATACTCAGTCCAACTGAGAGCAATAAAGCACATACACCAACAGGTGCAACCAAGTAATCATTTTTCCACAAAAAAAAAGTACAACCTCACCCACAACTAGGATTCCACACACGTGCCCACATGCATGCATGCAAGAAATCTTTGTATGCATCTTTGCTTATTCATCGTTCAGCAAAAAACATCCAAAGTGATATTTCTGCACTAAATAGGAAGAATATGAATTAACCCTGCAAAATAATGTTTCACTTTATTTTGATTGAGATGGCCTAAGGCAGCATTGAATGTGATTAGTTAATTAATAATAACTAGCCTACATTTTGTTTTCAGCCATTCTGGGATTTTATTTTTTACATAATAAAAATGTTTAATATTTTTTAGATCCAGGAGTTAATGTAAAATTTAACAAAAATCACACAACTAATCTTTTTCATACCTCCATACAGAATAAAGGTAATTTGGACTAAATACAATCAATATTAAATATTTGGTGTGCTTTTTTCTCAAATGTTGCGTAACAAGTTTCTTTTGCATCATAATCAAAATTTACAAAAACGATTGATTAGTTATGTACTGTAAACTTGCCCCTGTTCTACTTCAACTTTTGCACCTGCAGAAAAAATATGATGGATTAAAATAAAATGTTTCCTGTGAGTCATTTACATAGAAAAGACAAAGTTAGCGCACAGGAACCGTCAGGTTGAATCACCTGAGCCAGAAATCGTAACCATTCTGGACAGCAAATTGCCTGGCCGACTTGCTCTTGGAGGTTGTGAGTAATCCGGCATGATTTGAGGCTCTTGACTGTACATCTTTGAACAACTTAATACCAGTTAATAGGAAACATGTTGGCTGTAGAACTACACTACTGACTGTAGACTGTGATTGCGAATGTGCATTTAACTTGTATTTCTCGTGTTCTGAGGATAGGATAAGCGATCATCCTCCTTGTAGACACGCTATTTAACTCCGCATTGCAGGTCATTTTGAAGACATGGTTTCATGCAAAGGGTCAGATGGAGTATACATTTAGTGGGGGACATTCCTCCTGGGGTCCTTCTACTAAGAATCTGCTGTTCATTAGTCTTTTAAGAAAAAAAATGCAATAAAAGCAGAGTGGGCAACAGTGAATAACATTTGATTTTGTAAGTAACTATCATAAGTATCGAACAACCCTAACCCTAACCCTAACCCTAACCCTCCTGACTGTGTGGTGACCCCGCCGCACGCATACCAACCATGGTTACCGGCCCACCGCCAACTATCACCAGGCCTGAACATACAAACTATTCACAATGGCCTTCAACGGTGTTTCACTGAGACGGACGAGGATCATGGATGTGTGAAAAGCCTGAGAGAAAGACAGAGAGGGTGAGAAATAAGAATGAAAGAGTTCACATCTCTCTCACACAAGAGATCCCTTCTCCATCAAACCAAAAGAACACATTCCCATATAAAGCTGCAGAGGGCTTCGGAATGCCCTCAGGTCCATCATGGCTGAATTTTTAGGGGTCCCCTCACCTCCAGAACAGGTTGATCAATACTAGCCAAATATCTTCTGTTTGAACAAGCAACAAAGGGACAAAGTCAGTAGAACATGAGATGAATCTCACCCTAAATCATGTATTGTGAGTTTCAGCTCGGCGGAGAATAGCATGCAATGTATCCTTGTTTATTTGCATATTGTGGAAAAGATGTAGAAAGAAAGAGGCTAGTGAAAAAGAAGAGAAAATTGACATCATCATTCACAGCTTAATGAATCGTTGCATTGATGCCCGCCTCCGTGGAGCGTCTTTGTTGCCTGCTTATCAGAGTGCTCTGTTGCCATTTAACTGACAAGCATCATTAAGCAGAGCATTGACTTCCCAGATATTTTCCACTGCAAAGGCGAATGAGGCCTGCATGCAATTATCACTCAAGCTGCACCATTCCACTGTATAATGTGTCTTGTGTTCGTGCTTAGCAGAGTGATGAGCACAAACAATCGTCACAATTCCAGACAAGACATGTCATCCTCACATGAAGGACTAACATTAGACAAGTAGCACATGGTGACAGATGGCGGCTGTACAAATTTGGATTATATTCAAGACAGATGAGGAATTTATATATTGTGATAAGACTCGGTTGAATTTCTGCTATAGTTTGTTTCGCAAGCCTGTATTTAACATTATTCTATTAAATAAAAAAATGCGATTCAAGGATTAAAACCTGAGTGTGTGACATGTTGAAGATTTTGATTCAAAACTACGTTTTATAGTTCACGTTCACATCGGAGTATTAAAAGAGCTGGAAGGATTTCTCTCAAGTCAGCTGAACCGCAACAAGAAAAGTTTGACTGCCAAGAGAGCAGAAGGAGAACATCCAAGCAAAACATGTCACCATCTGCAGGTGAGCGTAATATGAACGCTGAATGCTTTTTATTTTATACTTGAAGCCCTGAAATGATTGACGATTAAGTCAAAAGAAAAAAAAAAAAAACACATCAAAGTGTCAACTCAGAATGTCCATCATCGGGTTATACTACAGTGAAATAGATACCGTAAGAAGTAAATGAGTGATAATGTGTCATTTCAGATAAAAGCCGCCATTTCACTAAGTAGCAGTAGACTTTTGCCTTCAAGACAATTTGTAAGTCTCTGCTCAGAGGTAAAACACAAAACAAGCTTCCAACATTTTCTTTTCGGGGTGGTTACAGGATAATATTGGACTGGACTTTTCCTCCCCGGCCCAGAAGAGGTGAAGTGTTTCTCATACGTTCGCCAGTTCATGCACTTACATTACTGGGGAAAAGGTTAAAGCTAACTTCTGGTATGTGTTTCATAAGTCTTAATGTCTCTAATGGCTTCATTCAGTAGGTGTGATGCTAAACACAAACGTCAAAGGAGTAAGCCAAAGCCATACAAGTACATTTCAATTAGTTTTGGCATCTTGCAGGCCTTTTTGACAACATACAGGACCTGTTAACGCTTGTCCTGTGTTGTCTCAACCAAGAATTAACATCTAAACCATAATCCAATGATAGTATTTATATAAATATCTTTATACTGGCGGTTATTGGATTACAACAATCTAGTGGTAGAAATAATTAAGACGATTATCCTTGGCCTGCCGCCGTACTATGCAGTCAGGATGTCGGCATAAAACAAAAGTACGTGGGCATCAGTCACGTCATGTCCGAAGTTCTATTGCCACCCCGTAAAACCGCCGATGGTGTCATCTTAATAGTTTCACCAAGCCAGAATGTTAATTTTGGTCCATTTTGGGTTCAAAGGTTATCATAACACTTCCAAATCCAAAGAAAATTCATTCTCTAGAATAGATGATAACTACAGTAAGATAAAGTCTCATGAAATTTCAGGTGACGTCACAATGACAGCAGATCAGTTTGAGTTTTGAGCTCTTTTTCTAAACTATTTGTGCGTTCACTTTTGGTGGTTCCAACATACCCACCTTCAGGACCTGGTGAGTGCTACTGAAATACAACTTGAGTTTATCTGGAGGACTCTCTTTTAAAAAAAACTTGAACTAGTATATTCATGTGTCGAGATGACACAATACTACTGAGACATAATAAAAACATACGGCAGAGCTTTGAAGCTGAAGATTTTGGAATCTTCCTGTTCAAAGTGAAAGATGATTCTGCTGGGAACTATTCTGGAAAGCTTCAGAACAGGCACCAGCATTAATGCGATGATTCCTGACCCAAATTGTACTTTGATGATTCTACCAACATTCAGGGTGCTATGATATCTAACATATCCAACCAAGGTCCTCTTTACATGGCATCCATGGTACTTCTAAGAATTCATTCTTTGTGAAGAGAGACATGTGTGCTTTTGGTCTTATTTGAGTTGCAGCATGGAAATCCAGCATATCATGAGAACAAGTATGTAGAAATGTGACGCAGTTTCCATTCTTGGCTGGTCGATGTGAGTGCTCACCGTGGGTGGGAAAGTACAATAAAACGGAACAGTGAAAAGCACTGAGACGCGACTCCCCCCGACAGCGAGACAGGTCACATGAGGGATGTCACATGGGGTCGAAGGTTGTCCAACTACCTTGGGTGGCATAGTTTGGTTTCCCCTGCCGAATCCTCCCTCGGGGAGTCATGAGGAGACTTTCGACAAACTTGGACAAACATGAGTTGCTCTCTCAGTGCCCCGCTGCGCCTTGACATGGACGCGCTATTCCCATGTTACACATCATGTGCACTGCAAACCAGCTGAGGAGAGATTTGGATGACAAATGTATTGAGTAATAAGCACAAGCACACAGCCTGGGTGGGTTATTAAAGGAAAATCTTGTCAGAGATCCATGCCAGTGATAACAAAATGGCAATGTGATGAAAATAAATACTCTGTTGTAGTCATAAATCGGAAAACTTTTACAATGTAGTGACACCATTTAACATGACACATTTTGATGTTTAAATGGTTTCATCAATATGATGTAGTGTAGCTTTACACCAGTGTAAACTACAACCACGTGGATGGGATGGATTTTATTTTCCATTTTATATCCTGCTTAAGGTCATCAGGGGGCTTGAGGGTGAGCTCGACCTTATCCCATGTGACTTTGGGCTACATCCTGGACTGATGTTCAGTCAATCACAGCAGGGCACATATAAACAAACAACCATTCAACCAATGGACAAGTTAGACTTAGAGAAATCCCAGCAAGCATGCAAATTATAGGAACACATAAAGAAAGGTGAGCGCTGATGTATAGACCTGGATCTGCAGAACTACGGGGCAGCCATAAAAAACATGATCATCTCAGCATAATCTCAGGAAGAAAAACGGTGTCCGAAAGTGCTTTGATGCTTGACCTGAAACATAAAACACTGCCAATTGAGAGACCAGATAAAAGCACAGGCTGAAGCCTAGGCTCCACGAATATTGCAGTCCTCCTAAAAAACAACAATAATTTGACTTAAAAAGGTCGTATGAAAAACACACAATGCTCAGTGGCTCATAAAAACTTTTAGAAAAGCCGACTGGAGGGATGCATTGCATCATTCAGGGCTTAAGCCATTTTGGGCAGGGCTCCTGGCAACCTGAATTCAGCTCTCGTAATAAAACTCCAAATATGTATTGTGTTTCTCTTACCCAAAGGAAATAATATAATGAAGGTTTGAAATAAAA
This sequence comes from Syngnathus typhle, assembly GCF_033458585.1. NCBI lineage: Eukaryota > Metazoa > Chordata > Actinopteri > Syngnathiformes > Syngnathidae > Syngnathus > Syngnathus typhle. Next base: position 8,871,262 of record NC_083740.1, read on the forward strand.
AAAAAAAAAAGGAAGATTTTCTTGGCAGAATGCTTACAAGAAACGGAGCAAGTAAAGTTCACCACCACATCCCAGAAAATTTAAAACAAAAGGTTTGTATATCTGCCGCCCCAAGCGCAATAGAAATTTGTCTGCAAAAATAGTTGTTTTTATCAATCGCGACTGTTGGAGTCTTGGAAGCCAACTTGTGTCAGACATGATTTAAAATGAAAAGTAGTGGACCCTGTCCCACTTCTACAGTATTTTAGTCCAACACATCTTGTGGACTACAAAAGGCATGTGTGCACATTTAGAGCGCTGATGAGACTTGAATGCATCACTTCTGTAACCAGTGGGTGCTATTATGAACATCTTGTAGAAGTCTGGCCTCAGTTAAAGGACACGCATTTATGACAACTCAAGTTTATAGTTTTGTGAGGAAATCAATGCAGAGCAATAAAATATATCCACCTCATCCAAAATATCATTCAGACAGAACGGATGATCCAGATGAGTAACTAATTTCACATGGCACAGCCGTGTGTTGTATTCAAAGCCAATGCGGTCAAAGGTGTCCTAAGTCTTAGGGGCGTTCCCATTATATACAATTTTGCTAAAACAAATGTACATTTTAAAGTGGTGGCTGGTACATTTATAAATATTTGACTTCCATGGCGACATTACAAATAAGCGGCATTCTATTGCACAAGCGGCTTCTCCATCTGTTGCGTTGCATACATCAATGATTTTATAGCCAGAGGTTGACGTGTGTGCATCTGGGAAGCATCCGTTTTGAATCAAAAGGTAGCACGATTGCCAAGCTGGAAACTATCAGGGGGCAAGAATGTTCTGGAAGATCTAACCAAAACTATCAAAAAATGTACAGATGATTTATTCAACAATGAAAATTAAAACCATCTCCAGTGCTTTGAATATGATACGTTGCATTGATTATTTCAAAACGATTTCCCATTTTCAATGTCAATATTATCCACTGTGACTAAATGAAGCCAATAAATGTGTTTTACCCTAAAAGCACAACGTTCGGTGAGAAAAGCTTGTATGGTTCCTTTCCATCATTTCTACTTGACCTACAATAGTCTGAAAACAAGCATGTGAATTCCCACTTTTAAGAATATATTTTCACAATGATGAAAGACAGACAAACTGCTGTCAGTCTTGTTCTTGTTTGTTGAACGATCCAATTCAGTCATGGGAGTGTTATTTCTGCATGGATTTCTTTGTATTTGGCCTTTGATTCTACGTCGGTACTTTGTGGGAAAGACACGAATAAATCAAACTTTTTTTGACAGCAGTAATTTTTAGGTCAGAGTTGAGTGTCGCATCTATGTCTTTAGCGTGTCTCTCAAAGTTGGCAGCTTGAATCCAAGACCTTTCATCTATTGTGAGGTGCTGCATTAAAAGGGCATTCATCTTGATTTGTCTTTTTTTTTTTTTACTTCAAAGCCAACTTTGCAAACTAAATTGTGTTGTCCAAATAAAACCTAATATATAATGCAAACAGATGACAAAGACATTTGCAAAGTTATCCAATTACTGAATTCTTGACTTCAGAGAAAAATCAAAGGAGCACAAAGCAAATTGGATGTAAATGAAGAAAGTCAATAAAATCCAAAGACATTAAAAAAAAAAAACTCTTAAGTGATGCACATATTTTAGCACTCGTCTTATTGCTTTGCCAAGGTAAATATTGCCCCATGAAGAATCTCCATCCAATTTATAAACCAATTTAAACTTATTTACATAATGCTTAATGATCAAATGAAACAGAGGAACTGATAAATACAATTGTTTGGCCACATTGATAATCCATCAAACATAATAACAAAGAGTCTCTAGATGAGTATAAAAATGAAATCACAAATTGCTCACTTATCATCCAGGATCCCTCTACAATGGAAATAGGCTATAAAACTGTGCTGCGAAACAGATTTGAAAAGTAGCCCCTTACCTTAAATCAAGATCCACACAGCAGCTTTTGTTGCTCCGTCCTCCTGTGATGCTGCGCCCTGTGAAACAAAGCCAAACTTTAACAACCATCTTAAAACCACACACGACCAGATATGATTTCTAACATTGAGGTCACAGTGTTTCAAATCAGAACATTTCTACAGGTGGATCCACCACACAAATGCAAAGTGATGCATATGCTTCTCCCTTGTGTTTGCTGACAAAGAATTAATCATCATTTGGCGCTGCTGTCAGCACATTTGTGATTTTTTTCTCTTGATTGAAAATGGTGATACAAGCTCAGCCGAGGATGTCCTGTTCAATATCAGTCTGGGTGAAGACAGCAAAGTTCTTCAAGGCGTCACTACTACACATGTACTGGCTCCAAACCAAAACACACACGTGTCTATAGTTAAATAAGTTTAAAAAAAAAAACATATTAGTGAAAGATTTCATCATGCTGTACAATATGAAAAGTCCCTTCAATGGTGGTGACATCTTGGTTGAATACTTGATTGAGTTGATTTTAATTAACTTCTATGTGTGGCATAGACAAGAAAGCATAGGAATGTGCTTTCAATTTATGACATACATTGAATAATGGCTGACATTTAATGTCCGGTGATGATCCTGGCCTTCTTCCCAGGGAATAACAAAATGGACCTTACAACTTCTGTTCAAGCAAGAAGGAGATATAGGCAATATCACACACAGTCCAGAAAACGAACCCAACTTATCAAGACTGGAATCTATTACTAACTTGCTCTGTTTGGACTATTTAAAGCCTGTGCACGGTGAAATAACGTAAGGCATGAGGAGTGTTTCCTTTGTTCATCAGGACCAGATGCCATCAGCTATTAGTTAAGAACTTGATCTTCACTGGAAAATGTTGGATTTCACAGCAAATGTTGTTTCCTCGTGTGACTCAGCTACCTGCACTTGATGTCAATGCATCACACATGCTCTCTTATCCACGTCTAGTAGCCACATGAGAGGAAACACAAGAAATATGTGTGCCCCCACGGTGTTTATTATCATATTATTCATCAGCTTTGCGGTAATTTTCATAGCAGGCTCTTAACCTTGTGGTATTTATTTCACACAGTCTTGTGAGCCCATGCGTGACCCTAAGCACCAATTGTATGACAGAAAAATACTCACTCGTATTTTATTCCAGTCCAATTTCCAACTTTTTCACGCCGGACAAATTTCTTTGAATGGGTCCTTATTAAACAAGACATTTATTTATTTGAAACCTCTATAAACACTGTAATCTAATAATTGTTTAAATGTGGCAAATGAATATGGTAAAAAGAAACATTCTTGTGCTGCTACAACATCAACCATTCCCAGATTGCGCCTCACGTGAAAGCGCGCATGGAGAGCAGACCTTCCTTCCATAAACAAAAGCATGAATTAATTGCAACCTGGCTGGAATTGGACGAGAGTGCTGAACCTTCCTGCTGTCCAGTTGATCTACAACAGAGATGAGCGTTCCAATCACAAAGAGCACTTAACGCTCAATTAAGACAGTTGTCATGATGATCGCTTTGAAAAACAAGAACTCGTGGCCCACCAGCTACCCCTTTGGCTTTATTTTTAGGGTGGATGGATTTAGGGTGCAGGAGCTGGTATGCATGTATATAGGCCAATATAAATAGCCCTCGGACGTTTAAATTACTGCAATTTATGCTCTGTGAGGTAAGAAGACTGTGCAACTACACCATCTGGAATCATCTAAGCATCCTGTTGCTCTGAGACATCAAATATTGTTGCTAAATTACAGATGATACAATCAGGTTGTATTTACAATTATGAAATAATTTAAGTGAGATAAGGAGGTCCAAAATTATTCAGATTGCGTTTTTTTTATGGCTTGAGCTCAACGGAAATCATATCTTCATCGTGCTGATGAACAAGTTATATTTTAAGTAAAAATGGAAACAAATATGGGAGTGAGTCAGTTGTCTGTAAGAAGTAGTGCAATTATTTTGTAGCTATGAAAGCTATAAGGGCATTTAAAGTATTAAAAAAAAAAAAAAAAAAGCTGTTTCCATGTGAATAAGTAATTTGCTAATGCTAAATGATGCTGAAATTGTTCATTTCCCCGACTTCCTTGCAGGCAGAGTAGGTGAAGCTTCTCACTGACGCGGTAAATGTGAGTTTGGATAAGCTCCGGCTCACTTGTGACCAGGAACAGGCAAAGCAATACAGGATAGAAAAAGGATAAATGGATGATGTAGTCTAGGACAGGAAACATAAATGTTTATGATACATCCATCCATCCATTTTCCATACCTTTTGTAAATATTTATTGAAGCACACTTTTTAGATTGCATTAAACATTTCATTATTTGTTAAATAGTTAAGAAAAAAAGAAATCCTCATCTTATTAAAGTGGATTAAAGTTAATCTTTCCAAAATTCCCCCACCAAAAATTCCCATGGTGAACTACCAGAAATACTGCCAAATGCCCTCCCTTTTGGAGCCCTACTGACATTATTGTTTCAATTATGTTTGGAATGATTTTGTTGTTGACTATGTTCCCAGAGTTGCTTCAGTCCAACAGTCTCCTTGCGCAGACAGGGAGTCTACCTGAACGCTGTTTACCAGAAAACCTGGAATCTCCCTTCTGAACACAAAAGGTGGACGTGCATGTGCAAGTGGACCATGTCTATTTGTGTACGCTTAAGTGTGTGGACTCCACGTCCTCAGATGTCTCCCCGAATCTCCTGCTCACGTACAGTAGGTGTGACCCACTGTGTAGAGCGCCTCCACTCCTCATCCTTCCCAAGTCGGGGGAGCAAGCGATGGAAGGAGCAGCCGTGATCTCCGGTGCTCGCTACGGAAACAATGGCAACGTGCCTCAGGGTGACAGCAGGGGACGGGAACATGCACAAACACAGGAACCGGCCATTCTGCCACTAGGGCAGGCCAGCCTGAGAATTTGGAGGCGGGACTCTCTCTCCCTTTTTCTGATATGCCCTAATATGAGAAAAATGACACACTTGCCGATTGTGTGCCGTTATTAGCCAAGGAATCCTTAAGGGAGCGGCTCAGAGCGCCACAAAGTCTTAAGCAATGGGACAGAGATATTTTAGGACACAATGTATTGTTACTTAGAGCCAGGAAAACAGATTACCAAAGTATAGGGACAACACGGTGGGGTTGTGGTTAGCACTGCTAACGTAGTTGAGATTTTCCGGACTATAAGGCACACCAAATTCCTAAATTTAAACTGTCCCGAAGCATTGTGTCGTGAAATCAATCATAAGTGGCCCACTGAAGACTATGAATCATGAATCAAAAAGACTATGGATCATTATTTTGTGATTATAAAGTAATTTGTTGCGTCTGAAGTTGAAATAAAAAAGATAAAATGGACAATGATTTGATTTGGATAATAAATCTGACATGATGCATTAATGGTGCGCTTTATATAAGGACAAAGTTGTAAAATGGGTCATTCATTGAATGTGCGCCTTATAGTCGGGTGCGCCTTATAGTCCGTAAAATGAGGTACCTTGTCTTTGCCCTAATATCAGCTGGGATAGGCTCCAGTTCACCTATGACCCCAACAAGAAGAAATTTAAGAAATATCACACCTTTAGTGCCTTAAGATAACTTCAGATGTATGTTTTGGGGTCACAAATATATAGAAGTGTCAAATCCAGGTCCAAAAAGTAAACTGTTTTGTTTTAGCCAGAGGTGCTTCTTATCAACAGGCATGAGCAAGCCTTTTTACTGGACCTTGATATTACACCTCAGCAAGTATATCAATATAATAGAATTTTATTTCTTTTGTTGAACAGATACTACTTTAAGCTTGCATGTAGAAATACACTCTAATCTAGGAAAGTGACAGGCTATAGTTAAAAGTCAAAGGAGTGTGTAACATCTGGACAAAACTTCCTGCCCACAATTTGCCAGACAGAAATAGCAAGATTGTATCTGATTTCCTGACAAGATATCAGGTGATCTATAAACTAACACCGCATGTCAGTTTAAAAGGAACATTGTGAAACTCTTGACTTTGTCGAGACATTTTGTAAAAACAATAGTGTCATTTATAAGACTGCAATTATCCTCTTGGCATAGTGACTAATCTAATTTAAAGGTGTCCTGGTTTGTGTTTGGTGGTCAAATTATACTGCTGCTTACAAACAAAAACTCAGTCAGCCCCACTAGTTTAAAATGATGTATAATTTGAATTAGGTGTCAGCTAGGAACATTAATCATTGGTTTGACGATGGTGGAAGGATGTTGAAAGTTTCTACGTGTCAACAGTTAAGGTCTTAAAGCAAAATAGCAGCGCAATTAAAACTTTAATAACTCCATTGTAATCATTGTCGGTATAGTTCCACAAACAGCCCTCATTCCATTCAAACTGCACATATGATTAATTATATTTTCCACAATGGACTGACTGATAATAGCATGGCAGAGCAATAAAGCTGCAAATCAACGTTGCACAACAAACCATTGACTTCCGCCTTGTTCATTGTTGTGTATTAATGCCAAGCACTGGAAGCCTGCAGCACTAGAATAAGTTTGTAGATTACATCACTTGGCACTCATTTGGCACTTAGCACCTACACCACCCTCACAAAACTCCTCCTGCCCGTTGTAGCATTGTTCGGTATTGATGAGCTTGACCTTGAGGAAATCCTCTGCAGCGCCTGTCAGTCTGTCCTGACGGGAGTTGCCAAAGTAAACATGACTAATCAGCCAATAAATCATGCTGGGATATATACATGACACCTCCCTGATGAGGACGTTGTTGTGCCCTTGTGGAGTTATAAAACGACATGCATGGCCGCTGGTGCTGGGAACACAATGTTGGGAACAAAGCAATTGTCCCTCTATACTGTATTGGTCCCATTTTTTTCTGTAGGAACCCCCGACTGAGTGAGGCTTCACTTTCAAAGAATCTAAATTTGAAGTAGAGCCAATTCGGCTTTTTCGACAGGTCCAGTGTGAGAACCTGTATTCAATGTTGCTTTTTTGTATGATGAACATTTAGTGGGGGAACAACTACTAGTGGTTCCAATAACCTCCTCAGATATTACAAGTGACATCGTGCCAGAGGAGCCTAAAAAATTGAAGGATGGTAAAAGGGGACATATGGAAATTGTATTTTTGGAATTGTTTGTGTATCGTGTGCCTACACAGCGATCAAGTGTGAAATTACAAGAATTAATCTTTGCCTGTTTCCCCCCAGAAAATATGTGGTCAAGTCTCTCTAAACTTCTGCCTGAATGTTAGGTAGCAGTGTGGCTAATTTACATATCAATGTAACAAACCTCCTCTATGTCACAATTTGATAAAAAAAAAAAAAAAAAATCCCACATATCGATACTATTGGTCAGGTTTTTTTTTTATTATTATTATTAATTTGACCATTCTAGTGACTTAGCTCTCTTTACAATCCAGCTAATGATTACAGAAATATATCGTTTTGGGGTCTCCTGAAAAGTGATGGTAATGAAAGTACAAGGATATTATCCAAGCCCACACAAACTTTCTCCACCAACTGCATGAAACACAATGTCAAAGTCAAAAGGTAAGCAGAGCTGCAACGTTTTATTAAATGCACAGATTAGCGTGAGCTGACAGCTATAGCTTCTAGATCCACATACTTGATTGCTCAGATCAACAGAATCAAATATTTTATCAGCACCATTTGGAATACAAAATGTGAAGATTGCTTCAACACATTTCGTCTATCTTTAAAATAAATAATCTGTTGTGAATTCCCCAGTGAAAGAATGTGTCTGCTTGGGGAAATGGAAAAGAGATACATTTGTTAGCAGCTCAAAGGCATCAATATTTGGACTGGGTTAAGGAGATATTTCACCCAAGAACACAATAGATGTTGTGATACATACAGTTCATTGTCCATTGTCAGATTCTCCCAGCCTCACCCTGTGTTACCCACAACATGTCCCCTTGACTATTACTGGAAAAAACATCAATTGGACAAGTGAATTCTGAACGCCTTTTGTTTTCAAATAAATCCCAATAGTGAATACTTTGATTGGCTTAAACCCAGGTTTCCATAGTGATTGGACACATGGCTGCATAAAACAAAGGTTGGAAATGTGAAACATTTCCAACAACATGGCCTCTCTTTTTTCCACCTTATTTCTCATTTGCACCAAAAAAATAATATTTTTTCACAATTCTCTTGTGCATTATTGCATTCAAGTTGAATTTAAAATGTTTCTAATTAGATGCTTTTCTTCAATCAGTTGCTGTGTTCAATAGTATGTCACAAATACACGATTCAGATTTCTGCATGCAGTTTGGGTGGAGCAACCAATGAACGGTTTGAATGAAAGGCTGAACTCGTTCGAATTTCCTGTCTTCTGTGGCTTGTCCACCACTCTGAATCGTTTTCTCTTGCAAAATAGGATTTCCCCTCAACAATATATTTAGGCCAGTGATCAGGCTGAGGGTTTATCTCTAGGGGACATGTGTTTCGGATTTTCTTGGAGACATAGGGGATCATACATACTGTATAAAGGGGATAGGGGATTGTTGGGCAGTGAGGTGGAAAAAAAAGAAAAATATGCTACAATGCAGAGTTTCAACTTTCGGGGATGGATTTGTGAGCAGCTGGACAATTAAAATAACTAACAATAAAAATGAATACTCCCGGAACTACGGAAACTATTAAGATAGGGTGAAAAAACTTCAGTGAGAATTATGATATCTTTACAATAATGAAACCAGTCTGGTTTCACCCTTTGGCGTTCTTCCAATACAATATGTCAGGTACAGTTAATGTCAAGATTAGAGTCAGTACATTAAACTGTCATTAGTTTTTCTCCATCCCAGCTTCCCATCCACCTGCGCTTTATAATGAGATTACTGCAACACGCTCAGCGACAAAACTGTGATCAAATCGCATGCCTGGCTCATGCGTCCACTTTCCTCTCTTTGTTAGCCCACAGCCTCGCACACACGGAGCTCTGGCTTGTTTCCTGCCATAGATTCTAAGAAGAGTGTGTTTCTAATTATAAACGGAGCCCGAGGTTAAGCACACTCTCTGCAGGCCACCATAGCCATGGGGATTTATGGTACCAAGTTCCAAACTCCCACCAGTGACACAAAGCTGCCCACTTTCTATTGGTCATAAATCAAACTGGATGACTGGTAGCTGCAGTTCTCTTTCAAACGGAGATGTTGGGAGGAACAAAATTCTACATTTTTGGGTGTCTTCTTTAAGTCACCTGGAGTTCATAGGCTGCTCAAACTTATGTTTCGTGACAGAGGTTTTACCCTTGGGGCTTAACAAAGGGCTTAAGTAAGGCTACAAAGCGACAAGAAGGTTGAAATATCTCAACCAAGAGGTTCATCAACCTTCATGATGTCAAATCAAGTCAACATGCTTTGTGGAATTAGTCGTACTACTTCTATAACTTTTCCATGAAACACTACAAAGAAGACAGCAGTACCTCTTAAAAAAGGAATTCTGTAATATTTCAAAAAAATCATTTCTTTTCAAGTTTCCCAATGATCAACTTGGGCTTCTGACCCTCTATTCACACATTAAAATTTCAAACTCTTAGGTTAAGATACATACATGATAAATGGTGTCCTCTATGTGTAGATTTTCACCATATTTTAACAAATCGTAAAAAAAGTGTCATCAATTCAAAAATTGAGAAAGAAAAAAAAAAAGAAAGAATTGGTAAACAAACAAATTAATATAGAATATCAATATTAACATAACCTCCTTGATTGAGGTAGTGTGCAGTATGAAATAATTTAAAAATCTGAGTTAAAATACCATTTAAAAACTGGTCTTCATGGCCCCCCTGACATGACAGCCTATTTCACATATTGTAAGACAGAGTGACAATTTCCATTTAAAACTTCAGCTTTAAATATTTCAGATGTGCATATCAATGCAAACATAAAAATGTGCATTTGCTAAGACTTTTGCAGATAAACCAAAGTTGTGCAAATAGGGACAAAACAAAACTATGCAAAACTACAAAAAAGTCATGAAGTTTGATCTTTTTATAAGGAGTTATGTCTTCTTTTGCAACCTTAAAATACCCATACAGTTTTGCAATTCCAACCATTATTACTGCCCCCTGACAGACATCCTCCTGGTTTTACATTAAAATTAGGACACAATGAATGTGGATTATTTCAGGGTGAGACAGACTACTGAAAACAAAAGAAAATTCTCTGCAGACGGGAGAGTTTCCCTTTTGTGTCGTAAAGATTCAAAAAGTAATGACACGAACAATATGGAATGCACCTTATAACAATAAAAGGGAACAACAGGCTCTCCTGCGATGATCTGGCATGACCGTGCACTCCATCATGGACTGAGTGATTGAAGCATTTACTGCATGAGAGGTGATCTAAACACGATGGCATTTCGGAATGTTTTTCTGGGGAAAACACCATGGGCTGCCATTTTTGCACACCATTTCATGTGCCCTCCTATAGAGTATTGTTCATGACTAATGAGACAAGAAAAGCAACGGTGCTGTTCATAAACACCGGAAATGGGGCTGAACATTAAAAGCGAAATCACCTGTGTAGCTATCGACTCAAGTTCAATGCAATATTGTTGATCGGAGGAAGCTCGTCTGAGTTATTAACAATGAGCAAACAAACAGAGGTGGGTCTCTAGTCGCCGTGTTTATTAGGAACCAGATTGCAACAAGCAGCTCTGGGGCTTTCCTACATTGGAACACAGCTCTCCTGGGCCCTTTGAGAAAGCGCTGCCAGAGTCCACTTCAAAACACGGAGGTTTGGCAAGGAGGGGGAAAAAAAAAAAAACGGAGTCCAGGATCATTCTTTGTTCTTGTTTTCAAGTGCTCTGGGAGCCCATAGGTGAACTGATGCTTGGCAACAACTTTTGAGTGGGATTGCAACAACACAATAACTGAATGTTTATTCCCGGTGCAGGATGTTTGAGTGGATTTAAAATTAACTGTACTGTAAACAGCAAACTACAAGAGGTCTGTTCCTCTGTACATGGTCCTGATTGCACTTGAGTTTTTGCATTTGAAGCATAATGCAGAGAAATTAATTGGATACATAAATATGTACAAAGGTCATGAATAACCTATTAGTATTAATTAACATGATAATTTAAGGGAAAGGACTAGAGATGTTGAAATGTAACATTTTAAACTGCATTGAATCATGTCATTTATTATTTTCTTAATTTGTTGTTGCATGTTTATCCTTTTGTTTTTCCATGTATGTTCAAATAAATCAATCTGAATAGAAAGGGAAAGACAAATATGCTGGATTAGTAGTTATACAGAAAAACTCACGGCTAGAGACTAATGTCAAGTGCAACATGAAAGAAGTAAACAGCAAGTCCACCTCGATCAATAAGTTAATGCCCACTCCGGTGGATGACTTTACAGCAGGTGTAAAATAAAGAACAATGCTTCTAGTGACATCTAGAGGATTCCGTGATGTATTACATTTACTTCCACAACGAAACTGTATATTCGACACCAGTCCCACTTTGTGCTGCAAACAAAAACTCCAGAGAGGCACAGTACCTCTGTACTTTATCTATTTGGTCATGGAAGAGGAGATTGTGAAGAACAATCCTCAGGTTACTCCAATCTACTGTGCTGCAGAGTTGCACAGGTGCAAGAGGCCTAGGTCCGTGACCTCTAATGTTTCCATGAAGCCGACTGGCAGACTCAGGTCAGCTGAACCGCCATGTTTGCTTCACAACCTGGTACCTTCTGTGAATGTGGATACAGTGTAGTTTTCTGACACTCTGCGACATCCCATCAGTTGCCATAACCTTAACAAAACACTACAATGCTGTTAAACAATACTTGACTATATTTATAATTTCAGAATTATATACTTGACTGTGGTTGAGAAAGCAAAGCGGGGAGAGTCTATGTTATGGGAATGTAAATGAACAAAGAATGAAACAAACCATCACTGAAATATTCACGTTCCTTTTATTTCTCACCTAATTCCTTTCTTTGTATTATAGCGACAGAGGTCAGAGCAAATTGACTCTTCACTGAAGCCTTAATAATCTTAATATTTGAATTCCTGTGCTTCTAACCTTGATGTCGTCTGGTTACACAAATTAACATTGTGCAACATTATGACACATAGCAAACATCAATTTGAACTTCCAAAAACCTTCTCAAAGCGTTGCTTGTCCACCACCTGTCCAAAACGTGTGGAGAAAAGCAAAGTCTGGGGAGTGCTATAACGCTTCAGTTTCAGTACAGTCTCATGTGAAGAGTCCCCGGTGTCCGCAATAGTCATAACATCAGACACGGGCATGTAGATGTCATGGCGCCTACCCCAGAATGTCAGGTGGGACACTTTGAGCGTATTATGGGCCGAATCCAGGTACATCATTCCCACAACCCTCCTGAAGAAGTGGCTAGCTGTGTACAACATGACACCAGCAAACAGAGCCGTTCCCGTCGTGTAGTTGACAAGAAAAAGGGAGACATCTCCCATTAGATATAGAATGTACACAGGTGGAAGGATAATCACAGTGATCCCGGTTTGGAGTAATTTTAGCCTGGACACGGCTCTGAAGAGCTTTATGTGAGGGAATTTATAAATCATGTCATATTTCTGTGTGGACAAATCTGAGCACCTGACAGAGGCTGTGATTTGGGGAGTAAGGGGTCCACGACAGCCCTGATGGAGGTTTATATGCTTGGATGCACAAGGCCAAACTCCAGAAGACAAGGGAACTCTAAGCTGCTGGCATGATCCTCTTATGCAGGATAGGAGGTGAGACCTTCCCCTGCCTGCTAAGGCTGAACAGATCTGGTGAGGAAAACGGAACAAAATATTAGATATGTCTCTCCATAATCAAGAATTGCAATTTGCAATACTAACCACTGCAATATAAAATAATTGAGGTCATAACATTATCATGGAAGTTGATTATTCTTATAATGAAAAAACTGCAATTAAATAATGTCTTGTAATGGAAAGTATTAGGAGCTGCAGCTGCAGTGTAGGCGACATTAAATGGCATACTTCTGACTTGTGCTACGGTTAAATCTTAATTAGATTTTGGCATATAAGCAAGTTTCTCACCAAGGCAGGCATCGGGACTCAAAGTGGCACACTAAAGAAATGTTGTCCAGGAACATGAAATGAAGGTAGCTGTCACTCCATTATTTTGTGGTACAGGAAAAGACCTGAAAAGACACCCGGAAGTAGTTACATCCGTTTCTTCGTTGGACGTCACTATAGCTCTGAAGGCAGTGCAGGCTGATTACCGCCACCTAGTGTGTGACGTTAAAACTGACACTCTGTAAATTTGGTGTGAAGCCTGCCTGTAAATTTTGCACCTAATATCAATGCTGATGCTGATGCTGATGCTGATGCTGATGATGATGATGATGATGATGATGATGATGATGATGATGATGAAAAAAGCAAAAAAGATAGTGAATAATTTTGAATTAAACTTATTTCTATGTTGTTGTTTTTTTTAATAAGATGTTCTCTACGATTATTAACAAACATTACTAAGCCACATAATTAACATAATTAACATAATTAAGCGACATTAACGGAGGCGTCTGCGACCAAAACAAACGCTGACGTATGACGTCACAAGCGAATTGCGGAAGTGACGCTAGCCAGTAACTGCGGGCGCACGTTCATACAGTAACAGAAAAACATACTCATTCGTGGAGACACGGATCTTTGAGGTCAACATCACACGTCATTGAACCGAATCTCGGCTACCGTCTCTCAATCCACCGGACCGTAGGGCACGACATGCTGCAGTTGGGCGATGACATCTCGCTCTACTCTGTCGTATTCGTGGTGGTCCTGCTGGCCACTCGCAGCCCGGTGTGGTCCGGCGTCCTTACTGGCTGCCTCTACCTCTTCCTGGCCATGTTCCGCTTCCCACAGCTGCCAAGCGGCCGATCCCGACAAGTGCTTCATCCGGCCGGATTCGAGAATGTGTCCGTGGTGGCTCACCGGGGGGGCGGACACGATGCCCCGGAAAACACGATAGCGGCCATCCGACTGGTAAGAGGGTACAGGGGAGTTCGGTTCGAGCGGACAAGGTGTCTCCTTGACACATACCTTTCGTAATTGATCAGATTATTATTGAGTAATCCTGTCACGCACCAGGCGAGCAAGAATGGGGCCTCTGGAGTGGAACTCGACCTGGAGTTCTCTGCAGACGGGGTCCCAATCCTGATGCATGACGAGACCGTGGATCGGACCACAAATGGATCAGGCACCCTTAGACAATTAAGATTCGCTGACTTGGCTAAACTTGACGCATCTGCTAAACATCGACTCAGGTAAATTCAACTGTGCTCCTTTGTCAACTCTTTTTTTCTACATGTGTCTTACTATAAAGCTAATTGAAGTGTGCCTCTGACAAGAGTACAGTGCATCTGTATGTACTTAATGAGCTCCAGGAAAAGTACACTTTGCTGTATTTGAGCAATGGAACGATCCAACGGCAGCCACACCAGTGTCTTCTATTTCCAGGGACAAGTATGCTGGTGAGAAGATCCCAACCCTGGAGCAGGCAGTGGAGGAATGCATCAAATTGAAGCTCACCATATACTTTGATGTGAAAGGCCATCCAGACGAGGTGCAGTCTGAAATAACAGCAGAGCACTTTTGCAAGTTATAGCATGTTCACCGGCTCATTCATCATGACTCTGCCCTTTTTTTACAAATCAGTGAGGTCTGTAAAGTAGCTGTGGTTGCTTTTGCACATGGCAATATTCTTGATTTCAGGAGAGTTGGATAGGCAGATTTAAAAAATGTACTAACTAGCACACACATGCGCTGGAAATATGAAAGTGAGGTACTATAACTTTGTGGTGTGTTTCCCCGGTAGGCAGCTGCGGCGCTCTCAGCTCTTTACAACAAGCATCCAGTCCTGTACAACAGCAGCATTGTCTGTTCTTTCGAACCCAAGGTCATCTACAAGGTCAGAGGCCATTTAGAATTTTACCTTGTGCTATCGCAAGTGTTGGGAACTTTATTTTCAGTCTTATTTTAAATCAAAGGAGAACCACATTGACTGATGTACTTTGTCGTTTATTGACGGGGCAAACACCCAAGTCCAAAATGACAACACTCGCTATGAGCTCCTTGCATAACTCATTTGGCCACACCCCTTCAAGACACACGTACCATACAGCGCAGTATGAGTATGTATAGTAATTACTCACACTATCTTTGACTGTATTTGGAGTCATCCAATGATGATAAAGATGATGTCGTTGGTTACATTCTATAAAATGTCCTCTATTTTCATTCCTTGCACAGATGAGGCAGACTGACCCTCAGGTGATCACTGCATTGACCCACAGGCCCTGGAGCTTGAGCCGCTTTGGCGATGGCTCCCCACGTTACCTGTCACTATGGAAACACCACTGGCTGACATTAATGGATATTGTGCTGGACTGGGCCCACCATCACTTGCTGTGGAAGCTTTGTGGCATTTCCGCCTTCCTGGTGCAAAAGAACTTTGTCTCGCAGTGAGTTTGTCTTTAGAGAGACAATCATCAGTCATACTTATACTTCCATTATATGAGTTTTATTTTTTTCTAGGGACTATGCGCAGTACTGGAGCCAGAGAGGGGTGGAGGTGGTCGCCTGGACCGTAAACAACGGCGTGGAGAAGCAACACTACCAGGAGCTTCTGAAAGTCAGTTACATCACAGATAGCCTTGTGGAGGACTGTGACCCGCACTACTGACACTCCCTACATGCACTCACAGAAAAACTCCAAACTCCTTGGTGCCATTTTCTAGTACGTCCACGTCTATATGTATACGTTGACTAGACTACTCACAGAAAGTTACAAATACAATATTGGAATGAACCTAAAATACACACAATATAACCTATATGGGTGAACTTCTGTAAACTTTGTCAGGCTGTTATCCTGGTCTCAATGTCAAAATGTAAACAGCGTGGTGAAAACAACACTTTCACTGCCAATTCCATTTGAACCAAGAAATGTATTGGTCGGTTTATGGATCATTCATCTGTAATGAATTTGCCATTCAGCTCTTTTTTAGCGCGAGTAGTGAAAAAAAAAAAAAAACACTGAACAGTTGGACTTGCCCTTTCAGAAGTTTACACAAAGTCAAAATAAGGGAAGTTTATGGTGTATTTTAGGTTCATCCTGAAATTTCACTCAAGCGCCGAATAGCCGTAACTTTTTGTAGGTATCGTATGACCATTTGAAGGTCATCCCAACCAAACTGGGTGACATTGTGTGCCATGAGGTTCCAGTCAGAGGCCCGTGAAGGTCATTCAAGTCACACTCCTTCCTGATGGCAACTATTTCTCCCACTTGGCCAACAGCAGCAATAAAGGCGGCTAAATATCTGCAATGAAACAGCTTGTCAGATCGCATGAAAAAACACTGTGGTTTTATTCAGATGGTTGGAATTTATAGATTCTTGATATACACAGTGTGAATACATTTTCCATTGTTTACATGTGAGTTTAATATGCACGTCACCTTAAGACGTTGCTTCTAATCAAATCAATCATGCAGCTACACAGTCAACCATTTTGATGTTACACTGGGACTCCTGCTCTTGGCCAGTGGACTCAGGTGAGCGACCCATATAGTAAGAGATAAGCAGACGGAGTGGTGATATCAGTCTGGATAAGCCTGTCTGAGCAGCTTCTTGATCATGGTGCTCTTGAGGATCAACCCCCACATGACCCTTGAGTTAATCTTCAAGAGGAAAATTAATGTGCTTTATATGAAAATGACGATGTATGACAAATGATTGCATGTATATAAATAAATGGTATAATATCCCTTTGTGTAATGTTATTCATTTAGTGAAAGATGAGAGGAAAACAGTTTAGATATACTTTTGTACACTATATCCAAATGACTGGAGTTTATTAGTTTCCAGTCTTCAGCATTTTAAAAGGAAAGTCGAGCCAGAAAAAAATCTTTCCAATTATATGTTCAATGCAGACCCTTTAGTCTTAACACGGTATTTTGTTTGACTATGAATCGGCTGACCTAGAAAGATGAATCAAAGCAGAAAAATCCTCCTGGTTTTATTTATCTCACGGGTAGCATTTTGCCACTTGCAAATACAATATATGAATGAGAAACCTGTATTTCGGCGTGTTAGTGCACTTAGTGTTCTAATAATGTAAATATTTTTTGTGTGCTTCCTTTAAATTCAATGTAATCAAGAGTCTGTGAAATGCTTTAATAGGTGAAAGGTAAATTCCCACTCTCCCCGCCACCCCAAAACAAAACGGGTGTAAAGTGACGTCACGGAGGGTTTACCCGTATAAACTCTCTTGGACGGAAATGAGGTAACTGAACTTCAAAATAATGTGCTTTGGAGGGGGGGGTATGCACAGGCTACAAACATACAGGCTATGACAATACATACTCAGAAGAGATACAGTACAGCTTTACAGTGATAATTACACAATCCAACAATCAATCATCAATCACTTATCAAATTAATAAAAATATGATTATCAATATTTTTTTAATTTAATTTCCCCCAAATGCTCAGAATTGTAGCTTTTCAAAAATAAATATTATTTGATTTACTTAACAATCTATGAAAGTAATTGTGATTATCTTTGAGTTTAAATTAGAAAAAAAAAAAAAAACTTTAGAAAACAATGGTGGATCTTTTTGTCTATTTTCTGGCATAATATTGACCAAACTGAATCAATGCACTGATAGTTTGAAATAATGTAGTTTTTTTATTTAATAAAGGGGTGATACGATTTTTTTTATCGAAATGACAAAATAATCGACAGATTTGTGTCTTAATAAAATCTTCCAATGGAAGATCTTCAAGTCTTCAAGATTTCCATACAGCTGCTAAATGTACTATGCATACTGCAATTATTTGAGGCTTAGATGGACAGCAATGTGATCATTTTATTTTATTACTTGTGTGCTGTAACAGGTAAACAGAGTCACAATTCATAAATATATCACTCCTGCGTCAAGGCAGTAATAATAATTTAAACTTGAAAATGTAGTAATTGATATAGAAGTTGTCAAAATATTTTGGAAATCAACAACCGGAAGTGAGTGACAGCACGCTGACTTACTTGATGCCGAAGGGAAACACGACCGCTGTGCTGTGGTAGATATCAACCAAGTCGTGTCCTTGTGTCCACTGTCCAGCAGTCACGCAGCGGCGGTACCGCAGGAGGTTCCGTGTCCCCCACTCTGTGAGTTTCTGTCCTCGGACACCAAGAAGCGTGCTGTGCCCCTTGTAGCCCTCCTGTTCTTGGGACAGCGTGAGAGTCGCCTGCACGTGGAGCGGCTTTCTCCTTGGATGACCTCCATGCCGCGGGCAAAGCACCTTGCCGCGGGTTCGAAGGTGCAGCAGAGTCCGTGTTAACCGTCCCTCGGCACTTGGGGCCGACTTGCGGAGCTGCTGACCCGAGTTGCGTCTCCACTGCACCCACAATCAAGAGAAGCGGGGAAGAGGTTAAAGTTTGAGTGGACACTCGACACGGGTGTCGTCCCATGATGTACACCATCACCAGAGGTCCCAGCAAACTCGTTACACAACGGAGGACGGCAGGTGAGTGTTACAAAAGTGTGACGCAATGTCGCGTCACACTACGTTGGCCAACTCTTCTCTCGCCCAATTTACCGAAGGCCCCACGCAACAGATTGAGAATAAATTCGCCGATCTGAAGCTCAAGCCGACGACGTGGCTCACGTCAAAGTAAGTTTTTCTCCGTGTTGCAAGCGTGTGTGCGTGTAACTGCGTCACTCATTTGTATGTGTGTGTGTGTGGTGTGTGTAACTGCGTTACTCATTTCTTTTATCGTGCCGAAGCACTCCGGTTGCATGCGATGCCTTCACGGTCTGACACCCGAGACCTCTGTACCTGACCAACAGTGGTGACGTCATGAGGGTTAGGTACTATTACATGAATGAGTGGCTGTGGCCCCTTACCTCTTCCCTTTCCTGCCAAGTGCCAACCTTTATTTACTGTGCAAATCGGATTAAGGCATTCACAATGATATCAAAATAAAAACAAACAAAAATGACTTGGAACAAATATAGGATCAAGTCACATCTGGTCAAAGTACTCGCACCATGCCAAGTTATAAGTGAACTATCAGGTATTATACTTAACTTCTGGCAACTCCACAGCAATATGGGAGGATTCATTTTTCACCCAGAAAAACAGGATTTTACAACACGGGTACACAAAAGCTCCTTAAAAAAATGCACAAACAAGTGTTGCATATGGACACTGATTCGGTCTCAAATACAGAAGTCAAAGTAAACAAACTAAATATCACATTTAAGCATAATGCACATGGCTGGGCCAATCATTGAAGGGCAGCGTTGATCACATTTGTAAAAATATATATATATATTGTTTAACTACAGTATAAACTCCTGTTTTGCTGTAAAAGTGACCCGTGTCCGCTGTTTTTGACTCAACTATTCTCCACTCCTCAGCACTCCGCCTCCAAAGATCGTGTTCAACCGCCTCAATGGAAAGCGTCACCACGTTGCATCTGTGCAGAAGGTGGACAACCCAACAGAGGGATTCACTCCTGCACACGAGGAGAATGTCAAATTTGTATCTGAAGGTGAGAGTTAGTGTCAAAACAATAGGAAAGATTTAGAAATTCAACAGTTCCTTCAATTCACACACACGTTTTATTTTAATTGTAATATTGTTTGGTTATATACGAAATAGAATATACTGTATATGATCATGTTTAACTGATGAAATGAAAAACAGTCTCAGCACAACAGTAAACTATTTCCACAACAAAAAAGCAATCACTCAAAGTTGAGCAATATTCTTCAGTCTGACATGTGATCAAATCGGCTGTTGCCTTCATCAAATATGGAAAGCCACTTGGCTGGCATCCCGCTTGCTGTTGTTAGTCTTTGGCTGAAGGTTGAAAGCTCCCATGCAGCCAAAACCTTGAAGCTTATCTTCATGTGAAGGCTTTTACTGGCAGCTGACACATATGCACTGTAGTCACCTGGGAAACGCATACCAAGAGACCGCATCGTCCTAACTTTCCTGTCGAACCAGAAAGTGCGTTTTCGTAATGGTGCGCTGTTTTTCTCTGCCAGCATGGCGGGAGGTGGAGCAAAAGCTGGGAGAAGGTGACAACGGGGAGTCAGTGGACAGCCAGGGACCTGTTCAGTACACAGAGAAGAATCCCAATGTTGTCGTGAAGAGTAAGCACCCATGTCGTTATTTGATCGAATGGTACCAGGTCGGGGGGGTTCTCCTCGCTTCTACACTCTGCTATGAGGGTGTAAGAAAGAGTTAAATTTATATTTTTTTTACAGGCAGTGTTTATGTAAGTTCCCAAACTTGCCTTGGTACTGAAAACTTGGTGTGAGAAAACTTAAGCCTATGACTTTGTAATGTATGGGGTTTTTTTTCTTTTAACAAGACCCCTCTCTATGCCGCCCAGGTGGAAATTTTAAAACATGACTTGTATGTTGCAAAATACATCATTCCACCGTACCTTTGTTTCTACGCAGATTTTGTTCCCATTGACCTGGAGGAGTGGTGGGCTCAGCGCTTCCTTGCAAATATTGGAGACCTGTCATGATTGTTTGGAGGATTTGAAACACAACGGGATACAATTCGCCCATGCCCCATCAGCGAAGGGGTCGATGGGAGAGTCCCGTCTGGCTTCAGGATGCTGCGTGTGAAGCGTTGGCTGCCATTTGGCGCTCGATCCGAAAGCTGAAGCTTCACGCTGCTTTAAGAACTGAGTGCACCTAACAGTCGTGATTTAATGTGTAGCTGCGAAAAAGGCCACACTCTACTTGAATGACACATTTGATAGAAGCTTTTCTTCTTCAAGAGCTTCCATCGTTTCTCAAGTGTGCTCTGCTTTATGGAGCGACTGGCTCAACTTTGGAAATATACTGAAGAGCACAAGTAAAATGTTTTTCAAAACATTCATAACAATTTGTGTGCAAGTTCTTTTAAGATGCCAAAAATGAACCAACTTTTAAAGTTTTCCCTGGGAATTTTTTTATGCTGAAGGGCCCTAATCGGGCTATACATTTCTGATGGTGCTATAGCTTCAAAGTTATGGAAAAATCAAAAAAAAATTCATATTCAGTTCCTAACAAAAGGTTCAGCTTATATGACTTTCCACACTGAATAATTCATACTGGACATAGCAATAAACACACATTTTACACATTAATTTACACAATAATTGATTTTTTTTAGAAACATACGAGAATACTTAAAATAATAAAACATGTTTCAAGTCTTCAAAAGTGTAAAGCACAATTTTATATTTCCTCATAGCTTTCATTTCCCTGCTGCTTTTGCCTTCTTGCCCGGTTTCCTGACACGCCTACGAGTGGGTGCGGCCTGCCCCGGTTTGGCCGTGGTGAAGGTGATGCACTGGGAGTCCAAAAAGTTTACCAGCTTGGCGGCACCGAGACGGATGCCTGCCGCTTTCAGGCGCTCCTTGAGTTGAGAAAGGACCAGAGGCTGGTATTGCAGGATCTGAGTGTACAGGCCGGAGTCTGACAGGATGAACGAGCGCACGGCCTGCAGCCGATCTTGGAGGCGGGTGGCCGCTTGGGAAGGTGATACCCCGCCATCACTGTCTGAGTCGGCACCGGAGGAGAGACACAGCTCCGGGTTGTGCCTGCAAAATAGATGCCACAGATTTACAATAATACTAACAAGTCTGTGCCTTTAAAACTGGAACTTTCAAATTTATTGAAACAACACCGCAGTACATAAACAAGAGGATTGCACTCCGCACGCACTTTAACATAATGTAAAAACTGAAAAAACAGTTTGCTATTTTGTCATTGAAAAGCCAGATCTTGTTCCAGATCTTTCTAGATAGTGTCTGTGACATCGTGAGTGCACGGATTACCTCTCAGAGTCTTCACTTGAAGTAGTTGAAGAGACATTGGAGTCTTGAGAGTTGGACAGCGGCTCTGTGTCCTCCTCGTCTCGGTTGTGTTTCCCCGCAGAGATGGAAGTGGCCACTCTGGGCTCCTTAAAATGGACTTTGTGTTCCAAGGAGACGGGCCTGTCGCCAGCAGCCAAAGACTTAGAGGGAGCGGGCTTTGTCCGGGCTGCAGGCCCTGCACAGGGTGCCTCATCTTCACAGTCAGAGTTAACCAGCTGGTGGGTGTACTGGTGGATCTCTTTCAACTTGACGATCATCTGGCGCTTTGGTAATGCCCGTACACCAAACCTGCACATAGATGACAGTGAGCGGCATCTGTGAAGCCAAACTATCCATCAATAGAACACAGGGAAACTGTCATTTGTTTATCTTTATATTCAGCTGTCTGTTAAACGCCTCGATTGAAAAAAAAAAAAGCCATCTCAGCCTCCAGCATTTTTTTTTTCTAATCAAACAAGGTCTACAGCGACACTCTTCAGTTTAATAGCCATGAGTGAAAAGGAACAGGCTGTCTTTACCCACCTGTTTTCATGCAAATTGACTAACCTGTTCAGTTTGTTCTTTAGTTCTGGCGTATCCATATCAGAGTAGTGAGGCATTGGCGTGATGGGCACTAGAGGTTGAGTGGGACGTTTTTTATTGCGAGGAGGAGCTGTAAAGACACAAACAGTTGCATCAATGTTAGCTTTCCATCTTTAGATGGATTTGTCTCAAATGAACCAGATGCGGCTCTTTCTTGGATTTAGTCATTGTGATTGAAATAAATTTAATACGCTATGGATACGGAAGGTCATAACTTGATTAGCTTTATTTTATCACAAACAAATGTCCCTGTAATAGAATTCTCTTGTTAAAGAGTACTTACGTGGTGTTTTTAGTTGGGCAGAAAGCTTCAGCCTTTGAGAAAGAGGCAGAATCTCCTCTTCCTCCTCTAAACTGTCCCACATGTTTGCAACCAGGTTGCTGTCACTCATTTCTGGTGCAATATCAGTCATGACATCAGCTGTTGAAGTCTGGAAGGTCTGAGCCTTCTTACTAGTAGATGGCTGTGAATTCAGGTTTTGGGGTTCTTGGTATCGATTCACACCATTTTGACAGGATGGCGGTGACGGTGACGAGGCAGCCGCGTCCACTGGCCGACTGCGTCCTCCGCTGTCCTCTAGTCTCAGACTAAAGCATCTCGAGTTCCCAGCGACGTCATCACAGTCGTTGAGGCCCCATGAGTCGTTGAACGCCATCGGTGGCTCGTCCATGAACAGTGAAGCCTGCTCAAAACTTTTGTTTCTTTCGACTTCTTCTATGACATCATCATCCAACTGTGCGATCTTTCCATCTTCTCTTGATGTTGTTCCACTCATTAGCTTAAAGCCCGTGCTGTTGTGACTTCTTTTGTGAGTGGGAGAAGATTGTGGCTGTGAAGAGTCAGAAAAGGGGGAAAGACGGAAGCTATCAAACTGTATCTTCTCTGGGCTTTTGTGTTCTTGACTAAATGACTTTTGCTCATCAATCCCTGTGTAGGGCGGTGAAGTGTCGAGCCATATTCGGTGCTGGAGGATATCTAAGTGCAGTGGAGTGCTGCTAGAAGGCTCAAAGCGGGGCTGGAGAGGCGTCTCTTGCTTCGACGAATCATGGAGGTGATTGGAAACGCCTGAGAAAAGTGAAAATTTGGGCTCGGCAAGCGCTGGCGAGTCCACTTCTGCTTTTTCCGGATTCAGCCAAGCGCCACTTTCCTCCAGTGGGAAAACGCTGGTCGAAAAACAAGTGGGAATGTTGGAGGTCTTCGATGTGTTACAAAACTCTTTTGGGAACAGCTCTGCCCTACGCATGCTGCTTTTGGCGTGAGTGGAACTCTCCAAACTTGTTCTTCTGGGACTGGTGCTGACTGGTGTGGGGGGGACGATCCAGAAGAGCTCTGGCGAACAATCTAAAGGATTACATTGGTTAGGAGACTCACTTAGATCAACTAGACTATGCTCCATATTTCTGGAGTGCTTTTGCTCCGCAGAAGGTTCTGTGGGCTTTAAGTGAGTGAAGTTCCGCTTGCTGTGCGAATGTGACAAGATGGGACTCTGGGCACTGGGATTAGAAACGGATCCCTCCATGTCCTCACTGGAGTCTGACAAAACTATCAGGTCTGGCTCCTTTATCTGGGGGGAGTTTGAAAGTAGTGGGACACGGCTTTGAGGCTTTAGAGGCATACCATGTTCCGGCGGTTCCTGTTCAACTATTTCCTTAACTCCAACAGTACAGCAGTTATCATTCCGATGTGGGGGCAAGATGGACGGATCGGTGGGACTGTCACTTTGTAAACTTGCTGAGGACTGAAGCGTGGTTCTACTAGATGATTTGAACGTGGGAGCATGAGGCGTGTGTGCTTGTGGTGGAGTCGAGGAAGGAGGACTGAAGGAGTTTTGATCTTCTTTGGAGACCGCCTCAGAATCTGAGAAGAGGCGATTATAACTAATATCAAGACTGTGGTCCGGAAGAGGGTCGAATTCACTCTGAGGGCTTTTGTCACTACATTTTCCTGGAATCTCTCCTGGTTCACTTAATTTGCTTGATATCTCTCCCTCACCTCCCTCATCACTTTCTCCCACGCTCACCTCCTCCTCATCCCTCATTCTCTGTGTGGCGGCAAACTCATAAATCTCATCCAGCTCTTCCTCGTTCACCTGCTCCTCGTGGAGCTCTTTGTCGCCTGATGCCACGTCAGTAGCTTGGTGGACATTGCTCTCGTCTTGGTCTGCATCGTCTTCCTGGCACCACATGGAGTTGAAGAGCGCTGTTAAATCCTCGTCTGTGCCGTTGCTGGAGTGCTCCCCGGGGCTTGCGGCGGCTCCGGCATCATCCTGAGCTGAAGCTTCATCAGTGTGACACTCGCATAGCTGCTGCAGCTCCTGTAGATCAAACCTTACAAAATAGGAGCAGATGAGTCATACACCTACTCTTTAATAAATCAATTCAATTGTTTGTTTGGTAAGGTAGGGAAATGTGTGACTTCTTCTTACTGACCTGGATGCCAACTCCAGTACACGAGGATGTAATGACGCTGAGAAGGAAAAGTGAGCAGTGTAGAGGTACTGCAGCAGAACCAACACCGCCTGTCCTGGGACATCGTTGATCAACAACCTTTGAGCGGCCGGCATTCCCTCCTCATGCACCCCGATTCCACTTTCATGCATCTGGAGGAAAAACACCGTAATATTTAGGCCCCTAAAGGCTTTCAGCCTCTCGATGGTAACTGAACATAATTTATTTTCTTTTGCTATCAGCCGACTTCTGAAAATGTCTACGATAAGACAAAAGTATTCCTGCCCCTGGAATTATCAACTCTTCCGTAGTCTTTGTCTCGCCTTGTGGCCGACCGAGTGTGCGCTGCAACGGGCTTCTTGCTTCTACTAGCTTAAAAGCAAGCGGAGTTCAGAGTGTGGAAAAAAGTATTTAAGCGCTTTTAAAGAAAATAAATATGCCTCTATAATGACATGATGTTCTACCCACAGCCGTAATGGTAAATAAAAAATGACTGGCTTCCCATTGGCCAACAGTACACGGGACAGAATGAAAGCTGGCTCATTTGAATACGACAAAAATCAATCTGATTTTGGCAAGACAGAAAATAAAGTGTATAAGTGTACTATAAGTCCTGCTTCTTGGGGTATTTGGATTCCAGCTGGACAAATGGAATCTGTTTGGTGAAAAAAGTGACTACAGTAGTTCTCCTTTTAGTAATGTGCTGCAGTTACCATTTCTGCCAAGAGGGGGCATCGTGCATATATCATGAAGGAATGAGCAAAGAAGACTTGGCCACTGTCCACCTGGAGTTGCCAGTCACTGAGCAGTGGGTTATTCACCATGCTGCTCAGGTTTGATGCCAAGGTGGATAGCGCCACCTGCAGAGGACACAAGAGAGAAGTTGTCTCTCATCAGGAAGAACCCACACATTCATTGTGTTACTGTACTTCCAAACTTTGGCCTGTGGAGAGTTAACTTACTGATAAATGACTGCTGCACTCTTTCGTTGCTTCTGGCTGACATAAAGACCTTCCTGCTTGGCACTGGAGGTCCCCTTCAGGGGCACCTTTCACACAGGGGTCAGTAGTTTCTTCTAGAAAGAAGCCACTCACTTGGAGGTCTGTGTATAAACTAGTGTTTTTGTCTGTGGAAACATCACAGTGACAGCAATTCACAATCATTAAGGTGACGAGGCAGTGTACAATACATATGCATATAAGTGCACTTTACTAAATATAATTGGGAACCTTGTTTCTTTGGGAAGTACATCAGCACAGAACCACACAAATCAAAATGCTCAGTGTAGAGTACAGAGCTATATATTTCTTTTACCTTTGCTAGGGCCAGGAGCAGTGTAGGTACTGCGGGCGATTTCATCGTTGGACAAGTCCACTAATTCTTGCAGGGCCTGACTGTTTGCTGGGAGATGTCCCGTAGATTGACTGGAGGGAGCTGAGGAGACGTCAGTTGTCTGAGAGGACGATAAGATGGAAGCCTTGTCGTTGGATTGGGTGGAAGCGCCGGGAATCTACGTGAAAAAGTGGTGAGCATTGAAGAACTCATTTTGGAGTTACTATATGCATATAAATATTTGGAGATAGATGATGGCGGTCTTACTTGATTAAAACAATCAATAAAACACACATGTCTAAGGAAAACCGTGCACTGAGTTGGGCATGAGCCAAGAAGTGGGGCCCGTCCTGGACAGTCACCAGCCAGTCAAATATGTTTTCTAACATCTAAAGGAATTCATAATCACTATTACAAATATCACATTATGCCTGACTAAAAATCACCGTGTGAACAAGGACAGCAGCTTTCACTAATGCAAACATCTCCAATACATTCATCATCTTACTCGTGCTGCTTCCCACGGTGCGAGAAAGTCTTTGAGCTCCGGGACGAAGAAGTCTAATACGCTGGTTGAGTGTCCAATCAGCAGTGCACTCTTTTGCCAGAGGGGAGCAGCGTTCCTCAAGGTGGACAAGGTGCTGGGACAGCGAGTCGGGGTAGGTGGAGATGGAGCTCGACTGCATAGGAGCAGGGCAGAAACACGGTCTTGCAGCCTTGTCAGGGCCGCATCAGCATCCTGGATGAGGAGGATCGGAGGAGGACGAGGGGCCGTGCCCTTTTTCCTCTTACCATGACCCTTACCTGTAAAATGAGCAATTGGAACGTCATTAGACACACTAAACACTGATAGCATCAAGGTTCAAAATACTGTCTTCTTTCCTTAGAGCAGTTAATAATTTTAACTCTATAGTCAGTACCATCTCTGTATAAAAAAATTACTAAATTAAATTAACTTAATTTTGCAAGACAAGCAAAAGGAGGCGATGCTGTACCGGCATCTGGCCTCCACTTCAACACAGGATTCATGGAGGAATCAGTGGCGACGATTTCTGTTCTTGCCAGACTTAGCTGCTTCCTCTCCTGTTCCAACAGGGAGGATGACAGAGTCAGGGCCATTATGGTGTCTTCATCCAGGGGGTCAGTCTTTTTCCTGGGCTTCTTTTTTGCTGCAGGGTTTGCCCTCATTACGCCTTTCCTCTTGCCTCCTCCAGTCTGTATGCTGAATATTACAAAAATATTGAGGCCAAATCGCATTTAGAAAAATGCAAAAAGACACAAAAATTGGAACTTGAAGAGGAATGGATTGTGTTCAACCACAGAGAGACAACTGTGTGTATGCTTGACTGGTGTGAAGTGTGCAGGTGGCAGACGTACAGTGTGTTGCTCGTGGCACGTTGCGCCTCTTCGGCCTGCCTCTGAAGCGCCTGCAGCAGGTCGGTAGGACTGACACCCATGTCCGCCGAGCAACGCTTTAAGTGGGTGGAGCGACTCTTGCGCGACTTGAATTTCTTGCCACAGATTGGACAGTCGGGGACATCCGCAGGAGGAGGACGAGGAGGAGCAGCCATTTGATGCTCACGGTCATCTAAACACCTTCCAGCAGATATATACACGTTTGAATATTCTTAAGAATTCTTTACTTTTTGTGCTATGTTAAATGTTATTAGGGCAGAATACAGATTGCACTACTATATTCATTAAGATATAACCAAAGCAGGGGCAACTGGTAACTTCTTGTTGCTTCGTAAAAAGACCGACCTGTTGATGTGCTGCGCGCGCCCTTCGGGTGTCATGTGAGATACGTTTCGGTGACAGATGTGGCAAAAGAAGAGACCCTCAGCTGCCAAGTCCAGTGTGTGGACCTCTGCCGCTTCATGGTCAAGTTGCTTCTGCATCCGCATGGCCAGAACCTCATCGCTGTCCTGAAGCCTCAGATGGTGCTCGGAAGTGGAGGACTGCGGTATTTCTAGGGACAGATCGGTGTGCATTTCACTGGGCATTAATTGCATTGACAGTAGTACAAAACTCGGATTCCAATAAAGTTGGGAAATTGTGTCAGAATATTTGAATGGTAGAATGGGGGAAAGGTGAGGGGGAACCATCATGTCAACTCACCTGACTGTGGAGGAGATGGATCCCTGCCATGCTCCACATTGTGCACCATCCTCGGCTGGTTGGCTCTCTTAAATTGTTGCATCCCGTTGAGTAATTTATCTTTTGTCCCCATGCCCGGTTCAGTTTTTTGTGCAAAAGATAACAAAACATCTCCTGAATTATGAACAACCTTGCCCGTGTTTCCCATGAGCTGTTGTGCTTCGATACGAGCAGGCTGTGAGTCAGTTCTGACAAGCTGAGATCCAGAGCTTCCCTCGTTTCTTTGGTTCCCATCGCTGGTCTGACAAGATGTCTGCTGGTCGATTCGCCTACGTTTTGGCTCAGATCCTTTCTTGCGGGACCGTTTCAACAGCTTTGAGCAGAGGTCAACAAAGTCCTGGTCCGACTCGTTCATGACTGCAACCCTTTTTTTGACTGGTTATCGTGAACATATCATGCCAGCATGGAATCCGCGCTGGCAAATATCCATAACGGATCGCCAACGTTTTCGCCCCTTGCAGTTTGATTCAAGAATCCGCGGGTGCTATTATAGAAAACAAACAATAATAAATAATACATCCATGTTTACATTCCAATCTTCTATGCATCTAAAATATAACATCAAGCTAGTCGTGAATAAATACATTGCGTTCTCACCGGACTTTCAGCATCAATGTAGTGTCTCATACTAATTCCAAACCATCCCTCTATTGACAATGTTTCTAATGTACATTTATTACTTTTTTTACAGACAGTTTTGTTTTCATTTTATAGCGCGTACATCAAACTGTTTTTACTTCTGGTCATGTGACAGGAAAACATACTATTTACTTCCGGTTCGCGCTGGTAATTCGAAAATGTCACTTTACTTTTACGTTAACCAGATTTGCACCGGGACAGTCAGAATGAATATTTATGTTTTTTTATAGCTGGGGTTTGAGCCTTGTGAAAAAAAAAAAAAAGCTTACTTCTGATTTGACTGCATAGTTGTTCATGCAGCACTTCATACACCGTGGACTACTCGGCTAAAATGTGCTAATGAAATTATGAAAATAACTGATTTATCAAAGCACCAGTTATCCTTTTTTGTACTTAAAAAAAAAACATCTCACATCGCATGGCCATGGTTTCCAGGTGATGGAACAACTACACCTCCCACAGCGACATTTGTCCGTTGACTGCAATCCCAATTGTACTCAACATTTTCTATTTTCTCATATTTGAATCAAGTGGTTGTCGGAATACGAGAAAATGTGCAGACGCACCCTTTGCGTTTTACCTCTATCATGAATCTTGAGCTGAAACGATTAGTCGAAATCGCGCACTTCCCAGAATGGGACTCGCATAGTCGCGGTTTGGCGCCCGCGGATTGGCAGATTTGAGGTTCCAACCCTCAACCCCATCCAACACTCAAATATCTTCCATTCAAGTCCCTATTCGACATGAATAGAGTGTGCCACTGTAGTTTGTGATCCAAGTGAGCTGTCAGTGTGCGTGGAGTGACTGGGCGTGAGCTGTGGCAGACAGCAGCTCGTGAATGATTGCGCATTCCATAACCACTCAAGGGAATAAAGCGGCTGAAGTGAAACCACACTGAGGCCCTCACAATATGAATCGTAGTGATCTCTCATGATTTAGTCAACAGTTCTGTAGTTCATCTGTTGCAGTTTATTTAACAATATGGTATAGAAGTAAGAAATGAGCCTTTTACCAGTTTGTACAGTGTTTTCGTTCTCTCCTATATTTATAGTATTTTGCTTAATATTGGCTTTACAATCGGAGAAAAAGCAAACTCTTCCCACCCGTTCAAGTTTTTTGTAAGAGGAATGAGCCTTGATGACACCCAAGAGAATCTTGATGGTGCCTCCATTCTTCAAACGCACTTTAGTGTATAATTTAAAGGCTGGATGATCTCTGCACCTCACACCTATAGCCACTGGTCTCTTTCGCTTTACAATATTTGTATCAAAAAAGCATGACAATTTCTTTTTTTTTTTAATGTCAAAGTAACGATTTTCTACACCTGCAAAACAAGAGTTTCCAACTTCCAGGCATCTGAGATGGAGGCTGTAAATCTTAGTTTTAGGGGATTTGTGAAACCAGTAGGATGCATGATTCTTTTAGTGAGTGTGAGGTTTGCATCGGTGTCTTCATGTGCACCTGTATACATGTCTGTGTAAACAACCTGCCACAGTCCATTTCCTATTTTAATACAACTGAGTGCTCTTCATACACACAGAGAAGAGAGAGGTCTCAGTCCCTCGGCACATCATATTGGAGCAATGGTTTAACGCGTGACCACAAATGCCAGGAACGACAGCTTGAGAACAGAACAAAAAACCTGGCCCGGTGCCGCAACTTAAACAAAAGATTTTTTTTTTCTTTCTAATAGTACAAAAGATATGAATAATATAATGCAATTGTACATTTACAAAAAAAAATGAGGATGGTATGAAATCACACCAAGAACCAACCAAAAATAAATTGCGTATTGAACAAATTTGGTCTTAACCAAAAAATATATTCTTTGTGACTTAAATTGCATTTTAAGAAGCGAATTGCAAACCCCGTTACATTTTCAGGAAGGGGGGAAAAAAACCTTAACTAAGGAATAGTTCATTTTCACGGGGTGTTGGACTTTTATTTTTTTTGTTCCTCTACCAAATTCTCTTTTTTGTTTTTACAACAGTTTTTTTATACAGGTACAAAAAAGATCTCAATAGTAGAAAGAACAAACAAAGCCCTCTTAGATAAAGAGTCTGAGGGGAAGTTAGGAAGAATCTAGGAGGGGTCTCAGGTGCTGAGACGCGGTAGTTCTTCATTTCTCAACAGAAATGCTACAATCCCTCCACAAACTTCTCTAAAGTGTCTCCTGTAGCATCTCCCACCATGCTCAAGTCACTATTTAGTACCCCTCGGTTAGGAGGATTGAGCTGGGGTAGCATGGCGCTTTGTTCTGGTGTCCCCAGGTGTCCTTGTTCCATGGACCCAGACAGTGGGCCCCCAAGTCCATGGTGGGGGGAACTGGAGTGGGATGGAGGCGGGTGCTGCGGTGAGGGCTGGGGCTGGTTCTGGATCTGCGGCGAAGGACTGGAATGTGGTGGTGGCTGCGAGGGTGGACGTGGGGATTGAACAGGGGCAGGAGAGCGGACTTGGTTGCTGAGACTGTTGGCGAGGGAGGTCTGGCCGGCAAGCAGGTGGGTCTGGGGACTCATGGGGCTGGGCTGTGCGGGAGAAGCCATCTGCTGCTTGAGGACGGCCTGCTGCTGAGGAAGTTGCTGCTGCTGCGGCGGCGGCTGCTGCTGTTGTTGTTGTTGCGGCTGCTGCTGTTGTTGTTGTTGCAGCGGCTGCTGCTGTTGCTGCTGCTGTTGTTGTTGCTGCTGCTGCTGCTGCTGCTGCTGTTGCTGCTGCTGCTGCTGCTGCAGCATTCGTTGATGGAGCATTTTTTGAGCAGGGTCCATTCCCATGCCCGGCTGAGCCATCTGAGCCATTGATGGTAGCTGGCCCATTGGGCCGCTAGCTGCTCCTGCGCCTCCTTGCATGGCTTGCATCTGCTGTTGTTGCATGCGGAGCTGCGAGTACGTAGCTGCTGTGGCCTGAGCCTGGGCAGGGAACTGGCCAGGGTGTCCCTGAGGCATCACTCCCTGTTGCTGTTGCGGTTGCTGCTGTTGCTGCTGCTGTTGTTGTTGTTGTTGTTGCTGCTGCTGCTGCTGCTGCTGCTGCTGCTGTCTTAACAGTTGCCGACGATAGAGCTCTTGAATCTGCGGATTGGTGTTATGTGCTGCGTTCATCACCTGCCCTTGAGCCCCCATCGCTGCTATACCCTGAGCAGGAGGCTGCTGAGACTGTTGAGATGGCATCCCTGGCCTCTGCACAGTGCCTCCCGGCATGGCCATGGTCTGCATTGTGGGCAAACCTGGCTGCTGACCGGGCTGCTGCGGTTGGTTGGCGTGGTACTTGGCTGTTCGTTGTTTGATGAAGGCAGCCATTAGCTGAGGGTTTGATTTGAGGATGTTGAGGACTTGCTGTTGCTGCTGAGGTGAGCTGGGAGACTTGAGGGTACGGAGAAGATCCTGAAGAGCATTGGGGGCTATGGCACCAGGTCTCTGTGGTGCCTGTGGCCTTGCACCAGGCTGCTGTGGAATGAGCATCCTCTGGCCTTGAGGTTGCTGTCCAGGGGCCATCATGGTTCGCTGCATGGTCATGGCCTGTTGGGGGTTCTGGCCTGGAACAAGGCCTTGCTGTTGAGTTTGTGCAGCCTGTATGGGCCCGGCAGGTCCAGGCCATTGACCTGGGGCCATGTTGGGTTGCATGACCTGTGGTCCCCGAGGTCCTGGTACCATCTGCATGGGTGCTTGCATCGGTCCTGCCATACGCTGCTGTGGCTGCTGGGGGTTCATGGGCAAGCCATTCATGTTGACCAGATAGTTCTGCTGGTTCTGTTGGGCCTGTGCCATCAACTCAATGTGGCGTGCCATCTTGACAGCAGCGAGAGGAGGCGGCTGCTGTTGCTGCTGCTGCTGCATTTGTTGCGGCTGAGGTGGCTGTGGAACAGGGGAGGGTTGCTGATGCAGAGGGGAGGCTTGGGGCCCTGGCTTACCCTGGGGCACAGTTGCTTGAGGCTGTCCGTTTCGAGGTGCGCTGGGGAACGAGGGCGACATGACACCTGCAGAGTTGGGGGTCTGAGGCTGACTGGACAGCGACTGCTGTGGCGTCTGGGGTGTGTTGGGCTGGGTATGGGAAGTGGGAGTTGTTGGAGCAGCTGACGCCGGCGGGGACGGTAGTGGCATGGTTCTGCCTTGCATGGTAGCCATTCTTCTCTTCATTAAGTGAGCCTGCTGGAGTCTGTGTTGCAGCTGCTGGTGGCGAAGCTTGTGCTTGATATTCAGGCAGAACGGCACCGGACACTTATTCTCCTGACAGTTCTTTGCGTGGTAACAGCATAGAGCAATAAGCTGCTTGCACACAGGACAGCCGCCATTTGTTTTCCGCTTGCAACACTTGGTGTGCTGCACCACTCTCTTCATCTTCTGGCAGGACGGCAGAGAACAGTTGGCGTTGCGGCACTGACAAGCGTGGACGAGAGACTGGATGCAACGCTGGATGCTCAACCGCCGGCTTTCCTGTGGGCTCTTTGAGGCCTCGCCACTCTGGCTGTTGCTGTCATCATCCAAGCCGAGACCCCATTTCACCATCTGGTGCTCATGACCCTTTGCATTATAACAATTAATACAAAGGTCGAAGTCCTGTGAAATGGAAGACAGGGACAAGGTCAATAACATGACTATACCCCTAACTTTGTAAATCTTCAGCACTTTTTTTTTTTTTTTAAATGACTACAGTGTGTGACATCCATTTTAAGGACATAAAGGTAACGACAGGTAAAACCTAGGCAAGTATGCAAAACATGCATTTGTCACAAGGGTAACATACCTCGCACACTGTGCAGTGCCACCGTGTCTCGACGTGATGCTTGCATTCATTGCAAGTGTACACAAAGCGGTCTTGTCCCTGGTTGTGCAGCTCAACGAGCATACACATGGTGCTCCACTTGCATCTTCTGAGAGAGCTGAACTCCCAATGTTTGTCCCTGGCCAAAGTCAGGAAAGCGTCACGGCCATCCATCAGGTCACAGGAGAGCAAGGGGTCCGGGTCGATAATCGGGGGCAAAGTGTTGACCATGGGGCCGGAGTGGAGGTGGATTACAAAGAACACCTACAGCAATCAAACAACAAACAACTTTTATGTTAAAACATACACCCACAATGGTTGGTCCATTGATGGTCACCAAACACAGTTCTGTACCTTTGCTGTAAACGAGTCTCACTCACCTCTTTGTGCTTCTCCATGGTGGCATAAAGCTTCTGGGACAAATCATTCGCCACATTCGGCATTCCGGGCTTCTTCTTGTTAGCTCGACTCATGCTGCTTTTGTTTTTATTTGTCTTCTTGTTGTTTTTCTTCTTAGCATTTTTGCTGTCACTTGGGGTACCCTGGGAGCACATGAAAGAGAAGCATATAAATAGATTCACCAAATTCACACTACTCTAGAATAAAATAAGTTTAAAACTGTTGACAAACCTCTGGCGTTTCAGAAGCAGCAGTGTTCTCCTCTTTTTTTCTCTCCTCCTCCTCCTGCTCAAGCTCCTTGATACTTTCTTCCAGAACATTGGGCCAGAAGTCTCCTTCAAAATAGGGCAACTCATTGGCGCTGGTTAGTCGGTCCTCAGTTGCCTGTTTGAAAATATCCTGTGTAGAAGACACAAAGCATTAGTAATTTACTTCAAATGTCCGTCATACATACAAAATGGCAAATGTTGCCAGCGGTGTGAAACCCGGCACGGGAACTGCCAAAAATAGAGGCGAAATCAAGTTGAAGTAATTGTCTCGTAGATTTTTTACCATATATTTGTTATGGTTATTATGTTCACCTTGTAGTCGTGCAAGATTCTTTCTCCAAAGGCCTTGTCCAGCATTTTCCGATACCAGTCCTGAAGCCTCTTAGGTTTGGGAATCTTCTGCTCGGGAGGATGACAGTGGAAGATGTAGTCATCTCCCTCACTTGGTGGACACGCCCAAATGTGACCTTGAGCATAGCTTCACACAAGCACGGACCAAAAGGTTACACCGGAGAACCGTATGTGATGTGAACATAATATATGTAATCCATGTGGGGTTGTTACCCGAGTTTCTTGGCATATTCCAAATAGCCGATTAGGATCTCATGGTACACCGCTGTTCTCAAAACTCGAGGTTTGAAGAAGTGAATACTGTCAAGGTATGATATGTAGACTCGTCTGTGAGGGTAGAAAATTGGAGATTCAAATCATTCAACCCACAGAAAGCCTCAAACCACAAATGAATCATCCCCTGTGCAGACCTAGTGTTGGGGAACGGGCATTCAGAGCCGTACTCCTGGACATGCATGCCAAAGAAGCACACATCGACCCCATCAATCTCTTCAAAGGCAAAAAGTGCTTTGGTTCTGTAGGGAAAGGTCTCTGGCATCTCACCCGTATCCACAAACCTGAAGTCGTCAAGGGAAAACAATTATTTAAAGATGTGCGATTATAGTCAAATGGAAAAAAATGCGTCATGTGTGCAGCTCATTTCTAAGTTTTTGCATGTAAATCACATGGATCTTTAAAGCACAATTGAGTTTCAACATTTGATGATTTCAATTCTGTTGCTTTGGGTTAAGTGCATGAAATCGCATTTCCCAATTAGTGCACGTTGGTTAACATTATGATGCATTGTTTGTCTGTTTCCCCTGGCAGGGTTTTTTTGGGAGCTTAAAATCAGGGGATGCTTTGAGAATAATTGTCAATTTTTGTCTATGTGAAGCCCTTTGAGACTGCTTGTGATTTAGGGCCATACGAATAAACTTGACTTGACACATGTAATTGTTTTATAACTGATGAGGAAAGATGACTTAGTTATGTGGCAAAGCACGTTTTTTGAAAATATCGGTTTTGGCTCCTTTTAAACTACATAAAGGAAGTTCCCCATTTGACTCGCTGCAAACAAATTATTTTACATGAAGTGAGTCTCAAAGTGTGCTTGGTGTAGCTCCTTCCACGGTAAATTAAAGAATCCACCGCCTGCATCAATTTGAATGATCATCAATGAGCAGTGATTCCATAATTTTCTGTGAGGGCTTGTAGAAAATGTAGCGCAGCAAACTGCTCATTTGTACCTTGGTCGGGTCGGGAGTGTTCTCACCTCGCTTTCATGCCTTGTTTAACCTCCACCGTTTTGTCAGAGCTTGCAACCACTCGCACAAACACCTCTCCAGCTTCCGGGTGGTTCTGTCTCTTCAAGAATTTATTCACACGATCCTCTATATACATTCCGAGTCGTGTTGACTGTAACCCTACGGTATGTCAAACAAGGAAATTTGGGAATTTTGGAAGGAAAATTGAGATGTTCGATTTGTATCAAGGATTGTGCACACACACTCACAGGAAAAACAGAAAGATTAAAAGAAAATGATACCAACTTTTTGCTGAGAACTTGTTATCCTTCCGTGTTTTTCCACTCTTCTTCAGGCAGTTATCACAGATGAATCTGTTGATTGTGAATAGTTAGACAAAACAAAATACTCATTCACTGTGAGAACGAGACATTTTCAATTACGTCGATTATCAACAGGATTATCGATTTCTCACCCAGATGGCCAAATAACCTCATAGTGCAAGACACATATCTGGTGCATCTTCCGCCCACAATCTTTACATTCAACAAACCTAAAGAGAAGCAAACATACGACATATTCACAATGATGACAAAATCAGCATTATGATAAAGGCTTGCGGATGTTAATTGCCTTTTAACAAATGCCACTCTTCACATATGCGTACCTGTGAGAGGATGTACTTGTTTGGTAGGACGTAAGACCTTTCAAACAATAAGATTCTTATTGTTTTCTTGGGCATTTTTTTTTTTTAATTACGAGGGGGGATCACGTTTTGCGAGTTCGTCATTAGGTTTACTACAGAAGTGATGCAACTAACTTTGTACTAAAGCAATATCAGCATGAAAAAGTTGAAAGGGGTGTGTGGGTTTGTGTCTACTTACGGCTCAGGTTCCAGTACATCGTTCTTCTTTTTTTCAAACTGGTCTTTTGATATCATCCTGACAGGGAATGCACAGCAGATGAGCGAGAAAAAGTGAGCCCGACATCACAGTTCCGACACATCAAGTCTATGAGCTGCTCGTACTTTCATAATGTATGTAACTGGGCCACCTGTATGTTTGTTATTAGTCTGTTTACTTACGTCTGTGGCTGTGCAGGATCATCCCCTAATGTCACACTCTCTCCCTGAATCTCATTGAAGCACTTCTCACAAAAATGGTACCTGGATGAATGAATATGTTGCATTGAGCACATTAAGTATAGCTGAAATTGAAATGCCACAAGTTCCTAAACGAACACCAAAACAACCTTTTGATTATGGCCACAATTACTTATGGACTTGTAAAGTTGTGTAATGGAGCACTTCTCTTTCTGCAATTAGTTAAATGAAGGATATAATCCCTGCTGCTTTCTGATCCACGTGCAGTCATTGGAGAAAAAGACTGTCATGACAGGATTGATACTGCAGGGGGTGCAACGGAACGTGGCTCAAACTACCACGCAGTGGTTGAGGTGTATAGCAATGAATGGAAGTTATTTGGGTGTTTCAGTGCCATTATTTGCCACTGATGTGGAAGCACTGTGAATTAGTCTCCATTGTTTACCAATGTGCCGAACTTTTCGGCATGCTCTCTCATCGCTGCAGTTGTCTGGTTTGAAACGTGAGGGGGTAACACGGTGCAGGGTTTTCTTTTCTTTCTTTTTTTTTTTTAAGTGCGATTCAAATTGTTACAACACAGAAATGGTCTGATGATGGGTTACCTGTTCTGGTAACTGTAATATGTGCCTCCAGTTGGGATGGTGCAGAGCTGTTTCCCATAACAACAGAGGGTTTGTGGGGAAAACTCAAACTGCAGAAAAACGTGGCAAAAAAAAGAAAGGTGAAAACTTCTCAAAAGGGATTTTTTTTGTGTGTGTGTGTGTAATTCACACAAAATAATGCTAATCTTTGACATGTCTCATATTCAGTTTTCTTTGTACAACATACCTTCCTCCCGCAGCAGTAACCCAGACTTTGCATGACGGGGTCAATCTCTGCCTCAAAAACCTCGGCCAGCTTGGAGCAACACTTGTACACGCGGGATGTCTTGCGGTTGTACAGCCACGCATTGTTGAACATCAACCAGACATCATCAACGTATTGCCATGGATCCTGGTACTGGCCTGTGTCCAGTTTGCGTTTGATTGTGGACAGATCTATTGGATTTTTAACTATGTCAAAGTAGTCCTACAGAGAGAGAGAGAGGACACGTTTCGGGTTACACAGCAGATACAGGCTAACTAACATTAACTAATATTTTCCAAAACCGATAAGTGCCAGCATGCATTACAAGTGGCGGCAGCACCTCATCAATAAATGAGGAACATTTCATGGGTCTCCACTTTAATTCTTGCAATCCGATGACTCAAAATCTGCCCACAGTTGTCACACACGCGCATGTGTGCTCAAACATCAGCGACGCGTGCATCGAAGTCAACGCTTGATTTTACATTGATGAGGTGACTTGCATACAAGAGTTCTATCAGCATACACACTTATTATACACATTTATCACCCACGCTGCGCTCAAACATATGACGGCAGCCGAAACAGGAAGTACTCAAGGTCTCCTGGGACGGAAAACTCACAAAAGCTTGTAGGCAGTTAGCTTGGCAGGCTTTAATTACAGCGTTGCCATCTCTTGCCTGCTTCTGAACCGCTCAAGTCCGCTCTCAATAAAGTCAAGTCACAGCCTTTGCGATGAGCAAGTGCCACTTTATCAGATTGTGATCAAAATGCAAATCATTAATTGTTCAGGACTTTTTCAAGGATCCCCTGTTGCAACATTCACGATAAATTTTATTAGTTTGTACTTCAAAAGCATTCAGTAGCAATACAATTAAGATGGGGCAATACACATTTTTTATATTATTGTTATTTCTAACACTGCGACACAAATGATGCCGCTTATTTGTGAAATTTCAAAATTCCATTTGTGTCATGTAAGCTTCTCTTTCACAAAATGCTATTTTTTTTTTAAATACTTTTTGGGGGAAAAGTTGGTTGTTTGGAATCCACTATGCTTCCACTGCTTCAACATGTAATGCAACATTACATTAAACAATGATCAAATTCCACATGATAGGCTGATTCTGAGCATCCCTAAAACACTGCATGACAGTGGGCGTGCATTTTCACAGGTGCATGTTTGTGTGAAGCATGTTTTCATGGGCTACCTACTGGAATACACAGGAGCATCGGGTCTACTGGCTGTCTGAAGGGCAATGACTCGGAATCCTGCCTGTAGAGCAATTCCAAAGTTGGCATCAAAGCCTGCCGCAACTCCTCAGGCTTGAAGACTGAAAGAAGAGAGATTTAAAAGAAAAATAATTATAAAGTTACTTGCAAGCCCAAGGAAAAATGATAACATCTGGTGGTTGGGTGAGTTTATAGGTAGTGGATTTACACAAAATAATTCAATTTGCAAAACTGTTTTGTTTTCTTTGCTCAAGAGCACAACAATCTTCATCCTGGTCATGGCTTGGTTTCACCGACTGACCTTTCTTCCGAGGGGGCGAAGAGGAGGTCGTTCTGTTGGTTCCTTCCACTTCCTCTTTTTTAGGCTCTGTCTTGAGTTCTATCTTTTTCTCCTCTACTTCCATTGTCTCTTGCTTTTCCTCCGTCTCCTCCTTCTTCACCAACGAGGAACTCGAGTCGTCATCAGTCTACAAAGAAAGACAACAAGTTTTTTTATATGCACACTTATAATGTAAAATACTCTGAGGTAAAAGAAGCATCTCAAGAATCAATTAAGAGGCTTGTGGGAAATGTAGATTAAACGCACCTCCATTTTGGGTTCAATTTTGCCGCCAGCGGCCTCAAACTCAAGCTTGTCATTGTGTGGCTCTGTTTTGACCTCCTTGACAGGCAGGTCAGCTGCAACATGCTGCGAGTGCAGGTCCGCACTAGCAGCTGAGGCCGGCGTGGGCACCCGGTTATCCAGGCTAGGCCCTGGTTGAGACAGCTGCAGAGCAAAGAAAGAAAAGTGAAGCTGTGATACACAAACCGTAAATCAACTGAGCAGTTGCATGCGTAGCTGAATGTACAGCACAGATAAACGCCTCCCACATGAATTTCACGGTTCCCCTAAAAAATGCAACAATCCAGGTGTCATGGATGCTACAGAGACTGGTGAAATGCAATTATCAGACAGCGAGGTGAAGACGATGGGACGGGTTGGCACATGAGAGCGAGTTTGCAGGGGTCAGAGTGGAGGGCATGCGTAGGAGCTCAGGCTCACCGGTGTGGTGGGGGGCTGAGGCAAGGGCTGAGGCGGGGGCTGCGTCTGTGCTGATGAGGGGATCTCCACTTGTGTTTGGGGCTGAGTTGGGCAGGATGGGGTGACACCTTGGACAGACGCAAGGCCAGACAAGGTGGGAGTGGCACTACGGCTGGAGGACTGCGGGAGGGGCAGGTTAGTGCCCGCCCCAGCCGTGGAGGCGGAGGAGGTCGCAGGAGGAGGAGTTGAGTGCAAGGGGGTTTGGGAAGAGGCTAGCTGAGGGCCCAGCGAGGGAGCAAGTGCATTCATGGGGAGGTTAGCACTCGGCTGCTGTTGCTGCTGGAGAAGACACACGCACGCACACAAAAGGAAGGCGGACGAGCACACAGTAAGCAGACAAACCAAGGAAACCGATCAGACAATCACCACGCCACACAGCAGCATCAGCTTTTGGCTTAGAGAACACCTTGCAATGGGAACAAATCAAATTTCATTTATGAATTAGTGATTAGTATGATTGATTAAAGGGTAAATCCTGATGCCCAACTTCGCAACACTACAGTGAATGCAACGATTTGAAAACCAACTGTAAGTTTCAAGCATCAGCCACAACAAGGATTTACTATTGACAGCACCAAATGGCGAAATACCTGACCAGGATTCTACCTTTGGCCACAATGCAAAGTGGGATTTAAGTTGGTAAGCCATTTTAAAGGAAAAAAATTATGTATTTAGAAGCGGAGGTTTCATATCCAACGAGGAAGGCGAGAGGTGAGCGAAAGAGGGGTAGAAAGATAGACATAGAGAGGGGGAGCAAAAGAAGAGATAGTAACTGCACCAAATGAGCTTACGGCGTGGTTACGGCCATTTTTTGCTGTTGTTGAAAATAGCATTCGAGTACGTTCTTCGATTAATCGTTCAACCTTTTTCTCAATTCTGTCAATTAAGTTGGGGATATTGTGTGCATAACATAACGTGATGCCCATTTTATCAAATGGCTAAAACTTTCCAACTTTGTGTAGAGAGCTTGTTGGAA
This sequence comes from Syngnathus typhle, assembly GCF_033458585.1. Classification (NCBI taxonomy): domain Eukaryota; kingdom Metazoa; phylum Chordata; class Actinopteri; order Syngnathiformes; family Syngnathidae; genus Syngnathus; species Syngnathus typhle. The sequence goes on from NC_083740.1 coordinate 8,912,537, forward strand.
TTTGAAACGCTTGTGTACACCACTCATTTAGGCCTCACCTGAGTAACAGCAGCCTGTGCTGGTGGCTGACCCATCCCAGCTGCCAATGTGACATTCATTGCCCCTGTTGCAGAGACGGCAGTAGATCCAGGAGGGAACTGAGTCTGAGCCATAAACTGTCCCTGGCTGGCTGTCTGGCCCACCATGTTGCCACTGTTGTGACCAGTGATCATACCCTGGGCTTGAGGCATCCGGGAGGGTGACATTCCCACCTGGACAGCAAAAGCAGACGGCACTATTAAGATGCTATTTTTCTTTTTTCAGACAAAGATCATTTGCATACATAGCAGTTGAATAACAATAATAAGGGAGTGATAAGGGTGTAATGCAAAACATTCTAAATGGTTTCCCAGCCCTCCTCACCGCTGGAACGGAGCTCATGTTCATTTGTTGAGGGTGGTTCATTGGAGAGGCAGCGCGAGCCCCCATCGTTGTTTGCGACATTTGAGCGTTGGGCAGAGCCATGTGATTAAATTGGTTGATTCCTGTAGAATAGAGAACAATTAATACTCAACAATCGGCACCCTGATGCAGTGTAAAACAAGTGCATCAATAAGTTCATTCTGAATGAACTGAATGACGGCAGTTGAACAGTTTTTTTTTATTAAATGTAATGACAACAGTATGCCCAAAATATAAGACATACCTTGTGAAACCTGCATGCGGTTCATGATTTGATTTGGCATGTTGGGCAGAGGATTAGGTCCATCTAAACACAATGAAAGACACACAATCAGAATATGTATATATATTATTTTTTTTAAATCGGTAACAGATGAGAACTGTCCATAGCAAAATACGGCTAAAGCGGAACACTTGACATTTCATAATTTTATAATCTTGTAATTTTTTTTTTATACTTACTCTGTGGCCTGGGGCCCAAGGGGTTGGGCTGTGGGAGACCTGGTTGCTGGGCACCCTGGGCAGCCATGGGTGCCTGATTGATAATCTGTTTCTGTAGCCGTGAGCGCCGCTTCTCTTCCAGTTCCTTTTGGATTTTATATATTTTTTCCGCAAGGAAGTGATAGTATTCATCCTACACAGAAGGTAACATGAATATCATATCAGCCTAACTTTGGTGATTATGAGGCAGGGTTTTATAAATACATCAATAATTGGTTAATTTGGGCACCTACCCGGCTATTTGCCGACTCGTACATGTCCCCCTCCACCTTTCTAGCATAAGCAACTAGGTTCTCCATCCGTCTGTCCTTCAATGCTGCCGGGTCAGGGGTAGGAAATATGGCTTGCACTCTGCAGTGGAACATGGGAAGTGAGAGCAATGAGTCTAAACTGCATCCACGCAACAGTCAGAGAATGCATGATTACAGCACACCACTGAATATGACACGATATGCAGGTAACGCAATTATTCCGTGGAATGAATTTGAATTCAAATTTGAGTTAAGTTCTGGATAGCGGCAATAGCTTTGTGCAGGGATTCAACAGCTTGAAAGAAAGTTGCTCCAAACCAGTAACAGAGTTGTGTCATCAGCATAAAATGGCAAACTTGCATCAGACACAATTTGACCCCAGTTGTTTACATATATAGATGACAAACAATAGGGGGCACAACACAGAACCCTGGAGCCCCCCGGCTTATGAACAGAAACAAAAGACTTAAAATACCATCTCCAGTAAAGCTATACACTTACAGTTTGTGTACCAGGTGATTCCGCAAGTCCTGGGTGACATGCTCATGCCAGGTTTTTCTAGTGCCGGTGGCGGAGATGGGTGCTGCTGTGGGTAGGTTGCCCAATGAGCCTACACCTGAACCATCTGACAACAGCTGACTAAAGATGGAAGAAACCAGGTGAGAAATGACATAATACATTTTTCAAGTGTTGAAATCATGAAAATGTCAAGCTGCAGACAAGCAAAACTATGCTGACTTGTTAGTGTTGAGTGTGTTGGAAAGAGAATCAGTATGCAGATTGGACTGTTCTGAGGACGTCACACCCATTGCAGCACCTGTAAGGGCCATCTGGTTACCTGCAACGGCACAATGTTTTTAGCACCCCTGTCAGCACAACTGGAAAACATTGTCAGAAGCTAATCATAACAAAACAACAGGGTCAGACATTACCAAGCGCATTGATGGATCGCATCTGTTGAGGAAGCTGGGCCTGAACATTCTGTGCACCTGTAGGCTGCCCTGGACCTGAGGCCTGCTGGGACTGGGCCTGCCCAGTGGCTTGGCTACCATAAGGCAGCCCAAGTGCTGCGTAAGCTCTCTGCATGGAGCTGGGGTCAATGGGGGTTGAGGTATTAATGGTAGGGGCACTCGACTGGCCCACACCAACCGTAGACATGGAATTTTGGAGACTTGTATTGGGGGAACTCAGCATGGCTGAAGAAAAGTGTCAAAGAAGCATTCAGTTAATAATTGTACTTTGCATATGGACATCTTGAATGACAGTGAATATAACAAGTTTACAAATACATTAAATGCAAGCATTTTGTGATACATGTAAAATATAAGACCAAAATAAATTGCAGTATTTTAAGCATCTTCCACCATTAATGTGGTTGCACACCCTCTTAAGACTAAATGCGTGTTCAGAATTAACCAGTCGCATTCAGTTTCTTTCATTTTTAATTTTGTTACCTTTCGTTTTACAAAAAAATGGATGGTCAAATGTACTAAATGTAGTACATATATGTTTGAGGGCAGGTAGCATTCCGAATATTGTTAATATGCAAGGAGCCTATTGGTTGTACTTACGCTGCTGTGTGCGCTTGTCACTGGCGTTCTTCAGCGGCAGGCAGACCGGACAGTCATGCCGTGTGCAATTCTTCCAGTGGGAGATTATTTGTCTGGACGATGCACAGTGAGCCACTGCGATAAGAAACAAAAGAGCAGGGTCCATACTCAAATAATGATGAACATATTCAAACTCTAAATATATTGAAAACTTTTTTTGTGCAGTAATGAAGTAAACGAGCGTAAGCAAATGACCATTAAAGCAAAAACTATAGTCAACTGGAGTCGGGAGGACTAAATCTAAGACGAAAAACATTGGATGAAAACTAAACACACCAGTAAAAGGCATTGGGGTGTGGAGTCAAGAAGCCAGCGATGAGCTGCAAAACTGCTTTGAAACTACGGACTGGAGTATGCTCTGTGATCCACATGGGAACAACACTGACAACCCCACGGAATAGATAACTGCATCATTTTCCCTGAGGACTCTCTCCCTTGAACCCGGAAATGTTTGCTGCTTCCCCAACAACAAACCCGGAACCACCAGTGAAAAAGAAATACATCTACACAAGACCACGGGACCTGATCGCAGCCAGTTGGGGACTTTAAAAAGGCTGGGACCACTGCTGGACCTCTCATCCTCACAGAAGGAGACTGAGATTGTGCAACAGCACAAGGACCTGGGAGTACACGTGTACAACAGACTGGATTCGGCACAGTCATGGATGCTGTTTACAAGCATGTGCATGACTCAACGCAAACGTGAACCCCTTATTGGAAGCGTTGGTAAAATGTCAAAAACTGCTTAAAATACATTGCCAGTCTTAATTAAATACTACACATTAGTACCCTGGCATGACTTCCCAGCTTGGCAGTGGGTCATGTGGTTGAGGACGTTCTTCATGGTGCGACAGTGAGGTAGGGCACAGGCCCGCACCTCCCCATTGGCCTGCTCCCTCCGCTGGCACTTGTGTGCATGGAGCAGCAGGACCAGCTGCTGCTGGATCAGCTTGCGCTTCTCTGGGTCGGCTGTTGGGCCCGCTGAAGGCACTGCCACACCTCCGCCGCCGGCCAGTGGCAACATGGCTGCCTGTAGCTGTGGCTGCTGCATAGGTGAAAAGGACAAGTCTGGCAAATTAGTGCCTTGAATGATTAAAATGAAGTCTTTCATACTGTCACGCCACCACAAATCCCAAACTTAAAAGACATGCAATTCGATTTTGTAGTTCAGCAGTTTTGGGCCGTCACACCATAATGCTTAGATACAGTGTCGCCAGTTATTTTGGGAAAAAGTACTTTCACTGATTGTTGGATTTTAAAAGCAAATTACTTCACTGTGTGAATTAAGAATTAATAGTCACATTTTATTAGTGAAGATGAATTTCCACTCTATTTTTTGGCAACCACAACATCAGCCATCTTGCTTAATGGGCATGTGGACTAACCAAGCTTTATGATAAAAAATAAAATACCCAAGTGTGACTTAAAAAGTCCCCCCCCCTCCCCCTCAGCATCAGGTATATGCTTAATAATTTTAATAATACTTTTGTATATATGTACTTGTCACTAAAACAGTCAATTTTACAACATGAAATGAAACTCCATGGCAATGCACCCAACAATCAATTACTTCTCCCACCCCTTGTTTCTAGAAAGGTAATGGCATGATAGGTGACACACGGACCATGTTTGGCACACTGTTGACAGCTGCCCCCTTGAGTTCATTTGGGAAAGGTGGTAGATTGTTGGCAAGGGCCGACTTGTTCTGGAGCTGCTGCTGAGGGTTGAGCTGAGGGCCAGGGCCTGCAGCAGCCTGTCCATAGGACTGAGCCACAAATGGACCCCCATTGCTACCCAGGCCAATCTGAAAAGACATCAAATATAAGACATCATTAAGACTCATTTTGCAGCAATAACTTCACAAGCAGCAACAATGGCTCTGAATGTCCCACTGTTTCACGTCTCGTACTGATTCTGAGTGACATTAACGAAGGCTGAGTACAATACAAATGATACAATTGATTCCAATCGAGGTGTAGCTATGGGGCATTTGCATTCCGTTACGCCATTTGGATTCATTCCAATCGAAATACATGGTTCAATCTAAAACAGCTAGTGAGTCTTCAAACGAAAAAGTTGAGTGAGCAGTCTGTAGTGCCTAAATGCACTAGGGCCGGTCGCGCCATGCTTTTGTGAATGCAAGCGCTCCAGGAAAGCGCCTCAAAAATGTGCACACATGGTCCTTTACAAGAAGCTACTCTGCTAGTGGCAAAGTACACATCCAGACTTGGATATTTATTTATATGTGAAGGATTGGACCTGATATGTGTCATAGTCTGGCTATTGCCTTCTGTGTGACGGCTAAAGGAGTCAGTCACGTGCCAGCCCCCTGGGGGATAGTTGGAGCGCTTTCATTGTATTCGACCCCCAAGTAACGGATTTGGAAATTACGGTCGGTCTCACATTATTTCAGCTCAAATACACAACATGATACCGGTACTTAGTACAACACTAACTGCAGCCTGACATTCAAATCGCCTGTCTCGTCATATTTTTATTTGGGGTGGGCAAGTATTGATATCAGGCCGATACGCGGACGTATTTCAACAAATCGCTTTAGGATTGGGAAACGAAGGCATACATGTTTGACAGATGCCCATAATGATGCCATATCTGGATATGTATAGAGATGGAAAAATATTGCCATTAAATTCATTTTAATGAGAAATGCTATATTTGTGATATACGGTGATCCCTCGTTTTCGCGAGAGATGCGTTCCAGAACCACCGCAAAAAACAAAAATCTGCAAAGTAGAAACAGTAGATGCATTATTTAGAACTTTAACTACCAATGTATTGAACATTCTAACATAGTGTTTCTTGTTGACCGATAGAGGCCTTGGGTGTATTGTAAGTCAGTTAAAATTATGATTCATCTTGGCCAACAATGCAAAGTGTTCAACCTCAGAATTAGTACAACACACTAACCCAGGGAACATCATGCATAGCGAAACCAAAGTGAATCACCGTTCTGGCATGACTATCCAGTTGCATTGTGGTCCAATACACAATATTAAAGCTTTTTAAACCCTCCCCAATACTTTTACGCGACAAACGTTTCTTATTCCCTTAATAACCATTTCCACATTGTGCATGTATTGTACCTTTACAGTAAATAAAAGAACAAACGTGATATTGTCACGTGTCCTTCTGCACCGGGTTGGTGCGCGTGGCTGGCTGCCGCCTCCTGCGCTTGAACTCGGTCACGTTCGCAGTGACGCACATTGCTCAGAGGCACACCCCACGCGATCAGGGCTCATTACCGTTGGACCGAATCCTGGACGGCAGTGCTTTTTTTCCTACCTGCGTGGCAGTCAGCCACGCACCGCGCGCTTGTCCTCAGTGAAGCAAATTGCTCAGAGGCACGCCCCGCGCTATCGCCATGTATTTAAACACCATTCTCCCGTCATTTAAAAACCCGGGAAGTAGCGGGTTCGTGAAATGTGACGCGTGAATTGGCGAGGGATTACTGTGTAGGTCTTTCTTTAAAAGGATTCGGCGTTGTTTCGGGGGAAATTTTAAATATCAAAAGGTACAAGTGGAATCGGTTAGGGCTGTGCAATATATCGAAAAAATATCGATATCGCAATATTGGCCCATGTAATATGCATAGTGCAAAGCTTTGATGGAACTGTATGCTTTTATGTGAATTTGACCTCAGACGCACGCAAACTTAAATGTGCATTGTGATCCAATAGTTGAACATTAATTACAGTAATTACAATTAATTAGCTACAGATATATTGGGCTGTCTTATTTTGCCACATTGAAAAAAGTATCATTCCTTCATTAGATAATAAAAATATCATTTCTTTAGCTACATGTTAAATATCGCAATAATATAGGTAGCGCTTGACTCAACAACAATATTGCATATCATTCAGCCCCTAGTGTCCGTAACATGGCATCGGTTACTGGGATGAGTCTGAGAAAAGTTGTATCGACCGTCCCTGATTTTGATTGAAACCCCTTTCCTTCGCTCCGCTGGCATGAACGTGTGAAATATTGCTTCTCAAAAATTAGAACGCAAAACTAGACTTGCAAAACTCCTGTTATTTTATGCCTTGCAAATTGCGCTACGGATCATGTTGTCAGGTGTTAAAGCTTTTATGCGTGTGAAATGCATGCTAGGTCAACGTCAACCTTGGATGAACTCTATAGGAAAAGTCTTATCGCAGCCAGAAAGTCACTCAAAAGCTTGTGAAGTGGGAAGGGGTGCAACTTACCTTATTCATGTTGCTTGCTTGCTGTGCTGCATTAAGTGTAGCATGTGCAGCCATCTGCTGTCCTGCTCCCTGGGTAAGAGTGTCTGCCAAAGCACTGCTTGCTCCCGATGCAGCTCCTTGCATGGATTGTCCCTGGTACTGCATGCCAACCACCCCTGCTCCTCGCCCTCTTCCAGCACCAGGCCCAAGTCCCCCATTCATGACCTGCCCAGGTTGGGGCTGCCCACTCTGCGTCAACAGCCCGGAATGACCCTGGCTATTATTCATCAAGGCCTGATTGAAGCCTGGGCTGTTCAGACTCATTGTTGAAGCATTGTTGTTCTGCCCTGCTACTCCGGTTGGTGTTCCTGCTTTCTGGGCTTGAGGCGATGGGTGATTGTTGGGAGAACCTTGGCCAAGGGGGCTCTTACCCAAAGGTGTGCCAAGCTGCGGCCCCATGCTTCCAGGTTGAGGGCTACCGGAGCTCAATCCTACACCCGTCATCGTGGAGGTGCTACCAGCTCGTAGAAGCTCGGAGAGTTGCTTGTGTTTTGCAGCTGCATCTGGGACCGTACTAGTGCCGCCAGGCCCACCAGAGCCAGGTGCGCTTCCACCGTTTGTAGGCATCCCACCCATAAGGCTCAAGTCTCCACCATTGGGGATTAACTCATCTGGAAGGTCATTTTCGAGATCGTCCCAAGACAGTGATCCAAGATCTTGAATTGAAAAAGAAAGAGAATACTTTATTATCATAATCTGCATTCTTTAGTTGAACAATTGGATATGATACAGACACTCTTAGATGCTTAATAATCAATATAAAATTCTTCTGAACCTGTAAATATGATGCAGTTTTAAAACATCTACTTCTTAGAGCTGGGAAACCACAATCCAACATGTCCAGGGAGAACCTGTGATTTGTTAAAGGTAGGATGCATATTTTGACTCCTTCGACCTGGGTATACTCACTGCACCTCAAGTAGACTTGAAAATAAATGATGGTGGATTTATAGACCTCATTATAACTATGGGCTACATAGGGGCTATGTGCTCACAACATAATCATTCCATAAATGCGATTGCAAATGAGATATTTCAATGTGTTCACACACTAAATATATATTTTCTAGTCTTCCTGATTGTGGACTAAGCTTGTTTTATGTAGGCTTAAAGGGACTATCAGTCTTTTTGCTCACTCGTATGTCTCAGTCCTTCCTCTCAAAGCAGCAGACACATTGATGGCCAGCAACACCATTCATTTCTGAACAGAGATACACACACACACTCCATGCTTGCCTGCAGGCTCTTTGGCTGTGCACCAAAAATGCAAAGCAATGTTTTGGTTGGGTAGCACATCATGCAGGGAGACAGAAGTCTCAGGAGAAGCCACAAGGAAACTGTTAAGTTTGTTCGTTTTGACGGACTTCCAACGCAACTGTGCACGTCATGATCACACAGAGATCCGACAGGACAAAATTGTCCACTCACAAAATTTGCCGTTACTGTACTTAACAGGTGAAGCGCGTAATACCTAGTCACTCACTCCAATCGATTGGTTACAACAGAACAAATGGCAGAGATTGGAACACAATATCGACCAATAAGAATATGTGCCAAGCGATTGGCTGGCGTCCACTGAAGAGATTAAATTTATACCATAATATACATTTTAGGCCATATTGTTCAGCCTTCACTTAATTTAGAGAGCGACAATGTCCACGTTTACATGGACCTCCATTCTGATCAAGATTTTGCTCCAGACAAGGTGCTTGTTGATGTCAATTGATGATTCAATCGGCGAGCATGAGAAAGCATACTGTGCACATTTGTGACGTCGGCATACGAGTTTTTGTTATTCCCGAAAGCTGCTGTCCGTCTCAGTTCATCATCATACAACTAGCCTCGGGTCTTAAAAATCAACACTAGCGAACAAACTTAACTTGACGTAGCAGCGTAAACAAGCAAAATGTTTTCTTCCCTCAACCACAGGTGCCAAATAAATGTAATCTTTTTTTGTATGAGGTGAATATGAAAATACAAAAAGCTTAGGTTATATAGAGTGGTACCTCTACTTACGACACCTATACTTACAAACTTTTCAAGATACATCTTTATTAAGATTTATCTTTTTTATTTCAACTTCAGACGGAACAAATTACTTTATAATCATAAAATAATGATCCATAGTCTTTTTGAGTCATGATTCATAGTCTTTAGCGGGCCACTTATGATTGATTTCATGACACAATGCTTTGGGCCAGTTTAAATTTAGGAATTTGGTCCATATATAAGGCGCACCGGACTATAAGGCGCACTGTTGGTTTTTCAGAAAATTTTAGGTTTTTAGGTGCGCCTTATAGGGCGGAAAATACGGTATGTTTGAGGGAACTGTTTAATTTTTCACAATTTTGAAGCCTTATTGTACATGCTTGGCAATTTCTTTTAACCACTCAAACTTTTATTAAGAGTTTTATTTGGACTTTGCAGGACTAGAAATGCCTCTTTAGTAAAAGACAATGTACATAACGAGGCGGTGTGCCACAAAGTTTTACTTTCTCATGTAAAATGTTAATGATTGTTCGTCTATGTGCCCTGCGAGTGGCTGCTGACCGGTTCAGGGTGTACCTCGCCTACCGCCCGAAGACTGCTGGGATAGGCTGCAGCATCCCCACGACCCTCATGAGGTTTAGCAGTTCGGATGATGAATGAATGAATAGAACTGCATTTTTGCCGAGGCTCAATTAAGATTGGGAAACTGATTTAAGAAGCGTATAGCGTAGTTAAACGCGATGCCCTTATTCACTGTTATCAGTTTATTAACTCTGAATTCTTCGACATTACATTGGAAATTATGATCTTTTTTTAACCAGGATAAACACACGTCTTTTATTTTGCTCCCATTTATTATCTTAACCCGAAGATCCACAAAAGACATGTTTGTCACCCCAAAATGTCAAAATGGCCCAATATGGCGGTCTTAACTTAAGGCACACCTGTGCAATAAATGTGTCGCACTGCAAAACGCTAATGATGGATGGCCACGGATAACCACAATATAGTAAAACCTATCTTGGAAAAGGGGACCCAAACAGATTTTGCAAACATTATTTAAGAGATCTCCGCATTTGTGCACATAGAAACTGTCCAAATGTTTCAGATCATAAAAAAACGAATAAACACGTGTTGCATTTCTCTATCTATTTTTCTGCTCTGAGTATAAATGCTCCGAGACAACACTAGCGTGTTAAGTACAAATGGTTATGCATAGACAACACCCATACTAAGTAAACATCTGCAATTAAACTGTCGCCAGGTATTCATTCGGAAATACTGTGAGTGTTACTTACTACGAAGCATTCCAGTACACATGCACGGCCTGTCAACATTTAACCCAAACCGCAAGCGTGTTGACAAATGTGATCAAAAGGTGCTCATACCAAACACTAACGGTCATGGCATTTAAACAAGAACATTTGCGGGGCCTTTACCTGGTCCATCAGACGCCGATAGGGCAGGTGAACTCAGTTTCGGCCGCTTGGAGCTCGGAGGTCCGACGTCCAGCAGGTTTTCAGCCATGGTTACCTTCTCCCACTGGTCAGTTTCGACGAGAACCGCAATTATTGTGTGACAGGCTCGTTGATCGCTCAAGCCCAAAGCTTCCCGGCTAGCACATTAGCGAGGTGACAGCCTGCTAACGTTAGCTAACCGACTAACAGCTAGCTTGGACGCCAGCTATCAGCTAAGTTAAAAGCTAGCGTTAGTTAGCTCCTCCGTGCTGTGTCTTCAAAAGAGATGCAATAGCGCCCCGCTCCGCCACCGCCATTCACCCCATGATAATCCAACACCCAACACCCACATTATTAGCATTAAATAACCCCAATTAAAAGATTCCCCATGAAAAGATCGAACTTGAAGACGTCAATCTAATGAATTCAGGTGAACTGCTGCATTCCGATGAAAAGGTCGTAAATTCTAAATGTTAAAAGTACCCATTTTGCGTGACGTCAAAATTTCTTCATGCAAAAAAAAAAAAAGATAGACGCTCCACAAAAATGCACGGGTGCACAAAAATGGGCGGATTTTGCAATTCACTTCGAAAGCCAAGGTCCGATGCCAGCTTGCGAACGGTAAACAATGCTGCTCCCGAACGGCGACAGGGCTCAATCGCCGCACTCTGAAGGGGAAATCGGATATACCGAGCGTTTCTGTCCGACGACCACCGATCCAATTTCTCCTTTTTTTCTGCACAAAATGTCTCCGAGTCGATGTTAAGATTTCATTTTCGGGGGGAGGATGCTGTCATACCGCGGAAAGCATGCTCGATTTCAACATTAAACCCAGTGTTGGACCGAAATCCCGATTCCGAGCCACAACAAGATGGCGGCTGTTGATTCCTTCGATACAAAAAAGTTTTTTTCTTTTCCAGATCGGCTGTGAGGGGGAGGGGCCGCGCAATCACGCCCTACGTGAGAACACCGGTCCGACCACGGGGGGCGCTATAGGACTGTCGAAAAATACATGCAAGTTATTACCTGGTGGATCCTTAATTGGTCGAAAACAACCCAAAACACTGGGGCTCAACTCTTCACACGCATTTAGTATTTTTGCACAAAAAGTTCGGGCTATTCGGCTTTCAGGTGTAATTGCAAAGTGAAACTAAATACAATATGTTTCTTTGAGGACTTGATTTGACCTCTAAACTTTTGAACTTACATGTCTTTTCAATCTACCTTTTGCATGACCAAATTCACAACAGGCTTTTTATTCAGTACAAAAAACAATAAATGTTGTGATTTAATTAAAAGCGGTTATGACACTAGAGCAAGACACCTAACAATTAATCAACAAATCAGACTAGTAATTGCCAGGTATCGTTGACATAACCACGTCATTGTGTTTTCTCTGGGAAACGGCCACGTTTTCAACAGAAAAAGCAACTGGGAGAGTCACCGAAGGATGGGACATCCTTAAAAAGTTTCATACGTTAAACATCTGCTGTGAATTTTGACATTCAACCCGACATTGAGGTGACCTAAGTATGAAGGTACTGAAGCATTGAAGTCTTGGACATCTGCATTGGAATGTGCAAAGGTCAAATAAAGTTTACTTACGGATTATTGTGCATGTTTGGTTCATTCTGAATTTCAAGAGAGGGTGTGATTTACCGAAGTTTTTTTTTTAGGATCATGTATTTAATATTTTTAGACATAGTAACTACCCATGCTTACAAAATCAAAGTTCTTTCACCTTAAGAAACTGATGATGAACCTGACAACTCCATGTAAATATATATATATATATATTCCATCAAAATTAAGCATTTACCATTGCAAAAAAATTGGCTACATAGTGTGGCTTCTTGTACCATGTGGCCATGCAATACACAAACCTCAAAATGTCATATGTTGATAATTTGTCATTTGTTAGATGACCATCCTAGCCTAAGGAAAATAATGACTCTGAAACCCACTGCCTCACCAGTTGATAATAACTATTTTGGAAGATCTCATACTTGGACATAATGTAATGTTAGGTTCTTAAAGGGGAAGTCAGACCCAGAATTTTCTTTACAATATGTTCTTATGTGCCCCCACTAGTCTAAACACAGCATTCTGATTATTATTGCAATGTCGAATATAAATTCAATTGGCAAAATCCACCTGTTTTTATCCATTTTGAGAGAAAATGACATCACAGTTGCTAAGTCTCAGGTCACAATCAATCATGGCTGCCCCTGCACCCCTTGAGATGAATAAAACTGGGTGAATTTTTTGCTTCATGTATATTCCACAAATGCAATATTAATCAGAATAAGATTTGTCCACCTTCAAGAAAATGTGAGTGTTGGCAAACAATCAACAGCAAGAATCACATCTAAGTTCATAAAACTCAGGCAGAAAATAATTTGGTCAAACGGTTTTATACACTCTTTTACACACTCTTCGTTCACATATTGAAAAAAAAAAAATGAAAAACTGTTTTGGGGATCATCGAAATAACACTAAAACAAAACTGCAACGCTCATAAGTGACAAGAAGCCATCTTTATACAGTGTTCACAACAATTTAGTCTGCTTGCAGGTTTATTTCAATCATACTGAAAAATAAGGGGAGTAATGAAAATCATAACATTCACACTCAAATTGGCACGCATTGCATCGGTTGTGAGAATAGGCGTCTCATTTTTCATAGTTTAATGGCAAAATCGAACACAAGCGCATGTATAAAAACAATTAAGTGACAAACTGATTGCATATGTACAAACATTGAGTGCTTTGTGCAAAATGTGTACAGATAATGATCACGTGTTGATATAGGATAATGTGCACAAAACATACATAATACATCTCATGAGCATTAAACCAACGCATAAAGAAAAAAGCATTGTTGTCAAACAACGTTCATGTTTGCCTCAAAAAATAGAACAACACTGAAATTAAGGCTTAATTATTGATGACCTGTCCAGATTCATTTGGCAGACTAGGATTGTTTTGTTGCATCGAGTTTATGAAATGCCAGCAAATTGCTGATTTTGCTTATTCCTTATTTTTGTTTACCCAACAAAATGTATTTATTTTTTTATATATATTTCTTTATTTATTTACTTATTTATTTTGAATAAAGGCCACTTCACTTTTTCTGCTCTTGCAATACATGCTTTCAATTAAAAGCAAAACTGAGGGACTTAAAGCAGAATGTTTTGAGTTATGTAATATATTCATTTGAAACATTTGTCAAATGAGTGATACTGAAATGAACAATGTGCTGCAAAAAAATCAAATTAAACATTGTCTGTCTCTAAGATGTCAAGATACAGTCATGTCTCCATCATACATATTGGGAATTTAGCTTTGTTATTATCCAGTCCCATATTAGCGTGTGACACCTTTACAGTCATAAATAAAGCACAAAAACATGGAGAGAGAGGAAAAATAGAAACAGGAGCTGTTTTTGAGGGGTCATTCCGAGTCGGGCTCTGTGAAGACCATGTTGGTCTTCTATCCTGAAAGGTTTGTTGATGTACAGTATAGTTTTATTCGTGCATCAAATTTAGCAGATCTATGAAAAGAAACGTTTGACATCAGCTTTGGAATTTGCTCATTCAAGAATGAATTTAACTGACCCTGTAACCGGATATTCTCATTCGGCTTGGTCACGTGCATGTCGAGAGGCTAAAAGTTGATGAAAAGTGAAAATGAGAATAAAAGCAAAATAAACAAGGTTTTCACCCCATAAAGCACTTGGTATGACTTTGACTATTGCGTCTCCAAAGTTTTGATACCGCAGAGAAATGAATGTACTTGCATTGTAATGATGTATATTGTTCAGAAGGCACCAGTAGTACAGTTTGGAGGGCACAAGGGCGAAGGTAGAATATGATAAATCAATTCCGACAGTTGCTTTAATTTAGTTGATTACCTAGATCCACAGATTCCACAATTGTATGATGCGAGTTGAACACACCAAACAAACGTCTTTATTTTTATAGATACAATTTTGTGCAGTTAAAAGTCAACACTTTAGGGGTATTTGTGTGATTGCCAGACATGGATGTAATTTCGCTCTCATCCATGCGGGTTATTGCCCGATGGGCAGCAATCGGTTCAACGTGTGGCAAATTGATTCCCTCTTGTGCCTCATTGCTGCGATTATATCTGCATTATTGACTTTACGGAAAACTCTCTCTCTCACGCATAAAAGAAAACAAGTGCTTCGTTTGACGCAGACGCGATAATAACCGAGGCAGGCAGTTAATGCATATTTGAAAAATGTGTCAAAATCTCACTTAGCAAAAGAAATGTAGATACTGTACATTTGCACAAAAGCATGTTTTCCCCTCATCTGATGATACGACCGACATCTACTCTCAGCAATCTCCTCACAAATACACTCATACCTGTAGGCACCACAAAACAACAAATTTAGGCGACGATGATCACACCATTAAAGTGGCACATTATTAAGTCTATTGATACAGTAGAGGCCCCCCCTCAATTAAGAGGCTGTGTCCCAAAACGACAATCACACAGAAAGATGGAGAAAACACTGAAATACTGAATAAATAGAACAGGTGAACTGACCAATGTGTTATTTTCCTCTTCTAAGGCAATCAATGAATGTTCTGTGCTTTGAACCATCTTTGTCTACACAGTGACTGTCCGACACTTTCATACTACTCCACTCGAAATCTTTTCAATACCGCTTGAAGTGACTGTTTACAGTTATCCACTGATGTCATCTGCTCTGATTCTGACTTTTTGCAGATTTAGTCAAATAAGTAGAGTTTGTTGTGTGACCGTTACATGTGAACGTCAATGAGTACAATTTTAAAGTCAATACGGGCCTAGAAAAGCACGTGCATATGAAAGCTCTCGGGTCACAGTATCAAGTCTAGTTAAAGTGCCTTCCTGCCATTTGTGATGCTCCCTTTTTTGCCCTAATTTAAATCTTACTTTATTTTGTGCTTTAGATTTGATTTTGTGAGAGGAAATACATTTTGTTTGAGATATTTCACTTCTAAAAACAAGTGGTAGTGGAAGAAAAAAAAAAAAAACATTGTGCAAGACCTGTGCTTAGATGTGCATTTCCATCAAAATCGAATCCACGCAGCCTACTTTGAAGCATATTCTCTTAAAATGTGAGCACAAGTGAATACTGTATATAGCCCTCATCTCAAAGTAGAATACATAGAAAAAGTTAACACTGCTTCATGTGATTCCCTCATTCTTCCCATAATTCCCTGCTCAGCCTGTAATGCTGCATTGGCACCTATTAGAAATCTAAAATGATTTTCCCTTTAGTAAGATTTAGATCAAGTTAGAATGATATGGCACAACTATCGTTATTTTTTTTTGCACTGAAAAGAAAAGTGTCATGTAAGAAATCACAGAGTGTTCGTCAGTCTACACGTGGGGAAAAACAAAACGCACACAAAGACTTAAAACTTTGTTCGGTATTCATAATTGTTTTGCTCTAGTCCTGAAGGCACTTAATGACAATGTGAATTTAAAAAAAAAAAAAAAAACTATACCAACAAAATATGGTTTTGCCCCTTTCGCCCGTCATCCTTCTTCTCTACTGTGCTCAACACAGGTTCAGTCTACCCAAACATTAAATTCCATTTAACAACGTGAGTCGCGATTTTTCCTCTTTTACCTCAACCATTTTCCTCTTCTTCGGGACTTGCCAAGAGGAAGGGACACATTGCCTGGACAAGCAAACGGCCCTGGAGTAATAGCAGCTCGGGGCAGCAGCGGGGAGATATGGGGGAAAAAAAACGGGATGGGGGGATTAACAGGATCAGAGGCGGGAGTAAAACTCCTCATTGAGTCTTGTTAGCTCATCTGCCTCCTCGCCAATATACTCTTCACTTGACTGCACCTGAGGGGCCATTTGTGCACCTTCTGAGGTCACAAGGTCAGAAGTAGGGCGAAGGAAGTGACGGTCTTTGGTGGACGATTCCCCAGCTTGCTGTGAAGGGTCCCTATATC
This sequence comes from Syngnathus typhle, assembly GCF_033458585.1. NCBI lineage: Eukaryota > Metazoa > Chordata > Actinopteri > Syngnathiformes > Syngnathidae > Syngnathus > Syngnathus typhle. Next base: position 8,929,035 of record NC_083740.1, read on the forward strand.
CTTCCTTTCCCGTTTCTGTGGACGAAGCCGAGACGGTCTTGGGCCTCACTGCGCATTCGAAGTGCGGCGGAGGTGTGGACGAAGAGGAGGGAGGCCGGGTGGGCGCTGCCTGGGCAACATTTGATATTGTGTTTGTCACTGATGCCGCTGGTGAGGGTCCTACCCTGGCACTGAGCTCCTGTTGATCTTGGCACATACACTCGCCATTTTTAGGGAACAGAAAGGTCCTCATTTGGCCTTTTCCCTTCACATTCACAGTACCCCTGTAATCGAACTCCAAGCCCATGGCGCTGAGCGCAGCGTGGCTTTCTTCGCTCACCTGCACCCGACACTCCACACCGGTGGAGTCCATGCGGCTGGCGATGTTGACCGTGTCTCCCCAGATGTCGTACAGCAGCTTAGTGGTGCCGATCACCCCCGCCGTCAGCGGCCCGTGGTTGAATCCTATGCGGAGCTTGAAACCGAAGCCCAGCATGTTTTTGTTGAAGTCGTCCAGTACTCCCATCATCTCCAGGGCAAAGTTGAAGAGCGCTCTCAGGTGAGCGTGCGTAGAGTCCTCTTCATTCTCTGCTAGTTGCTGGACATTCAGTCCAGATGCCGCCATGTAGGTGGCGCCGATTGTCTTGATTTTTTCCACGCTCTTGAATTCGGGTTTTCGAAGGAGCTCATCAAAATCTCCAATTAGCTCATTGAGGACACGGTAGCATTCTTTGCCACCCTCGTAGCTCTCCTCATAGAACTCGCTGAAGTTTACAATACTGGCAAAGATCACGGCCACACTGTCGTGGTTTTTGGAGTAGCTCTGTGTTACCTGGGTAGAATTAAACAATTAAGTATTAGAGGTGTGTACTTCATCGTCACAGCAATCGAGCAAATATTTCTGGGTGACAATTTTGGCAAACACCTTGAGCTGGTCAGCTACATGGATGGGGATTATGTTGCCAAGTAACCACTCCGCCTGGTCTCTCATCGTCTGAATCTTGAAGCGGTGCTTGTCGGCCTCCACGTTGCCATGGTAATGCAAACGATAGCTGACCTCAAACTCACGGTTTAGGAACCAGACGAGGAGAAGAAGCAGGAAGAAGGCAAGAACCGCTTCGGGCACCAGAAGATTATGAGGTCTTAGAGATGCGTCATGGTCTGATTGTGAAGTTGACCCAACATTTGGTAATATGGAGCCGTTTGATCTGAGGGACAAAAGACATTGAATCATTACCAAGCGCTTCAAATCGTACTGTAGCAAACAATGAATTTTGAGGAAACATTTTTAACAAGCTTGCTTTGTTGTCTGCTGTTGAGAAATAAAAACTCATACATACGTAGTTTGTGACTAACTAGAAAATAAATCAATACAATTAACTGGGTGCACTTTGTGACACTGTCCCAAACTTATACCAGACTATAAGGTTATTTTTGGTAGCATTTTATCATAGTTTATTTTCCACATAATTGTGCAATTCATAACTACACATAAACTTCAAAACATAAATATTCTTGGGGGTGCCGTATCATCTCCAAGACCATTTTATTCTATGAATTATTATCGCTGATACTGCACCCTTATGAAAAGTTAAAATCAGACACAGAGAAACAAAAATGGGTAAAAAAAAAAAAAATGGCCAGGAAGATCAGCTATCTCAAGTATACCAATCGAGATGCGACGGGTTGATCAACAATGCAAGCTGTATGTGTCATTATTAACACAAGTCACATTTAGCACCCATTACTGCTGGTGTACGGAGAAAGTGACAAGGAGAGAGGGTTTGGGTGGAATAATAATAAGACTAAAATCTGCAGTTAAGAAAACTTTAAAAAGCAAGCCATGTTGCGCCTGTTGACCCTGGAAATGTCACTCATCCATCATACACCTCTGTTGCCTTGGAAACACTCACCCATGAACCGGTAAATTGTTATTACTGGAGCTGAAAGAGAGAACGTATTGTCAATCAGAACTGCAATAATGTAACACGCACACACACAAACCAGGACACTAATAACGCAATAGAGTATTATCAATTTTACAAATACAGATTTTCACTTGGAGAAAAACTGATATGACTGAGATAGAAAAGTTGTATGAGTACACCATTTAGCTGTAGTAGCTTGATAGAAACATTAATTATGATATATATTATACCGTTATTTTCATAATTACAGCCTATACGCTGATTTCTTGGCATGCACGTCCTCCTTGATGACCACGACAGCACAATGTCCCCCTTCATACTTCTCAGAATTTACAGAAGGCGTGGTCCAACTATTACAAGCATACTGTATGCACCTGTACCTGTGCAAGGGGCTATAAAGCAACAGCAACATGGCGATCCCTGTTGCAGTGGCCAAGACCGAACGCATCCAAAAACTGAGTTGACAGAAGTTGCAGTACTGGATGATGGCGATGATAGTGGCACAGCATAAGAACATTGTCAGCTAGAAGAAAGAGGAGGCAAAAAGGATTTCAACTTCACTGACCAGAAACGTGAATCCTGAGATTTGTTTCTAAATACATGCTACGTATTTGAAGATATTTGGGTCAACCCTCAGTTTTCAGTAACTAAGTCACCTATTTCTACCATATAATCAGGCAAATAGCTAACTGGCTATGTCCACACCTCTGAAAATGCCTCTTCCCATTATCGAATTTATGTGGTTACTTATTTATTTTGTGTTACTCAGGCTAATGTGAAATATTGGAACAGGAAGCCTTGTGATTATAACTACCAACAAGTATGTGCGCAAATGTCCGTCGTGTAGTATGAGCCACGGGGGCTGAATGACGTGCGCTACTGTGCTTAATAAACATTTGACTTTCCCTTTGGTGTCTGCTATGTGGAACTACACACACCCACATAACACAAAGTGCGGAGGTGACGCCGTGGACGAGAAAGTCTTTGGAACCTTGTCAGCTCGTGAGGCTAGTGGTTCTGCTCAGGGCATGCAAAGTCTCGCAGCGACTGTGTGTGTTATATTCCAGCCACCTGAGGCCCTAAATCAGGCGTGTCACACTCATTTTTTTCACGGGCCGCATTGTCGTCATAGCTTCTTTCGGAGGGCCATTATGACTGTCAGCCCAAATAAATGTATGAGCACCTCATATCATATACCGTAAAAGCTACAAAACAAACTGTCAAATAACTCGTTTTCAAATCAGACGAGTAAAAACTGGTCAAATATTTAGAAAAAAAGATATTAAAGGTGAAGACAATTTGCAATTCTAGTAATGACACGAATTTGATGCACAATTTGTCTTTGCGGGCCACATAAAATGATGTGGCGGGCCGTATCTGGCCCCCGGGCCTTGAGTTTGACACCTGTGCCCTAAGTGGATATATATTTTTGCAGCTCAAACATGTGGGGATGTAAGCAAAGAGTACAATTCCCAATATTTAGGAGATAGGCGTATTTTTGTGATGAATGGTGTGCAAATAACTGAACTCTTGTTTCTACGATGCGCCATCTTATGCCCCACTTCAAGCAGTGTCGAGTCCTATTCATCGAAAATCTTATTATCAACGCTCCCTCAAACTATCCACTTTGCTCAGCAAGCTCAATGGATAAAAACCACACAATGTGCTAGTCAAGTGCATGACTCAATTTAGCAGAATTCTGATTCACAATTCACATCTGATCATATTTACCTTTTTTTTGTACAAACCTTCGTTCCAATTCAGTTGGGAAGTACAGTAAAACACAATAAAAAACTAGGGATAGGGTTTACCTGAAGAGGTAGCTGAATCCCGTAGGTCATGTGGGACAAGACCGAGACAGCCGGTAGGGAGACCAACACGGCCCCAATCATGTGACGAGCAGCCCAACCAGATACCACCAGAATTAGGGAGCGGGTGCAGTTCATCACTTCCTCCAGATAGAAGGCCATGCTACAAGAGAGGAGATGTGACCGTCAGTCTCGTTCACAGAAAATGTATAAGCCCTCATCAATTGTAGGCTCACCGTATCGAGAGCACCAGAGAGACCAGCTCCAGCAGGCCAGCCAGAGGGGCCACAGCAAGTGATGCCGAAGATGGGGGCCCCACAGTGGATGAGCTCACCAATGGGGGAAGAAAACACGCCAGGGTGAGGGCCAAGAAGATAAAACAGCTCAGAAGAACGTCAAGGAACGAGCTGAACGTGCAGCTTGCGAAGGTCTGTTCTTGGACTTGATTTTTCACCTAAAAGAGAAGAGTGAGAGAAGTGAACGGCCCGAAAGCCTGACTGCTTCATGCATCACAGTTGCTTCCTTGCTTTACATCCATTTCTAAATACTGACATACATGAAACATATGGAACAGTAGTAGTTATTGTCATAGAGGACAAATAGATACCAATAATATATTGTACATTTCTGAAAGGTTTGTGAAATTGCAACAGTCGATTCTTAACAGTAGTACTTAAATGATGTTTTCCACATACGTAAGTATTAGGCTAAACTGTCATTTGGTTAAAAATACATAGTATGAACTTTATGTTTAGCTCCACGATAAACTTCACCCAGGTGTATCAGCAAAATGATGACTCGTATCTCGAAAGACTCCTAAGTCAGGTCACTTGTACATTGTAAGGAGAAAAAATAGGAACCTAAAAATGGGTCATTCAACCGCAAGGTTCAAGGCTACTTACAAATCAGCGTGGAAGTAGGACGCCTAAAGAGGTCAAACTTCAAAATGTTCCAAGCCAAAACAAAAACACATGGCAACTATGATATGCTTAAATTTGCTTTTTTTTTGTAAAGAGACAATCTGACTGTCAATCAAACAATGCTCAAGAAGGTAAGTGCAGACATCTAGTATAATCAATAATTAGAGGTACATATATACTGGTAGTTTATTACGTCTTTCAGTTCACATCACCACTTTTGCCTAATGTCAGACAAAAGAGCCATCTTAATGAATTAATTCAACTTGTAGAACTAGAGAGCACTATTTGGGTGTACTCTTGGGCACGAGACGTGGCCTGAAGATAAACAATATGAAGACGGCTAAAAGAAGCTGAGCTGCATGTGGTAGCTCCTTCTGGCAGCATAATCGTCTCAAACAAGAATGTCATGAAACAAGAGCTCAAAACATCCTAGTAATTATAATCGTTTGAAAACAACAATTCATTATTTTCTCCATAGTGTGGTAGATTTTTTTTGTGTGAAATTGTCATCTGTATGCACCTTTCAAGTTAGGGCACAGTCAAAGTTCTCATTTGAAATTTTCACTAAACATGTCAAATTTCAGACCTTCCTGGTTTCCCTGCTGCAATAAAATACACAGATTGAAAATGACAACGTGGATTATTTAGTACTACTGGCGCAATAGCAGGGGGCCACATGCTTGTGACGCGCATGGCCTCTTTGTGGCCACCCCCCCCACTGGGCCTTTTCCTTGGAAATAAGTGAAAACAACTGCAAACCTCTATTGCATGGGGCAATACATAAGTCTGAGACATTTTCATAGCTTGTCTTGGAAAATGATGTGTGTGATGTAATATGTTGATACCTCGTCCTTGTAGCTGCTGCGATAGGCTGTCTCCAAGGGTCGGTCTAGAAAGTTGAGGCTGATCTTGTTGATGGGTGGTTTGAAAAAATAATCCTTCATCAGACTGAAAACAGGAGAGCAAGACCAACTATATAAGTATGCAATATACTCAGAACAAGAACAATGACAATGGTTTAGAACACAGGTGTCAAACTCAAGGCCCGGGGGCCAGATACAGCCCGCCACATCATTTTACGTGGCCCGCAAAGACAAATTGTGCTTCAAATTCGTGTGTCATTCCTAGGATTGCAAATTGTCTTCACTTTTAATATCTTCTTTTAAATATTTGACCAGTTTTTACTCGTCTGATTTGAAAACCAGTTTGTTTTGTAGCTTTTACTGTCTATGATATGAGGTGCTCATACATTTATTTGGGTTGACACTCATAATGACCCTCCGAAAGAAGCTATGACTACAATGCGGCCCTTGAAAAAAATGAGTTTGACACCCCTAGTTTAGAACATTTGAAGTCATGTCTGACTGGCATCGCCGGTTGAGAAATTCCACTTGCTCACCTGTCTTCTCTGATAACATCCACAAAGTGGGCATCGCTCTTTTCTCGAAAATTCTTGGCACGCAGCTGAATAAGAGCAGAGTGCTCCATGCCTGTTCCCGGCGGTCCGGCGCCAACTGCCATAGCAACACTGGCGCCGGTCATCGTGCTTGTGCTCGTCTTCTTTTCTTTCTCCTGAAGCATGTCGCACAATGAGCTCTGACTTGCCCTCACCGGATCATCCAGTGGGGGGCTCAGGAGGCCGTTGGCCATTCGGAGGCTGTTAGCAGCGAGGAACTGGAGAAAGAAGACGGAGAGATACAAGGACATGGGCATGAAGGGGTGACGGACACATTCAAAGTTGCTGAGATTGAGTGCTTGTGCGTGTGCTCCACCTTAGCGCCGCTTATCTTGCGCTCATCCTGGCAGCCGTTGAGCACAGCCACTTCATCACCCTGTTCAGACATCACCTCAAGGCGGGAAGCACATGGATGCTGCACAAGAAAGGAAGTGAACTTTACACATGAATGGTTTGGCTTCAGGACTTTATTTAGTACATTTGCTCAGTGTGGGTCACAAGACTTGTCTTGTTGCATTGAGGAGATGTAGCTTCGGGTTATGATTTTAGTCTGTGACAACAAAGTAACAGAACTGTTTTTGGCCTAGCCAGAGCCCCGACTAAACCGATTAACCACTTTTGAGAAATCTGAAAATGGCTGTACAGGCGAGCATTGACGCTCCCCACGAAACTGTGAGGCAAAACCGACATTTCTGAACCTTGGAGATGTAAAAAATTAGTTCACATATTCCTCCTAAAGACTATATCACGTTGTGGACTTTTCTATAGTATTAGTATATCATGAGTGGTTCATAACCCACTATTAGAGAATCAGCATTCCCAGCATGCTTTGCAGCAGTTCCAATTAACACTTGTTACTGTGTTTAATGTGTTATATTGAACAGACAGACTATATGTATTATTATTTTTTTATTATGACCTACCCCGGTCATGTCTGGTGGTTGGTTGGGCAACAAGGGTTCAGGAGCTTGGATACCCCCGTGGATGATTTCAGGAGTGTGGTACTGTGTACAGACGGGCAGGCTCAACCCAACAAAATCACTTTCCGGATGAGAACAGCCGCACTGCGCATCATGTCCAAACTTCCTCCCTGAGATCAGGTAGGTTTTCAAACCTGAGGAGAAGCAGAAAGGAAAACAAATCAAAGCAACAAATTGGAATCATTTGATGTTACATTTCTGCTGCTATGCTCCAAACACTCAAAACGGCCATGGCAAGCAGGTGGGAATGGATCACTGTTTGTTTCCCCAACTATGTTTACACATCATCCCAGAGCTCATTGTTCAAACCACTGAAGGGCCAACAAGGAGATACGCAAACAGTGAATAAGAGCATTGCCCCATAGCCAACTGCTATCAGCCTTTCCAAATACGCTCGACTAACCCAACTCGACGGCCTTTGTGCTCAAAGACCGAAAGGTGCTACATGTTGGCAGGCGTGAGGTCATGTGATTTTCAGCTGAGATCGACTTATTTCCTGACTTTATAAAGGTATCTCGAGATGCAATGATTTTGCAAGATAGAACAGCAATATCTTAGTTTTATATGAAACAATCTTGCAATGACGATGCACATACGAGTATTCACTGCAAAATATGTAGAGTGCACTCCATTCAATTGTTGACCCTAACAAAACAATGAAATGATTTCCCAATTGGAAATCTAATCATTTCAGTCGAATGAAACATGAGCTGAAAAGTTGGCCCGCTTTAGATGGGACAAACATTGTGGGGATCCACATGTGGTAGCATGTGCGTCAGTCTGATGCTGAGTGGGTGTGCTCATGAAATGGTTTGTGTACTAGAGTATATTTGCTACATTTTTACTAAAACAAACAAAGTCAAACAAAATGTGTTTGCATGTGTGTGTTTGTGTGTGTGGTTAGCCACTATTTCATTTTCTAAATAACATTATTACCATTTAGAAAATCATTAGTCATCTGTCTTGCTGCTTTCCAAATCAAGTTTACAAACTTGACACAAATATTACAGTTTGTCATTTGTTACCGTCTTGTTAATAGTGTGTTGATTAGTGCTATTTTGCAAACACACACACATACACACACGTAAACACAAAAACATAAATTGTAGATTGTGGAACTAATGACCATGACTGACTTTTATCACAGTTCTCTGTCCTGCTTGTTTGTTATTCTAAATAAAATTAGTCAAGATGCGCAACTAAAAATCAATTTATCTTAGTCTGCAAGCAGAGTCAACTTGGCAGTAATTCTCATTTTTCTGCCAGCAGCGAGCTTAACTTGGGCTTTGAGGCCTTTTCTCACACATGAAACATGTCCTTTGAAAAGTCAGACGTGTACATAAACTCATGAAATGCTCGTGATTGCTATCGACTGTTCAGAGGTGCGTAGTAACATGCTACATTAACTCTGGTCAGAGTAGTTTGGATGCAACACACATCTTACTATTACTTCAGTAAATATATTATAAAAAGAAACATCCATCCATTTTCTGTACCGCTTAGTCCCCACGGGGGTCGCGGGCGTGCTGGAGCCTATCCCAGCCGTCATCGGGCAGTAGGCGGGGGATACCCTGAACCGGTTGCCAGCCAATCGCAGGGCACAGAGACAAACAACCATATGGACTCGCACTCACACCTAGGGACAATTTGGAGTGCTCAATCGGCCTACCAAGCCTGTTTTTGGGATGTGGGAGGAAACCGGTGCCCGGAGAAAACCCACGCGGGCCCGGGGAGAACATGCAAACTCCACACAGGCAGGGCCGGAGGTGGAATCGAACCCGCACCCTCCTAACTGTGAGGCGTACGTGCTACCCAGTGCTCCACCGAGCCGCCCTAAAAAGCAACAATACTTTTACATTCCATTGAGCAATATACCATTTATTTTTAACACATTTTACTATTACTTGAGTAAATACACTGCTTTTACATTGTTTAATTTTATTTTTATCCATTGAGTTTATTGCTTGCCGATTGAGGTTTTCCGGGTGGGCGGGCTTCGGTGAGTCGATCTCAGGGGTCCGAACACACCTGATTTATCGTGCAAATTCATGATGACATATATCTGAACTGGTCTCGCAAAGGCAACAGCAGAAATCACACGGATTTGCAGGTATATAATTTGTTTTGAGTTCATGCATCGTGTTGGTTTTGTACTTGGAACAATGTTCATGCACGGCTCATTTTGTGCACCAGTTAAAAAACATTCATGTCTTGAGTTTGAAAAATAGAATTTTATTTTTCACTAAAGGGTTCGGTGAATGCGCACATAAAACTGGTGGAGCTCGGTCCCTCCAAAAATGTTACGAACCGCTGCATCAATCGATCAAGAGTCTGCAGGAACAATTCAACTTGTTAAAAAAAAACTCCTCAAGTGGAAATGTGAATAGTAAAAACCCTCCTAAGACTTTATATAGATGGCCTTATGCAAGAGTAAATGTTGGAGTGATGACAGAGGAAGAAACACTCTGAAGGTCACTCAGTATAGCATACTTTACATAACCCAAATTCCGTACGCTTCTATTTCAGCTTTCTAACTAAATCAATGGCCTCTTTGAATGCTTCAGGAGGAAACCCAAAATGCAATACGGTACTAATATCGGTCACATACCCGATGCTGCAAAAATCCCAATTGTGTTGTGTATTGGTATGATAACATGACTCTTGGCGAAAGACACCTACAGGAAATATGCATCATCTGCCGCTTGTCTCACTGAATAAATGGCATGTCCTAACCCACACGTGCATGTACATGCGCACAGACAGACACAATTAGTATTTCTTTTGACTTATGTAAAGTACATAAAGCAGTGTTGCACCTTTACATTTGCCCCACCCACGTATCTTATTAAAGAACAAGTCAACAATGATCTCTCATTCATAAACACACACACGTAAAGTGCAAACTGATCTTCATCAAATGCTACCACTTGAATGAATGAAAAAAATGAATGAATGGAGAAAAGAATGAATGGAGAGGAAGCATAACTGTGCTGCGAAATTCCACATGCACACCAGAAGATCATAAACACCATGGACACGCACCTCAGAAAAACACTATTCTATCGCACACTCTCTAACTTCTGACTACCATGCACTTGCTGTGAAACAAATTGGGAATGATGTTTTTTTTGTTATTGAATCTATCTATCTATCTATCTATCTATCTATCTATCTATCTATCTATCTATCTATCTATCTATCTATCTATCTATCTATCTATCTATCTATCTATCTATCTATCTATCTATCTATCTAGTATCTATCTTTCTTAACTGGGGTCTAAAAGCATGAATAGTGACATATGAATATTTTCTCCTTTGAGACATTGAAGTATTATGTACAAAAAAAAAAATAACTTTTGAACATGACAAATCTACATTCATTTGTTATCATGTTGTCATCACTGTTATATATTTCTGTGATTTTCTTATTAATCGTCTCAATATTGTGGTAATTATGATAATATCTTTCTGGTCTCTAAAATACTCTTGTTGGTTTTTATTGCTGGCTTGATAGGTGGTACTATACAGGATGTTACTCATGACGGTTTTTGCTGACCATACAGATGTGAGAGTTGAAACACAGATCCTATTACTGGGAACTTGGTCAGTACGTTTACATTCACTAAGGGAAATATAAAATGGTACGCCCTATACTATACTCAATAAAAGACGACAGTTGTGGTGTTGATGTCGAAGGAAAATATGCTCGAACAGCTTCAAGAAGTCCCAAATGAAAAAAAAAAGAACACATACATGAAGGGTAAAACACAATATACCGTAATTTTCGGACTATAAGTCGCACCGGAGTATAAGTCGCACCAGCCATAAAATGCCCAAAAAAGTGGGAAAAAAACATATATATGTATATAAGTCGTTCCTGAGTATAAGTCGACAAATTTGGGCCACTGTGTAATTGTATTTGTCCCGCAAAGACAAATTGTGCATCAACTTTGTGTCAATACTACAAATTTTTTCCCCATTCATCTTTTTTAAAATGTGAACAGTTTCTATTGGTCTCTGATTTCAAAACTGGTTAGTCATCAGTTTATTGTGTAGCCTACACGGTATATAATATGAGAGGTTCATACATTGATTTGGGTTGACAGTCATAATGGTCCTCCGAAGGAAACTATGACAACTATGCGGCCCGCGACAAAAACGAGTTTGACATCCCTGCTCTACACATTTACGTTGTCGGTGTCCCAGCACATTGACTGTCAAAATGGCACTTTTGTACGGCTAATTTTGGTCACCATGCTTCTCATTTGTGGCCGTTTGAGTGGGTGTATAAAAGTAGAAAAGGGCCGTAAAAAATGGTGAGCATATCTATGAACTTAAACGTCTTTCTGTGAACTACTACAACAACATCGTGTACATAGCATCTATTGGTCTATTTACATACACACAGCAAAAACATTTGTCCACCAACATAATGCAAACATAATGTTATTTGCCAGAGTTCCAACAACACAGCACACTACAAAGCAAGTGTTGTTGCAAGTTAAACTGCAAACAATTTACGGCTAAAGCCTCTTACTGTATTCAGAAAAACTTTTTTTTGGTCATTCCTCATTTTCATCTGCTGTCTGCAACTAAGTAAACGGCGCCCAGGCTAAAAATAGATTTTGAATTGCTTTCTTTCCTCACAGATCCGGCCTTACAGTCGTCCAACTTTACTTATGCACTGTATATCACTCGAAGCTTCATCTCCTCTCTGTTGTCTTGCCAAACCTACATCCATCAGCACCTCATACTGCCTATCTTTATATTTATGTCTGAACTACACGATCATCTTTCATGTCTTCCTTTAAACTTAACCCTTCTCCCTTAGGTCTTGTTTTTTCTACTCCCCTCCCTTTCCTAGCCTCTAGTTTTCTGCCCAGTCGGTGGCAGGTCTTGAGAACAGCCGCTTGTGCAATACCAGATCCATATTTGGACACGCTGATGGAACCGTGGGATGAGACTCTCACATGATACTCCTTCAAATACCCTTCCCTTTCCTCTTTTTGATTTTTTTATTAGTACACACAGTTCAGTGAAATCTCCCTTTCTTTACGCCCTCCTGTTCACCATATGACTGTGCAGATTTACAAAGAGTCGGTTGGGAGTAAATAAAGACATATTAGCTGCGGGTGTGCATGTCAGCCTCCTGTAAGATGAACTGAGACCCTCGTTATGTAATGATTAGGCTTAGTGTTAATGCTCACTTGTTGATGTTCGTATCCTCGGCCGTAGAGCATCAAAATATCCCCAAAATTGCAAAAATCGGCTGGAGTGCGGCTTCTCGAGAGATGTGGCGACACACACCATCGACGTCACACTCATAAACACGCACATACACACAGCTGCTCAATGCACGTAAGTAATGCACTTCACACTAAGTGCCTCTGGTGTTCTGTGGTAGACAGTGCTCGAGTGAGAAATGACCAAGCTTGCCTCTATGTAAAGGAACCCATGCATGTCTCCTGAGGTACTTCTGCACTTTGCAAGAAAGGTCTGTTAATCCGGCAAACACGCATGAGAAATCTCTGAAATTATGGCAACTCCATGTGAACTTTTAATGCACTGTCTCGGATGAGACATAAAGCGTCCTCTTAAAGGCACAAAGACAAAAAAAAAAAGACAAAAATTATAATAACTCCCCGAGCTACCCTAAGATAGACTGTGGGAACTCCATGGAAAAAGGTCATGACCAGAAGATATGCGGCTTGTTCTCCATTCTTCCTCCCTCTTCTTCTTTCTAATGTCCTTCCACACAACACTGCTGTTTACTTGCACACCTCTTTGTCTAATACTCTCCGTAGTCCCTTCCCTGAGATTTTCTGGTCTACCAGTTTTAAAGACCACTAAAGCAGGTGATTTAGGGGTCGCCATGGCAATAAGAGACAAGAGTTGCCTTTTAATATGAACATCAAATGCTATTTGAAGCTGTTAGTTCGAAGCTAAATCACCTTTATATTGCTTTAAATCCTTTGTGAAGCGCAATTTATTTTTGTGTATGTTTCAAGGCAGATGACAGTGATTGAAATTGATAGAAGCACGTTCAATCAAAATCTCTGTCAAAGGTAACCATGACAGTACGGCGCCCTGAGATCCATTTAGACAAACCCTACAGACTTTGGCTCCTCATAAAATTTGCTCACGCCATTAAAAGGCCTGTCATTATAAAGTACAGACACTCATCATTTAAAAAATGCATACGTTATTATCAAATGCACTATGCAAGTCCTGTGAAAATATTTCAATATTCCAATTTACAAAGTGGACCATAAATTTAAAATGACCTCACCTAGAGTGTTCACAACTGTGATAACATCCATGAGATGCAACACCTCGTCTCGATTCAATCAATCAATCAATCATCCATCCATCCATACATCATATGTTGTGCCTGATGTTTGTTCTCACCACCTCAGTCGGGAACAACTTAACTAAACCGGTACAACTCTTTGAGTTATTTATTGATCTTACTCTATCTTGTTTTAAAATTGTGTTTAAAGACCTTGAAAAATCTTCCCTAGGGTGTTTTTCTATATCGCAGGTTTCAATTATTGCAAGGGTGTTCTGAAATGTAACCCCCGCAAAGGAGGAGAATTTACCAAACTATATCTCTCTTACAAGGACATCTAATGGCCATTCTGATGAGCTCCATGCAGTAAAATCTGTTGTTTTTTTTGGTATGAAAACACAATATAATCCAATAATTTTGTACCTCCAGTCTGTTATGTGATCAGCAAGTTCCATCACTGCATGAATGGGGAAAAAAAGTGTTTTCACTACACTGTGTAACTAATAACATCAACAATAGCTCCATTCTATGGAAGAGTAAGCCAAAATTCCGACTGCCAAGACTATGAAATCTGAAGCGGCTTAATCATTTTTTTTTCGAGTGCAAAATGGTATTTACAACCACATTGTTCAAACTCCTTAATAAAATGCTCTTAGTATTGATGAAAACACAGCACAAACTAGTTCTTGAAGGTTGAAAGTATTGTGTCGTAAATGTGCTGTCATTTCAAGACCAAAAAAATATTAGACCACCTCATTTTCTTCAATTTCTTCTTCATTTTGATGGTTCATACCACTCAAGGTGTATCATGTGACTAATGGGCAGAAAAGAAAACAACGACCCTAATATCACAAGTTCACAATTTAGCCAACATGGAAATAAAATGATTTAGAAGGCAAACATTTTTAGAAGTGAAACGATCAGAGATAATCGAAGGGAAATAAAAAAAAAAGCCGACAGGGACTGGCCTGGTTACAGTTAAGCCTCGATCCATCCACCCATCTTGTCCCTTGCATATTTAAGTGACACGTTTGAGTCAACGTAAACTAACTAGCTGGAGGGCATGGACTTCCCACTACAACGCACTGTAAAGAAGAATGGGCCTGTGTAGCCAAAGAGACACTAAAGCACATACGGGGCGTGCACCTGTTTACACAAACAAATAAATTCAAAAAAAACATTCCATGTGTACACTATTGTTGAAGATCCAGACCTCAAATGTGGAAACTCTACAATACACTGCATTTGTTAAAAAGCCAGCATTGTGTAACTGAGATAGGAGGATTCAACCAATTGAGCCTAAAAAGCTTAACAGAAACTACAAGGATTAAACAAATCTGCTTATAAAATAGCTATCAAGAAACCAATTGATTTAAGTGCACATTCAGAAAATGATTTTATTTCAATTTCGGTTTTTTCACGGGATCCTTCCAGTTACTCCCGTATACATTTACTCCAGTCGTTTGTTAGCCTCAGCATAATTCCTTCACATCACCTCCGATAAATAAATACATACTCGACTACATAAATCGGGACACCATGTATGAGATCATGAGATAGTTTGACGCCTCACAAAGGGAAAGAGGCCGGGACACTTTTCCTACACAAACAGTCTCTAAGGGAAGTTAGATTGCATTCATAACTTCGCCCGCAACAAAAGCTGCATATCAGTCTGTTGTTGTTATTCACTCGGACAATACAGAATGATGACACGCTTGTTTAGAGTCAAGTGTGACACAAGGTCTTTGCTCACTCAAGACCATCTGACAGCTCACAGCTCTGGACTTCTCCTAAGATTATGATGGATACTTTTCTCAATAGAATTCAAAACATTCAAAGCTCAAAATGGTTGCTAAGAGTGCATCCCTGTAAAGCTATTATGGTCAACAATGAGGACAATCACTGTAATACTACTGCAGGAAGTGTGTTGACAAATAAGCCCTACCGCATGTACCAAGGTAACTTTCTTTCCATACATGGTAACTAATCTGGTTGTATTATTAATCTATTTTCTTAATCTAGGTCCTGTCCCAGTTGTGCCACAACCATTTCTTGACTATTTTAGCTACAAAACACATTCCACTCACATAATGTGCAAGTTACGGGTGCGCTAATCTCCTAATCTTATCACCATGTTCTCTTGCTCATCTAGTGGACCGTTTCAACAAGACAAACTAGTCTGATAACATACTTCAATGTTCTCAGGCATGCAGTGACCCAACTCAAGTCTTGGTGACCGAGGACTAAAGTTCACAGAGATATTTAGATGTTCAACGCTCTTCCTTTGAAAGTGCACTCTAAGAAAATAAGAGGTAAACAACATTGACTCACCCTTCAGCTTCTCCACCACACTTTCTCCAGCTCGCTCCACCACTTGACCATCCTCCCGCTGGTAACGGTCATCCAGGAACTGAGCGGTGGCTTCAGAAAGATGGACCTTGCCTGCCACGCCAAGCTGCTCCATCAGGTTGGCCAGATTGACGTCGTTTGACCATACGTCAAACTTGAAGCGCTTCATTCCGAGAATCCCGCACAGAACGGTGCCAGTGTGGACACCGACACGCATGCTGACGGTTTCACACGTCTCCTGGCAAAATTGCTCGATGGCCTGGATCATACCGAGGCCCATCTCCACACAGCAGTAGGCGTGGTCAGGTCTAGGCTCAGGGCAACCTGCGACGCAGTAATAACAATCACCCAGCGTGCTGATCTTCTCACAACAGGTTAGTTCACAGAGACGGTCGAATCGTCCAAAGAGATCATTGAGAAGACCGACCAAGGCTGGTGCAGACTTATTGGCAGACATTCTAGTGAAGCCCACGATATCTGCAAAAAGGATGCTAACGGGTTCCATCCGTTTCATGTTGAAAGGTCGAAATATGATCTGTCCCCGCGGGATGGAGGTCTTCTTGCGTTTGTGGTTGTTGTGCGGGTAGTTCTTCGGACTGGTGGAATTTGGCGATGGCGAAGCTCCACCGACACCTCCACCGGTGCCGATTGAGACAGCTGAGGCAGAGCAGGTACCGGAGGAATAACGCTTGCTACAGTTCTCACTCCCGCCGCCCTCGTCGTCACCCTGCTTCATGAGCTCGTCGGCGACACGTCGGGGCATGACCGAGTGGATCATACGCTCCTTCAAGGCCTTCTCAACCCCGAGGTCCTTGCCATGCATGATGGCTTGTCCCACTTTGAGAAAGGTGCTGCGAGAGCGCACCTCTGACATAATGAACAAGTGGATACCGATGACGTGGACGCACAGGTGAAGCAGCGCTTTGGCTGGACCTAGCCATTGAAGAGTGTCCGTTTCCCAATTGGAGCTGGAGCTCCCTGAATGCGAATCGTAGCTTCTGTGAACCAACGGCAGCCACCCTAATGCCTCGAATAAAATAGAGTATAGGAACCCCAGCATCACTGAAGCATACAGACGCACGTGGAGAACACTGTACAGCAACAGCAGGACCTCTATGCACAACGAGAAGGTAGCCACTGGCGAGATACAAATTGATCGTTGAAAGTCCGAAAAACGGTATGAAGCATTTGCATGGTGAGCCCACTCCAGCTCGGTGTAGCCCGCAGTCTGGATCTGCGGGGCCAAAGTGATGGCGAAGGTGACCGCAATCAGGAGCAGTGACGTTTGGTTGTACAGTTGCGTGTAGTAATGAGTTAAGGTGAACAAGAAGAGGAGCACTAAGAGGACCAAAAAGGAGGCGGTGGGAGCCAGGAAGGTCATGGGATGGCAGCGGTCACTATTGACAACAAAGTATATGCCCCAGAGCACAGCCGCCACGGCCAGGTAGAACAGGACGTAACGAAACCGCCGCTGAGTCTGAGGAAAGCACCTCTCTTGGCACGCCTCCTCCAGGATGGGCGAGTCAAACTTGGGGTCCCAGCACTGGGCAGCGGAGCGCTCAAACAGCGGTGGTGCCTTCCTGCGTACCCTTGTTGCCGAGGTCACAACCTGTCTGGAGTCTGCCGAGCTGCAGCTGGAGGAAATACTGTATTTGTGGAGGTTAGGGTTCATTTTACTTCTATCGTCGCGGCCTCGGACTCCTCCTCCGACACTGGTGGGAGGCCTAACCGCCTCATGCTGTTGCACGTGTGGCGTCGGCGTACTGTTGGTAATCCGTACGGTCACGTCACCATCCCTGTTGGAATTGCAGCTGACTTCTGTGGCGTGCATGAGAAGCTGCCGGTGTTGTTGCAGCGTGGCCATTCTGAGGCGAGAAAGGAGGGCCGCGGGAGTGGAGTTAAATATTAATAGCTTTGGATGGCGCTCAGGCAATTAGATGTGTTGCGTGGGCGCTGTGTGTTCACATGTGGCACTGCGGGGAGGGAAGAACGGGGAGGGCACAAAAGGTGTTTTTGCTGGAATGATCACTCTGAGGCGCACACGTCTTTGCTCCACACACAGGAGCCGAAACACTCACTCACACCGTTCCGCCTTATTGAGCTGCTCATGACGAGACCCTGGATTTACGTCACGACTCGCATTACAAGAATCACTCTGCAAAAGAGCATCAGAGTTTCCCCACAGCAAAACAACAGTCACAAATGAGTCCGTCTCCAACACTGATCATCCATGGTTGCGTCGCAAAAGCACATCCAGATGTGGGCTGTCAACAGTTGGTGATGTGTACAAAAGTTAAAACGGTCCCGAGCAGCTCTGCAACAAATGGCACCTTCACTCAGTCCAGTGGCCTTTTCAAACTCCACCGCTGCAGCAGCCTTAAACTTACAAAAATGCTGTCGAGATTCAAAAATGTTTTTCAAAAATATTTTTGGATGGGGATGGTTTCTGAATCAGCCGACTTTACCTTCTGCATTCCTTCTCGAGCAGAACAATTGGATTTCCGTGCATTCATTCCTTCCATCGTTAGTCTTATAAATCTTCCCGAGAGTGGGATTTCGGAGCCCAATCCATGACCAGAATCCAGCTCGTATACAAGGCCTGGCAAACAGGCAGGCCTATTCCCACAGATCCAGCCCCGTCCTTTCCTGAACTGCCGCTCCGGATCTTCTCCGTGTGTGCCCCCACCCCCCCTCCACCCCCCCACTCTACCTTCCAAAGAGGGTTGGGAGAGGTATGTGCTATTCCGAGAGCGTAATCCGAAAAGAGAAGCAGAGAAAATACCAACCACTGGGCCAAATTAGCGTCGCTTTGCCTCAACTGGGAGTGACTGCAACTTGTTGCGCGCAGTTGGCAAAACATACAAGATACGAGGAACAGCCTGGGTCGAGGCTGCTCTATAAATAGTGATGATCTAAGCTCAGCAATAGTAACAACACAACGCGGGATTTAACATTCGAACACTTTTTCTCCATATATCCAGCGGCGTTGGATTCCGGAGAGGTGTGGTTGTGGGAAAAAAATGTATTACTTTCAATTCCAGTCGTGCGAAACGTCAGCCTCAGAGCACGTCTAAAAAAAAAAAAAAAAAAGTTGTTGTTTTTTCCCCACGCCGTATTTCCTGCGTTTAGAGAGGAGACCCAGTGAGGGCTGCAGTTATTTGGAGCTCGATTTCCTCCCTTCACATCCCCCCTGGGCGAAGAAGTGAGAAATCCCCAGAGCAAACAAGAGGAAACCCTCACGCGTATCCTTGCAAAAACGATCCAAAGGCAGCCAAAAAACAGACAGTAGACTTCTTATCGGAACCAACTCCTCAGGGTCTAGATGGCACTAGTTTGTCTGCATGTGTGTGTGCGTCCAACACACGTTGGAGTGCACGCTCAGGCTTGTGTGCGTCCTCTTCAGTCCACCGCTTGTCACCTCCCTTTTGCAAGCCTCTCGCTTTGGCTAAAACGCGGGTTTTATCTATCCGGGCAAGACACTACCGTGGATGCTTTGCGTGTTAACCGGGCGAACGGAACATCCACACGCCTGGAGGTGCCACCATCTTCGCTGTGACGGGTTCGGAAATCCTCCCCCAGCTGTTGTGGCGGTGTGGGATGGTGGGACCAGCTTGTAAAGCTCGACGCCATCGCAGAACAATACTACTTCCGTTCAAAACAGCGCATGAAAATCCCAAATACTCCACCGCTGTTATTGCCCATTTTTTCAGACTGTGTATGAGTACATGAACTTATTCACTCGCTGGTACAGAGAACCAATCCATGATTATTCCATTACACCCTGCAGTTGTGACGATAATGCGTTTTATTTTAATTAAATGTTTTCATCTTTTCTTGATTATAATAAGCTTTTCTTAAATATATATCTGCAACCGTTACAACTGTTTGCAAATATCTGAAAAATGTCTTTGGGACCGTTTCCATCTTCTCTAACCAACATTCATAAACACACGCAAATCGCCACTTAGTGTTACCTCTGTCTGTCTGTCTGACCGTTCGTCTGTTTGTCTATCTGTATCTTTCTGTCCATCCATCTACCCCTTTGTCTAGTACTTCCTTCGAGATTAAAATAGAGAGGGAGAAAGAAAAGGAAAAGGACAAGACTCCGCTCTAATACTGAAATCATGCTTTTATTTCCTAAATCCAATTCTGAGTTTCCGTTTGGTCCCTATGTCGTATAGGTGTCTTGACACAGCTGGAGATGGGTGGGTTTCCACAATGAGTGTCCGTTCAGGTCACATGTCACTGACTGACTGCCTTAACGTGCTTAAAGGAGGAGCAACCACACTCAACTTGTTCTTCCCCTAACTCTCTCTATATATATAGTGTATATATATATATATATATATATATATATATATATATATATATATATATATATAGAGAGAGAGAGAGAGAGAGAGAGAGAGAGAGAGAGAGAGAGAGAGAGAGAGAGAGAGTTAGACATATATATAGAGAGTTAGGGAAAGAACAAGTTGAGTGTGGTTGCTCCTCCTTTAAGCACGTTAAGGCAGTCAGTCAGTGACATGTGACCTGAACGGACACTCATATACATATGAGTATAAATATATATATATATATATATATATATATATATATATATATATATATATATATATATATATATATATATACTCATATGTATATTTTGTATTTGCATGGAATTTGCTGAAGACCATATGGTGTTATGACACATTTATATTTTTAATCATTACTTCCAGGAGACGTTAAAAGTGATGCAGGCTTGCACACTGCTTGACAATAAGCATGCTAATTCACTGACTCATTGTGAGTGTGTTTGTGTGCGTGTGCTTGTACTTTTCTGGTGATAACAATGAAATATGATTCCAATAAACCATAACCCCTGTGTGCATTGTTCAAGTGTGTTTACCAGTGGCATGTGGATGACGTGTGCACGCGTGTGTGTACTTGTATTTGAGAGCTTCCACAAGAGTCCTTTTCATAGAGCCGATAAAGCTGCACTGATAAAGTCTCTGTTAGCACTTTGGCCAATAGGCTTGGCAAACACACTTCACATACACACACACATACACGTTTTATGAGGTCACGTATGTACAAATGGAACTTTAATTGCAGGCATACACGTGCTTGTGAGGTTTTGTATGTGTCAGATCATCCTGGGATTTTCAGGTTGACTAATGTGGGGTGTTTGATAGTTTTGCTATTATTCGATTGTTTTTATTCACTATTTTATGAGAGCAATGGGTGAACAAAAAAGTAAAAAATTTTGAAACTGTGGATGGAAACCGGAAAGCACAATTGAGAATTATTAAAGGTTTCCTTGAAATATGCAGACAGAGTGTCCAGTGGTAATCATTGAAGGTTTTCCTGTATCTTAAGTGAACTTTACACTCTGTATGACTCTTAGATTAAAGTTTAACAAATTGATTGAAGGCATCTTCTAGTGGATGATCTGCAAGACATACTAGTTTTTGCTTTTAGCATAATGTGTTTTGGTATTTACTTACTCTCATTCAAACCCATCAATATTGCACCATTATGAGGTTTTGCATATACAGTAAATATATATTTTCAATGTTGGTGTTTTCAATGGTGTCTTTGTAGGCTGAGAGAAGAAACAGTGCAGAAGATTTGATGAATTTTACTCAAAGGAAATCACAGAAAAAAGAATTATGACAGACCTGAACTGATGAACCCGAAGCAAGCAGCATAGAAAATGTGGATTAAATTTACAACTGAAAAAAGGTCTCTATAGGAAAATGTTCTCTGTGCATGCAAAATAGAATACATAAACCATTTTTCTTTTGATGAGCACTTGTCTGGTTATCAAAACATGCACCATAAATCCTCCAAGACATGACAACGGTGCCAAGGTGGATTAAAACAGAACAGCAGATTTGATTTAGTCGTCAATCTTTGTAAGAAGCACAAAAAAGATAACAGTAGCAGTTTTTAAGCATCTTATCGGCAATGGCCTTCTCTGAGGATGAGAATGAATAATGTGCAAAAAGAAAATAAGAACAACAATAAGAATAATCTTTTGATTTATTTATTTTAAATTTAACAATTGAATGTTTAGAAATGAATATTTCCTTTGTTAGAAGACAAAGTAGTGGAAGTTTTCACCAATAATGGTCAGCTATAACCTTTCTAGTTCTACTTTATCAGCATGTCACATTGTTCTAAGACTATCTCTCACTTGTTAATTCATTCATAATAAATAGAGTCTAAAATGTATGGGCTTCTATGACCCAGGTGAACATTCTGTTTTGCTCCCCATGTTCAGTTTTAAGAATCACAGCAGTGAGGATTCTTGCAGGAAAGCCTGTAGGCTACCACCATCTGCCGCTGTGATTCCTGCGTTTGCAACATTCATATCCATCTCACTGCCTCCTCCAACGATTTTTGGGTTTCTCCTCACACTCGGGGCCATCGCAGCTGCCGGAAGGTAGGGTGCCAGGTGCCGGGGCAGGTTTTGCCGGAGCGGGCGTCTCCTTGCTGACGCTCATGAGCAGAGCTGGGAGCTCGTAGGAAATGGCCTTCTCTAAACGGTCCAGCATGCAACCTCCCGTCCAGCTGCAATGGTAGCACAGCTGCTGGAAGTTGGACACCGGATTGACACCAAAGAAATCCTGATAGGCCTCCTTGCTGGGTAGGTCAAACTTGCTGACGTTAGTCTTGGCCAGAATGGACTTGAAGATGTAGTACTTGTCCGGGTCAGTGACAATGTCGTGAAACACCTCACTGGGATCGCTAAACCAGCCCAGCTTTTCGTGGTAGGTCTGGAGGTAGCGGTCAACCAGGAGGGCGTGAATGCGCACTCGGATGCCATGCTGCCGGATGAATGCAATCTTATTTTCAATCTGGTTCTCTATCACCTGTAAGAAGAGCGACAAAAGAAGAGGGAGTCCATTTTCACATAAGCTGGGAAATGACTCTTAACAATGACGCTTTCTATTGTATGATTTTTTTTCCAATAGTTTTTTACTCGATAGTCCAGTTTTTGGTGCATGGAGAGCCACACAAAATGTTAGGATTGAACTAACTTGACTTCTACCCTTCGCATGTATGATTTCCACATGACTCAAAAAAAGGGATTAGTGAAAACATATGTGTCTGTATAATCTATTTACCAATTAGTTTATCGATTGATCATTTAGAAACTGCTTGATTGTATGGGAATGTTCATTGACTATGTACGCCCTGAAGAAATTGAGACTTTAATTCAACGTGTCATTATTATGATTATTATGAATATTATTATTATTATATTTGAGGTCGTACTTTGCAATGATGTGAAATATTACTGTGAGTGGTATATAATATTATTTATCTTTGTAAAAGCAAAATATTTGATAGCTTTTGAATGAGTTCAAGTTGTGGTTGGTATACGATTAATTAGTCAATTCATTGTTTTGTTTTTCAAAATTATTTTTAATGGGGGCTTTCTTTTAGTGTTCTAAACTCCTGTCTCCATGGCAGTCTTATTGATTAGTTGCCATTAGGGTTGTGCCATAACTAAGGTATGCATGGATGTACTATACGCTTATTTTCTCAACCATTGATTGTGTTCAGGGTCACGAGAAAGGTGGAATCAATCCCAGATTACTTTTTAGAAGGGTGAAAGAAGCCCTGAAATGATCAATCCTGGTTTGAGGTTTAAGTAACAACAGACTGTCGGTGACTGCCACAATGTGTCTTCTAAAGTGCAGTGCCTACTATTGTTGGACTTTCTCGCAGGTTTCCTAATAAAACTATGACCTACCTGGTTCAAGTCTTCCAACAGAGAGGTCTCCTCTTTCATAAAGAGCTCTCGGCTGGTATCTACTGCGTAATCCTGAGTCCAAAAAGAGCTCACGTACACCCGAGGAGGTTCTGTGGCATTGATGAGGGGTGCCATGCTCCAAAACAGGGCTCCGTAGACCCTCATCAGATCCTGGGTGGTGAGACTGTCAGCCTTGTTGAGGATAATGCGGATTTGGGACTCCCGGCCCTTCATCAGTCTGAAGAGCATTTCTAGCTCCCCTCCCACATCAAGTTTGGTGGGGTCAAAAACCAGGAAGATGAGGTCAGCTCGGTCAATAAACCACTGGCACACCTCGTTGTAAGGGTACCCTGATAGGGGTCAGGACAAACAACTTAGTCTAAGTTCTCAGTTGCATTTCACAACAAGTAGTTGCAAAACAACCATCAGTCCAAACCAGTTGAGAATCCCAAAAATGTTTTACCTCTCTCCTGCTGCTTGCGGTTCTCAATGATGCCAGGAGTATCAACGATTGTGAGCCTCTCCAGCAGCTTGTGAGGCATCTCAAAGCCCACCAGCCTTTCCAGGAAGCCCTGGCCAAACTTCTCCAAGGGCGAGAAGGAGCGTGAGCTGTCGGCTGCCATAACGATGCCCTCTACGGTTCGATACTTGTCGCCGTGCATTATTACGGTATACTCAGAGGTCGTGGGTTCAGCACCTGGCCGAAAGGTGAGTAGAACATCACAATCATAGTAGAACATAAAAAAAGGTATTTTTGCTTGGTATTGTAACAAAAACAGCAACGAGACGGACGAGCAAGGGGAAGGAAAAGATCCAATAAAAATAGAAATTGTGTTGTAAATATTTATTCTTCCTGTTTTCCAAAAATATTTAAATATGGCAATTATGCTATGTGACTGACAATATGTATTTAATGTAATGCTGTGGGAAGCAAACAATGAGGACCAAAAATATGGATGTTAAGACTAGTTGAAGTAGTTCTTACCTCCTGATTGTTGCACGTTTAAATTGGAATGAGTTGCATATATTTTTAAAGTTCATTATGTATTGTGAATAAATTCTGCATCTCTGACCAGTCATTCATTCCGGAAAACATATTGAAGCAAAATCATTTACCTGTGTATAGTTCTTGTGGGGTGTCTTTAAGACCCAGCAGGTAGTTGATCATGGAGGACTTGCCCACACTCCAGGGTCCAAGGAACAAAACCATAGGCTTAGAAGTAATTTCCCCCTCTACAATGTGGATGAAAGGAGAACAAAACCAGATACTAACTAACTCAAAATTTGTTTCTAAAAATAAAAATCACGACGCTCCGGAGTTTTCAGGACTTCTCTGACCTGATTTCTTGTGCCATCTTGTGGCCATAATCTTAGGTCGTTTAAAATTAAGATGTGGATCTAGAGATCTTGGCTCTGATCATTACTAGAACCTCTTTGAAATACGCAGCAATTATATCCAATACAATACAACTTTATTTACATTTGTCAACATGATCAGTGTGATTTAACCTGTGACTTCATGCTGCCTGAGTTCATTGTACTTGAAGGCTTGCTCCATTGGTTTGATGGCTGTGTGGTGGATGTTCAGTAGCTTCTTCATTGCAGCTGGAGAAAAACATCATTGAGATTGAGAACATGACAGGTCAAAGGTGGAAATGAGACCTTTCGGGTCATGTGCTGCAGTGGATACTTGGTGTTTGTTACTTCTCTTTACTGAATTTTAGATTGACTCTTTGATTCGGTTCTTACCTGACAACTGGGCTGAAGGTTCAGCAGAAGCCAGTCGTAGTGTGTCCTCAATATGGGCGCGGTCCCTCACTGCTGGATCTTCATTTACCTTCCCTGATGGGCAAAGTGGACGATCAGTCGGAATGGTCGACGCTACTAAACCTACACGTGTCACTGCATAACTGATATTATGAAAACTTGTTCATTTATGTGGGTATTCATGTTTTAGATGCTTTGAACCTTTTTTTTCCCTAAACAAAATCCCCATGTCTAATGTTTCCAAGTGTGTGGACCACCTGCGCTGTTAACTATTATATCAGAGTGTAACACGTCTATCAGTCTGTTCGCTTCCTTTGCTATTTTGGTCATGTTTATTTCTGTACCAGAGGTTGTCGCTAATTCCTCTTTAGCCACACACAGTGTCATATTCTGTGGGATTGAAGTGCCTGGGAAAGAAAGACTGGAAGCTGAGAATGATCTTTTAAATGTCACGACCCTTCATATTGAAAGGTTCATTGCACGAATGGCAGTTACAAAGTCCCCTAAAAATCTGAATTGTAAAGTAGGATTTGGACTGTGCTGAATATTGTGCTTGAATATAAATACCGTATTTTCCGGCCTATAAGGCGCACCGGACTATAAGGCGCACCTTCAATGAATGGCCCATTTTAAAACTTTATCCTTATATAAGGCGCACCGGACTATAAGGCGCACCATTAATGCATCATGTCAAATTTCTAATCATTCTCCATTTTATCTTTTTTATTTCAACTTCAGACGGAACAAATTACTTTATAATCATAAAATAATGATCCATAGTCTTTTTGAGTCATGATTCATAGTCTTCAGCGGGCCACTTATGATTGATTTCATGACACAATACTTCGGGCCAGTTTGAATTTAGGAATTTGGTCCATATATAAGGCGCACCGGACTATAAGGCGCACTGTTGGTTTTTGAGAAAATTTTAGGTTTTTAGGTGCGCCTTATAGGGCGGAAAATACGGTAAATAAAAATTAGGCATCTAATTTCTGTGTGTGTAATTGTACAATTTATTGTGTGTGGCTGGAGCTACACTAAACATTGATTACCTGTGGCCTGTGAAGACTCCTTGACTTCATGGGTCTCTTCAGATATTTCAAGATCTTCCACTGTTGCTTCCTCAACAGACTCTAGTGGGACTTCTTCAACCACTTTAGGAATGACGTCTGACTCTGCTTCAGGCTTTGAAATTGTTCCTGGCTCAGAAACAAGAGTAACTTCTGGTGCATCTACTCCAATGTCATGATTGGTCGTGTCTAGTTTTTCTTCCTCAGGGTCAGCCAATACTTCTGGTTTAGATTTATACGCTGCTTTGGGTTCTGATAATACTTCCAGTTCAGCTTCAAATTGGGATTCAGGCTCTGGTATTATTTCTGCTTCAGCTTCATGTTCTGCTTCAGGTGCTAATATCAATTCGGGATCAACTTCATATTCTGATTCAGGATTTAATATCTCCTCTGGTGCAGGCTGGGGTTCTGTTTCGGGGTCTGATATCACTTCTGGGTCAGCTTCAAGTTCTGATTTCACTTTAGGTTCAACTTCATATTCTGATTCAGGTTTTAATATCTCCTCTGGTTCCGCTTCGGGTTCTGTTTCGGGCTCTGGTATCACTTCTGGTTCAGCTTCATATTCTGCTTCAGGTTCTGATATCACTTCTGTGTCAGCACCATGTTCTTCTTCGGATTCCGACAAGACTTCTAGTTCGCTGTCATAATCTGTTTGAGGTTCAGATGTAACATCGGTTTCGCTGTCATAATGTGCTTCAAGTTCAGATGTCACTTTTGGCTCTGCAGGTTCAGCATTCATTTCAAGAATGTCTTCTGGCTCTGATTCAGCACCATCAAAGGCTTCTTCTTCCACGACATTCTTTAGCACAATTTCCTCCTCAACCACTACTCCCTCTTGTGTCTCCTCATCTCTTTCTTGAAACAGTTCCTCCACTTCAGAATCATCCCCGTGAGGCATAACTTCATCATCTTGTGGCAACTCATTCTCTGCATCTTCACTTTTGTCTTCTTCCATAATGTCTCCTGCAGAAGCTACATCTACACCAACAGCTTCATTCTCATTCCTTTCCTCCCCAATGGATGTCTCAAGTTCATCAGATGCCAGCTCCTCTTGGTTCTCCTCCACGGCTACGTTTTGGAGAACAGCTTCCTCTTGTTCTTCTGCATTGCTAATTTCCTCATCGGTGGAAGCCTCAGTTTGCGCCATCCCAGCTGGTTCTTCTTCACGCTCTGAGGCTGAATCTTCTTCGGACGCAGCTGGTGTTGGAGTACAAGGTTGACACATTGGCCTCTCTGGAGCCGGGGTGTCGTTGGACAAAGTCTGGCTGGGATGCTCCTCTGACGTGCCACATCCGCAGGAGAAGAGATTTGTCTCAGGCTCCTGGAGCCGTAGCGACACCAATGGCTCTTCATCGGGGATGGATGACCCTAAATGGCAAACCACAGAAATAAAGAAGAATGGACACCATGTTAGCTTGAGGAAAATCTGAGTTATACTAACATATACACATAAGCCGCACCCACAATATTAGGTACTCCTGCACAATCTAATAAGGTCCAATATGAGATGGATTAAAACGTCCAACATTAAAGTTTTGATTAACATCGCTCTCCACATTCACAGTGCATAAACACGAAAAGGTTACAACCTCAATTTAATTTTAACTGCCGACTCGTGTGAACAGACGGTTGAGCACATTCTGATGGCAGCTAATATAGTATATGTATAGACAGTACAGTTCACATTACACGGTGGGGTCAATGAAAAAAGACGACAGGCGTAAGCAGCTGATGCTGCTTTTATGCACGTTTGTCAGTCTTGAAGTTTCTGTCTCTTGAGTTATGATTGGTTTGGTGAAGATTCAAAGCCACTTTCAAGTGATGTAAATATATAATCCAGTGTAGAGTATGAACTGCTTTTATTGTCTTTACGGTTGCTTACTTTTTTTCCCAGATGGGATTTTCCACAACAGAAACAAACGTCTCACTGCAGCATACTCACGCTGGTGAGATGATGAGAGCCAGCACGTAGAACGAAGCGCAAGAAGAACCAAAAACAGCTGCTGGAATGAGATCCAGTACAATGAGATCCAGCTTGCTGTTATACAAGACGACAAGTTGCCTCTTTGGAAGCAAAGCTTTTGACTCTGCCCCCAGTTGTTATGGTAATGGGAGCCAGACTCGCCATTGGCCACTTGGATGAGATTTAGGTCCGACCTCCCGAATGGACCGATTTCAACAAGACAAGAAAAGGGGTGTGCTATAGTTTTTGATCTTTGGTGTTTTTTGGCAAAAGCACGTAACTGAAATTATGGAGAAAAATGCATTGAAAATGTGTTTCCTATAAGATTATGACATCACACAACAGTAAATCGACAAGATAATTTTGTCCGGATTGTAGTGAAACTGATCTTAGGTTTGTTTGCAGGAATTTGCTTGAACGTTAAACTAATTGTGATCTATTTTGATATTGTTTTGTGCAAATTGCCTCAGATGACTCATTTGTCTTGCTTTGTTGATGGTGAAGCCCTAATAGTCTTAAAACCTTAATTCAAAAAACGCAACGTACCTTAATGTACGATTGCGTACATGGGTTTGGTTCATGTGATTGGGTTTATCTGTACAATGATGCAAGCAGTATCCTCACTCTTGCAATACTCCCCCATTCTCTCCCTCTATTTCAAGGTACTGAATCACATATTAAGCTATTTATTGCAGCTGATGTGCTTTGCTGGCTTATCACTTGCTGTCAAGATTGTCATCATTCAAGTTAATGCGTCAAATGTCACAGGTTCATTATGCCATCATAGTGCCAGCAAGTAAGTTTCTCTTAAAGGGCTGTTTTGTCATCTCCTGCTCCACAGTGATGGTACCTGGAAGTCCGGGTAGACTGTGCAGTGTGGTGAGATGTGCTGAATGTCACCTTTCTGATGCAGAAATAGGCCCACAATGAGTCATAGAAGGGATATTTGTGCTTCTATTTTATTTTTAGGGGGTGCAATACGTCTTCCCGCTTGGCAACTGCTTCACTGGTTGTGCAAGACTCCTTGCAAAAACCTCCAGCAATATATGCATGAGTAGGTGTGATGTCTTAATATGGGCGTGGATGAGTCATGTTTTAATAAACCGAAATTCATGCATGGGGCCTACAAAACGGTTGCCACTCCCATTGAATGAAATATTTGGAAATACGTATATATGGCGGTTTCGAAGTGAAGAAGAATTTAGTGGATTGATTAGACTGAAACATTACATTTTGCAGATTTCCATTTTATTCCAATTCATGTTCTCATAGTTGAGAAGCAAAATGTACCCGTTTTTTTATAAATCTCAGGGGGCGGCCATTTTGCCACTTGCTGTCGACTGAAGATGACATCACAGTTGCCAGGTCTCTGGCACAACCATTCACAGATCAGCTTTGATAAGCTGTTGAGCCGTGATTGGTTGAGACATGAGACCGAAAACTGTGATGTCATTTTTAGTCGACAGCAAGTGGCAAAATGGCCACCCCAGAGATGGATAAAAACAGGTGGATTTGGAAACATTAATCAGAACACTGTTTCAACTGGTTGGGCTGCGCAGAACTTATTATTGCAAAGATAATTTGTGGTTGACTTTTCTTTTAATGGTACACCTTTGTATATTCTTGCTTGGGACTTGATTAGCATATTACTGCAAGCAAATCTATGCAGTCTCAATGTATTGGTGTCTTGTACATAATTTAGCGGTTCTCTTTTAGGCACTGCGATACTGAAACTTCAAAATATTGAAATAACATTGGATTGATATATACGCTCCAATTCATGTATCAGTGTGTGTGTATTCTTCAACATCAATGGATTGTGGAAAGCCACAAAGAGATCAGCAAACCAAGTATCTGGTGACGATTCAACTTGACAAATGCCTGACATGTGACTACAGCTGTTTGCAGGCTACCAAATGAACGTATTCAAGGACACACTAAGGGTATCCTGATGAAGTTCCAAACATCAACTAATAATACACAAACCTCTTAATAGCTAGTTCAGATTCATCATAGTACTTAGAATTAAAGTCATTATTGTATTGTGAGATCTGTAAAGTATAAATGAAAAACTGAAGAAAACTGATTCACTGGCAAAATAACTTATTTTAATTGGTGTTTTTAGTGAGTGTGTGTTGGTGGGTGAACACAAGTCAATCTGACAGCGCTGTCTCTCCAGGGCAATGAAAATGAGCAGCAGGCAGAACATTTTCCATCAGCTGGTGTCCCACTTCAGACTGACATTTCCAATTTACACCCTCATAGCCTACAAACGTTTTCTGCAGGATTAGTATTTTTCATGACCTGAATTCCTAGTTATACATTTTTTTATATTATATTTTGACCACGGGAGAAAATGATTCAAAAGGTCCAGTCCAGTTTGCCAGGACACTTTCTGCTCCCTGAGCAATAATTTTGTGTCCATGTTAAAAGCACACAACTATTGTGTAGTCATTCAACTACAGTGTAGAAACACTCCCTCACCAAATCCTCATGAAGGCTGCACCTCACAAACACAAAAGCACCACTGCACTGACATGTTGCAGTACAAATGCCAAAGCCACTCAGCCATACCTGCAGTAGACAGAACCAGCAGAGCCACAACGCAGCACACATGGACCAGAGACTTCATTTTGGCTGCCAGGGGCCTTCCCCTTCTCTTCCCAAGATATTTATACCCCTCAAGCTGAGTTTGGGGGCATGTGCCCAGTGGAGGTAGGGCACAGCAACTGTTTTGTTGCCCTGATTGGCCATTTCACCAGCTCTTCAAAGCTTCTATGCCTACTTTGGATTTCAGCACAAAAAAAAGAAGAAGTAGAATTATGATTATAGTGTAGTATATACACGATACTATACTGTAGTATACTATAACATGTTGATGATTTCAAAGTAGTCACGTGTAATTCTAAAATTAAAAAAGGAGGATCATTTCTTGAGTCGTTACACTTAAGTGAATGTTTTATTTTCTCTGTCTCTCTCTCTCTGCAAATAAATTTGAAGGATTGTCAAAGGTATTAGAATAAATCACACAAACTTCAGAATATTTTTTCGGAATATTTTCTGCAAATAAATTTGAAAGATTGTCAAAGGTATTTCACTCAATAAATCGTACCAACTACAGAAAATTTTACTCGGTCAATCCAGGTTATCCTTGTTCCTAGCCGGAACATAAAATAGGAGAACCCCTTCAACTCCGATATCCGGTTTTTAAACCGGAAGCGATCTTGATTGGTTAAAAGCTGTTGCTATGACTTCTGGTCCAGACGCTTCGGCGTCTACAAATTCTCACATATAACTTTTCACACATTTATTCTTTGAGCATGTGTGCAGTAGCGAAATTAATCTGTTTTTAGATGTAAACTGAAAATATTCTTTTCACAAGACGGTCCATTGTGGCATCAAATTGTGTCATCCATCGAACAGAATAGCTCGATTAAAGATCTAATGTCATCAAGATGAAGGTCGGTATTACGCAAATATATGAAATGGTATTTTTATTTTTTTGTTTGCTATGCATCACCGAGTTGAGAGGAATGAATTTGTCTTCACCTAGACAGCGATTTGCTCAACGTAGTGCTAATTAGCTAACGAAACTTAAAATAAAAACATTTTGACAAATTAAGTGCTTTTTCATCTCAACTTCCTGTCAAATTAATCAAGTTTATATTACACTACCTAGCTTCTGGATGAGCCAAATTCTTGTAATTATGTAGTGTGATCAAAACTATTTCTATTGCACACTTGTTGCTTACAATGTACAGTTAAAAAAATGAAATACCAATGAGAGTGAGTGGTGTGCATATGATGTACCGTTAAAGAATGAAATAACAATGAGAGGGAGTGGAATTATGTGTGGATATGTTGTGTCGGTTAAAAGACATTTGTCTTGACTAAATTTGTTCGTAAATAATCCTCTTGTGTCCGCAGAGCATTTTTACCCTCATAGACAATGCTTGGATGGGCTCCAAGTTATTGTACAAGTGGCAGAAATCCCATGGAAATTATATAGCTGTTGCAGGGTGAGTGAAAAGTGTTGCTGCTTGGAATGTAAAAATTTGACCTGGTAACCAATGCATAATGTGATGTGCTATATCCAATCCATCAGACAAGACAGCTCAGTGAAAATATTTGATCGCCATGGACACAAGTGGACTGAAATCAGCCTTCCTGGGTATGTGTCAAGGAAAAGAAAAACAACTGACGCACAAGAAAGTTTTATTGTTGAAATAATCACTTTCTTTTTTTTGTTCCTGCTCCCAGATGCTGTGTGGGGATGGACTGGGATAAAGATGGGGACATTTTGGCAGTGATAGCAGCAAAATCCAGCTCCATATACCTTTGGGATGCCAGTGTCAACAAAACATCCAAAATAGACAGTGGAATGAGGTATACTTGCATTCAATACCAACTTGTGCAATTTAGCAACGCAACTATATATTTTTTACTGTCTATTCATCATTAATCAAACATGTAGTAGTGATATTTTCCTTTTTGCATAGACAAACAGGCCAATTTAATTTGTGGAATGATTACAAAAAAAAACATTCCCTGACAGAGACCACATTTCTCTCATCGTGTGGTCAAAAACGGGCTCCCTGCTGGCAGCTGGCACTGCAAAAGGAAACCTGTTAATCTACAATCAGCAGACCTCACACAAAATCCCAATATTAGGTAAATGACTAAACAAGCATGATTGTCATGTTTTTGTGATTTCTCTCTTAACTCTTTTGCCATGTACGCTAGGCAAACATACCAAGAAAATCACCTGTGGCTGCTGGAATGCTCAAAATCTACTGGCCCTTGGCTGCGATGACAACAATCTGAGCATCAGCAATCAAGAGGGGGACACGATCCGAGAGGTTGTCCCATCGAAAAATATATATAATATGCAGCTTCACATTGTTCTTGGCATATGGCTCACTCATTGAATTTACATTTCAGGAGCTCTACGGGAATTATATCGAGGTGACATGTTTTTATTTTGTTGTAGATAAAACTGCGTGGTGCACCGGCAGACATTTACTTTTCCATGATGAAGACCAATGAAAGAACTTCCCAAGGAGAGAACACTGTGAGCTTTACGTTGCCCCTATTTTTCAACAGCTTCACTTTTTAATTATTCTCTCAACATCCTTTTCATTGTATTATTTAACAATCAATCGATTAAACAACGCCAAATCTATTATACATTAAAATGCCATTACTATTATCTTAGTTTAGATGGACTTTCTGATACCACTTGCATGGTATTGTATCAATGTATAATGAAATGTCTTATAAATATCAAAGATTCATTTATTATCTAGGTGAGTGTCTGCGTGGACAAAAAGATCTTGGTCCTTTTCAGCGTCACCAACACAGACGACTGGTATGAGTTGGCGTTTGAAGCAAGTTACGGGCGCATCGTCTCCTATCGCTGGTACACTACAGATGCACACTCGCATTACATTTTGTCTTTGGGTATTTTTTTTTAAACTGCCATGATGTCTTTTTATTATAATTATTGTTATTGCAGAACACACACAATATGCTCACAGATTTTCCTCCCACTTTTATCAGGTTTGGTGATGGGTACATACTCATTGGCTTCTCTCTTGGATACTTTGTGGTCATTTCTACTCACGTCAGAGAGATTGGGCAAGAGCTATGCCAGGCTCGGAACCATAAAGACAGTCTTAACAGTGTAGCCATCTCATCTGCATTAAACAAGGCTGCTTCTTGTGGAGACAATAGGTGTGTAACACCTTCTAATGAAACTTACACTTAAAACTAAACAAACTAAATTCCCTTGTCCATTGCAGCATCAAGATCCATGACCTCTCTGACTTCAAATACATTAGCAATGTGATACAGCTGGAGGATGAGACTAAAGGTGCGGACGTTTGCTTCAATATAGTAATTTGAAATGTCTCTCTCTGACTCGATTGCCACTCTTTCTGCTCAGGTCTGGACCAGCTCAGTTGGACAGATGATGGCCAGCTGCTGGCAGTGTCGACCCAGAAAGGAACTCTTCATGTCTTCCTCACAAAGCTTCCCATTCTGGGGGGCAGCTATGGAACCAGACTGGCTTACCTTACGTCTCTGCTGGAGGTCACAGTGTCAAACTACGGGGTGAGGAGTAAAAGTCACATGCTGGAGTATTAAAAGACTGCTCACTAGATTCACCCTGCGCCTCAGTAACTCAGTTGTTTTGCAGATACCTCCTGTGGCCATACAAGTGGAAGTAGAACCAACCTTCATTGCTGTAGGACCTTATCATGTTGCTGTCGGAATGAACAACAAAGCCTGGTTCTATGCACCGCTGGAACAGGAATCTGGTGTGTGTCATGTTTAACACTCATTCCTTAAGTCATATCGCGTCACGCAATCCGATTGACTGGATCATTCCTCTTCAGCTTTTACCAAATTGAAGGAGATTGAGTACTTTGGGACCGTTGCCAACATGTGTCTGAATGCAAAATATGCTGCGGCGTTGTTTGACAGTAAAGTACAACTGCATATGGTAAGTCACAGCTACCCTCATTGGTGAGTTACAAACAACAAGTCCATGATTGTTACCATGTTTGTCTTCTAGATCGATGGCAGTGAACAGGAGGAAAGGAAGCAGATGAAGTTGTTCCCGGACGATGACAGAAAAGGTCGTATCCTTTGCCACGCGCTCACTGCTGACTTCCTCTACTATGGCACTGATGTAAGGCAGGGTCACTCACAAAGTACTTGCTTATTCATTCATTATCTTTTCATTCTCTGTATTTAAAAAAAACAACCAATTGCTGAATCAATGTCTGTCCATTGACTGAATTTCCCGTATCGCTCCTCCTCTTCCAGTTAGGTAACGTTGTGTGTGTTCTGGTGGAGGATTGGGAGACTGTGAGCACTTACAGTCACACCGTGGCAGTGAGTAAAGTTTTCCCAGATGTAAACGGCACACGGTTGGTCTTTATTGATGACAAGAAGAACGGCTTCCTGCTCACCCTTTCAAGTGTAAGTTCATGCAAAGCGCAGGCAAAATGATTGACACACTTTTGACCAGCTCAAAACACAGTTCCAGTAAATAGTCTGACATCACTGCAGCACAATGCAATGAAAACCCCAAATATATTCAAATCAAAACAGTAAGGCAACATTGTAAACATAAAAAAGTAATTGTGTTTATGTGGCACAGAAACTTCATGTCTGATGTTCTTCCCACTCAGGGGACCAGACTGACACTCAAAAGGTTGTATATGCCCCAAAAATTTAAGAAATTTAAATTTAAATTTCTCATCTACTCGCACTTGTGCAAGCTGTAAATTTGCCCCTTTTTTAAATGCCACCTGTTACGCAGAGTGTGCTTGCTGTGTAAGAATCACCCCTAGCAATGCACCCTAAATTTAAGTTGAACTGCTGACATTGTCTCTAAAATGCAACTTTCTTTTTCTTGGGAGTTGCAGGCTTTTTCTATCTGTCTCATCATTTGACCTTTCCCTCTTTCTGCAGAAGGTCTCCAAAGTTATCTGCTTTTTACTCATTTCTGCTAGCACACTGCATATAGTAAACTTATTTTACTAACTTATCATGAAAGCGAGAAAAGCTGCCCTAAATTCTCCTTCCGTGTGAAAGTGAATGTAAAATGTTACTTTTCTCTCGACACTGCTAACAAACCTGACTGGCTGGCTAGCAGTCCAGGGTGGATAGTTCTAATTTGTCTATTTGTCCTTATCAACTCCCCCAGAATGAGCTCTGTTCACAAATTCTCGGGTTCTGTCATTCCAGGCAGCAGATTTGTGCCTTGAGCTTCCAAACTTCTCCCCCACCATCATTGGAGTGCTGTGGGACAACTGGCACGCAGACAGAGTGGTGTTTGTAGCGTTTGACGATGACAAAGTCTACACCTACGCTGCCCATAAAACCACCATATATGGTAGGGAAACACCAAACAAGTTTCAAAGTTGTCCTTTTTAATGTTGTTAACATTGGTTATGTAGTGGTGATTGCCATTTTCAGTCATCCAGGTGGAAAGGGCTGTTCTGTATTTTCAAATTTCCTCCTTGGTTATCTAGGCCCGCGAGTGGTGTTAGTGGGGAGCACTCCACTTCTTTCCTCCCAGAAGCCTTTGCTGCTCTACAACGGGGTCCTTTCGTGCCAGACGGCGAGTGGCAAGATCAATGAAGTGGCTCTGAGCACACACTCCTTCCTTGAACACTCAACAAACACGCCGTCTGGGTCACAGCCAGAACTTGGCAAGCAGCTCACACAGGCCCTCCAGCTTAAGAGGTTAGTACTGCTAATTTTGATTTTAGGAGTCTTGGTTTTGTTAGATTGTATTCATTTAGGAAACATTTGGAGCCCTAAAATGTGACAAGTTTCCATAATGTTCTTCCAAAGGGAGATTTGAATCTCAAAACTCAGCTAACCGGTTTTGTATTTTCCATATTTTGTGTCGTTAAATCATTCAAATTTGATTTTGAACCCTAAATGGTAAATGGTTAGAATTTAAATCACTGTAAAGGGCCACAATTAGTTTTGTTTATTATCTTTTTATCTGTATCTTAATGCAAAGCAGCAAAACACTGCAATTTGCTGCTTTTCTATTTCTTCATTGAGCATTTGTATGGGACTGATCTGAATTGTTTCTTATGAGTTAAAAAGGTTCTGTGGTTATCTTGTATGTATTTGTTAGTTCGTTTAAGCCTCGTGCATTTATGAAGGGCAAAGAATTCTGATTCAAACGGACGTGTCCCTCGACAGGTTTTATGAAGCCTGGGATCTGTGCTTGACTGACAGCAGCGAGGCCGACAAAGCAGAGATCGGCAAAGCCTGTCTGGTCCACATGGAGGTCGAGCTGGCCGTCCACTTCTACCGCATGAGTGGCAATGTGGGCATGGTGATGTCACTACAGGCCATCCAGGTACAACTATGGGTGGTGGAGTTTTGAACATTGCTTGACAAATAGCTCGAGATTTCCCAACAAATTGGACATTTATGAATTTATCAAGAAACCAACATGTTTTTTTTTTTATTCATAGGGAATCGAGGATAATAACTTGCTTGCGGGCCATTTGGCCATGTTCCTGGAGGACTTCTGTCTTGCTCAGGACCTGTATCTGGCTTCAAGCTGCCCCATAGCTGCCCTGGAGGTCAGATTCATAGACATAAACTAACCAGTTGTTGTACGTTAAATTGTCTCTATTGTTTAGATGAGGAGAGACCTGCTACACTGGGACAGTGCTCTGAAGTTAGCTAAGGGGTTAGCAGAAGACCAGATTCCATTTCTCTCCAAAGAATATGCCGTTCATCTGGAGTTTATGTACATATACACACACAATCTTAATCCTCCTGTCATCTACAATGTCAGAGGTGATGCATCATCTGGTTCTCTCTGTGTGTCTTCCTTTCTGCTCTAGTGGAGACTACATGAATGCTCTGGCACACTATGAGAAAGGCATGACTCATAATAATAGAGTAAGGACAAAATAAGGACAGAAGTGCTACTTCAGTTTTTGCCAAAACTTGGTCAATGTTGTGTAGTTTCTGGTCTTTGCTCTACTGGTTTGTCACTCTGCTTTCCCTCGGGTTACAGTTCCAGGAGCATGATGAGGTGTGCCAGGCAGGTGTAGCAAGGATGTCCATTCGAATGGGTGACATAAGGAGAGGAGTGACCCAGGCTAGTCAACACCCAAGTAGAGTTCTTAAGAAAGAATGTGCAGCCATACTGGAAAACATG
Organism: Syngnathus typhle; assembly: GCF_033458585.1. Lineage (NCBI taxonomy): Eukaryota > Metazoa > Chordata > Actinopteri > Syngnathiformes > Syngnathidae > Syngnathus > Syngnathus typhle. The sequence continues at coordinate 8,966,999 of NC_083740.1, forward strand.
AAGGCAAGAGTTGTCTTTCTAGTTTCTGTCATGTATGGAAGCAGTTGTTTTTGTAGGTCTATTAAATGTTTGATTTTGTTACACAGCAATTCTCTGAAGCTGCTCAGCTCTATGAAAAAGGACAGTGCTACGACAAGGCAGCATCGGTTTACATTCGCTGCAAAAACTGGTAAGACAAGGCCTGAAAACATTCTGACCTTGAAGGTGGTCTCAGGTTCTCCACAATGAAATGATTCCTCTTTTAGGGCAAAGGTGGGGGAGTTGCTGCCGAATGTCACCTCTTCCAAAATCCACTTGAAGTATGCTAAAAACAAGGAGGCGGATGGCAAGTAAGTTCTTCTCGATGTCTCCATTGTGATCAGGACTTGGGGGAAAAAAAAGCCAATGTCATTATTTCTGTGTTCGTCAGTTATAAAGAGGCAGCACAAGCCTATGGTAGTGCTAAGGACTGGGACAATGTGACTCGCGTGCTGCTGGATCACCTGAAAAACCCAGAAGGTGCTGTTCGCATTGTCAGGGAAACGCAGAGCATTGAAGGAGCCAAGATGGTGGCCAGGTGGGACAAAATTGTGTACTGTAAATGTTTATACTTAAGTGCACCTGTGGGTTCAATACAAGAGTTGTCAAAATGTCTACCTCGATAAAAAAAATGTTTTAACAATAAAAATAAAGTTTTAACAATATGTTCATTATTGTGGTTGTAGTAGGTGTAGAACGAAGAGGGATTGGATTTTTAGAAATAATTGTAATTTTCAAAAATGTGTATCTTACAAAAAATTTTCATTGATTCAGTCTGCTGATTTGTGTCAGCTCTTGATGGGTTTGTGTCTTTGCAGATTCTTCTTGTCGTTGAATGATTATGGCTCGGCCATCCACTTCCTGGTGCTGTCTCAGTGCAATGACGAAGCCTTCCAGCTTGCACAGCAGCACAGACAGATGGAGGTCTACGCCGACATTATCGGTCTGTGACCATCCACTCTCGCAAGTTCAAATTCTGGGATCAAGTTCATTGTTTTGCCCCATTTGTGGCCTAATGCAAACTGAAACATGAATTAAACTGCTGCTGCGTGTGTTCAACAGGCTCTGACGCAACACTGGAGGATTATCAGAGCATTGCTCTGTACTTTGAGGCAGAAAAGAACCACCTGCAAGCTGGCAAATTCTTTCAAAAGTGTGGCCAATACAGCAGAGTAGGAGCTCTCTTTCGTCTCTATCACTCCCACCGCCGTCTTTGCTCTTACGCACTTACATTCTGGAAAGCCTGGAATTGTTTACTCACGATGCACTGACTCATTGTGAAATCTGGGCCTGCTTAGTTGAATACTGCTGATGATGTCGTTTTGGATGAATGAATGGCAACAGATGGGTGCATGGTTAAATGTACATTCTGCCCTCTAGTGGAATAATCTTTAATTGTTCACTTGCGTAGATGAACAAAGACTACACGTATTTGTAGTGATGGGGAAATGAAGCTTCACATTTCTTTCATGGATTAGACGTATTTTATCCTCCTCTAGAGGGCACTGTTGGTTTAAAAAATGGAAAGTCTGTACAAACAGTGCCATCTAGAGGAGTCATTAGTATATACAAAAACTGGTTCACGAAGCATATTTCAAGCTTCATTTAAATTTTTTGTGATAAATAATGATTGGAAATGATTTCGGACCAATTAAGTACATTTGGATTATTTCCCACGGAAATCACTGGCCTCTCTTGTTTTCTTCTTCAGGCGTTGAAGCACTTTCTGAAGTGTCCTAATACGGAAGACAGCCTGGCTCTGGACATGGCTATTGAGACGGTGAGAGATCAACGTATCCGGTGCGAAATCACTGTTATCAAAACAATGAAAATGCATGTGCTCTATGTGTGTGTTTAAAAACAGGTGGGCCACGCCAAAGACACTTCACTGACTAATTTACTAATAGAATACCTCATGGGGGAAAGTGATGGCATCCCAAAGGTGATTTTTATACTGTGGTTTTTATCGTGACAGTGGCAACCCAAACTGTTTACGTTACGGTATTGCAATTACACAGCAACTAAAGTGCAATTTCAAAATGGTTTTTTTTAGGATGCCAAGTACCTGTTCCGACTCTACATGGCATTGCAGCAGTACAGGGAGGCTGCTCGCACTGCGATCATCATCGCTAGGGAAGAACAGAACGCAGGCATGATCCCCCTCTTCACCAAAAGCTGTTTACCTTCTATTGTGTGATAATACAAGTGACACAACAACTATGCTGCTGTTTTTCTCGTGTGTCTCTACCAGGTAACTACCGTAGCTCCCACAACGTGCTGTTCAGCATGTACACGCAACTGCAAGCTCATAAGATAAAGATTCCTGCGGAAATGGCCACTAACCTGATGATCCTGCATTCCTACCTGCTGGGAAAAGTGAGTGCACGCATTTGCAAAATTGACAGTCAAATAAATAAATGAAGATTTGAGAAGAGGGCAAATATTATTTTTTTATACACCGTAATGCCCATCATTTCAAATTGAGTGCTTTACCGTTACTGTGCAATGATAATTATGATTGTAATAATTAGACTTGAAAAAATATTTCGATATGTGCTTGTGTACAGATCCACATCAAGAGAAGAGACCACCTTAAAGGGGCACGTATGCTTATTCGTGTCAGCAAAAATATTAGCAAGTTTCCAGCACGTGAGTCATTGCACACAATGTACTGTAGTTATTCATCCCTTTTTAACATCTTAACTTGTTTAGAGTCATTGAGCCCCAAAACGTCTGACATATTAACTACATGTTCCACCGTAACACCATGGAGATTTCCCTTTTTTTTTTTTCTTCCCACAAGGTCTCTCTTGTTTGTTGTGTTGCTGCAGATGTTGTGCCCATTCTGACATCGGCGGTCATTGAATGTCACCGAGCCGGGTTGAAGAACTCCGCTTTTGGCTTTGCCGCCATGCTCATGCGCCCCGAGTACCGAAACGAGATACACCAGAACTACAGGAAGAAGATCGAGGCTATGGTTCGGTGAGCGGCCAACATGTCCAGCTCGTCAACTAATTTCACATAGCGCATAGTATGATATACACTGTTTTAGAAATCAAATGTATCCCTTGAACATGAATGTTTGCTCACCCTTGCTCTAACTCCATGAGAATTCCCAAGATTGTATTTTTGTTCTATTATTTACTTTTCTCTTCATACATGATTGTAATTTCATCAGGCGTCCAGATACGTCAGAGTTGGAAGAGGAAACAACCCCGTGTCCTTACTGTGGCTTCCAGCTTCCGCAGAACGAACTGCTCTGCATCTCATGCAAGAACAACCTGCCCTATTGCATCGCCACAGTGAGTGTGCTCCATCACTCGTTGGGCTGACCTGACATTTGACAATTTCCTCCCAGAAGTTCGCGTCTTGTGTCTTTTGTCTCACTTTATCATCACAATTATAGGGTCATCATATGCTGAAAGAAGACTGGTCGGTGTGTCCTCATTGTGAATTTCCTGCACTCTACTCGCAGTTCATCCTGTAAGTGGCATGACACGCGCTCTGTTGATTTGACACAGCCACATTTTGGCGAGTCAAAAATAATCCATTATTTTTTTACGAGTCCAGGTTTTACAATATCAATTCGAATGAATTTGTTTTAAAAAGATGACTCTTCTGTCCTTGATGAATCATTTCAGGCTACTGGAGACTGAGACCGTGTGTCCTATGTGCTCAGAGCCTCTGAGTGCCCAGCAAGTGAAGAAGATCCAGGATTGTTCCAAACACTTGCAGACTAATCAAGTGGATCAGTGAAGGTGACAGCCCTCTTCCACTCAGCCTGTTGAGATTTAATAGAATTTCCTCTTTTCACTTCGGTCAGGGGTGGGCAGTCATGGTCAGATAATAAGCAAGGTCTGCAGAAGCTGGATAACAATCCTGATCATTTGACTCAGGTCTGTTGCAGCAGGGAGACCTATAAAACCTGCAGGACACCAGCCCTTGAGGACCAGAATTGCCCACCCCTGACTTAGATGGTCAGTACAGTGTACGAAGGACTGTTATGACTTAAAGGGCCTTTAATTTGTTTTAAGTGTACTCTTCAATTGATTGAGATTCATTTTAAACTGTGTAAAATAAACCAACCCCAGCTGCCAAAAAATATGCTTAGAGGCTCACTAATAGACATGGGAGACATTATGTACATATTGGTAGGTAATGGTGGTTGACTTGTATAGCACACCTTGTTTACCAAATTTGATTTGTTTTCAATGGGAACAATCTGGCAACTCGTCATTCACGCTTAAAATTCACACGCGTTATTCTTATGCTGTTGGCCCAAAACACAAAATGAAAATCATGTTCAATTAATGATCAACCATTTTATCATAGAAAAGTACAAATTTTATTTTTTATTCTTTATACAAAGGACTGTTTACCCAGGTTTTTTAAACAAAAATATAACAGCTTCTTATTGACGTGGACTGAAAAAAAAAGAAGAGATAACAATATAAAACACCAACAAATGTAAAATAAATTTGGAAAGACAGAAAAGCAGATCACATTGAACGAAAATAGTCATAGCAAAAAGCGTACTTAAAAACAAGAAATGGAACTTCCTCATCATTGTTTCAGGCAGTAGAGGACAGCAAGTGCTTTATACCAAATAACTCAAACTTCACTGAAAGGCATCAGTGCTGAAATACAATGTGTACTGTACAGATCTTATTGAAAAGTGTTTTTCTTTGTTTCACCCACCAAAGCTCCAGTTTGACTTTAGGCTGCGGCCTCATAATTAACAAATTTCCACTGATCCCTCTTTGACACTATGAACAACCCCCTAAACTTCCCACTTTGCATGGAACAAACAAGTCGAACCAGATGGAACATCGATGCTAGATTGCGAGCAGCGGCGTCCACATACAACATGTTTGTCAAAACAAAAAGAAAATACCTGTCACACAAGACAACCTGTTACGAACATGCACTCAACAGAAGGCAGCGAGATGAAAAGACAACTCCAAACATTTGGAATGTTTACAGCATCAAATTGTGTTTGGAAATAGAAACACAGAATTCCAGTTTTAAAAAGAAAAAAAACATCTCGACAAGATGAACATCTCAATGTGAAGCGATTCTGAGCATTGGCCAGTGCTCATTTGGGACTTTTGTGATGTTTCAGTGACCGATCTTAGTGTATTTTACAACACTCAACTTAAGTTGTTTTCCAGCACAACCACACAAAACTAATTCCAACATGTGCAAATGACTCGCCACGTTTGAAAAGGTTTAGCTCGTCAGCAGAGCACCATGTTGGCAAACAGCACCTCGTAAGAACGGTAATGATATTCTTTGATACAAGCGAGTCACAACTTTACTGTTGGTGTGACATACACACCTATTAGCGGTGCATAGTAATCTTCGCCACGTGGATAAATGGACTGAAGATGCGATTGCATAAGTAGCAAACACTCAAGTGCATAGTCACTGAAAACAACAAACCAAGATCAGAAGTTGCGACTGGAAGTCTTTGGTGGAAAACTTGAAATTGTCATGCAGACTAATATGTTTTAAGAGTACATCACATTTTCATCTATTAAAAATAAGACTGTTTCCTCCAATTATTCAGTCAAGTTGTCGGAAAGCGATTGAGAAAGCCCACTTGATGTTACCAGAACAATAGTGAACCGACATTTAGTTCTCGCCTTAAGTCGGCAGGTGCAGTTTAGGTGGCTCCAATTTTGAATCTCAAGGCAACTTGCTCCTTTTCGAATTGATTAATAGCTTATATTCTTCAATGTCTATTTTAAGGGCTTAAGCTGATCAGTATACTCATTCAAGTAAAATCCTTTCTTTTAGTAACGCTCCTGCAATTAAGTCTGTGACCTATCTTGTTTGGAAACGCAAGACGAGGGAAAGAAAAGATTTTAACTCTTAAATCCCTCGTTCTTAATCAAAAAGTCACAAGTTGCTGCATCCTGTATTACATTCAGTTCTCCATTATAGTGAAAAGGTCAATTTGCAGCACAAATAATGTCATCGGCGCCTGGCAATGGAAAACAAGTGGGAGGACGGACCGATGAGGAGCAGCCTCAAGAAACCCCATTTGGCCTCCTCTGCACGCTGACCACTCCTAGTTTTCAGTCAGACAATTTACATTACAAGAGCGACAGCGAAAAGCGCTTCACTACAGGGAGTGGGAGCTCGGAGAGATTTTTTTTTTTTTAAGTAGTCAAGCTTCTGGATGGAATCTTACAGTGAGATGGTGTTAAGTGTTTGTGAGTTCAGTTCATTGAGCAGTCCTCTCCCTCTGTGTCCGTGTCTGTGTCTGAACAGGCGGTGTCCATGGCGACATGGGCGGGGCTGACTATGACCGCTCGTCTCTGCTCTTCCTCTGCGCTCGCTCGCCTCTCCTGAGTGCGCTCGATGTGGTGGATGGCCTGAGAGGAGCAAACGATGCAGCATATTTTCAATTAGCCACAATGTAAGCTACACCACCACAATCTGATGGGATACGAGAGATGTATAAAAAACAACTGTTTTTTAAAACGGGTTTGTTATTGTGATTGTAGTTCAATCATACATTTTGTAATACTTTAGTTGCAGTACGATACTGCACGCCAGAAATATCAAATCCGTTTGTCGTGGACTGCAACGTAGTTATTCTTCTGCCTCAGAAGGCTGTTTTGACTGTAAAACTATGTAAAGTTAGCGCAATTTTTGGCACAATAAATTTGAGATAACTCATTCATTAAAAAAATATGTATTGAAGAAAATAACTTATTTTCGTGGTCGCTTACAATAACGATAAACATCATGGGCAGAACATTTGACTGTTTCACAAAACTTTCTCTTAGTACTTAACGTTGCACCAAAGAGGAAAAATTGTCAAATATTGGCCAATTTGTGTGTGGGCGAGAGAGGCTGAATGTCATTTTCTGTCTTTACTGTTAGTGTAAAAAAATAAATCTGCAAATTCCTGCCAATTTTAAAATAGCCAATATTGCCTGATTAATTGGTCACCATATTATTGAATATACACAATAGTTACATGGTGAATGACAGGAAACAGAACCATTATCTAAAAGCTTGCGTTTTGGATGACCTTTTATTGGGCACATGTGTATAATCATATGCAACGGACATACCTGCACAATGGTGTCCAGGTTTTGTCTCGACGTAGACACGGTGCTGTTGTGGAGAGATGAGCTCATGGTCACCACGGTGACATGGTGATTGGGTTGCTGGGTTAGTGTCGGCGCCGGCACAATGACTGTCGGGTGGTGGGTTGAGGCGATGGGAGTGGGAGGGGCCACCACCTGAAGAAACATACAAATCACCTTTGTTATATTGTAGACAAATAATGAGTGACTTCAAGAATGTAAACAATAATGTCTTCAGTCATGTCTGATTACTCATAATACAAACATTATTTGTAATCATTTGTGATGCGTAATAAAAATCATTTGTATTTTTCATCACGCGAGACTCTTGAAGTACAGGTGGCCTTTACAAGTATGAATGTGGGCTTGGCCAACCTTTGGACTGTGAGGGGGTCTGTCTGCAGCTTGAACTTGTTGCAGTCGTAACAGCGTCTGGCTCTGGAGCTGCGCGTGCTCCTCCTCCACCTGTTGGGTGATCACCTTGAGACGATCCGGGTGCCCTTGGGTGTCCAGAGCGCGCACCTGCAGCCAAACACATGTGACGTAAGTAACCCGTAATCCATCAAATGTGCCTGCTCACCTTCACTCTTAATTCATTTCATATTAAAAAGACGATTATTTAAGGTAGACCATACATAGAAGCGTGCACAATGAAAACAAATGATAAAAAAAATGATCTAAATGGCAGCATTCTGATTCCCTATCCCAGTATTTTGTGCCCTATATGGTAAACTGACCATTATGTGGTGTTGTTCAAAAGTCTAGTGATATACCACTTCAAAATTTATAAGCGTTTGGAATAGGACCCGAAATAATCGGTTGATGCAAACGACTTCAATGATACATTCACCTGCTCCTCCAGCTGCATACGGGCGGAGCGTTCTCGGTCCAGCTGTTGGCGCAGCTCCAGCATTTCCCGCCTCAGCTCTTCCACCTTCTCTTCATCGAGAGTATCAGGAGAGCCGATGCCTTCATCCTTCTCCTCCGCTCGCCTCCGTTTGGGCGAGGAACCACTGAATTCCTGCAGTCACAATGTGGAAACAGGGTGAGACAACAGTCACACATTTTGCATTGCATGAAGGCAATGTTATTCTTTAAACAAGGCAAAAAGATTACATGTAGTATGGAAGCTGTCAGGGCACTAAAACAGCACTTGGGCATACCTGTATGAAGCGTTTGAGCTGGTTGTTCTGTGACAAGAGCTGCGTCTTTTCCTGCTCCAAGGTGAAGATGTAGTCTGCCGTCTGTTGCAAGATGGCCGCCTGCAGAGACCCAAAAGTAGGTAAAGCTCCGGCAACACTAAGTCAAACACATCAGTATGAAATCCTTTTTTTTTTTTTTCCATTTTCAAAGTGTTTCTGACAACTGATCCATCCATTCTTGAACTTGTTTTGGTCCCTATAGTGGATTTTCACTTGCTGTAGGGTGGGCATTCAATTGTATGACCACGTACCTTGCTGAGTTTCTCTCCATCTGTGTGAGGCAAGAGACTTTTAAGGGACTGGAAGCCCGCATTGATGCTTTGCATGCGTCGCCGCTCATTGCTGTTGGCGATTTCACGTCGGATTCGCCTCTCTTGGTCCTGGGCCGTCTCTGGACTGAAGGGGATGTTGGCCAGACTAAAGAACAATCACACGACAAAGGTAATCATTTATGTTTTCATATGAGATTAGTTGCTCGCCGTAGAAGATTTTTTGCTAGTAGTAGCAACATGTAAATGCTCCAAAGTGGTTACCAGTGACTCAACACTTTCACACAAAGCATCTATGCAGGAGAAAAATACAGCCACAATAAAACTTAATACAGACAGAATCTAAAAATAGGTTTGCCTAAGCTTACAAGGACTTAATCTTGACCTCTGCCCTCTGGGTCAATGAGTTTAAATTGACTATCAGAGTTGTGAACAAACAAACAACATGTTAACAAAAAACACGTTATAAACGAAATTAGAGCGCAGAGGGGACGACTAACCCGAAGAAACAAACCAGTAGAACTTGATCGGAGTTGTTTATAAAACACTCAAGGTCAGATGGCAACTTGATTGTGCGGCTTTAAAAATGATAGCATCGTTGTGGGTGGGAAAACCACACTAACATTGTGATTAGAGCCGGTAAAACCAACAGCCAAAGCAAAACAATGTGTAAAATGATTGTGAAATGCCTTTCACAGGCATCCGATCATAGGATAGATGGGGTCCCGGTGCTCCAATGTACCCTTCGAGCATGAACTGATGAAAATTGCACAAATGAGCCTTTGAAGACAACCCCAACAATAAAAATCATAAATTCAATCCCCCAAAATTTGAAATGTAAGAAAAGGAAACTTTAGGATTCATGTTTTGAACTTAAGTAGGGGTTTAAAATCATGGTCAAATCTCATCTTTGTGTCACGGGTTCCAAAAGCAGAATGTGACATACTTCATGTAATGAGGTATTTATTTACATTTTTCCCAGTGTTTTTCTTCTGCTGGCCGAAAATGCCGTCCCCTGCATTTGTCTGTTCAGGTGTGCCTCATGAAGTGTTTAGTGCAGCTTCTACTACAAATGATAACCTGTCCGTTATAATGTATTTATTTTGTGACGACGTCACAAACAAGCTCTCGGCTAGTCAGGAGCTGCGCACCTCCAACATGGCCGCCGGAGGGCGCGTCGGCCAGCTGGTAGCAGCACAGTGAAATGTGACTCCTCTCCACTCCAGTCCACGCTGAGCACAGCAGCAGCGGTGGTAGGCAGGCAAGCAGCAGAAGGCCCCCGGGCACCGAGGAGAACAATGCGTTCGACAGTTAGCGCCGAGCGAACTGCCAACGTTCACCGTCCCTCCCCAAAATAACACCGATCAAAAGCCGCGCGGGTGGCCCAGCATTCGTGCACCCCTAAAGCCGACAGATAAAGCCCAGTCTAGGCTTTTAAGCTAGAAACGAGCGCGGTTGAAAAATATTGTCACGCTGTGTTAGCCTGGCGAGTTAGCACCACAACCATGGCTACTGCTTGTGTAAAAATGTAAAAGACGCAACGCGAGCGTTTATTGTCCAAATGTCTCCACTTTAGTACAACGCAAAATGTTTGCAATACTGAACGTGACATAATATTGTGTGATGAACCGAATTTGCTTGCAAATAACGAGACTATGGTGAACACGTAAACCACCACGTGCTCGTCTGCAAATGCGATGTATCGATTTCATGTGCTTGATTTACATATTATGGGAGCGAATGCCCTCTTAACGTATCTCGTGGGTCAAAACCTGACCCGCCTGCTGTCAAACGACACGACAGGGGCGACTCGGTTTTGCGTCCGCTCGCACGGAATGGCTGCAGCGCAGGTAGTGATCCGCCACTTTGTACAACCTTGCTGCCAAACTATCGCATGCTAGCAGCTAACGGCTAACGCGCTATGTGAAGTCGAGCTCGCAGCCCGCCGCCACAACACAAACCACAACGTGCTTTTCGGAACGTACCTGCATAGTCCCCCGATAACATCCTTCTCAGTCTTCTTAAATTGCTGCAGTGTCGGTATCTTCTCTGTCGGCATCATGAAATATTCCATGCTTTCAAAGCCACCCACTAAAACGCGTGTTTTGCTTTCTCACTTCTTTCTCTTTCGGGAAAAAAAAAGATCTGCGAATCGCACACTTGCTGTTGTATTTTCTAGCAGTCACGCGCATGCAAGACGCGCGATGATGTAAAAGAACGGGTTGGAAAAACAAAAGTTGTAGCTGTCCACAGCTGATGGGGTTCCCTCCAATGCGTGTGTGCACGCGCGCGTGTGTGGCATCTTGCCTCCGCCTACTACGTGTTTGTGTGTATGTCTTTTGCCCCCGCCTACTGTGTCATTGTGTACGTACGTGCGCGCGCGCGCGCGCAGCTGATCCGCGTGAGGCGGGAAACAGCTGGTTGGAATCAGCCTCCTTCCGGCAAGACAAACAAGCCAGCGGAGAGCAGCGCACTGAGTGCTCGTGGAGGAAAACTAGTCAAAAGTCGCTCCTGGATTTCATGTTGCATAAGAGGCAAACTTCCATCCATTGATTATGCATGCATGCATGCATGCATGTATGTGTGTGCAAGTAAATTCATGAATAGATAATTAAATGTGTTAACCAAGGCACCACAGTAAGACAAGTGGTTCGAACGTCTAAATCTGAGTCCTGAGATTAACCCCCCCCCTCAAAAAAAATGTTCTTGTAATTTAGGAGGACAGAATACACGGAGGAAACCCACACAACAATTCGGCCATGCAAACTCCACACAGGTATGATTATTTTATAGTCATTCTTATATACTTATCAGGTCAATGAAGTTGCCAACTAGAATATGAATTATTTGATGAAGTGTGCAAGCATGTATATAACAAAATGAAGAATTCTTCTGTAGTGTCATTTTTATTATTCACTCAAGCATTATACAATTATTTTAAAGCGTACAAAAACACTGTAGATAAATATCTGTACCCTATGCCATCAAAATTGACAAACACACACAAACATAAAACAATATTTACCATACATATGATTGTTTGCACATTCTTAAGCCATGCATTGTAAACGAAGCACGTAAAAGGAATCATGAACTATCACGGTCGATGATTAAGTCAAGTCAAGTCAAGTTTATTTGTATAGCCCTAAATCACAAGCAGTCTCAAAGGGCTTCACATAGACAGAAATTGACAATTATTCTCAAAGCATCCCCTGATCTTAAGCTCCCAAAAGGGCAAGGAAAAACTTAAAAACCCCTAGCAGGGGGAAAATGAGAAACCTTGAGAAGGGACCACAGATGGAAGGATCCCCCTTTCAGGATCACCAGGTTGAAATGGATGCAGAGAGGGCACAAATGATACAACATGAAAATCAATTAAATAAAAAGTGGATGTCCATGTCACAGCAGAGGGCTGCCGAAAGGAGCCCTCAATTGTCCTGGCAGTGCTCTTCGAGGAGGTTGAGCTGCAGTTCCCCTATCCTGAATTAGCCACGAGAATCCAGATAGCCGCTGTCAGCATGGGTACCACCTAACCACCTCCCCGGCCGGGGAGGGGGGAGGGAGGGGGTGGAGAGGGAGAGAAAACAAACTCCAGCCGAATCGGCCACTACAGGTTAGTTAAAGGCCATGTCATAGAAATGTGTCTTTAAACGTGTCTTAAATGTTTCTACTGAGGTAGCAGTCCTAATATCCATTGGTAGGGCATTCCAAAGCTCTGGAGCCCGAATAGAAAATGCTCTAGAGCCTGCAGACATTTTCTTAGCCCTCGGTGTCGCTAAAAGGGTAGCGTTTTGCGAACGAAGGTTACGAGACGGAACATAAGGAACAACTAGGTCGACGAGATATGAAGGCGCTAAGCCATGCAGCGATTTATAGGTTAATAGAAGAACCTTGAAGTCACATCTTAAATGGACCGGAAGCCAATGTAAGTTGGCTAGTATTGGGGTAATGTGATCAAATTTTCTTGTCCGAGAGAGCAGCCTTGCAGCGGCATTTTGTACTAACTGTAGACTTTTGATGCGGGACTTAGGAAGACCCGAAAATAGTACATTACAGTAGTCCAGGCGCGACGTGACGAACGCATGTATAATAGTTTCCGCATCACCGGTCGAAAGGATCGGACGAATCTTTGCAATATTACGAAGGTGAAAAAACGCAATTCTGGTTATATTCTTAATGTGCTTTTGAAAGGAGAGAGTTTGGTCAAATATTACCCCGAGATTAGTTACAGTATCGCTTTGAGTGATAGTACGGTTATCTATAGTTATAGCGGTTTCCTTGAATAAGTGTTGATAACGAGCTGGACCAATTATCAACATCTCAGTTTTATCTGGGTTAAGACGAAGGAAGTTGAGAGACATCCATTGCTTGATCTCCGCAAGGCACTTCTCAAGATTACAACAATCCCGCGGATCTGTCATCGATAACGGCATATATAATTGGGTGTCATCCGCATAGCATTGAAAACTAATATTATATTTACGTATTATGTCCCCAAGCGGAATCATATAAATATTAAAAAGAATTGGTCCGAGAACCGATCCCTGTGGGACACCACATGTAACATTATAGAGCTCCGAGGACGCATTGCCATGGACCACTCGGTGCGTCCTGTTTGATAGATAGGAATGGAACCAGCCTAGTGCTGACCCTGAAATACCAACACAACTTTTAAGACGCCCTAATAAAATATCGAAGTCTACAGTGTCGAAGGCAGCACTAAGATCGAGTAGTAACAGTACAGACGAAATGTTTGAATCCATAGCTACGAGGAGATCATTAGTCACTTTCGCAAGTGCTGTCTCAGTGGAATGATTAGCTCTAAAACCAGACTGAAAAGTGTCGTATCGATTATTGGCGACCATGTAATCAATAAGCTGCTGCGCTACTACTTTTTCAAGAAGTTTTGCTATGAATGGGAGGTTTGAAACTGGCCTATAATTACTGAGACAGTCCGGGTCAAGATTTGGTCGCTTAAGTAACGGTTTAATGATAGCGGTTTTAAAGGCTGTTGGCACTATCCCAGAGGAGACAGACAGATTGATTATATTTAAGACGGACGGTCCTAAAATTTGAAATAATTCTTTAAGTAGTTTGGCTGGAAGAGGGTCGAGTAAACATGTTGTTTGTTTAGCCGCACTAACAATTTGTGTAAGCCTTTCAAGAGACACGCTTTTAAAAGTTGAGAGGGTTGTTGCATGATCATCAGCGTTGGTAAACGGCGTGCTCGACCGAGCGATTGGAATGCTATTCTTGATCTCATCCCTAATGGATTCAATCTTTTGAGCAAAAAATTTCATGAACTCGTCAGCTGAGTGGAAGGAACTATCGGAGGTCGGCTGGCGCAGAGTCAGCTTTGCCACTGTATCAAATAGGTGTTTCGGATTGTTTTTATTGAGATTAATAACTTGCGAAAAATATCGAGTTTTTGCTAAGATAAGCGCATCTTTATATTTCAGGAGGCTATCCTGCCATGCCTGATGGAAAACCTCAAGTTTGGTTAGACGCCATCTGCGCTCATGCTTTCTACATAATTGCTTAAGCGTACGCGTTTCATCTGTGAACCATGGAGTAGGCACTCTACGGCGAGTTTTCAGACGTAACGGCGCCACAGAGTCAATGGCATTTAACAATGTCGCATTGAATTCATTCGTAAGATTATCAATAGAGTCGGCGTATGTGAGAAAATTAGTGGTTGCCGGCGACAGTATTTCAGATAGCGCAGTTGCAGTCATAGAGTTGAAATGACGGCTCCTATAATGCTGATTGCTCTCTTGTCTTTGACAAGGAACTAATCACCTAGATTGGTCACCCTGTTATTTCTGCAAAGAATATATTTCAATCAAATGGAAGACTTAACTGGAATGTTTGAAGATGCTATGATTCACAACATTTTAAACAGATGGTTAGTGCATGCCTTTTCAATGACATTTCAAGTTCAAAGCTCCACGAAGATGTAACCGTCCCTTCATTTGTACCACGATGACATTCCAATGGAGGAGGTCAGAAGTTGCTTTGGGAAAGAACAAAGATCACTGAGCTGCTGAGGATGTCGACACTAGCGGTCTGGCCCTCTTGGCAGCCAACTCCTCCACTGCAAATGTGTAGTTATACTGGAAAATCAATACAAAGTCATTACATTTATACGTGGAAGGGTACTGAAGAAAGTGGTGCAGTCGAGTGGTCTTACCTCATTTTCTATGTCTTGGAGCGATTTTATACGAATGTTGTTGAGCTGAGGAGTCTGAGAGTGACAAAGAGAGATAGCTTAACATGGTTCTGGAAGACCTTTGTAGTGGGAGATGTTAGCCATACAAATATTGAGCTGGGAGCAAATTTGATCACTTGAGAAGAAAAAAGAAAGTTGAAAATACCGTAGCATTTGGTTGGATATTAAACTTTGGGTTAAGGCTGAAAGGCACTCCATCTAGCGCTGCAGATAAATGACACAGAGAACATATTGGAAGAAACGTAAAAAACAACTACTTTGCAGTAATATTGTGTTACCTGTGATTACTTGGATGCTGCTGTCAGCCGGTTTGTCCAGGGACTCGTTGACATGGAGGGAGTGGCGCCTGTAGCTGATTTTACCGTTAGGCACTTGAGGAGGATTGCTGAAGAAACGTTACCCACCGAAAAATTTAGAACTTAAAACCTCCAAAATAGAAGAGGGTCCTTTATTGTTCAATGACAACTTTCAATTCCTCTCAGTGAGCACAACAGCATTAAAGAAAACAAAACAAAGTGTACCTGGCTCTTAGAGGCTGTGGAGTAGGAGGAAGCTCCAGAGAGAGTCTACGAAGGCCCAGACTGACATTACGAGGCTTGACTTGGGGCGTGGTGCTGGTAAAATGACCCTTTCGACACCACAACACATAACCGTGGATGTCTCTGTGAACAACACATCAAGTATTTAAAGGTGCATCGTGACGAGGAGCTGGATGAAGTAATTTGCAGTTGAATGTCGTGGATTGTACGGTGCCTACCCAACACATGTGTAGTGTTGTAACATCATTTTGCTTTTGGCTGTCAGTTTGATGTCCAAGACAGCTGTGTCCACACTACCGACGGGGACAACACGCACACAAATGCGTTTTTTCTTCCAAACGGTGGCCTCTGGAGACAGCAACGTACAAAATATTAGCAAAATAAATTGACTGAATTTTTTTTAAAGGAAGTGTATGCAAAGTCTACTCACAACATTGGCTTCTTGGTTTCTGTGGTTTATTATAAACATTATAAACGTGTTGATTGAAACTGGTTGAAGTTCTTAGTGAATTGTTATGAGATGTTTTAAGTTTAGAAATTTCATCTTGAAAAGTTATGAAAATTCTGGACAGAATTTGACTTACAGGCCAGATCCTCTCCATCGCTGTTTTTTGGCTTGTACTTTCTACTGTACTGCACTTAAATTTGCCGCTCATACTCAGAGCCACAGAATTTAACCCACTCACAGCTGGTCGGTTCTCTGCAGTTTTCGACCAGCTGTCAAATCCCTTTGTCTTAACTTCTGTCAACGCAGAAGAGCTCAGCTCCTTGTTTGACAAACTATAATAGAATCTGTGGCTCTGTTAAAAACTGCAGGCCACAACTAAACCCTAGTCCAATGAGACAATTTGCAGAGCTATTAACCTTTGTAAAATACAGAAAACCGTGGCTGCTACCAGAACACTGTTAGTATAAAGATGCAACAGAAAAGTCGCCAGTCATAGAATTGTTATTCAAAACCACTGACTTCATTGTTAACACTCCTCAGACTTAGGTTATCTAATTGGTCTCCACATCAAACTGTATAAATAAATTTGAGTGTGTGTCCTCACTTGGTTCCAAGTGCTCTGCAATGAAGCAGAAGCCATGAGGGATGGCGTCCTTGTCAGTAATGACCTGAATGTCTGACACGACCATCCCACCAGAGGTGTCCTGCAGACAGACATGCTTATATTATGTATTGCGGTGAAGCAAAAACCCCAAAGAATATTTCTGAAATAGTGGACGTGTCTCTCAGTTACCTTACTGTAGCAAAGGTAATAACCCGACCTTATGGCGAAGCTGCGTGTGAAGTTTGCGTTAGCTCCATCTTCAGTGATGTTGATCTGTAGATAGAAACAGGGAATGCTGATAAATATAGATGAATTCCCGTTGACACCTTCCGCCAAATGTTCAATGACCTTAAGAGGACTTGGAGGAAAAAAAAAACGATCAAAACAGAGAGGTGGGATAAGTTTGTGCTCCCTCATTACCATGACCACATACCAAAGTACTTCTGAGCAAATAAGCCAAGGTTACCTTGACACTTAAAAACAGCAACAACATGATCAAACAGTGATCAGTTATGTGAGGAATGTTTTTTTTAATTTATTTAATGAGAACATTGCATGTTAATTGTCCAAATCACTCAACATGCTCCTTCAGAGAAATTCCACAAATATTCAAAAGGGGCTAACCCCTTTTTTTTTTTTGTTCCTTCCCTTAACAAGGTGCAAGGTGTATGGGTGAATAAAAACACAATATGCAGTGAGAAATGTGGAATCTCCATCTCAATCTGTACCAAGGTGAAGTCTTTAGGGCAGGTGGAAGTGTTGGATGTCCACGCCACTGCTGTCAGTGGCCGAACTACCCCATGATCTGTGGTGCCCATCTGAGGAGAAGAGAAAAAAAAAGACAAAGAGGTACGTATATGCATATGCTACATTTGACCTTTTGAAATGCAGGTGTACTTGGGTTCAAGCGTTTGGTCTCACCACTTTCTTGTTTTTAAGAAAATGTACCCATTGATTTTGCAACCACAGTAACTGTATTTTGGATTAATTTGAAGATCCAAAACTTTTAAATGGTTGTTCAGACATCCTATGTGATGGGATTTAATACAAGAGCTGAATCACACAAAATCTAATTGCAACTTTTTAGCTGTTTTTTTTATTATTAAATGAAACATTGTTTGTCATAACTGAAGGTGTTTTTTTTTATATTCATTTTTGTCAGTGATGAAATAGCACTTATATACTAATTGATTTTATTTTATTGTTGATATCTGAGTTGTACACAGGGACCAAAATATTAGAAACAGCTTTCAATATGCGCAGCAGGTCCCGATGTAAACTACACTAAAATGACAATAATGTCGTTTTCCTTTTTTGTATTTAATGTTATCACAGTCGAGTTAATGTTGGGGCCATCGAGTGCAGAAGACTCCACCTTGGTTGTTTTGCTCAGCTGATTGTTTTTCTTATTATTTTAACAAGGAGAATTCTACCAGTGACAGTCAAAGTATTATGGTGAATTAAGACAGCTTATTGTTGATGATAATGTGACAAATCAGCAGCAAAATAAGGTCCGTTTAAAGGCTGACAAAGCATATTTAGTTATTCGTGAGCCATGCAGCAAGACACAATGCTCCTATTCACTCTGAACGGCAGTGTTATGACGCGCTGTTGCCAGACACGGAAATGGTGAGTCCATTTAGAGTAATAATTCAATTACAGTCAAATTCAGTGCATGACATTCCAAATGTTTGTGATTTGAAATTCATATGAAAGAGTTCAAAATATGTATGTTTTTCATTGTGGAAGCAAACACAAGACATGTATTTTAAATGTATACTTAATTGTGTTAGTTTTACTTGGAGTATTTCTGAGGGACCTAATCACATTAAAAACGTTTAGTCCAAATCCAAGTAAATCTAAATTAGTTATAGATTAATTAAGAAAGGTTTACCAAATTGACACGTGTACCTTGTATAAAACCTAGTACATGACTGTATACACATTTGGACATTTTTCAAAAAGTTTAACTATTATCAATATTGACTTAAAGCAGCTTTCCATAACAATAATTTTGTCTGGTAGACAAGGCCGAGTTATTAAAAAAGCAAATAAGTGAGCAGGCATGCTGTAAGAAGTGTTGTGTGTCGTTTACAATACAAACACGACCAGCCGGTCTGAAGTCACATCAGCTGCGATTATTCGTCAAAACGTGTTTGCTTAAAATAAGTTCCTAAAAAAACTTAAACAAATCACCTCATCGACACTAACTTACCATTATGAAAGTCTTCACTTCTCTTAAGTTTGAAGGTTAGTTGTCTGGTGAGGAAACTGCAATGAAGTGTCTCTTGACGTCTGTAGGTGATTTTCCTAGTAAAAGCAGGAAGTCTTGTTTAACTACAACTCCCAGAAGAGCTCACGCCTAAAACACGTCAATGTTTAATTGCTGACTCTCGACGCTAGATGGCAGCATATCAAACTCGACAGTGCAGTAAAATGTTAGTGAATCGTCAGTGTTTAATTGCTGACTCTTGACGCTAGATGGCAGCAAACGATACAGAAAAATGTTAGAGAATCGTTTTCCCAAGACTTGCCTTAAAACTAAACAATTATCACAATGCTTTTGAACAATTAATTACATTTTAAAAAGAAATCCAATCTTTGCCCAAGAGGTCAGATTGCTCATTTCCTCAATAATTAAACAACAGTATGCACCACTTAGAGTTGTTGTATTGGTTTTTCCGTTACATATATTTTGCAATAATTCTTAGAATAAAATCGTCAACAAAACACTTTTGAACAAAGATTTCTGTATGGATAACACGAATGCATAAAACATGTTAAATGTGCACTTTGCTAAATAAGTGTAATACAAGGTTTATTCTCGGTTAAAATACAGTATATTAAAAAAACATCTACAATTAATTACATGATCACTGAATTATGCTGTAGTGCTGCAGTTTCTACTAACCACCACCAGTCCAGGGAGTTGCCAACTCACCCTAACCCTTGAACAGGATAATTGGCATAAACAATGGAAATGAACTCAGGTCTAGTAGCCACACTTAGTTCATGAGATTACAAAGGTAGCAAATAGTTTTTATGCAGGGTCATGTAGTTTTGAATTGCTTTTTCCTCCTTAATAACATAATAATTTACTGGTGTGAACTCAGTCAAAGATTTACATTTGTTTGATGGTCTTAAACACAACAACACAAATTGAGGGCACAAAGTAATATAAAAAAAATTTCATGAAAAGATCCCTTTGCAAGATCTCTTGATCCTCTTTCCTCACATTTCAGTAGGGAGGAGGTGAATGCCAAGTCAGGGGTGAAAGGTCGACCATGATTATAGCAGAAAGAGATGGTCAGGCAGCACAGAAAGTGATTGAACTCTCTTCTGCAATCATCATGGACTCATTCCCCTGTGCTCTGCTCCTCTTCTCCCTGTTATGTTCAGGTAATTGGGATCATTTCTATCCATTGTGTCTTTAACACACATTCTAATGTTTTTGAGAGCGGTAGTAAAGAGAGAACATGTTTGCGTGTGTTTACCTTGAGTTGTGTGTTTTAATAGAAAGTGGATGCCTCAGCATAAAATATACTGGAGATAAACAAAAAAAACAACTGAGCAGGGTATTTTGGTTGCTTTTGAAAGCCAGACATAAGCTACGACTTTTATAATTGGTATAACTTATTTCTTTTTGAAAAATATGGTCCCTGTTGGTGGCATACTGTGTTTGAAGTTAATTATGTCACTTAATTCTAAAAGCCCCTTAATGTGACAATAAAAATACGATTTTAGCCAATTATGCCTAATTTCCCTCAATACATTTAAATATTCTTGTTTTTGTCCAGTCATCAGAGACACTTGTGTTTAATCTGCGTATTTACTCAGACTGTTTGCTTTGGGCTGCTGTTCGTTTACACTGCATTTTACTCCGACCCGTTTAAAGGTTCACAGAATTGGATACGGCACATGTGTTCTCCTACGTGCGTGTTTGTGTGTGTCTGCGTGAACGCATGCGCTCCCTCCCTGCAGCCACTGGTCAAGGTCCTGAGGTTTCAGTGGAGCCCCAGGTTACGACTGTGCGCGAAGGCGAGTCGGTCAGCCTCAGGTGCCAAGTGGCGAGCGGTACTCATTCCACCCAGCTGCAGTGGAGGAAGGCCAATAATCAAGCCTTAGCAGGTCTGGAGTGTCAGTTTAAATGCTCACGCTTTGCTCGATGTACGTCACCATGTGCTAAATTACTTTTTTTGTCTTCCGCTAGACAATATCAAGATTGGCCCCAATGGTGTGGTTCTGACCGTTGCTAATGCTCGACCAAATAACCAGGGCGAGTACCAATGTGTGGCGACCAGTGCTGCTGGATCCAGTGTTGCTTCAGCACAGATCAACATCAAATGTGAGCTTCAACAAGATTTTCAGAAAGATTTAAAAAATGTTCAATGGCCAGGTTTTTGTGACAAAATACCAAGATAAGCCATTTCAGAACTTTTTCCACCATTAATGTGACCAACCTCAACAACCCAACCAAAAAACATTCTAATGTCTTTTAAGGCCGGTAGTAAAATGACAAACAGAAATAATTGCACAAGTGTGCACACCCTGATTAACTTCGGAGGTTCCACTCTATGACGTTTTTCTTTCATGATGACCTCCCATACAGATCCTCCCAACGTGCGCCTGTCACCAACTGGGCCCCTGAGGGTCAAAATTGGTGACCGGGTATCAGTGCAGTGTCGGGCTACAGGCAGGCCACGGCCCAAGCTGAGCTGGAGACGCCAAGATTCCGCTCTGCAGCTGCCTTCTGAGGAGACAGATGGTTTTAGCACCATACAAGTAATACCTGAACCAAAATAATGCTTTTAACATTCCTTCTCTTGAAATACCATCACCTTTTTATTTTCAGTGGACTGTCGTGCGTGCAGAGGACGCAGGTGTGTACATTTGCCAAGCTGAGAACACTGTGGGCAAAACAGAGGTCAAACTGGAGGTCATCATGGGAGGGGGACCTGGTGCACCCATTGCATCAGTGAGTCATAAAGAAATGACAGTTGTGGAGGGTCGTAGTGTCACTATCCGGTGTCAAGCTACTGGTAAGCTGTTGATATATTTATTAGACAGTTAAAGTCATTAGTCATTTTAGCAATGTCATAGTGACCAGAAATACAGTAACTAAAATTCCACGCGGTCAGAAGTCCCACCCTCGTATAACGGCAAACTCTGATATGAAAAACTGAAAGCAAATTGAAAGAAACAAAAAATAAATAAATCCTGAGAAGATTTTAGTTTCTTGTCAGCTACTAACTGATTCATGCAGTATGACAGACAGTATGATGCCATTATAAATCCAGATTGGCAAATTTGGACACCAGATTCTCATCAAAATGTAATGTGTTCTTCCTTGGACAATGCAGCTCACCACTTCAAAATGTGGTTAAATTACGTTTTTAATTTTCTACTGGATCCTGCCAATTGTATCTGTCCCAATATTTATTTCTTAACTATGCCTAAATAAACCACTGTGAGGACACATGCTGTGATTAAAATGATTGCAACACAGTCTGACAATAACAAGAAAAATAAACGTTCAACAAATAACAATTTTATCTGATTAATATGCGCAATAAAAGTGCCAAAGTTTTGACAGATTTGTTGCAAAATACTTCAAGCTGTGTTGTTCATACTAAAGCAACTAAAAATTATTAAAACACACAGAAATTAATACTGTAACATCATTGCATAACATTTTATATGATAACATTATGTGGATCGTTCCTCTACTTCTTTCAGGTTCTCCCTCTCCTGTCGTCACATGGTCCAAACTGAGAGCCCCGTTGCCATGGAAACACACAGTAGCTGGTGGTGTCCTGACACTGACCAGCGTGGGGCGCCAGGATTCCGGCCAATACATTTGTAACGCTACCAACATACAAGGCTTCAGTGAGGCATACACGCAAATAGAAGTGGAGAGTAAGTGGACCGAAACACATCGTGACATTTTTACGATTATTTGTCAGGGGCCATGCACAGGAAAAATTAAACTCGAGAGTCGAGATGGCTGTACCATATTTTAGTTTTATTATAGCTCCCTGTGACAGGTAAGAAAAAAATGAGTGAAGAAGTTAAGTGAAAATGATCAATTATTCTCTTTTTTTCCCCTTCTGTCCTAGGCCCTCCTTATGCCACGGTTATGCCCGAGCAGGTGAAGGTCCAACCCGGTGATGCTCTGACTCTGCGCTGTCTGGCCCACGGCTCTCATCCCATTCAGTTTCAATGGAGCCGGGTGGGCAGAGGCAACCTGCCCGCTGGAAGTCAGACCACCATCGATGGACAGCTTGTCATAGCTCGTGTTAGAATGGGTGACGGCGGATCATACAAGTGTGTGTCGACCAATCACATTGGCTCCAGTGAGGCACTGGCTAAAGTCATAGTTAAAGGTGAGACATGACAACATCAATACGGAGTGTTAATGACTTCTGAGTTCTGCTGAAAATGGCAACTAACTGACTACTGTTAAGGTTCACTTGCGTCAGTGAAATGAATGTGACGTGAAATCCACTTTGTCACTTCTTCTCTTTGTGTGTTTTCCAGGCTAGGCCACTGAAATGTCTGCAGTGTTGCCGCGAGCTTGAATTGTGACATCAGATGGAAAGTATCAAATTCTTACTGCACATATGGAGCTAAACTCAAACCTTTCAATTAGTGGATGTATTAAAGGATTAGGGGATCTTTGGAAATTTTTTTAATCACCTTTCTGTCTGAGAAGATGATAAACTTCTATTTGAATGTTTTTCCTATCCTAGGTTTGAAAAGTAATTCCAAAATATATTGTCTGTATATCCAAATATATTTAGTTCATGTGGTACCCCGTCAGCAACATGTAATTTTCCAACCATAAATACTTCAAGACGCTTTCTACAATTTGGGAATGAAGCCTGATCCATAAAATCTAGATTTATTTTATGGCATTAGAAATAATTTATTATACAAAGAATGAAATTTTAATGGCAAGGTGTTTAAAGTGCATCCTTCATTATGTGGTAGGACTTTAAGCTATAGAATTGTGATACCTTATTTAAAATGTATTCTTACAATCATGACAATACCAACATTTTGAAAATTTGCCTATGAGTGCTTCATAATTGCTTTTCAGTTAGGATTAAACTAATTCCAGTGAACGAACGAATGAACGGACGGACGGACAAATGAACAAACAAGTTGTCGATAACTAACATGGTAAATATGAAAGTGCAACACACTGATTCCCTTCATTTTTTTCATTTGGTGCTGATAGATTTTTTAAAAAAATACACGTGTTGTCAAGAATGAATAAAGTCCCATAATAGATACTAAATGGTGTATTATTTTCTCGTAGCACAACTTTAAAGCTAAACTATTTCGCTTCATTGTGTTCACATGCTTTGTGGTAGCTTTTCAATCTCAAATGGGTGACATGCATGCTTGCAGTGAGGCATTCACGGACTCAACCACAACGAGGACGCAGGCAATGATTGAGGTAATTGTCATCCGCTGCAATGAAGTCAGAAACACAGAGCAAACAATTTCACCAGTTGTGTCACATAAACAATTGAACACATTTAGCTACAAGTTTTTAGTGAGGACTTTGTTGCGAAACTTAGACCCCAGAGAGCTGTGCTGTTACGTAAGATTCAAATCAGTTCTAACTTAATGAAGTGTTATCTTGCCATTTGAGGCTTGTGGTTGCGGCAGTAAAATGGAAAGAAAGTTGACATTTCCAGACTCAGGCCTGTAGCGGGCCTCTCTTGTAAAATTCCCAATGTCTGCTCACAAAAGGAGCTTTTACCATTCTCCTCTTTCACCTTCCATGATCTTTAAAAGCTTGAGGCAGGAACATCTGCTCCTCGTCCACTCCCTCACCTCACAGTCACTCACCTTAAACTTTACCTTTGGAAATATGAATCCCTTAGAGTGGGAATTTTGCATTTCTTTGAAATTCTGCATTTCTATGTCATGAATATTGTTTCTAATGGAGTTTGACAGAATTACTTCCAGCAGTCCAAACAGTCTTACAATACCAGACACATTCCTTCAAATGAATTACGATGACAAAATGTCTACACTCTATTCATTCAGGGCAGCTCTGTTTAGCCTTGATGGGGTGAGCGCAGAAAGGAAAAGGCAGTCAGTCTTCTGGCTGTGCAACAATGTGATTTCCAGATAATAAGCAAAAAATTAAAGTGAAACAGTCACAGGCAATCATTTAATCGGAAAACCATCATTGAGGAAGGAACGAACGATGTGAGCGCTTCCTCAAACAGGAAGTGATAGGTGGAGTGGGGGGGGTGTCCGTCAAGTCGGTTGCCATGGCTTCCACCCGGTGAACTAGGTTAGCTTGTGGCATTGGCCGCAAAGCGCACACAGTAGCCCGACATACGGATTCAATTGTTTCTGTGACATGTTCATTTTCCTCGACACCGTTTGATATAATTCTCTGCAATGTAGGTCAGGGAATAAAAATAGACAGAGGGAATGTACATGAGCTAAATGTATCGTTAACGAGGTACAAATTGTCAACATAATATTCCATTCATGTGTTTTTCTCTTATTTAAATGAGTGTTACATACATAAGTGCAGACAGTTAAGAAATCTACCGGGTCCAGCTCTTATGAAATTTATTTCACATAATGAGTAACATTCAATTTTGTGTGACATACATACTTACAAAGTAACCCAAACTGGTCTAGAACCAAAAGATGACTATAAATTTTGCAATAGGTCATAAATAACATCCCATTAATAATTGACATTCCACAAAAGTCAGGGGTGTAAATTTTATTTTTATGAGTCACATGGGGTTCACTCCCAGATATATTATGAACTCGAGGGGACAAACATGAAAGTTCCAGTGTGTAATATTTGTACCTAAAAAATATTCCTCATAATTCCAATACATGGTTTGTAATTAGGTGACTAGCCTCACCACATCCATCCAGGATAACTTACTTTATTTTTAAATGATGTTGGCCTAGAGGCCAGACAGGGCTCCTCTTGTGTCAGTGATGAATCACGTTATTATTCCTTGTGTGCAGTGTGTGTACGTTTTCCAGTTACTCGATAAAATAATTAACTCTAGGTGAACATTGAGAAGGAATCAGCACATAATATTCAATGAGAAAAACAACATATCGAAACAAAGATCTTTCTGCCACATCACAATGTTCTTTAGCACAGTAAGTAAGTTGCCATTCCATAGATAATCTTGTAATACTGTAAGACCAACAAAGAGGCTGTTTAAAAATTATTTGAGTAGTTTAACACATCTCTTTTTACTAGTTGTGATGCCAGTGTCTCTCGCTGTATATTTGTTTGACGGATATAATGATAGAGTGGGCGTAGGTGGGGACGTGGCATAATAACATGTCTTCACTTAACTGTGGTTGGCGTGAAAGCACAGTCAGCTCCATCGGATTGCAAGTCCCCATTGCAACTTGTTGTTGGCAAGTGGCCCCACAAATTAGAACACAACTTCAGATGAGTGACTGGTTCTTCCCAGCCGTAGTGTGGTGGCACATTAAAGCAATTCAGTTTATTTTGGATTGCCCTTATGAATATCTCAGCAGCTTCGATGGAGTCTCGATTGTTACGGTTTAATGAGAGATGAAATTATCCACTTTCACTTATTCGGTGTGAAAATTCTCATTTATTGTTTAGGAATGCCATAAATCATTTCATCTATCATCTATCTATAGCAGCATGTACAATTACACGTTTTTTCAGATGGCAGAAGCTACAATTAAACTGCATCCACATGTTTCTAATCAATATAAGAAAAAAAAAAGTTAATAATAATAATGATGATAACTAACCAAGTTTATGATTCTGAAGCGCCTTCTGTGTGGAGTTGGCACGTTTTCCCTGTGCCCGTGAGGGTTTTCTGCAAGTTTGACAATTTTTTGTTTGTCCTCAATAACACCACGTAAAATTGCCCTACAATTATGATTTTGTCACCAGATTACAACATGAAAAATACAGATTCCAGATTGTTTTGTGAAAACAGTGGAAAGTTAGTTTTTCCTTTCTCTGCTTATATTTGATGTTTTTCTGTCTGCGGAACGGACAGGATATAAACAGCAACTGCAACTGTATGATTATCAGTCATTCACTGTGTTTCCATATGGGAAGAAGATCATCTATGCATGTGTGCATAAGTCTACATATGTGTTTTAGTTTGTGGTCATGGGGAGCCAGTGAAAATCAGTCCCACATGCATGTCTAATCAGTGTGACCATCATTCATACAAAAAGAGAAGCGTGCAGGAAAAGAGTAGGAGACCACCTTGTTTTCTTCATCTCAGTGTTGATTGACAAAGTTGAAGACATTCATTCAAGTATGTGTGTGAAACAAAAATTAAAACACAAAACAGTTAAAAAGGCTGACTATGTGCAACGCTGCGATAGTACAATCAGAAAATTTTAAAAATTTCACCGCTTGCTCAAAAAGTGTTTTTTCATTTTTATGCAAAAGATGAAAGTGTATACTGCCATCAAATGGCATTTTGCAGCTATTGTTGGAATTAATACGTGTTAACAAAAATATTAATATACCCTCACTGGGTTAATAATAACCACAATATAGCTGCTATAATACAAAAACACTCTTAATATCATTTGGAATTCGTCTTACATCACTAAACCGAAAAATAAATGACCTACAATTGATTTGATTCTTTAAAAAATGCACTGAAACTCCCCGACATACGAAGATATTTCCTGTTTGCTGAGCTTTAATATTATCTTGTGTCATCTTACAGTCATAGAAAAAGCCCCCAAAAATGTAAAAAGCTGCAAATAGGTAATTTGGTAAGATAGTTCCTGTTTGCTGAGCTTTAATGTTATCTTGTGTCATCTTACAGAAATAGAAAAAAATGTAAAAAGCTGCAAATGGGTAATTTGGTTAAATGTCAATCGTTACTTAGTGAACTGCTTCTTGTTTGACTTGACTGGTTTGACTTTTGAGGCTTGTTTTTCTTGAACATTTTGAATTTTTATTTGTACCATTTTCTTGTGCAACAAACACAACAAATGCTAACAAGAGTGAAAATGCCAATTGCTTCTTACATGGAGTGGAAATCAAATCACTCTCCCCCATTTTATACTAATGAAATGAACTTTGGATACTGGTAAAACAAAACCGTGCTCCTTTTAACTGGGAATTCCACAGTTTTACCTCTGTTGATACAGCATGAAATGGAATGATCAAAGCGAGAATTTAAAATGCTTTTCACTGACGCTGAAAGGCCGTTAGCCTGTGGAAGGGTCACGGGAATGTTTGAATAAGTCTCAAAGGGATCGTTTGGAAGTGACAGCTGCAGACCGACTAAGGTTCAATGGCGATGGTAAAGATTTTTTTTTTCTCAGACTTCAGTCTACAACAGTGGTGTCAAATTCTGGCCCGCGGGCCAGATTTGGCTCGCAGTGTAATTATATTTGGCCCGCAAAGACACATTGTGCTTCGACTTTGTGTCAACACAAAAATTGCAAATTGTATTCACTTTTAAAAGAATAGAGATGTTTATCGCAATTTTGTTTTCAAACTTTTTAAAAATTTGAACAGTTCTTACTAATCTCTGATTTCAAAACTGGTTATTCATCAGTTTGTTGTGTCGCCTATACCGTATATAATATGAGACGTTCATACATTTATTTGGGTTGTCATAATGGCTCTCCGAAGGAAACTATGACTACAATGCGGCCCGTGACAAAATTGAGTTTGACACCTTTGACACCCCTGGTCTACTACAAAAGTGCAATTTCAAATCAGCACAAATGTAAAAGAAGAAAAGACCGTTTTCGCACATCTGGCATCCTCTTATCATCTTCCTGCAGACAAGAGGGGAGTTATTTGTCTCATTGGTGCATCCACCAGTCGCCAAATGTCTGACCTTCACTCTGCAGCAATATGATTAAAATGATACTAACGAGTGTGAGGACAGGCACAGAAATGCGTGCTTGAAAAATGGGGTCATAATAGCTTGTACTCACACCGGATGTAGAGAAAAGGAGAATGCTCAAGTGACTTGATATGAAAGTTTGTCGCATTTATGGTTGAGTCTTATCAGACAAAAATACGTGGAACAAGAAGAGATATGATACCAGGCCAGCAAATTCATCTCAAGTCAAGGTCAGTTTGTTTCTTCATGCTGACACTGTTACTGGATGGCAATATAATTCAAATCCTCCCCAACCCCTCCCACTCAAAAAAAAATCAGCATCATGTGACTTGAACAATTTAAGGAAATCAAGCTTTGGTTTTAGGATTGTGGGAAGAACGGGTTTATGGACTTGAAGGAACGTAAAATGTCGTTATGGTGAATAATATCTAAGAACGCTCCAATAAATTGTAACTTTCTGGGAAGGCTACAAAGTTAAAAGTCACACAAGTCACCACTCGATGCATTCGGACTAAAAATATCTGCAACATTTCTCTCAGTTTGAATGTTTTGGCTCAGTACTTTGACCCAGGAATGTCAACATTCAAAAGCGAAAGCCCACAGACTCGAGAATGCACACTAAGAAACGGAATCTGCACCTGCATATGATGACAACAAGCAATACCACACAGGAAGTGACAAAAAATCTATTCCAATTTTTTTTTTTTTTTTAAAGCAACAAAAATCACTGGCTTGAAGAAGGATTGTTGCAGAACAATCTCCACCAGGTCCCCATGATGCGTTTCATCATGTGAAGGAAAACAAAACACTCAGTAGTTCTCAGTTACAGTTATTGAACAAGACTAATACAACATTGGCATTTAAAATTAATGGAAATATACTTGATGAATTGTTTGCATGTATGTATTTTTTAAAAATAGTATTTGTAATGTGTTAACAAATCATTGCAGCCTCCTGGCAATTATTCCCTATACTAGTCCAATTCTGCCTCTCTCCCTTATTTCAAATCATGCTAATCCAATGCCCGATTTCCACTAGTGTTCCCCAGGGCTCTGTCTTAGCACCCTTGTCGTTAATATTGCCTCCCGCAAAGTAATATTTCCCATGAAATCCATATCGTCACAACTACTCACGTTACACCAGATAACTGGTCCACTAAACTCACTTCCACTTTCCTACCTTTCCCTTTTATCGGCTGCCTCTCTGAACTCAAACTTTCATGCATCCATTTTCTATAGCACTTGTATTATGTATGTAAAACATTTTGGCTAGAAGGAAGGAAACAGGAAACTGGAGTGTGAGAAAGCAAAACGAGAAGTCTAGAAAAAAAAAAGCGATTTAAAGTGAGGGAACAGTTGAGTAAGGGGGAAGCCACAATAATGCCAAAACAAAAGAAAAATCAACAACTGAATTACACAAGCAACAAGCAGGAGGTAAGCGAGGCAGAATCCAGTACAAGGAATTCTGGGGGGAAAAGCACAACGGTTGAAAATCCACAATACAGTGAAACAATATTGAAAACTCCTCCCACTAACTTTAAACCTATTCCGATTTAATATAACACGCTTTTTAAAGTACGCCTTAGTCTCTTTTATTGGCTTTTTGCTTCTTGTGTCGGAGCTGGGAAAACAAACAGGACCTTAATTGGGACCGGTGAAAAGTCCAATGTTTCGGTACAAGGAGGCGGAGATGGAGGATGGGAAGTTGGGAAGTGCTTACTGGGAAGTCAAGAAGCAGCTGTTTAGAATGAGCGTGAGTCATCCTCCTCCTCAGACTCAACTAGCCACCTCCTGTCTATGGGTCCCAGAAAAGGAGGCCAGTATAGGTCCTGAAATAGAGCACACAAACATGTGTGTAGGCAGTGGAAGACACACAGGCGGGCGGGTTGGTTCAGCAGGCAACGTGATACGACGCCAGTGTGAGAAATGCTTGTGTGGAAAAGGTGGAGAGAAAGGAAAAGAGTGACGAGGGAGAGACTGTGTGTGAAAGGGGAGAAAAGAAGGGCTGGGGGAGGCCCGGAGGAGGCGTGTTCAGATCGAGAGGGAAAAAGCTGCTGGTTCACATGCACACAAACACACTCACACACTCCGGCGTTTCTCTTTGTGTCAACTCTTTTGTGGAGTCTAAGCGCTTTAAATTCCTGTGAACCTTCTGTGACGACTTCAGTTATTTCTTATCCCAAAGTTTGCAGGTTTATTGTTTGGACATGGGCGGAGGAAAAGAGCTTCTGCTTTTTCTTGGTAAGTCATTCATAATTGTTTTACCGTTTAACAGTGTGAAGAAATGAAAAGGGCAAACAAAAAGCTCAACAGGCTTAGTTGTTAGGACTCTTTTGCCGTCACGCACATTCTGAACGACTATTTACATTTAATCTAGTCAATGGTTCATTCATGCCCAGACGATCACGTGTTAATTCGCTCACTGCCATGACAAAGTGTCACACTGGTCACACCTTGTAAGACTGAGGCTAAAAGATGTTGTGATGGAATCTAGAATCAATACATATAGTAGATGTTGATGATGTTTTCCTAACATCTTTATATATCTAAAAATAGCCTTGATAACAATTGCCATATCGTTGCATCATACTGAGATGTATCAACCAATATGTAACTCCACTATTTAAGAGTTCCCTCAGAATGATGCTGTAGTTTTTTGTACCACTATATATAAAACACATTCTCTCAGTCTAAATACAAACTCCTCATGGTGAAAAATGGCTTTTCTATTATGTGGTTGTGAAGGCAGGATATGTCATTATTTCATTTGACCATATAATCAGATTTTTAAAATTGGACCTCTGACTTTATGATATCCTCTTTATGTACCGCACTTCTCATGAGTTTCACAAAGTCAATGAGTTGTTTCCTCATGGTGAGGAACAAACCAGTCTAGCTATATGCTGACTGCTCAATATATATATTTTCCGCTACAAGAGCATGATAATAGGCATAATTTCCAACTGGTTAGGAATGGAGGGTTTGGCCACTTTATTTTTGTAACAGCAAAAATAGCTTCTCTTTCCTGTCTCTCACTCACTGAATGTCCATGTGATGTACATGCGTAAAAACAGTTAAGGCCAAATTCGTTTATATCCGAGCAAAATATGTTGTGCTAGAAATAACACAAGATAATCATATATTTTATTCGTTTTTTTTCTTTGGAAAATCGTCGATTACAATTTAGAGAAGGAGAAATTATTTATTTTCAAAAGCACCACCCTGTCAATTTATAGCAAAGTGTAATCATGCTCTTAGGTTACAAATGTCAAAGTCAAAGCTTGGAGCCAGTTTTGGTCTGCGACATGGGCCCCATTCCCTTTTCCTGACCCCCCCCGACATTTTTTTTGTTTGTTTTTTACTGACCATTCAATAGTATAAGCAGATTTCCCTTCTTTCAAACAATGAATGTTTTCTTTTATGAAAATACTGCTTGGATAATAACCACAACACCATAATTGGAATATTAGGTAATCCTTTTGGCACTTGTATTTTGCTATGTCTTTCATTTTAAGAAGCTGTTTTTAAAAAGTGGAAGTGTGTCTGTCTGCGCTGTCTTGTATCGACAAATACTTTCACATGGATCAGACACAAGGCCTAAAATTCTTTTAACCCAGAAGTTTACTCATGTTTTAGATTGATCATGATTTGTCAAATTCAAGAAAAAAAGAATCACTTGTGTGTAGGAGGAACAACAGGTGTGGTTTGATCAGCTGTGACTGAGGATTGCGATAAATCACATGACCCTTTATTAGTGAAAAAGAGTCTTATGATTATGAAGTCACAGTCATATGCATTGAGGTGACAGGTCGTGAACTATTGACACGCTGTGGTTGCAAGTGAAACAGAACTTTAGTCCAATAAAATGTGAAGTGTGAGGACTATCTAGGTCATGTTAATCCATATACAGTTCTGATTGGTGATCAGCTGCATCAAAGTCACACTTTGTTAGTTTTCAGCCCTTGTGTTTTTTAGTCATATACTTGGAGGCTGTCACGCTATTTGGCACCCTTACTTTCAAATTCGGTCTGATTTTATCTTCACGGGGGCACTGTGAGCACCAGCCCTGCCACAAACAGGGGGCTCATTGTAAATGAGGGGAGGGAGCTGTTTGTGCAACAAATATATTCTGTGTTACATGCCTGTTGTGTGGCTAATCGAATGTCTGAGTGGCGGGGGAGGTTGTCATGGTTGCAGGCATACTAAATAACAATAAACAGATGCCATAATTACAATTCCCAACTTCACCATTACATCATTAGATTTCTCCTCATAAAATACGAGTTTGTTTGTGAGCATATTGCACATTATTTGGAAAACCAGGGTGAGATTCATTTGAATAAAACTGCTTTGGTGTTTGAGAGGAACAGGACATTACACACTTTATGCAAGGAGTTTCACAAGAAAGGTCGACTTATGGGTGAAGACACATGATAACTGTCAGTCACGTGAATGACAATGAGACACTATGTTTCCACTTTCCGTCAAAAGGAGAACCCCGCAATTACAAATTTGGGTTTGACAGTCTCTTGTGACACGATTGGCGCTGTCGGGCCTGGTGTTGGAATCTTTTCTTTTAAGCACCGTTTTCTTTCTTTTGTTTTCAATGTGTACGCACAGTTTTTTTTTCAAACGGAACTTTCGAGTCCAGCTTTCTATGTAGTACATTGAAGCCGAACAAAACTGAATAGTGTTCACATGAGGTACTGCATATTGTGGGGTGTTGTCTGTGGCACAAAAAAAAATTCTTCTCTCGCAATGGTCACTATAACAACCAGTACAGAAGTAAAGTCACAGAGCAGAGTGTCATTTTGACACCTCTTACGTTATTTAATAGCATAAAAGGGGAAGGAAAAGCAATAGCATTGATGCTCTCCCACTAACCTTGAAGCCAACATCTTATTTCTCATTTTTGGTTTCCTTGGGAAGCATTAGGCTGATAATAGTAGTTAGAATGTCTGCCTCACCTCACCATCAATGTTTTTTTTCTGGCTAAACTCACCTATGACTCAAATGAGTGTTTTCTACTCAGAAAACTAACAGTTCTCATGGTTTGTCTACAGGTTTCATGTGCACATTGAAAAAGTGCATGCCTCAGTGTGACAGTGGCATGACCAAGGAAGACAACCGATGTGTTGGTAAGAAACCTGACTCTGTTTGGTTCCAAAACTCCTCAATATCTCTTTACCTCAGGTTACTAATATCATAGTATGTCCAGTGTGGTGTAGAAAATATCAAATCTTTCTTGATGGATAAGTCTTGTCACTGCTTAAAACATTTATCTTACGAAGAAATGTTTGAAGTGACCTTTGATGCATACAAATGGTAGTCAACCACATGTTCCTATATTTTTTGCAAGAAAAGTAAAAATGCGACGACAATAATACACAAGTAACTCTTCTCTAACTTTTTTGAAATGTCCAGATGTGGATGAGTGTAAGGAAATTTCAGGATTCTGTGGTAAGCACGCACAGTGCTTCAACACAAACGGCAGCTACTATTGCCAGTGCGAGCCTGGTTTCCACAACATTAACAGAAACACAACCTTCACCAGGACTAATGGACAGTGTGAAGGTGAGCGAACCCGTTTAGGCTAACACATTGATTTGTCTTATCTCACTCACATCCTTTTTGCACTCCTTTATTAGACAAAAATGAGTGTAACTCCAATATCTGTGGTCCCATGGCTCACTGCGAGAACTTGATTGGGAGCTTTCGCTGTGTCTGCCAATATGGGTACACCAACAACAGCAATGGAGACTGCATAGGTGATTACCGTCTTGTTTTGCGGGTCCACCTTTTGTGTGACAGCGGTAGTTTCATAACCACGCAGTCTTGACGCTGGAATTGGTGGATGTAAGTTTGAGGTTTCAATAGAAATTAAATGTACTGTCAATTCTGTTGGCTCAGATCAGACTTTTACGCTATCAAAACAATATTTACGCATAGCTTTGCTCACTTTGCGACCCGACAAGGAAACAAATGCCAAAATAGCAATGGACTTTCCCTTTTGCAAGTTATATTTTCTTACATCCTGCGGTCATCCGTGTAGGTCGACAAAAGTAGCAAGCATATTTTGTTGAGTAGAATGTCTACTTTCAGATATAGTGAGTAAAAGTACAAAATGAAAATAAACACTGAAAAAAAAATAAAGAAATCTAATTTTGTACATTTATGAAGCCCAATCCAACTCTTAACCTAGCCCTAACCCTAACCCACTACTGGTTGTGCAGGCGTATCTAATTTTGGCGTTGGAAACTGTCCGTTTCTCTTCCCATCAGACATCAATGAATGCGACATATCTGAGAATCGAAAAGAAGACCTCTGTGGGAGTAAAGGAAGATGTACAAATCTAAATGGAAGTTACTGGTGCGAGTGTCCAAAAGGATACACTAATTATGGAAATGAAAGGACTTCATGCTCAAGTGAGTGTTTGTATCTTATTAATATTTCATAACCTATGTGCTCCCACTGAAACTTTATACCTTTCCCCTCCAGAATTGGATTGCAACACCTTTGATTCCGAAAGTGTAGCTGTGCAGGTAAATCATTGATTTATTTTCACTACAGTTTAGTTCCATTTTGGTAAATAGCACATCTGTTGGAAAGAAAGGAAAACAAAATGCACAAGCGCATAGCACGTAACAGCACAGATCATTTAGATGGAATATTTAAAGGGGGGGTGGGCGTTCTACACACTGGACCCCTGATGTTATTTTATATCTAAATTCAAGTGGGTATGTTGAAAGCTGAATAGCATTATTATCGTGTCCTCTCACAGCATTACAGTGGCTTGGCAGATCTGCTATCCATCATGAGAAACAGCTGCATGGTTCTCTCGAACCCAAATATGAGCAACGGAAACAAGGCCGATGGAGATGCGCTACTGGAGGTCAGCAAAGCAAAGACATGTCGACACATCGCAAACTCGAAAAACACACACTGTTATTTTATGTGTGTTTCAACGTGCATAGAGACTTCTGACCGCATCAGAGACAGTCTTATCATCAGTCGATATGGACTCGAGTGAAGGCATGTATGGGCTGCTAAATACAATGGAAAACTCCATCAGGCTCATTGGCCCACAACTCAGAGATGACCATATCTCGATGGGCTCCAATGAGACAGGTAAATTTGCCAGTGTGATACAACACCACGAGTGGACTACGGGCTTTAAGAGAACTGTTTCTTTGAGTAGCTGTGGCAATCGCTGTAGAGAGGGGAACATCCCCGCCCACTGGACCGATTCATCTGGGGACTGAAAACTCTGCGCTTGACACCGACTGGACAACGGCGGCTGGAACAGGAGCATATCCTGGTATACTTTTCTTACTATTTCTTGCAAGAAGAAATAATCATCACAATAGATCTCCGCCAAGACCAAATTGTTAGCAGTAAAAATAAAAGGTCATGGCACTCTACTTATTTCCATTGAGGGCCCAGTAACTCAAAAAAAATAATAATCCTGTAGCCTCACCTTTATCCAGTTCTCATTAAACAGCAACACTTTTTTTTTGGCTCGTGTGTCATCTCACTAAAGTTTATTAGAATTGCTCAAAGGTTTTGGCAGTTAGTACTCAAATTACAGTATGTCTTTCTATGCTTTGTTTTAAAGACCCATATTAGAAAATGTGTTATTACTTGTTTTGAAATGTGCCCTGTGATTGATTAGTGTAGCCCGGCACTGACTCAAAGTAGGCTGACTCCAACTTCCCTGCCGTCCTAAAGACGACAAGTGCTATGGACAACAATAGATGGATGTTAATGTCCTTTTAATGTCGCCCATTTGCATCCAAATGCAATAATAATACTCGCATACATTTGAACTGGAGCAAAAAAGTAAGATAAACATAATTTCAGTCAATGAGAAATCATGATGGTAGTTTTTCCAAAGTTCCGAACAACATTAAAAACAATAAGACATTGCATAAGTTGCTTCATATGTTTGTTGGAGGTAATTGTTCTGATTAATAGATAAAAGCTCATCCATATCTAATTTGCTTGTGTTTTCTTCTAGGCTTTGCTATGGCTGCCTTGTTGAGCTACCATAACCTGGAAAGATCTGTTAACCACTCCTTTGACAAGCTCCAAGGATTTGAAAAAGATGGCATTGAACCGACTTTCGAAATCTTCTCCCGGGTTGTGTCTGTTGTGGTGTCGAACCCATCCACCCAGAACCTGAGCCACCCAGTCATCCTCACACTCAAACATCTCCAGGTTTGTCGATCAGTACTTGAGTTTCAAACCCAGAACCTCTTGAGTGTCTAATAGAAATTGGCAAACCAGCCCTGCTTTAATCACTGCAATCATGAGCTGCGCCATGTGGTAAAGCGAAGGATCTTCTGGTTTTGCCCGTGTGGTTTAGAACAAATCGGAGGCAAGCTACATCTGTGCTTACTGGAACGACAGAGGTGCCTGGGCCACAGATGGTTGCTATCAACAGAAATCCAATGCCACGCACACAATGTGCCGATGTGAACATCTCAGCAGTTTCGCCGTGCTGATGGCGCACTATCCCGTCGATGTAAGAAACAAGAAACGCACCCTATAAATATGCATACATGCACCACCTGGTGGCCTCAATACGTTTGTCTAAAGCTCAAGGAAGTCTAAGAACCCTCTCTATAATAATTAGATGTTTTGAAATGATTTCTCACTGCCGGAATTCCCCCTCCAGCAATCCTTTGCCATCCAGTTGATAACAAAGATTGGACTGATCCTCTCCCTGCTGTGTCTGAGTTTTTGCATCCTGACATTCAAGTTCTGCCGCTCCATACACGGGACACGTACAACCATCCACTTGCATCTTTGTATCTGCCTCTTCATCGCTGATCTCATCTTCCTGGTCGGCATTTCTCAAACCAAACCCGAGGTATGTTTGCCCAAACATTGTTTCCATGGAAGGCAATAATCTGACGGGGCCCTTAGCTTGATGAATCTGTGAAGAGGCTGCCTTCATTGTTTACATACTGCATAGCCAAAGTCAGCTGTTAACATAACAACTCATCTCGGTGCGACATTAGAGCATCGTATGACGTTCACGATGCTCTTACCCCTCTATTAAAATGGACTTTAATTTGAATTTAAGACAACTAGATAAGTCAATTGACTGATTTTCAATTTATCTCATTACAATACCAGCAATTTCTTAGTGGTCCAGTCAGATTATACTGACTCATTCTGTATACTTGTAGCTTTCTGGTAATTGCTATCATGCAGAGGTTTCTCTAAATTTTGACACCAGATATCATCAAACCAAAAGGGCCAAGTACCTCCATATCAACAACATTAAAGTACAGTAACATAGGATGCCTACATCTTTATAAAAAGTGAGGCAGACGTTTCATTCCTAAAAAGTAAACATGTATTTATCTTTGCAAATCACTAATATTTTGCCTGGATCGGGGACTAAAATAATAATCCAATACAATATACTGAATACAAAAGGTAAATGAGAATTATAAAGGGTGAGTTTGAAAGTCCTCTAAAAAAAAAAAAAAAAACTTTGGTCGCATCTTAAAACAGTGATTATGACTTGACAGTCATACATGCTGAATATGATCGAATAAAAAACATCAGAGACTTTCTGGCGCCATCTTATGTTTCTAATTGCGGATACAAACTAACAACAGCAACCAATTCTTTATAAGGTTAGCCCAGCTCTTATAAACACAGTAGGAATCATTTGGTTCATCTGCGCTCCATGCAACTTCCGTTCCTCATTTGTTTATATTGCATTACAGGGAGGCTGCAGGTTTATTGCTGCCATGCTCCATCTTTTCTTCCTGGGAGTGTTTGCATGGATGTTGCTTGAGGGGGTGCAGCTGTATCGCATGGTGGTCCTGGTTTTCAATGCCGCTCTTCGGCCCCTCTACTTATTCCTCTTCGGCTACGGGGCACCCTTGGTTGTTGTCATTGTAACTGCCATCATTAGACCCAAAGGATATGGAACTGAGGAGCAGTAAGTGTATTTGGAAAAGGATCAAACGTAAAGCGCACAGCGAGCTCTGCTTTTACTTAAAACTGTCATTCCCATCTCTTCTCTGCAGCTGTTGGCTGTCCCTCAAAGACGGCCTCATCTGGAGCTTCTACGGCCCTGTGTGCGTCATCATCTTCCTCAATGTTTTCTTCTTCATCATCACCGTCTGGAAGCTGGCCCAGAAGTTCAGCAGCCTTAACCCGGATCTGTCCAAGCTCAACAAATTAAAGTCAGTGCGCTCAACTTCTTTTATAATCCCCCCACCCTGATTACTGATTTTTATTTGCACATTTATATCACTAGAATGTTACAAACCAATTTTGATACCTCACAGAGATAACAGAAGTAAATACAAAATTCAGCTTCTAAATGAAACGGCAACCCCCCCAAAAAAACAAAGGACTGGCCAAGTCCGTCTAGACTCCAAATGGGTTTTTTTTTTTTCCTTTTTGTCCCTCTGTTTTGCCAAAACCACCATGTCCAAGGAAGAACAACAGAGATAGAGGTCATGACTGACAAGGTCACAATTAATTATCGTGCTACTGTGGGCACACTCATAGTTGGACACCCCTGCAGCCTTGTTCTGATCTAGCTGTGACCTCTGGCTTCAAGAATGTTGCCAAGACTATTTGGGAACATAGCTCTTGGGAAAAATAAATGTCCATCACAGCTCAGCTCCAGCCGTGATTGATTGTGACCTGAGACCTGGCAACTGTGATATTGTTTTCAGTCAACAGCAAGTGGCAAAATGGCCGTCCCTTGAGATGGGTGAAGAAATTACAGTTGTAAAGTAGGGTTTTATTTTCTTTGACATTTACGTCTGGTCTCTTTTTGATGTATGCAAATTAGTAACTAGCCAGCCTGTTGCAAAGAGCTCAATCTATTTTCCACTATCATTCATTTGAATCTTTCAACAAGCAGTAAAGCAGTGCGCAACTTGCTCCACCAATGCTTTCAATAGTGCTCCTTTTTCGACAAAATGGAGCAATTCATCGGATAGTGTTGCATTTGCATTCATGCCAACTGTCTGATTTCCTCTGCAGAGCTTTCACAGTGACCGCCATTGCTCAGATGTGCATTCTGGGACTTCTGTGGGTGTTTGGAGCCTTCCTGTTTCGCAAGGGCAACACAGCGGTCGAGTACATATTCACCATTTTAAACAGCCTACAGGGAGCACTTGTCTTCATCATGCACTGCCTCCTATCTAAACAGGTAGAGTTCATACTCTGTTGTATACAGTACATATGTAGCCTCAGCCAGTCAGTCAGTATATTACAACAATTCTATTCAATTATTACAGAAAGCTTTTAATAATGATTCATGTCTAATCACAGGAAATTGTGCAATAATTTTTTTTCTCGACAGTATACAATACTGTACATACAGTTGAAGCTGTAATGAAGTTTCCTCATTGTTTTCTGTTGCTCTCTGCAGGTTAGAGAGGAGTACTACAACTTTTTCTCCTGCATCTGCACTCCAAAGAAAAGATACTCTGACTTCAGCAGTACAAATCCATCCAATAGCCAGTCACAAGTAAGAATCATGTCACTTCTACCGACTACTCCCAACACACACACACTCAGCACTAATATTTTGTCCCTATTCTTTTAGGGTTCTCGGAGTGGACAGAACACTGGAGAATCCCACATTTGAATCATTGTCTGTAGTCAACCCAACAAAAGAAATGAAGCTATTATTAGAATTTAAATCCACATCCGCTTTCATGTACTGTGTTTTACTGTATGGGTTTCGTTTTATGGGAGAGAAAACAAATGACTAATATTGAACGTAACTCATGAACTGTCCCAAGTCAGGTTCATCCAAACCTCATGTGGGCCTTCAGTGTGATGAAATACAGAACCAAGCAAGAGTATAAAGATACAATTGTCAAACAAAATAGCTATTTGAATCACTCTATTTAGGTTTGCATTTGACTTTATGACACTGGTTGATTGGACATTTTCCCAAAAGGATTTCTTGAGAGATACCGAACTCTGACCCACCCGTTTGATGACTGTGCAGCTTCCTGTTATTGAAATTGTTTGTGGGATTAAATTCCACGTTGTCATGTCATTATTGCTGCTCACTGCTTTGCTTCATGGTTACTGTAAGGATTCAAGTTAGGGAGCAGGGCAAACCTTAAACAATTTCAGCACACTTTGTCTTCATTGAAAATGCTTTATGACTTGAAAAGTATCCCGTCTTTTCGAACATTTTACTTGATGTGGAGTTATCGTAATTTATCCTATTATGGCTGTTAAAACAAGAGTCGGACAAGCTTCCTCCTGTAAACGCTGTTGGCCTGTATTTTTGTTTACATTCACATTTTGTCGTGAACACCTCTCTTAGTGTATTTGACAACTGCTCTGTAGTTTGATGTTTGGCTACTTTTTTTCTGACCATTTTTTATTCATGTATAGCTTTGTGTTTTCTTGCACCTGTTGAATGTAAGATTATGGCGATTAACTATGATGTATATAAACTTATTTTTCTACATCGTTGTTTTGGTACTGCTATCTTAAAAAAGAATAGGCACCGGATATTTTATTAAAATATCTACTTGAAATGTGTACCTCATTGCAAGTGGGCTCTCCTCTTTTGCTTCAGACGATCTGCAGGAGAAAACGCGCTCTTTCGAGAACTCTTTTCAGTGTTTGAGCAATAATAATATATATATATTATTATATAATATGATATATAATGATATATAATAATATCATCAACAGCAGGGTGTAGCCACTGCTGCAGTAAAATATTTGTTGCAAACGCCACAGGGAATCGCATCACACAAATGAAAGCATGCATGACATATGCCAGAGTGATAGGCTGTGCAAACAGTAAACGCATTCCTGAGCTGACAGTTTCAGGAGACTCAGTGTAATAGTATTAATAATGATAATGATAATAATAATGATAAGAATAATAAATATTTTTAACTTTCTCTCAATAATACAAAATATGAGTTCGATGATTGTTTGACTATCATCACTACTTCTAAAGTCTCATGTTAGTTACCAGATACATATTTCACTTGTACGAATTGGCAAATAGGATCGACTGACATGGTTCTGCTCTGAAGACAGTGAATCACACCGAGGGCAGAGCTGCAATGACGTAGGGCTCATTGCTCCAACCTGTTCTTCTCTCGGTGTGCTCATCAGACATTTTACTTCACACGATTGAGCTGCAAACATCTGACTGCAAAACGTCCGAGTCGTTTGGTCACTCCTTGCACTGCAGGTGAGCACCCTTTCACCACATAATATTGCTGTGTAAGTGATGCCTAATTGTGCCCTAACAGATACCACCATGCATCCTGTCACTGTTGTCATTGGATGTCTCACTATGTCGGGCGCTCTATTGTCGCTGCCCTCGTCATGTCTCCTAACCATGTTGGCTGTGCTTGGAATCTTCATAGTCTGTGGCGCCCCTTGGAAGTTTGTACATGTGGCGCTACACACCTTCAAAAGAGACGTCCTGTAATGTACTCTAATCATAATGATTTTCTTCCTTCTAATCGATTCCCCTCCTGCAGTCCACTTAACTCACATTCCTCCTTTATCATTTCCTGATAGATGCCTGATTGTTATACTGCGAGTGAAGTTTGCAATGTACCAAAATGCCAGAAAAAGGAGAACGATTCCCAACTTGTTTGCCAAGACGGTCGCAAAGCACCCGGAAAAACCAGCGCTTATCCACGAGCCCACAGGAGAGGTGAGCATTGTGACATTTATGTTTCAAATTCCTTGTTTATACGGTATATTTGTGTCTGCAGCGTCTGCCAATCAGATTGATGGATGTGCCATCTTTTTCATTATCACAGTTATAATTGAGCCTTACATAACTCATGAGCTTTCTACGGGTATTTTTGCTTACCGCCGCATTCTAAAAACATGCACTCTAAGTTAATTCAGGACCTTAACCCATCTATGAATGTGAGTGTGAATGGTTGTCTACAGTTTTACTGAATGTTGCCTGGGATTGACTGTCAATAAGTCTTGGGTGTGATTAACCCTCATTCGGTTATTTCCAGGTCTGGACTTTCAGGGACTTGCAGGAGCAGTGCCACGCTGTTGCTCACTGGGCATTGGCACAAGGATGGGCGGAGGGGGACGTCGTGGCATTGTACATGGAAAGTCGCCTGTTATTGGTGGCGCTGTGGTTAGGTCTCGCTATGGTGGGAGTGGAGGCTGCTTTTATCAACTACAACCTGCGACAGAAATCACTGCAGCACTGTGTTAGTGTGTCCGGAGCCCGTGCGTTGGTGTTTGGAAGCGAGCTAACTGAAGGTGGGAAAGTAGAGGATACACTCACAGGCCACTATCCAATATGAGAGTATGACTCGGAATTGGAAAACAGTGAAAATAAACATCCGCGGGCATTTGCACCACAGCACAGCTGTTTATAAAAATAGAGCTGTTAGTGTTTCACATCACTCTCAACATGAATAAGTTATGCTACCAATGCCAATGTCTAACAGAACTTATCTTGAATCTCAGGTGCAGGTGTACCTAATGCT
This sequence comes from Syngnathus typhle, assembly GCF_033458585.1. NCBI lineage: Eukaryota > Metazoa > Chordata > Actinopteri > Syngnathiformes > Syngnathidae > Syngnathus > Syngnathus typhle. The sequence continues at coordinate 9,009,787 of NC_083740.1, forward strand.
GTGGCCTGATTGGAAATGACTTTGGGTTTTGTTTCAGCTATTTTTGCAGTGCGAGGCTCTCTGCATTGCGACATGCTATTGTTTTGCACCGGTGAACATGCAGATAAGGAGAAGATCTGTTGTCTCAAGGCTGCAGATCTGGATGAAGTGCTGGCACGTTCACACAAGCACCCACCCAGCTACACATTCAACAAGACATTCAATGGTGAGTCTTTTGCAGTGTACGTGAGTGAGTGAGCGAGTGAGCGAGCGAGCGTGTGTGTGTGTGGCAAGTTTAGGGCACGATTGCGTTGTTGTATCTCGCTATTACATATCATAAATGTCACGAAGTTGGAATTGCAACACCTTCATTTTGCAAAGCAAGTTTTTGCACGCATAGCAAACATGCACACACACATGCATGGACGCACGTATAAGCACCACACACACGCACACACACACTACAGCAATTGGTCACAAGAACTTGGCATTTCTTCATTATTTCTTGTTCATTTTCATGTTCATCTACATTTTTCTATTATTTATTATATGTATGTATGTATATGTATATATGTATTTAGTGTTTTTCTTTTATTTTGACCCCCTCCCTCACAGCATTCCAAACTTGGTGCTTGTCAAGTCTTTGCTTGCATACCCTGTCAGAAACATTTGGGGTGTATTGACAGTGAGGCACACTTGTAAAGGAATGATGGGGGAGGTCTGCTTGTATACCACACAAACGTTTCAAGGGAGTTAAATTGCTCTCCTTTTTAAAGTTGTAATAGCTTCCACTCTTCTGGAGTTGAAAAATGCTTGTGGGGATTTTTTTCTTGAACATCTGTCAGGTCACCTAAAAGAGGGCCCAATGGCTCGCTGGTGCAGGTCAGATGTTTGATGGGATTGAGGTCAGGGCTCCCCCATACTTCCACACTGAAGGACACTGTTGTCAAAAAAATTCTTGATGAGATGAAGCGAGCTATAGAACACCGAATAAACTGATTGCAAGATTTACTGGGGAAAAAGTTTGAATTTTGAAAACATATTCAAGGTTTATTGTGGGCTCACTTGTATTGCCTTCTCTTCCCTTCCGCAGACAGACTTTTCTACATTTACACCTCTGGTACGACAGGAATGCCAAAAGCAGCCGTGGTGGTGCATAGTCGGTGAGTATAGACATCAGAGTTGACAGAAATGTGTCCTGGACTTCTCGTGCTTGAATGTTGAAGGCCCCCGTTCTCGTGCTTATCAATACTGCCTCAAAGTTTGCAGCGTTGGTTGTTTGTCTAAATGTGACCAGTCCATAGTTTACCCTGCTTCTTGCCCAATGTTAGCTGAGACAGGCTTCAGCTCACACCAGTGAGGATAAGCGGTAGAGAAAAAGGCTGGATGAACATTGAGTAATATCATAATCACATGTAAACAAACAATTTCAATGCGTCGTGATTCCAGTGAACCAAAAAAAAAAAAATAACCGCATATCACCATATCATACTTACAAGAATTTTTTTTTTGCAAAGGTATTCTGATTAAGCTTGCAATAAATATTTTCCTTAGGTATTACCGCATTGCTGCGTTTGGCTTTCATGCTTTCGGTTTACAACGTGATGATGTCATCTACAACTGTCTTCCTCTATACCACTCTGCAGGTTAGTCCATTTTGCACATTACTTGCTGGCTTTTTTTATCGGAACATTTTCTTTTCGTATGAGACAATGGCCAAAATATACTTTCTGTACATGTTAAAGAAGGTCATTGGAATGTAGTTTGAAATGAAACAGTCCAATTTGTGGGCTTGCAGGAACTATCATGGGTGCAGGTCAATGTTTGCTCTTTGGTTTGACGGTTGTTATCAGAAGTAAGTTTTCAGCCAGCAGGTTCTGGGATGATTGTGTTAAGCACAACTGCACAGTGAGTACATGATCTCATTTCTAATAACTGTTTGCAGAAAATGTCTTCATTTTAATGGAGTTTCAACTCTTGTACTGTACGTGCAGGTCATCCAATATATCGGAGAGATTTGTCGATACTTATTAGCCCAGCCCATTCACTCATCTGAGGAGCATCACCGGGTCCGTGTCGCCATTGGTAACGGTCTCCGTCCATCTGTGTGGGAGGAGTTTGTTGGGAGATTCAGAATAAAACGTGTTGGGGAATTTTATGGAGCCACAGAGTGCAACTGCAGCCTCATCAACATTGATGGAAAGGTCAACTTCTGCGCATTTCATCCTCTTTGGCTCTCCTTTCATATGCCATGTTATCAATATTTTTTTTTCCCGTTCAGGTGGGCGCATGTGGTTTCCACAGTCGCATCCTGCCAAACTTTTACCCCATCAGACTGGTCAGGATGAAGGAAGACAGCAGGGAATTGCTCAGAGATGCACAGGGACTCTGTATACCTTGTCAACCTGGTAACCATGGAAGACCATGGGCAAGCAAAACAAGCTGTGATGAGCTTGAAAACATCAACTTCTCTCATCTTTTGTCCGTCTGAGCCCAGGTGAACCAGGAATGTTAGTGGGCCGCATCAATGAGAAGGATCCACTCAGGAGATTCGATGGCTATGCTGATCAGGATTCCACCATTCAGAAAATAGCACACAATGTCTTCAAGACGGGAGACTCGGCCTATGTCTCAGGCATGATGCTGTTTTTCATTTGCTGAGTCACATAAATGACGTGTCTGACGCGTCTAGAGACAAGTGAGGATGATTCACAGCATGTGGTAACAGATAACATGTGATAACATGTTTCCCACCATTGTGGTATATAGATCAGCATCTTATGAGTTGAACCGTGATACAGACAATGATAATTTACACAAAAGTAGGAATGATGTGAGCTCAGCAAAATCAAAAATACCGTAACTGAAGGAAATAAAACATTTGGATGATTAGTTTTTGGTATTGAGTCTACTACGTATAGCATACAGAGAACAGAGATAATATTTCCCCAATAGCAAACGAGATCGGTGACATTCATCAAAAATCATTGGTGTTGGCTGATGGCCAATATTTGTTCTAGTTTGTCCCAAAGGTTTTTGTCATTTTTATTGATGGTGTCAAAGGTCAAGGCTCTCATGTTTGCCCACACCAAAGGCATCCAAGCCTTTATGGACCTTGCTTTTTATACTGGTAACAGAAACAAAAACTGTTTGGAACTACGCTTAGAATTACGCAATTGTCCAGTATGGGTTCAGCCAATCCCTAATCGGCTATTACATTAATACGTGTTTTGTCACCGTGATTTCTATTTTATAGTGCACGTGACGACATGGCTTGTATGTGTTTCATGAGACGATGGCACCTGGAGGACTAAACCTGACATGATAGGCCAAGAACTAATTACGTGAAATACACATGTAGTAGCAAGGCGTCCAAAATTTAAAAGAAAATACAAAGACTTGTTTTTTCTTTTTTTTTGTGTTTGTAATAATCATGTCCTCTAGTTTTCTTTAACTATTGCTTTTTCTATTGCTTTTTCTTTCTTTTCTATTTGTAATAATTGTGTCCTCTTGTTTTCTTTCAGGTGACATACTGGTGATGGATGATTATGGCTACATGTTCTTCAGGGACCGCTGCGGCGACACGTTTCGCTGGCGAGGGGAGAACGTTTCCACCACAGAGGTGGAGGGAGTCCTCAGTGGCCTGCTGGGACATACCGATGTTGCCGTCTATGGAGTTTGCGTGCCAGGTGGAGTGGTGTGGCTTTATGATACCATTTTAATATCACAATATTGGAACAAATCCAGCAATAATGCATCATGAGATTTACGCAACTGAAGAAGGAGTTACAGCAATAGATGCTGTCCCTTCTTCACTGTAAAACCATATATGATATAGAATTTAACAAAAACTTTATGCATCACTTTATTTTTTTATTTTATTTTCCAGGTCATATTTTCCAGGTGCTGGTTTTCATAGCTTTCTTGTCACAACTTGTGAATGTGTGTATACAGGTGTGGAAGGAAAGGCTTGTATGGCAGCAATAGCACATGCAGAAGGCCAGTTTGATCTTGATGACTTCTTGTCCTCTGTCCAAAAAGCCCTTGCCCCTTACGCTCGTCCGGTCTTCCTTCGACTTATGCCAGCTGTGGACACCACAGGTGAGTCGCCAGTGGAAACCCAAATAATACAAAATGTGGAAGAAATCTCACAAACTTGTTTTACTGCTCGACCATTATAGGCACCTTCAAGTTTCAGAAGATGCGGCTACAGAAGGAAGCGTACAAATTACAAAACTCCACAGAAAAGATCTATTTTCTCAACAGCCTTGTTGGGTGTTATGAGGCGCTCACTGATGAACTATATGACTCCATCCTGGAGGGACATGTCCGTCTATAAAAAGACAGATACACTGTTGGCCATGGAAAATGAATTTTTGTATCCTAACTGGAGACCAAAAAAAAGGATTTGGCGTATAGTTTTAGAGAGAAACGTTACATTTAGCCTCACTAACGAAATACAGGCCTTATCATAGATTTAAGCATTTTAAGGAGAAATTGAAATTAAATGAAACAAAAACATACACGACACAACAATTTTTGTGATTATTCGTAATTTGGCATCATCTAGTGGTCAATCGGAGAACCCCCGCAAAATGACAATGGAACCACGTCTTATGAACTAAAGTATTTGGACACAAATATGGAGTTTTCTTCCTGGGGAAAAAAATAGCCTCCCTCTGCCAACTTGTTCCCATATAGCTGGAAGAATCCATTCCAAATTTTGATTTACATTTGTGAGAAGGAACACAGGAGCCCTTCCATAATACTCTATTAATTAACAGATTTATGCAAAGCCATCTGCGTGCAATATGTATTTTCCGAAGGTGAGGAGAGGGCCAAGCTGTGGTCACTGTGGGAAGCTTTCTGATGAAATGCTATGCAACAGCTCCTTTTGTGTGCTTCTTGGAAATATCTGCTCTCACTTAGTAACTTTGTAAAACTGTATGGCTTCGTGACAACTTTGTAACCCAAAGACACAGTAATTATAAGGCACGTGTGTATGCTGACTCTTTGAGATTGGCTTTATTAATGGGACTACATGTCTCCACAACTGGGTTTCTTCTGAATATATTTGTATGTATGATGTGGATGGTGTTCGATAGTAGGCAGTAGGACCTTAGAAGAAAATGCTGTGGTCAGTGCTTGCAACTACTTACTACAGTCAGTCTGCACAGTAGGTACAATAATTTTGTTTTGATGTGAAAGACGCATTTCATCATTTTGCAACAGAATGCTTTTATAGCAAACAATATCCTGAAAAATTGATTTGACAACAACCATGAAAACCAATTGTCATGCTTCAACTTTTGAGGATATTGTCTGTTATGAAAACACAAATGGGCATTATCATGTCCTGGATACCAGAGAATCTACCAAGAGATAACAGGCAAAGCATAACAATTCATTTCTTCTTGCAGCCAGCTGTGGCTACAGAGGTAAACTACTACGTCTGCATATTGTTTACATGAAAACTTCTCACTGCTTTGAGGCTCAAGGGACCATGCAGGCTGTGACTCATCATCAGGAAATGAAACAGAGAGCATTGGAAGGGGTAACTGGTGGTGGGTGATACATATGGAGCCACTTTCATTTGGCTTGATGGAATGTACCAAATGAAAGCATGGAAAATTTGGGAGTTTATTTAGTAGGACTGCTGTTACATGTATTAATGGAAATCCATCTGAAAGTTTTTTTTTTTTCAAGATGTGTGGTAGTCACTGATGGCAAGATAAAAAGTTGGATGTTCAAAGTGTATGCACATTGTACAATTGACCCTGTCGTGGTGGGTTGACTTTTTTTCTGAGGGCTTTCTTTCAAAACTGGCAAGCAAAATTGAATTGACTTCCATTAGCTCCAAATACTATATTGTTAAACAGAAAAAAAAAATACAAGTCGTTGTTTGCTGTGTCATCAAGTTACTCCCTCTTGGCTTTGACCAGAATGAGCTCCAAAAATGATGCTGTCGAAAAGCTGAAAAAGAAGTCATTTTGGTACCCGGGCCTGTTTTGTGTGTTGGCTGTAGAGATTCAAGGTTTCTGCTAAATGACAGAAATATGTGACAAAAGTTTTTTTTTTTCTTTTTTTTTTTTTAATGGCATTCTTTCCCATTAAACAACATTTCACAGGGAGTGGAATCTTTTTTCTTCCCAGGATGAGCACATTGCACAGCAATAAAATATACTACTTTCTGTGCGGGTAGGTTTTTATGTCGTTATGGAAAGTGTTCAAAACTTTTTTTTTGTTGAGATCTATTTATTTATTTTATTTATTTTATTTATTTTATTTATTTTATTTATTTTATTTATTTTATTTATTTTATTTATTTTATTTATTTTATTTATTTTATTTATTTTATTTATTTTATTTATTCTGTTTGTATGTCCTTCTTTTGCCACATTAAGGCACGCCCACACTGGTCCCCACTATTTCCTGAATGACTCCCAATTGGCTATTCTTAAAGGGGAAGACACGCACGAGAACGTCAGTGTTGGACGAGCCATGACTATCTTTGGCACAGACGGAAATAATGTTTGCAAAATTATTCTTATGAATATAGTAATGATAATATGATGTGGGTTTTGTTGTTACAAAAAGAAAACGGCGCATTCTTCGGAAAGTGGAGCACCTCTTGCACCGCTGAACCTTCCCCTTTAATTCAGCTCACTCCTCCGCCATGTCTCCACTATCGGCATAACGCAACAGCAGGACGCACGTAACCTCTGACCTTACGCCCTTCCCTTCATCTGTCTGCCGCAACTCCAAATCGCGTCTCTCCCTGCCATGCCCCGCATCGCCTCGCTGCTTTCCGCCCTGCTGTTCGTCCACTTTTCGGACCTGAGCCGGGGCTACTTCACCGAGGAGCGCTGGAGCCCCGAGTCTCCTCTCCTCGCCCCACGGGTAGTTGTCGCGCTCATCTGCCGCAACTCTGCGCACTCTTTGCCGCTCTTCCTCGGAGCTTTGGAGCGCCTCCACTACCCGAAGGACCGCATTGCTTTATGGTGAGTGCATAGTTCTCAATATATTTACACAGAATAACAAACGCATCTTGACAACTAGTAGTGAAGTCTGAAGACTCTACAAAAACTGCATGTGTTCTTTGCGTAACATCTGTTTTTGTAGACCTGCATATTTGAGTCTCATTTTCCCCTCAGTAGATTTTAATCTGACAACATATCTGACCATTAATCGTTTGGGTACTTTCATTTATTCATGCAATGGCTCCATAAAGTGAGAATCATCTCACAGTGTTGCACGGGAAAGGAGTACGTAGTCAAGTTGTGTCTGTGAAAAGTTCCATTCAGTTTGGGATCTTCTCTCATTCCCCCTCGTTTCCCCTCCTCTGTCCCTGCCCCTCTTTTCCTGCCACATCTTTAGACTCCACTGGAAACACCGCCTCACTCTTGTGCACTCCACACAGTCTTGGCAAAAAAGTTGCAAAAGATTTATTTCCTTGTGTCTCCCAGTCAGAGGTGGCAAAAGTTCTCACTTTGTGTTCAAGTAGAAGCTGACTTGTCTAATTTGAAAGACCTTGGCAAAAGTTCAGATTTAATTGCTGTATTTAGGGAAATATTGGAAAAGGTCAGTGTAAAGTGTGCTTCAGAATAACAGCAAAAACTCTGTTTTCAATTATCAGCAAAGGTCATTTTGATTACCGATGGGGACTATTCAGCTTCTCCAAATCTGTTGCGTTTGTCATTCTCGGGTTCACCTTCCTCTATGTCGCTGTTGTTCCTGTTTTTTCCATATTATAAAACCCTTTAGGTCCTAATCTGCAGAGTTTGAAAAATGTCATGCAACTTTTTGGACAAAATAAGGTGTTAAAAGTAGATATCAAATATAGGGAGTCAAAAAAAAATCAATACAGTACTCAAGTAAAATGCAAATACTTCATTTGTATACTTTGTTGTTGACACCTCTGATCCCACTATGTTTATTCCCCTTAATTTTATCCAGTCCCAGTCTTCCAGACATAACTGCATCTCACTCCCTCTTGTTTTGATCATATGCCTGCAGACCTGCTTTATGGAGATGAAAGTAATCTTTTCGCCTGCATTCGTATTTGACAAGTTCGATGATATTTTTGCACTCAAGTCGTTTAGCGAAGCAACGGTGCGTCAACAGCGTCAGGCAGACGAGTGTGGTTGGAATAATTGAGTGCTTTTGAACTAAATTTTGAAAAATATATTGTTCAATCAAGTGGGAGGGCTGTCTCCTTTGAGTGTTGAATTGAGTATAAAACCAGCATGCACTCATCTGTTTCTTTGGGTTCTGGCCAAAGGTTTATGATTAGTGGCAGTTTGAGCAGAGATCTTTTTCTGCATTCTCCATTAAAAACCTTCTAGTCAACATTCTAGAAAGTTTCAAAACACAAACTCAATGGCCCTAGGCACCTGTCAATACCTGCAGATATCAACCTGACAGTGGAAGATAAAGCACCCTGGCATGCATATAAACACATCTATGTTGATTAATATGGTGAAAGCGTGTGCTGCATGGACTTGCAGGAGAGAAGATAAGCTTCCATAAAGCGCGCATTCTCACCTACGTTTGGTCTCTTCCATTGTTTAGGCCTGCTTTTGTTGCTATTCAAACAGTGGCACATACACTGGCAAGAAACTTGATTTTGACATACAATATTTCAAAAGTTCTTTTGGGGGAAAAAACATTTCTCTATAATTGATTTTTTTTCTTTTTTTAAATCATCTTGCACTTTTTTTTCTCCCAAAAGAAGGCCTGGGGATACTGTACTCGCGTGATTAAATTCTTTTGGCACTTTAGTGACAATTAAGAATGTGAAAGCGAGACACATGAGGTAGATTTAGCTAAGATAAGGATAAATAACTCGGCCCTGAGGCAAATATGACCAACTAAAGCGGGTGCAGTTCAGGGAGTCAACAGTAGGGCCATTGGCAGCTCACACACACAAACACACACTCACACTTCAAACCTATCGTGCACCATGATAGGCTGCAGCAGATTAGATTCCTATCAATTAATCAAAACGACGCCATTTCTTCTTTTGGATTTTCAATGTGTCAGGCTCTGAGCGATAAACACAAATGCAAGGGTGTTTTGCACTACCGAGTGCCATGCTAGTGTGACAATACATAAATGCGGCCCTTGTATTGGATCTTATTAGACTGTGCAGGTGTGCAATACTTGATCTTATCTCGTGCTGTTTAGATGGTTCCAGGTTGAGGAAAAAGGCATGTAGACATTCGAGAGAACATGAGAACACGAAAATGGCTGCGCTGTGAAGTGGTTGCATGTCAGCGCTGAGATAGCACTTTAATGTGAGAACACCACACACAGATGGCAAAGTAACCACCCGCGGCACGCTGTCCATCAACCGCTACATGATGCCGGAGGGTGTAAATCCATTTTCTCTCATACCTACACATTCCATGTGTCGCTCTTTGCGCCAGCCCATCATGCTCCAAGCTTTGTTTTGATAACGTAGACAGCAGGAAAGCCAGGTCCCCTCCTCCTATTCAGTCTTTGTTTGCCGCTCCTCAGCTCACAGTGATGTGCTCGAGTAAAAAAAAAAAAAAAAGCTCTAGAACAAAGCGTGAAAAATGTCAACATTATGAAATAGGATACAGTTATTATGATAATAATCAATAGTTGCTTTCAAATTGATGCCATTGTTTGTAATATTTAGTCATTTGTCGTCCTAAAAACCTGGATTCCACAATCAACATATATTTGGAGCATTGTCTAACGTGAAAAGATATATCTGTCCAATAATTTTGATAATACGCATATCTCAATATATATTCAATTTGATGCACTTACATCTTGTAAATCTAACCCGATTCTCCTATTCAAATTGCTACCATTACTTTTTACTATGTACTTTTACATATCTCAATATATATTCAATTTGATGCACTTACATCTTCTAAATCTAACCTGATTTTCTTATTCAAATTGCTACCATTACTTTTTACTATCATCTGACATTTGAGTACATTTCACGTCAGTCTTCTCTTTCCTCCTCGTAAGATGACGACAATACATGGTAACTCTGACGAACGACATTCACGGTTGAGTTATTACTGTGTGTCACTGACATGAGAGTCTCTCTGGAAGTTATTGTAATACACACAGACGGAGCAGAAAACAATCGTGGTGCTCCGGGCATTTGTGTGCCAGACTAATGAGGTGATTATATTGCACTACTGTGATGGATACGGTGCTCCAGAATCAGTCACTGAACCAGTGCAGCCAAATTATATCACCGTAGAATCCTTTTTATGAAGACCATATTTTATAAGGAGACATTTTAATTAGGCATCAGCACCTCTCCTGTTCCAATATATTTAATCAGTGCATCCCCCATCCCTCCACTCTAAGAGCCTCTCTGTTCCTCATCTCGCCACAGGGTGGCGACAGATCACAACATAGATAACACCTCCGCCATCCTTCGAGATTGGCTCATCAAGGTCCAGAATGACTATCACTATGTAGAGTGGAGACCAGATGATGAATCCAGGTAATTTAATGTGTGTGTGAATGTGGCTGAGTGAGTTTGTTTCAGTTCCTATCACCAGTGTCACCTGTGCTCACCTTAGTGCCTTTGAGGACGAGGTGGGGCCAAAACACTGGAATAATCTTCGGTATGAACACGTAATGAAGCTTCGTCAGGCGGCTTTGGACACAGCCCGTGAGATCTGGGCTGACTACCTCCTGGTATGTTGTCAGTCAATCAACATCCTCATAGCGCCGCGTGCCACATTATGGTGAAATGCACGGTCAGGGAATTGAAATGATGACAAGAAAATGTTCAGTTTCACTGAAGTGCTTTACATTTTAATGGGGAATTACTGAATTCCTTGCTCGGAATGGTCAGACACCCACGATATTTCCCTGTGAAATATGACCCACGGTGTATTTGCACATATTTTATTCACCCGCTTTGTATTTAGGCATGTGAATGGAGGAGGTGGCGGCAACAGTTACTTGGCAGTGGAAGGATCAAGCATACATCCTGTTGCTATGGTTACCTATGTCAAAATGCATTTTTTCCGAGCAAAGCTCTTCGCATATTCAACATGGTTCCCAGCCAGACACATTCCCCGCCACCTCAGTTGTTGTATAAGAACTCAGCGAAGATCCAAGCGCAGAACAATGGTTTCGTGATATCATTGTGTTCAGCTGTAGTCTCTCGCTCTTTTCCCTTCGCTGACAGGTGGCCGACTGCGACAATCTGCTCACTAACCCAGATATGTTGTGGAAACTCATGAAAGAAAACAAGACCATTGTTGCCCCAATGTTGGAGTCCAGAGCTGCCTACTCCAACTTTTGGTGCGGCATGACCTCACAGGTAATGTTGGTGGCCATTTGTGAGCCATTCACATTGTGTACACATTTATGACATCCACTTTGGAGGAGGTCTGATTCTGAATCTGAATTTTTTTTCCCCCACTGATCTTGTCACAACACTTATTCAGTTTGTGCCCCAGTTATAAGAAGACCTGCACACTTTTTTTTTTTTATTATTACTTCCTTTCAAAGGATTAAAATTCACTTCAACACCTTGTAGGTCTCATTAATGGTGGAAAACATTTAAAAATAATTCAATGTCAGAAAAACATGGCATTTTAACATGGGTGTGTAGACTTTTACAATGGACTATAAGCACGGTTCCTTTCCAATGGAAATAACATGGAACATCCTGTTACCATTCCCAAATGAAAAGTGAGCATTAAAATGTTTGTCAATGCGTGCTGTCAGATGCATCGCTGGTATGGAATTGAATTTGATTCTCCACACGTATCATATGTCGCGTAAATGCTTTATGTGATTTCTCACGATACTTGCGAGTCTTTTTGTACAGTATGCATGTGAGGCATAAGGCTCGTCTGCACATAAATAAGTTAGGCAAGCCAGGAAGGAGAAATGCTTCGACACTGGGCGTGAGCCTGAATTCCAAACTGCAGATTCTCCTCGGTAGTTCCGAAGCAGATGTTCAGCTGCAGCAAAGGAAATGATACTGACCATCTGCAAAAATGTCTGAATTGTAATTCTGACTTTGTATCTTTGTTCCATATAGCACAGCTGCCACCCAGCATTCACACCAATCATGGAATCTTTTTTAATTTTTGGAATAAAAGTTCTTTTAGAACAATTCTTTGGGCATTGTTGGTGACTGAGGCTCATTGCGTGCGTCCATCTTGACAGGGCTACTACAAGCGAACGCCAGCCTACATACCAATCAGGAAGCAGGAGCGTCTTGGCTGTTTTGCCGTACCCATGGTCCACTCGACGTACTTGGTGGACTTGCGGAAGGAAGCCTCTCGTCAATTGGCTTTCTACCCGCCGCACCCGGAGTACAGCTGGGCCCTTGATGATGTCATCGTCTTTGCCTATTCGGCTCGCATGGCAGGTGAGACGAATGAAACGCGTGAATATTACGTACCTGTGTGATTTTGCATTGACACTCCTCTTGTGATGTTGTCAGATGTTCAGATGTACGTGTGCAACAAAGAAACCTACGGATACCTGCCTATGCCCATGCGTTCCCACGCTACTTTGTTGGATGAAGCTGACAGTTTCTTGCACACTCATCTTGAGATCATGGGTGAGTTCAATGTCAATGCGCATGTACGTAAAAGCAACACAGTAAAACGGGTTTTATTTTACGACTAAAATAGTTCTAGAGTTGGTCTTTTTCTCCCAACCTTGGCAGACAGATATAGAAAATAATCAATTATGCATTATGCACAACAGAAATCTTGTCTGCTCTGTTGCCACGGATTTCATCTGAGCACCCAGTGAAGCTTTTTGATTGAGTTCTTACCCCTACTGAAGCAATATTTTGGTAACCAAAATGCTTTGTTGTCGTTATCTTTTATATGCTGCACGATGTGTTTTCATCAATGGAGGAAGGAACACAAGCATGGTGCAAAAAAATGATTGCTTACTTTGACTGGCCATGGCATTTGGCGCTGTGGTGGGCTGCATTTTGTGTAGCCTCTTATTCATTGCACATTCTTTTTGTAACCCTCTGCCATCTTCTTTGAAAGTGAAAAATCCTCCCTTGGAATATTCCAGCTTCCTCACCCTCCCTCCCAAACAGCCAAACAAGATCGGCTTTGATGAGGTACAGTTTTTTCTTTCTCGCACACGCTCATTGAAACACACAGACTTGAGCATATTTGTGAGCTTGTGTGTTGTGTGCGTCCGCAGGTGTTCATGATCAATCTGGTGCGAAGAGTTGACCGGCGTGAGCGCATGCTGAGAACTTTGCACGAGATGGAAATCAGCTGTAAAGTTATTGCCGCTGTGGACGGCAAGTACGTTTCGTCACCTGTCATCATTTATCAGGAGGCGGGGCGAAGAGTCTGCCAGCATTTTTTCATATGCATTCCATTTCTACACCAGCTGCAATAATACACTTTTTTTCAATATCAATTAGCGAGACATTTAATGTTGGATCTCAAAAGATAATGCAGGAGAACCTAATGTTTTTGCTTGTGAGGTCATATTCCCTGTCCAGCAATGTCATCCATATGATGTACTATTCCTACTGCTAATCTCCTTGTTTATCTCTCCTCTGTTCATCAGGGCGCTGAACAAGAGTGACATCAAGTCCATGGGGATTAGCATGCTGCCGGGATACAAAGACCCTTATCACGGTCGCCCTCTGACCAAGGGTGAATTGGGTTGTTTCCTCTCTCATTACAACATCTGGAAGGAGGTAAGCATTCTGTAATGACATTCACAGGTTCAGTTATCACAAAAACACTGCATCAGCAATATTTAGACCGGTTGTGTATTTCTCCATGTGAAAAAGCCCTGCCTGCTGACATTGTTGCATCTAGCTTTGAAATAAAAAACAAAACAAAAAGTCCAGCATTGAGCGTGTGCGTGCAGATAGCGGATCGCGGGCTGCAAACCTCCTTGGTCATTGAGGACGACCTGCGCTTTGAGGTGTTCTTTAAACGGCGTCTCCAGGCACTGCTGCAGGAGGTGACGACGCACAAGCTTGACTGGGATCTCATGTGAGTCGATGCAGTAAAAATTCTGTGTTAAAAATAGAGAGGATTATTGCTCCCAAAGAAATCCTCCCATCTGTCATCCGCCGTTTCCTCGACACTGCTGACCAGTCATTCAAAGTCACTGCGACCTTTCACATTTATAGGCAGCACAAAAACAATAGAAGGAATTATTTGCTAAATGAATGTTTTCCTTAAATCTTGCTGGTGTTGGTATACATATTTGTTCTCCTTACCCTTGCTCATGCAGTTATATTGGACGGAAGCGAATGCAGGTGGATCATCCAGAGAAATCAGTACCAAATGTTCGCAATTTGGTGGAGGCCGACTACTCGTACTGGACTTTAGGCTACATGCTGTCCTTGCAAGGAGCCCAAAAGCTCCTCAAGGCTGAGCCTCTAAAAAAGATGCTGCCTGTTGATGAGTTCCTTCCTGTCATGTATGACAAACATCCTGTGTAAGTACAATGCGTCTCGCTCCTGGTTTTTTTTTTGTTCTAAATTATGTTAACCTCCTCCACAGACAGTGGTGAGTGACCCTGTGTTTTTTTTTTAACTGAGATGCGGAAAAATTGTGCATTGTGCAGTAAAAAGTCTTTATGCATTTAAATGGATAAAACTTGGGTTGATTTAATACTATCCATTAATGAAATATTTAAGAAAGCACCCAAATGAACATTATATATAAAAAACAAACAAACAGAAAACTGAAAATTGGGAGCCAAAACCCAAACCTATTTTTTAAATTTAACACTACTTACCTACAACATGGAAAAATGCAAACAAAGAACATGTTGGCTATAATGTCATAGTTAATTTTACAAAAGTAAAATCTCATTTCAGTTATCATTTTCTATTTTGTTGATGAAAATTCTTTTTCAATTTTTTAAATTATTTGGTTATTTATTAACTCTAACCCTAGTGCACAGAGCCAATGATAAAGCAAAATGAAACACATCATAAATTAATCTGCTTATCCAACCCAGACTGTTCATGTACCAAAGATTTTACGAAAACAAAGGTCGTTTTTCCACAAAAATGTTGTGCGTAACCTAACTTGTTTGTTTCATAAGCCGTTTCATAACTCCACTATGTGGCTTGTTAACAACACTCCTCTCTGCAATGAGTCCGATTCATGAGATTTTTATTTTCACTTTACTGGGTCTGAATCTATTAATGTAGCATAATTGTACAAATCTCAATGTCGTGTCTTTGAGGTTTGCAAATTACTAGAATTATTGATGAGGAGTTTAAGTGTGGTGACACAGTAAAGTATAAAGTTAGTGTTTTCTTCACGTCATGCTGTCTCTGAAAACACTTGACGATCTTTTCCCTCTTCAGTTTAGACTACATGGAACACTTTGAAGATCGGAACCTCCGTGCGTTCTCCGCAGAGCCGCTTCTGGTGTATCCGACACACTACACAGGAGACGCTGGCTACATCAGTGACACGGAGACCTCAGTAGTCTGGAACAATGAGACCACCAAGACGGATTGGGACAGAGCCAAGTCGAGGAAAACTCAAGAGCAGGTGGAACTAAGTCTAAAGGCACAAAACTCTGATGTGCTCCAGTCTGAGCTGGAGAACTGGAGTGCGCGGGATGAATTGTGATGCCTTGGGAGAACATTCTGTTGCACATCTACACACACTGAGCAGGTTGACATCCTGTACAGCAGAATAAAGCTGTGATAGTGGGAGGAATGTGGAAGAGGCAGGCTAGATGGACACAGGTCCAGTGAGACTTCCACTGTCACTTGAGCTTTCTCTTAAAGGAGAAGGTTAGAGTTACATTTCAAAACAACTCTTGACGAGTCCATTTGCGTGTCATTCTTTCTTTCCATCTTCAATTGGCAATCAAAAGTTAGAGAATCAAAAAGGGACTGGTTATTTTCTTTTTCTCTTTTTTTCTTTTAATTTAACATAAAAAGCCCGATTTTTCACATTGCAATTTTAGGCTCAGGTCTAAAATACAAAATTGAAAACGTTTAGTTTTTAATTTTGTATTTTAGACCTGTATTTTACACTTTTCATACAAAATGTTTAATTGTGTGCAACAAAAGTACTTTGTATAGAGTTAAAAACATCCATCTAGCCATCCTGATTATCTCCAGGCAGGTCATGGTTGCCACAGCTCCTATACATGCCTTTAGGAGCTCCGGGCTGCTCTCATCCACCCTCAGGGCCTTAGCACCAATGTTCCCTGCAAGCTGCATGCACACGTGAGCAAATGCGTACTGCTCCCACACTCGCAACACATAGCAAATATATGCAGTGCATAAAAAAAAAAATCCAAAATGAGCTGTACTTGCGTATTTTTATCACTAATGTCACTCTCCACTCGATCATAGTTTTGATCTTATAAAATAGCAAATAATGAAGCCAAAATGTATTAATAATTATTTCACGTACTTAAATTCATTTATGGAGAAGTGAATTTGGCCTGATTCACAATATGAAAAGTGGCCAAAAAAGAAATCTTAATCCTTAACCATTTTATTCATGTCACAAATCTGGTTTGAGTTTTTTTTTTTCAACGTACGGACATAACTTTGAACTCTTTTATGACCTCAGATTTTCAACAGGTATGATACTGGTTTGGCCGCCATGTGCATGCATGCCTGATCTTGCTCATCGTGGTCCAAGGAATGCTTTTGAGGAGCTTTTTACGACCTCAACCTCAGTGCTATCACGGATTGCCCTCATATAAAATATGGGAAATCTAGAATATTTTTTTTTAATGATTTTCACCGTTAGATTGTATTTTTCATTTTTGGGGGGTTTATATTTGCCAATTGAAAGTGTAAAGAATGAATGAAACATAGATTATTAAGCAGCTTTTGTTTTATTTATTGCATCCCGCCTTGCTCCAGATGTGACCCGATCGACAGATGTCGTCTACTTTTAATCCTTTACATCAGCCAGAATTCCCAAATATACAGGTAGCATTTGTTTCTCTGTAACTGAGTAAAGATTACATTGAAATAGTAGACAATAACTTTATACTATTAATCTATAGTGTGATTTGGGTTTTCGTTTGAGACCAAGTTTGGGGACGTTATTCTACACTCAAATGATGTCAATCAAATTGAAGTCGTCTGCAGTGTTTTCTTTTCCTCCCTCACCACAGTTCGCCTTGTTTTCCTCGGCTGTGACGAGTTCAAAGACCAATGACTGTAAAATGATTGTGTAATCTGCCAGAACAAAATCCATTGAACATATTGACACCCGCTGCTCATTTTGACAGCTTAGTCGGAAGCACCTAATTCTGCGCCAGCTCTTCATTATATTTATTATCCAATTATAACTTTACTTAACAACGTTATTTTGTCACAATTGAATGCAGATCTGTGTGTCTTTTTGTATTAAATGTCTAACACAATTGTGCTTTTGATGCGTGCTTTTTTCACCATCAGTCAAATGAAACTCAATTGCTGTTTGAAAATCGTAAATTCATACATGTGTCAGTTGTTTGCAAATGATACTTTTTGTGGATCCAAGAATATTTGATATAGAGTCACGTTGATATTTTCTTTGTTGCTTTGGTAGGCGGCACTGCATGGATGGAGAAGCGCTCCATCAAACCGCCTCAGTTGTGATGATGTCAATATGAGTCTTTTAATTAGTGGCTGCTGGTGCATGGCTGCGAGCACACAGGTGACGCCAAGCTGCAGTCGGCCTCTGTTACTTCTCATCCTGCACTGTGAGAGTCTCCTATGGTCACTCCTAACTTGTGATCTATGACTGTGCAAGCTTCTGTGCAATATTTGTATCAGCCAACAAAATGGCTACGTGTAGTCTGACCGCAACCTATTAGGAGCATTGATGTGTTTGTGTTCCCCGTGTGTCTTTCTGTTTCCACATACAACTGCAGAGGTTTATGTGAGCCAGACTAATCCTATTAGATCTCTCTCCTTACCTCTATATTTAACTCAGCCCTTTCTCTGAGATTAACGCAGGTTAGTTTGCAGCAAAAAGTTCCACAGATCAATAGTCGCTTTTCGGCGGTGGCGATAGAACTGCTCCGCAATCAAACTATTGACTTGTGCAGTTCGTTCCCGTGACGCCCTGCATCTTGCCTGTCACATCATCTTGATAAGAGGATGCAAAAAGAATCATTGTCATGCTTGGAGGGATAAATGACTGACATTGGTAATGAGTGACAAGCCAGGTAGCACAGTGAGGAGATTGTATCTCAGTTTATGTTAAAATGTTTATTTTAGCTTGTGTCTCGTCAACCAGTTCATCCCCTTTCTTCATACTTGTTGTCCTCCCGTCTTCTGCTGAAGTAAAACGATTGCTACTCCTGAGCCGGAGTTTTTAAAGTCTACACAATGACCTCTGCTCTGCTAAATTACAGCACGGACACACCCACTTGTAATCTCCGTCTGTAAATCCTCCTGTCGTTTGGATTCAAAGCACCGAGCGAAGAGACGAAGCTCTGAAAGGGAAAAATAAAAATGAACTGGAGTGAAAGGGACCAAGGCTGAGGAGGAGAGTCAACAAATCAAAGATGAATACAAAGGCTTGGAGGAGAATGTTGGGCTACATTTGAGACAAGGAGATTCAAGGTGAGGTAAATTACTTGTGATGTATTCAGCTGCCACCACACGTACAAAGATTGATTGCCTATTAAATTAGCTATTAACTAAACAAGGCAGTGGCGCTAGTATATCAGAGCCGGATCAATAAGCTTCAAAAAGTGAACCGGATGATTGCAAAATTACTTTTCCAAATGTAAGATTTAAGCTTTGACCTTTCCGAGTCTTACAGTAAATCCCCTTTTCCAGGCAATGTCCAGCTTCCAACATATTTCTCCTCTATCAGCCTCGGATGTTTCAGCACCGACTTGGAGTCCCAAATAGATCGGCTGAAAGCCGGAGAGCCAAATCTAATTTGTGAGGTTATCTCTGTCAATTCACAACCTGCAGTGACTCCTCCGACACTCAAATACAGGCTGGCCAAGACAGATAAAGTGCATTTCGAAGATGTCGCCCCCAACTTTATTTCGACATCAGAGAAGTATTTCTTGTGTGGTGTTTCCTCCATCCACACCATAATCCCAATTCCAAAAGGCTGCGACCCACGATAGATCGTAACACAATAATGCCGACATTAAGTAGCATTGCATTAGACTGGAGTGGAGGTAATCAAGAGGTCAGGAAAGTACTTAACCTGAAGATACTGAGATGTATCATCTAATTTTGGACCTTTATTGGTGTGTGTATGAGCAACATGGTAGCGTAAAATATTTCTTACCCACTATTGATGAGTTTCTGGTTAGTCAGCCAACAACAACAAACAAATATATTGCTTTTGTCACTTCAAAAGTTATTGGTAAGACTCTATACTGATCCAGTAGACCTGATGAGACCATTCCTAACAGAAATTCTTGAGGCAAATTGTCAGGGCCAGAACTGTATTTATCTTTTAATTATGAGAGATTTTCCATAATGGATAATCTCGTCATCAGAGTTGACATTACTGTAGCCAATGCAACGCAATTGTAAAAATGAATTTTCTCTCTCCCCAGAGGAATCTTCTATCCTTCTATTCCATCATGGTGGACTTTTTCCTCAACCGATGTCTGGTGGAGAACAACTGGGACCAGGATGAGCTCAACACTGAGCGGGAAATTGTTGGCCTTCTGGAAAACCGCATCCTCATGCTGCTCTTTGCATCGGCAGAATGTGACAAGTGCTGGGAGTTTGTGCCTGTTCTCAACGATTTTTTTAAACGACTCAAAGACCCGGCTTACATTGAATATCCCAGACTGCTGGCGCTCATTTACATCAGGTCTCTGCCTGCAGATTTGCTTGTTTATAAAACTTCACACAAGATGAGCTCATGTGTATTCACTAGAACATTTCATTTCCATCCCTGCAGCTTAGACCAATCAGAGGAACAGCAGGGAAGATTTCTCAAAGAGATGCACAAAAAGGTTCTGTTTCTGGCCTTTGAGGACCCGTACCGGAGGTAAGAGGGTTGGGGATCATCTTTTTTTAATATTGACTCAACAGGTTGCAAATGATTTTGTGTGCGATTTAAATGTTAAAAATATGTTTAGGGAACTCCAAGCTAAGTTCAAGGTGAAAGATGTACCCACCGTGGTGGTCCTTCGTCCAGATGGCTCCGTCCTGTCCCCGAATGCTGTTCAAGACATTTATCGTTTCGGTTCCGAGTGTTTCCGCAGCTGGCAAGAATCGTCAGAGCTGGTTGAAAGAAGCTTCATGCTCAACGAGGAGTTTGACAACTTGAATATGCGCAGCGCCACCGACCCTGTGAGGAGGCTGAAATACAAGACGGATGACGACAAGAGGAAAAAAAGATGGTGGAGGTTGTAGAGGAGAGAGAAAGCTAATAATGAAGAAAGTGAAAGCATGGGATGCAAAAAGAGCTGTAAAGGAACATTGAAACAACAAAGTGAAGGACCAAAGAGGAATACGCACGTCCTCTGGAAAAAGCTAAGTTTATCCAGTTGTGTCCTTTATATTTGTAGTCCATAAAAACAGTACTAATCCACCTGATAAGTGAGAAATATCCAACTGAAGATGGTTGAAGCGAAAGGTCTCCTCTTCAAGAGTCCACAGTTGCCATTTTGAACCGATTTTCTTCTCTGGTGTCTCATACTTTGTAGGGACTGCCAACTAAGCTGCTAGGGAATTTGGGCGTCTGTTTGAAGAGATCACTTTGGCCCCCACAACTTGAATATAAATATTATTTGCCAGGGGCGCCGTCAGTGACGAGCCCGTATTTATTTACTACAAATAATGTATATTTGTTCATCTACCAATGCCAGTGACATATAAAGAAAACCAGAACTATTCATTTCTTTTCCACTAGTTAGCAAAAGATACACGTGACCTCAGTATCCACTTATTTGGTGGTGTGCCGTGAAATGATTTCTAATATGTGCCTTGACCCAATAAAGGTTGAGGAACACTGCTTTAAAAGTACCATTCTGTTACTTAACTGACAAGCTTGAGTACATTTAAACTTCAGTCTGGGAGGGAACCAGAAGATTGTTCAAATTGTTCATCCAGTTGTAAAATTTCAATACTTTGTTTTTCTCACTGTTGTCTACTCATACTTCTAGTAAAAGTGTGTTACTGCTGCAGTGGTACTTGTATCATACGTGAGTTTTTGGGAGGGTTTTTTTGTCCGTGTGTGTGTTCTTAAATATAACAATGCCCCCCAATCCCACACATACGTATGTTGTATATGTATATCCCACGAAACTCATTCGCACATTATGTCCCTCCCTCTGTCACCTTACCTCACCCCGCCCTTCCAGACACAAGGGAGGAGATGCAGTCCTAACAGACACGCAAAAAAAGAAATTGGAGCGAACAGCAATCAAGGTGCGGGGACATAGTAGGTGAGGGAATGTGATTTGAAGAGACAGACTTGGGAATGATTCAAGTACAACTCGAAAGAGGAGATAAGGGGCGGGGTGGGGTGGGGTGGTGTGGGGTGGGGGGGACGCTGTTCTCTTTTTGGATTTGCTAGTGTGAGATAGAGGTAAGCAAGAATGAGGATTATCAGATTTAACAGCAAGCGAGATGTGCTCATGTGATTAATGGGAGCTGTATGAGAATGACAGCGAGGAGACTCATTAGTTCATTTCAAAGACTGGCATTGAACTATGCAACATAGCCATCCGTCACTTTGTTTCCCCTTTGCCACGTGCTATGTTGCATCCTTCTCATGCTGACAATAAAAGAAGCACCCATATATTTTTTGGGAAACTTCAACACACCGACTCAAGACAGTTCACGATGGTAGACCTGTTTCTCGATCGGGTCCTGGTGAAGAACAACAGGGACCAGGATGAGCTGGATACTGAACATGAGATTGCCATTCGCCTACAGAACCGCATCCTGATGCTCTACTTTGCTTCTGCTGTATGTGACCGATGTCGAGAGTTTGCGCCCAAACTCAGTGACTTCTTCACACGCTTGACGGATGAGTTCTATGTGGATCGCTCTGCTCAGCTGGTCCTCCTGTACATCAGGTATACCCGATGCAGATACGGTATTACCAATCCCAATGAACATTTCAACAATTCATCAGCGAAAGATATATTTCAGCAGAGCATAGTGCAATAACCATGCAGACTTTGGATGTTGGAAATTAGGAATGTTGCTGCTCACCTTATTTGTCAATTGACAAATGACATTTGACCTTTCCTAGTGCATACTACGTCTTGGCATTCGAGCTGTGCACGAGATTTACATGGACGTGAATATCGCCGTTTAATTGATGGCCGTGATAGTTGAAGGATTAATGTTGAGTAAATATTTTTAGAGCCATGCTGGGCTTGGCAAAACCCCTACCCCCTCCAGCATTAGGTTTACCGTCCTTGACTTGGAGTATTTAGTTAACACGGGTGTTTTGTGTTCTGTTTGTGAGTTTGGACCAATCAGAAAAATATCAATTCGACGTTCTCAAACAGTTGCCCAAAAAGTGCCTGTTCCTCACTTATGGGGACCCCTACAGGAGGTAAGTGGTATCGGCCAAAAGACTACATACACATCCTGCTGCTTAAGATGATTGTAATGTAAACATACCCAGCTGGCTAAACCTATTGTTTATCCACAGGGAGCTGGAGGACATGTTTAACATCAAAGAGCTTCCCACAGTGGTGGTCTTGCGTCCCGACTGCTCGGTCCTCACCCCAAACGCAGTAGATGAGATCATCCTCCTCGGTCCGGAGTGCTACCGCAACTGGAAGGAAGCGGCGGAGCTCATTGACAGGAACTTCATGATCAGTGAGGACTTTCAGGAGAAGTCCATGCGCAGTTTCACTGATCCTTTGAGAAGACTCAAGTACAAGGTGGAGAATGAGAAGAAAAGGAATGAGACTAAAGGATGGGGTGGAGATGTGGGGGATCATGCAGAGGTGGATCAAAAAGGAGACAGCTCACTATGGTGATAAGGACAGTAGCAACAAAATATGATGATGTTGCCACTTTAACCAATATGGATTTGTCACATTGTTTTGATTTAAGTGGGATTACAGCCACCCCCGCCCTCCAAAAATCTGTGCATCATCCAAAATTGGACAATAACTTGTCTGTATGTATTGATGTATACTTATAATGTCACACAAAACCGTCACATGCAATATGTAATTTGAGATCAAATTGCATTGAATTGCTTCACTGGTGACACAAATTGTTTCCAATGTACTGGAATTAAAAATACAAACATTCGGGGCTGTTTTGAAACGTGCCAGTATTTTGCTTCACCATTTTTATTTATGATTGTTTCATGCTCTGCTGCAATTCTAATCACCTCCTTCCTGTCAGCGGTCCAAATCTCATGCCATTGTGAGTCGAACTAAACCGCAGTTAACATGGCTTCTCTGGAAATGCTGCTAACAGTGTTTCCCATCCCTTATTTACATTAGAAAACGGCACACCACCAAAAAAAACAATCTTACAAAAATGTGAAAATAATCATGATCTTAGTCTTAGTTTACAAACACTGTGCTCAAACCTGGCCTTGTGTACCTCTACAACTCTATTTGTCAGGGACGTGCGGTCAGAGGAGGCAAGGGAGGAAAAGGGGAAAAGCAAATTCAATTGTTTTTATCATAAAGTCATGTTCCGTTTAATTTCAGTAGTTTTGTATCATCCATCCATCCATTTTCTGATCCGCTTAGTCCCCACGGGGGTCGCGGGAGTGCTGGAGCCGTCATCGGGCAGTAGGCGGGGGACACCCTGAACCGGTTGCCAGCCAATCGCAGGGCACACAGAGACAAACAACCATTTGCACTCGCACTCACACCTAGGGACAATTTGGAGTCTTCAATCGGCCTACCAAGCATGTATATAATATCTAGTGTTCTATGTCATCTGTCTGTAACGTCGTGTTTCTAGATGAACAAAACGACCTTGCGGAGGCTACGAGAAAAGGTTTTCCAGCCTTATGACAGAGGGTGCTAGTGATCCCGGGATGCTTCCTGCGCCTACCTGTAGAATAAGAGATCTCTAATTCAAATTTACAGTGAACAGCTGAGGAGCGGTCGTCCATTTATTTCGTTTTACATTCGGTTTTTTTTCTCTCTCTCCCGTTTTTACATTTTGTTTTACAATGGAGGATTACATATCCAAACGATTTTCAACTATGGATTTTCGATCGAAGCAGGAGGTCATCAGTAAAGGAAGAGAAACTCCGGAGTTAAGAGGTTTGATTCGGACAACGGGACTTCGGAACGGAGTGGTACGCACGATCGAAATCGTTTTTGATTCCATGTGCTTTATTGAGTGTTTTTATGTGTGAAGACTCCTGATGCGAGATTTTGATTAAAGCAGTTGAAATTAAATACTGAATAAGCCATTCCCCAATCTTTTTTTGTGACACGGTGAGGTCACCGGGGAGGGGGGGGTGGGGGGTGCGTCAGTTCCTCCCAGTCATGAACCTCACCGCACGTCACTGCTATTTGGCATTATTGTTTGGCCTTTGCTACTGGATTAGTGATTGAATGGATTCTGTCAGAAGTTTCAACTGACTTCACAATCCTCCCCCCTACATACAAACATACAAACAAACAAACCCTTATTTGCTCAGATACAGACTTCTATTGATGTT
Source organism: Syngnathus typhle (assembly GCF_033458585.1). Classification (NCBI taxonomy): domain Eukaryota; kingdom Metazoa; phylum Chordata; class Actinopteri; order Syngnathiformes; family Syngnathidae; genus Syngnathus; species Syngnathus typhle. Next base: position 9,034,362 of record NC_083740.1, read on the forward strand.
GTTGAAATGCCAGTCTGATGAGTGTGATTACATTGCTGTCTTACTACAGAAATGGCTTTGCACGGTCTTCTAACAAGACTCCGTATTGATTTGCTGGCCACCAATTATTGTAGTAAGTAACGTAAAAGGCCCCAAACAGTAACCAATGCGAATCTCACTTTGATGTTGCTTGTGAGGAAAATGTTCCTATTGCAGGTTGTGGAGCCGTAAATGGGGCAGAGGTATATGAAGAATCATGTTGAAGTGTGAAGCCAGCCATTTGCATCATCCAATCAAAACATGTCATGTTTAGTCTGAGATCTGAGACAGCGATGAATTATTCATTGCCATTAGGATAATTTTGTCAGTGAATGTTGTGCTTGTATGTTTATCCGATCCTTTTTTTGGGCTACACAAGAGGCAATCAGTTTTAGTCGGAGTCTCTTGTCTATGACTTTCACATAATTAGTGCTTTGCTATTGACTGTGACACATCTTCCTTCAGGCTCAGGTCCTCATGTTTCCACACTGACGATGATGGTGGTGGTGCTTCAAATTGCTTTGCAACATTTCCTGATCTCTCAGTTCTGAAAGGCTTTTCACATTTCTCACACTTTTGAAGATTGCTAATGCCTGTGTGTTGTATTAGTGATTGCAGGAAACTCAATGAATAACATACATCTGGAAGGGCGAGAGCCACAAGATAAATTGGTCTCATTTCCATATTTCAAACCATCTCTTATTGTTGTCTTTACACTTTTGATGAATGCAAACACAATCTCTCAACTCTTGCCAACCTCAAGGTCATGTTGTCGTACTATTGTTTTTATGATTGGTTTCTTGATTGAGGTTATATCCCAGCTCGCTCCCAAAGTCAGCTTAGATAGCTTCCAGTTTACTGGGAACTCCAATAAGGCAACTCAAACAGAAAATGGTTGGATGGGGAAAAAACGTTATGAATGTAAAGGCGAGTTCAATCTAGACCAGATTGTTTTTTAGAAGCAATTGTAATATTACATTAAAAAAATCTCATAAACTCAGATTCTTACAGTATATCCCTGTCAACGTTTCTATTTTGGTTGTCGTTTGATATGTATACCGCTAGGCGGAATTCTCAACCCTCCAAAATCATAACATTTGAGGAGTCATTAAAAATAGTAACTAGCCATTATCAACGCTAAAGATTAATTTGTAAAGAAAAAATAAAAATAACACCCATATGTGTGGACAGGCCAGTAGTATTAAATCTGCAGGACAAAAAACATTATTTAAAGTCTGACATAAGCTTTTGGCCCAATGCCAGCAATTTGTAGAACCTTAGGGGCAGGGGGCAGTGTTCCATCAGCTCCATTGATTGGTGCAATTCTTCTTTCTCTCCAATATATTAGTATTCATATTTAATGCACTAAGACAGACTAAAACTGTCATCCTCATAAAACTTTTATCAGTACTTAAAGGCAATGCTTGGTCGTTTTTGTTGGACTTGTACATTGGTGCACTTGAATTTTGAGTTTCATTTTTTTTTTTCTAACTTGTTCTTTGTTTACCCTGCAGACACTTTCTGTCCACTGCTGGCGGTACTTGAGAAAGAATTATTATTTGAGATGGTAATTGTGTTCAACAACTACTTCACAAGTACAGAGACAGATGAACCAAAATGCAGCTAAAATGTTCAGACATTAAAAAATAGTACGTTTGATTACCTGTGAAATAGCAACAAGTCTGTACATAAAGCAGGTTTTGCGTTTCATGACGATTTCATGTCTCCACAGCAGTTTGTGCTTGCCCAGTTGTTCAGTTCATGCACTGCAAGCACGCACGCACAAGAAGCAGGCGTTGCGCGCTCCCGAGCGCAGAACGCGCAACAAGCGAACCAGCGGATGATGCGAGAGCGCGCACTCGGAGAACAGAGGACGGACGGACGGACGCACGGCGATGCCAGGAGCACGAAACCATAGGCTCTGACAGTCCAGCTGTTTATGGGTGCGCGTTCATTTAGAATATCAGCATCTTTTATTTTGACTCAACTGGCACATTTATTTTTAATCTCAGGCACGCGGTATCCGCCCTCGTTGTTGCGACTTAGCAGCACAATTGGTCGAGGATGCATTTTCACGTCGACGCTATTTGGCTCTAAATGCAGAGAAGCATGTGTTGGAACAATGTCGGAGGAAGATCTGCAGTCATGACAACAAGAGGACGAGGGTTCGCTGAAGTCTAGATAACGACAGAGGTGCACTCTGGCTCTGCGGCTTATGTTTTTCTTTGGTCGGGTATTTGCATGCCACAAACCTGATCGGAGCTATATAGAGCAAGGCCGACAACCCGTGGCGTCCGTGGGCATGAACGCCGTGGGAATGAGGGTGCCGACGTGACGCACAGTGCAGCGGGGACGTCATCGAGTGGACGGAGGTCCGGCAGAGAGCCCTCATCAGTGGAGGAGGTGGGGGGTGGAGGGGGGCGCCCAGTTGTTGTTGGACCCCAAATGACTGCTTCACTGTCTGCTGTATCACCCGCCATTGCCTAAAGAAGATTGCATTGGTTTTCATGCACCGGTCAGTGTAGTGGAGGGAGCAGAGAAACAGGAGGATGGAGACGCAGTGAGCGAGAAGAAGAAGGAGGAGGAGAATTGACGGTAAGATCTGGACATAAGCTATCAGGATGCACCCCGCCCCTCTCCATGTCCCTCTCTCTTTCCATCTCCTCTCTTTTTCTCTGAATGTACACACGCACATATACGGCGATCGATGCAATGGGGTGACAGCAGAGGTTCCTCTGGATAATTATAAGAAAAATATTTATTTCATGTTTCTATTTTTCATTTGTCATTATTATTATTATTTCATATATATTTAAATATGTATTATTATATATTAGATATTGTCAATCTCAACGGTATACTATGCAGTTTCTACCCTTGACCATCACGATGATTTTATCATGCAAGGTGATAGTAGACTAAATACCTCTATAATAACAAATCCCCCAAAAAAGTGTATTATTTATGCAGGTCAGTACATCCATTTGGACGTGTAGCCTAGGGAAGCCCGAGAGCATAAAACCTTATAAAAATGATGTCGATTGTGCAAGAATGGACTCCACAGTAGCTCCATTTGTGACCCCGTTTTCAGCAAGGCAAGCTAGATGTGAGGATGATGAGTGTCATGTGATGTCTGGCTTGGTTGCCATTAAGCTGTATAGGTCAGTAGTGTGCTAGTGTGAGGCAAGCTGTGAAATATTAATGTGCACGAGATAAGTGTCCTGCGGGCTTTGCCAGATAGAGAGGTCTCAGAGCGTCCCACCAAAACGTCACATCGTGAGGGCGATGCTAATGAACCTTCTCAGCATCGTCTGGTGTCCTCATCGCACGAGCACAGTTCGATCTGTGAGGACCGGTTTAGCCAATTCACGGTGAATCTGAACACACACGAGAAAAAGATTAGCATCGAGTGAGAGAGTGTTCAGAATGAATGAGAGGTACGAGGTTGGGCAAGCCTGCATGGCAGCGGATGGAGGGAGGCAGACGAGCAAAGGATGAAAGGATGGAGAGAGAGGGACAACGAGGAGAGATGCTCAGTGGCTGACGGGACGTCTGCTCTTGTGTCAGCCTGAATTTTAGCTGCACGTGTAACCTTCACTTTGTGAAGGTAATGAAGTTGAGCATCGTATGTTCACCAGCTGGTCACATCACGAGCACTTGCACAATCTAATTAGATTCAAAATAAGCAATCTATGAAATAGCCTGTCTTTGCAAAAAATAACAATGGTCCCTCCGTTTTGATGAACTTTCCCAAGAAGGTATTCGTTGAAGCTTACTTTTACAAGTGTGCTTATACTTTGATCCAAACTTGATTATAATGGATATTTGAAGTCTCACTTTACCATTAAGTATGTGTGTGCTGCATGGCGCATGCGGAGGAGAAAACAAAATGTAATCAGGTGTGCTTTCAAGTACGGGTAATTTATGTCGACACCCAAGGCGCAAAAGAAAGAGAATCGATTCGTTTAAATCCTCAGACACACACACACACACACACTCAACTGCATTTGAGATGGATTTCTTTTTGCTATAAGTACTTTCAAAATTGCACCATATTTGCTCCAATTAAATCTGATTGGATACATTTCTCTAAAGACTGGATGGTGACTATTTTTTATAGATTCAATTTAATGGAAATATGTGGCTTTTATACAGTATTATAGTAATATGACTAACCTGCGGCTTTTCCCAGTGATTATTTGAGTTTATATTCAGTGTTTTGTGTTGAAATGAAAAAGAGGATGTCAGTGAATATAAGTCCACCACAACACAATAATGGCGACAAGATCCTTTTGTTTGAGAACCATCAAAACTAAAACTGAGCTTTTGCACCATCTTAATGGCAAATGCTGGCATCTTGTGTTAGCAGGAGGCATCTATTTCTTCTCCTTCGCCGATCCTCATGTTTTTGAAACGTGTTGCAAAAAGCCCTAAACAGAGAAAAATAAAATCACAATTATATAAACTAGCAATGATACAGAAACACAAAATGCACATGCTGTGTCATCTGGAGTCATTCAGAGTCCGTTTTTACCCAATAATAGGACACATAATCATATTTAAAAAAAATGTATCATACTCACCAAAGATTCTGGTTATTAAATGCATTGATGTGTGCAGGTTGCTGTTTTGCTATTCAAAGTTGGCTACAACAAGCTTTACTGGACCAACCAGTCTGAGGGAGGAAAAATGCCGATGTCATTGTTGAACAAATTTGAAATCTATTTAACAAAATACTTGCAATGCTGATAAAATTAATGTTGCTTTTGCCAGCATTAGTCATTCTGAAGGCTCTGGGCAGATTACATTGACATTGTAGCTCAGACGGGGCTGGAATATGATTGGACGGGCGTGGTGTGTATGTGTGTGTGTGTGTGTGGGGGGGGGGGTAGCGTCTATTTGACAAGTGAGCAGAGAATGCAGTGAATGCTCTAGTGAACCTGTGAAATCAAATGATCTCAAAAGGGAGAAGTACATCATTCACGGTGTGACCATTCTTGCTCCTGCAGTTAAGAATAACACCGGCGGGCTTGTAATGATGTTTATGAATGACAGTGTTAATTAGCAAGGCTGAGAGGGTGATTTATGGCTGGATAAATAGAGATGAGGTGACTCCAGGGCTCAAACGCAAGTCTTGTCAGCTGATCTCTCGAAAGGAAAAGCATTCAAATATTAAGGATTTTTAAAAAAATGACAAAGGAAGTATAGATGCTTTACATGGTGATCTTTAGCAAGTGGTGTTTTCAAGACACTGCTTTTATTTTTTTCCTCCCAACATGCGCTCCACCTAGAAATTTTCTAGCTGCAGTCTATTCAATCTACCTGCAAAACAGAGCTATACTGAACTTGCTCAGTTCAGCTCAGCTCTTGGCATACGGCGGCTTTGATGCCCGTGTAAGCGGCTGCAGGGAGACTTTTTATTGCAATGACATTTGGGCTCTACTATTCCGCTCTTTGTGATACTGTGACATTTTGAAGCTCTTCCGTGCAACAGCATACACTGATGCACAAACCATAAACAAAAAAACAGTCAATAAAATGTTTCCAAACAAGATCTAATTTTTATGTGTCCTGTGTTTCATGGAAAATGAATAACTAATACTGAGATATTTGGCTTGTTTTGGCTTCCTGAATACTTTCTTCATCTTGCAGAAATCTTCTAAGCCAACATTATATTTTCCTTCGGTTTCATTTTGAATCCAGACATGATACAGTGAGTAATTTCCATATTTGTAATGCTACATTATAATCCTGCATGCCTCTTGTAAATTCTTAAATTGAATAGATTAAATTTGAATAAGTGGAGAAACAACCAAAGCTCTCTTATTCAAATTAAACCAAAAGCCTAAAATGATTATGGAAATATAAAGAGGGAAAACTGGAAGAGAAATTATTTTAAGTTACCACTGTGCACATCACTGCATCTTCTCATTTGATGCTTAATTTCCGCTACTGCGCTTTATAAATGTACAGCGCTCAAAGAAAAAAACTGAGCAATATTGTAAATCCTGGAGATTTTCAGATACCGAGAAAGCGCTATGAGTCACTGGGACGCAGCGTGCTGTTATCTCAGAGGATGCGTGCCTGGGGTAGGATTACAAGCTTGATGAAAATGTGAGGAACCTTATCAACATTTAATCAACTTTCTAGTTGCCTTGAGACGATATGTTGTTCTTCAGGTGAAAGAAACTCTACCTTCGTTTCACATGCACAGCCTTTTCACAAAGCAGCTGTCACATGTAGTACAAGTAAAGTATTACGGTTTTCATGTGTGCTTTATCATCACTGTAGCTCGACTCTATTTGTTTTAGTAGGCTACACGTGTACCGATTATCACGCCGAATTGAGCTTCTTTCCCATCTTCCGATCAAAATCCGCAAAAGCTCAGTTATTGGATGTCTAAAAGATTCTTGCGCTATTATCCTGTTGAGAGATTTTCCCTTCCCGACCAAAAAATGATTGCTGCTCACAATCATTGTTGTTCATTTCATGCAATCACAAATCCTTGTGAAGTTAACATGAACTACCGCTTTCATGATTGTGATATGAAACATTTCATTTCTCAGTCAGGAAGGACTCAAATAGAGGACCAACTTGTGTTGAGTGTGTGTGGTAGTATGTGTTTCTGATTACGCTCATTGCTAGCAGTCTCTCCTTTTCCGTAAATACAAAGACCTCGTAATTTACATAATTTGGAGCTCATGCCCAAAATGTCACTTGTAGAGTTAATAGAAGTTTTATAAAAATTATTGATCAAATTAATTCACTATGTTCATTTTGGTAGGGTTGTCTAGAAATTTGAAGCCACTTAAAAGTCAACCATTTGCACAGAATTGATCAACTCTGGGATTTCCACTGCACTTATTTAGGGAGCAATTTTAAGGAGTGAAGTTAATGCTAATGTCCACAGAGCTGAGTATGGGTTAACTTGTCAGATAAGTCATATTTTTAGCAAATGTTTTGGACTGTGGTTTTATTGTTTGTTGTTTTTTGCAACAAGTTGTGTAGAGAAGATTTGTATCGCTACATCCACCCAGATTTTCACAGATTTTGAGTTAAAAGCAATCTTTTAAATTTTTTAGAGTTAAATTTTTCTGAGTAAGCTTTATAAAACGTGTTCTTCTTTTTCTTGCATTTCCCTGCAGATATTTCAACTTCATAATCTTGCACCAGACAGCAGAACAAATACCAACCGATAGAAAGCCAAACTATTCCCATAATTCAGGGATTCCCAACCAGCTGGTGGCATTTCAGGGGATGTGAATTTTTGGACTGATAATTTTGTAGATTTTCTTTCCCCCTTTCAAGATCAAAATGCGGGAAATGCTTGAATGATTCCATAAAGTTGAATGTTCTTAAAGATTGCATACTTTGAGCAGGTAGTGTCTCAAAAATGTGTACAAGGGATGTGGCGATAGCAAATATCACTTCTGTTTGCCCTTCTGGCACAGAGCACAATATGCAGCCTGGTAGCTGAGGTCATAAAAAGCAGTCAAGTTTGAAAATATGTCTGCAAGCAATTTGCTCTAATTTTTGTGTGCGGGCTTTGTGCTTGCTACTGTAACCAACAACAAATGACGAAGGTCTCAACAAACAGTGGCCTGCATTACGTGCAATGCTGGTCCTAGACATTCCTTCCGACTTGGCCTCGAGCGCTGTCTACGTTTCCTGGCGGTGACAAACAAATGACTGACGTGTGGCGACACTTCAATTCCCCGGACTCACGCATCGACCAGACAAACACACGGACTCTAAAGCCCCCTAAGTGGTCGGACTACATCTGGAGCTGTGGAGGTCAAGTGTGTGAAACTACACTTCAGTCTATATCAAACAAAGAGCGCAGTGGAGTGATTTCAAATGTGTAGATATTATGGATGATAAATTTGATGCTGCACTAAAAACTGTTTATTTCCTGGTGTCAGACTGGTAATGTTTGGATCCCACCCTCATCCTTTGACTCCCCTTCACACACTCACGCATTCACTCGTCCATTAGCAGCACAGCACCGCACGCCTGTTTTGTCACTTGGTGCTTTATAGCCAATTACCCTCGGGCATGCTGCACTCTGCAGCCAAATGAGGAGGCAGTTACTCTCTGTTGATTTTATGCTTGCTTTTATGACGGTGTGAATCTTTGTACCTGTGTGATTGACATCATTTTTTACTCATTTTCCGCAGTCAGACTTTATTGGCTTTGACGTATCACTTGCTTTGAGTCCAGCAGCTTTTGTTTTTACGACCAATGCCGAGTGCGACTTGTATAAGCGATGATAGCGATCCGTTGGTTAGCTCATCAAGGACTTTATTTCCCTTGCTCAGCACATTTGCATCGGGGTAAAAATGGTGCTAGTGAAAGGAGTTGCAAGGATGAGACACCTTGTTGTGACTGGTTTACTGGGTTTGTTTGGTTTTGGTAAGTCTCTACATCACGGGTGTCAAACTCAAGGCCCGGGGACCAGATACGGCCCGCCACATCATTTTATGTGGCCCGCGAAGACAAATTGTGCTTCAAATTCGGGTGTCATTACCAGAATTGCAAATTGTCTTCACTTTTAATCATTTATATTTTTTCATATAAATTTGCTTGTCTGATTTGAAAACGAATTATTTGTCAGTTTGTTTTGTAGCTTTTACTGTATATAATATGCGGTGCTCAAACATTTATTTGGGTTGACAGTCATAATAGCCCTCCGAAAGAAGCTACAATGCGGCCCTCCAAAAAAATGAGTTTGACACCCCTGCTCTACATCAAAGTACCAGATACAAAAATTGATGACTGCCATCACAATCTGTTATACTTGCATTGAGGCCAATCAGATCCAGTAGAACAGGGATTGTCAATCGGTGGTCCGCGGCCCTCTAGTGGTCCGTAGCGGTATTGCAGGTGGTCGGTTAAATTGGAAATGGAAAATAATTGTAATATTTTTTTAAATAAAAATTAATTCTTTATTTGTTTTCCAGATAATTTTCTAAATCATCTACCCATCCAAATGATGTCAAATGGAGCTGAGATTCCCAAAATAGACATACAGACGCTGTATAAAACCACTTGAAAGCCCCTGCAGTAGATGAAGACTCACTCTCGCCTACAGCATGGCATTACTTATTGAAACAATAGTTTGACATGGTGCACAAAAGATGTTTACATGCAGTCAATATTCAGGTTAAGGTCAAATTTCTGTATTCTGAAACATTCCAAATGACCCTGTTAACATGACAGTTGGTTGCTCCCATGCTTGAATATCTCGATATATTCGGTGGTGCACGGACGTGAAGCAAAAACCCCAGTACTGCCAATGTTCAGTTTTGAAAAAGGTTATTGACTCTTCATAAACGTAGAGGAGGGATTGAGATGAGAGAGAAACAGAACAAGGGGCCACGAGTGGAGACAAGCAATGCCGGTGAAGAATTGTCAAGAAAATGAGTGACAGCAGCAAAGTAGAATCTGGACACATTTAAACTTGATTGAGGGACAAGAAATAAAATAAATATTTATCAGGGTGCCAGTGTCTTAAATGCAACTGTTGCTGCTGATGCTGGAGACTTAATGTCAGTCCCTCCAGAGAGAAGAAAACTGGAGCTGCTCTTAAAACTGAGCCACTTGCTTTCTTTTCCAACACCAGTTTTAATGATGGACACATTTTCTGCACGCTGATTTATTTTTTTCTTTTTGTTGTATGTATTTTAATTTGATTTGATTCGGTGTTGTTTCACTTTAAATTAGTTTACAAGGGAAAAAAAGTTAAAATCTCAAAGTAATAAAAGTTCAATTGTACCTGGTTTAGGTCTATTATTTAATTACTATGTCATATTTTTGTAACTTAATTTTAATCAATTAAAGGCATAAATTAAAACTCATTCAAGGCGGCCAGTGGGGGATTTGGACATATTTTGCCAACTTCTAAGATATTTTACAGTCATAAGCAAAACATCACCGTGTGTTTTGGTGTGGGCACCTATGCGCGTAGATTCCTGGCCGTGTGTGATTTCACTCCAGGCTCACTCACACACACACTTTTCATTTAGATTGCTGCTCTTTCAAGTAGGCCGGCCGGTGGCCCGGGGCTGCATCCTGGTTGCAGGCAGGGAGCGCCGTGCTGTGAACAGGGGGACTGGGTGTGTGGCTTTGTCAAGGCCCATCAGTGTCCTTGCTCTACTTACTCTGCACCAACACTTAAGGATGTGTGTGTATGCAAGTGTTTGAGTCAAAGTCTATGTGTATGTGTGAGTGAGAGAGAGAGAAGTGGGGAATGCAAGCAAAAAAACATGCCGCCATAAGGCTTTTTGGCTGAGATGAGACATTTATGTCTACTCGAATTCTTAGTGTGTGTCCTGTGTGTGCGCGTGTGATAACACTGGAGAGGGTCTCATTCGAGGGAGTCTTTTTATGTACTGTTATTACTGTGTAGGGTTGAGTGTGTGTGTTACTGTGGTCCTAAGGCCTTTATTACAGTTGTGTTGGTTCATTGGACTTCAGTGGATTGGCAATTCTATTTTTTGGGATATGTATGTTTTTCAAAACGTGTGGCAACGTGTGCATTAATGTTAGCTAGCTCATGATGTGCACGAAGAACATGCTCAACATGTAAATGGGAGTCATTAAAATAAATGGAATACATGGTGTGGATATGGTTTTACTTGAGCATGGTTGAACTTGGAAATCGGATGTAATCTGTCTAATATACCCGCAAGAGTTGGAGACACTGTGTGTATATGTGTGTGTGTGTGCGTGTGTGTGTTAAGTACATTTTCTTGCTTTAGCCCGTGCATGTCGGACGTTTGTTAAGGAATGACCTAAATCTGTCTCGCGTCATTACCAAACAAGAGGTTGCAGAGAAGCACAAGTCATAAGTCAGCATACACAACGCGAGTACACTATTTACTTCATCTTGCAAAAACACATATGTTTTTTGATTATTTTTTCCACATTGTGAATATAAGCCCAAATATAACCCTGAACCCAGTTCAACTTAAAGCAGAAGTAAAATAACGCTTACCACCCACCACACCCCCCCACCCCGACGCAATTCTAGCAACAGGATGCAGTTCAGCCTCAATCTTTCTCCCATTCAGGGTTTTGTGTTGAGCAGCCATCTTCCTCTTGTTCCTCGTGCTTTGGTGTGCACGCATCATGTGTTTTCTGTGCCCTGTAACAGTCCACTGCAGTGCATTGCACATTCACTTACATTTTTCTCCATTCAGCTGTGGAAGCCGCCACTCCTTTTTAGGGGGTGGGGAGATTGTCTCTCTCTCTGCTGCATCATTTATTTAGGATTACTGAAAAGTGGCCTAACGCGTGTGAATGTGTGTCCATGCACATGCATGTGTGTTTGTGAGTGATTTCACCAAGCAGCGTGTGGATAGAAAGATTACAATTGTTTTGTGGGTCATCGGCCAGTGTTGCTCCGGGGCTAACTACCGACTTTCAACACACCATCACGCATATTTACTGTTAAAAATACAGACGTACACAAACCCAGCATGTCTCTTTGCTCTCTCGCTCTGTCTCTCTTGCTCTCTCTAGCCATCGCTCCCTCCTTCCCCAGACTGCACTGGGCTGTCACCATGGTAACAGCAGATTGAGAGACTTTGCTGCTCGATTGCTCAATTGTTATCTCGCTTTCTCTCGCGCTCTCCTCTCTGTCTGTCTGTCTGCTATTCCGCCCTCCTCCCATCTGCTGCATTTCACATGTGTGTCCCACTGTGTGTCATTCAGCATCCATCCAGCAAGTGCAAAGATGTGAGCACACAAACATCATTATTATGCACAGACGGAGAGAGTGCAGCTCTTCACTCCACATGGCTCACCTCCGCCTCTGCTTCCTCCCCAGGCTCTCCTAACGCGGCTGGTGGTGTGACAACCCGACTCTTCCTTCCCGGCATGGCGGTGTCGTTGTGCTTCTTGGGCGTGTGCGTGCTTATTTTGGCTCATGTCACCCCTTCCAGTCCAGGTACGCCTCAGCACCCCTCAAGCAAGCGTCATGTCAAGATGTTGACACCTGCGAAAACGGGGATTTTAAAGTGTAACAGAAAATACTAATAGACCCGCCGTCTATGTCAGAGGTCGTAAATCATCGCGCCGAGCGCCCCCAATCCAAGCGAAAGGCCATCTTTGCAAAGTTTTGGAAAGACGCTGACCTACATAAACACAAGACTATGAGCACAATCGAAGTCTGGCCATGGGGAGTGTTTTAAAGCTTTCTGTTGCCGCTCCTTAATAAAGCATCAGTCCTTCAGCACCATGGAGAGTTACGACACACGGCCAGCATACTGATCAGACGGCCGTCGAGAGCGCGCTTTAATCCTCGTTCGGCGACGACCTTTTCATGTGTACACGCCACTCTGCTTGATGTGAACAGCAGATTGCGGTAATACTAATGGGATTTTGTCCAGTAACCCGGGTTTAGATGGGTTAATATGCCTCTTTGGATGTAATGAGGTCAGAAAATGAAAATCTTACTGCTGGTGGTTCACGTTTTGTTTTTTCGCATTGTGTTTGGATTCAGACTGGCTCGGGTATTTACCTAGTTTTTTAAAAATACATACCAAATATATTAAAGAGCAACCAGTTTAAGTTATCATTCGCAGCAGCAGTTTTATGAGTAAATATCTTTTCTTCTCCCTTTTCCCCGCACTTTCCTGCATCCTCACTGCTACATCGCCAATCATCCTGACATGTCAGCCATGTCCCGGGCCGCCATGCCATTCGGACTGTTGCGCAGGGAGCTGGCTTGTGAGGGTTACCCCATTGAACTGCGCTGCCCGGGAAGCGATGTGGTGATGGTGGAGACCGCCAACTACGGACGCACCGACGACAAGATTTGCGACGCAGAGCCTTTCCAGATGGAGAACACGCAGTGTTACCTTCCAGATGCACTGAAGATTATGGCTCAGAGGTGTGTATGGGGTACATGCGTGTGCGCGCTCCACTACTTTGTGTCTTTCATAAAAGATGCAAATCGCTTTGTCGCTATGATTGGATAAAGCTAAATCAATGGAAGCATCTGCTGTTTGCAGCATACTCCACACCGAACCCGTGTTTGACGAAACACTGCACCCGGCAAATGCTTTTGTTGTGTGTTTGTGTGTGTGCAAGTGCAATAATCACTCCGGCTAAATCTGGTTGCGCCATTAGCTGTGTACTCAGCAGCGTTTTCCTCGAAGAACAAATCAATACTCGGGGCGAGGAGACAAACGGACAGCCAGTTGCGTCTCCTTTCCTGTAAATTAATCACTCTCCTTTCTTTTCCCACTCCATCCATCACTGTTGCGCAGGTGTAACAACAGGACACAGTGTGTGGTGGTGGCAGGGGTAGACGTTTTCCCAGACCCTTGTCCTGGAACATACAAATATCTGGAGATCCAGTACGAGTGTGTCCCTTACAGTGAGTATGAATTTGCATATTTCTATACATAGATATACAGCATATGTACAGCATACAAATATATAGGAAGCAACTATGAATGCATAAACATCCGATGTAATATATATATATATATGTAATATATACATACGCATATATACATATATATAAATTTGTGTATGTATGTATGTATATATATATATATATATATATATATATATATATATATATATATATATATATATATATATATATATATATATATATATATATATATATATATATATAAAATACCATACACACTGTTCATATGAGCAATAAGCAAAGAGTAGCATAGCATGACTATATTAACATGTATGTGATTGTTTATTGCACACAAAGATTCACCATATGGGCAAAGGTATTGGAACACCTACAGTATCTGGCTTGAGATATTTTAAATCCTATCAACTGGGACTGGCAGCATAGTGATAGGCAAAATATTTTAAGAAGAAGAATGAACGCTCAGGAAGAAGTGATGAAGATATGTGTCTCAATACTTTTTGATCATGTGGTATGAATCCTTCAAGACATTTATATAACCTCCTTCAGATGTTTTCTCTCCTCAGAGAGGGGGTGTGCTTGAAATACAAACAGAAAGTTGAAGGAACAAATGAGAATTGTATTTGCAAACTGTATGTCTCCTGTGTGTGTGTGTTTGTGTGAGTGTGCGCGCGTGAGCGAGTGCGTGTATCCGTGTGTGTGTGTGTGTGTGTGTGTGCACACGCGCGCGCACACATACGAGAGAGAGGCACATGTGCATCTGCGTGTGCATGTGTGTGTGTGTGTGTGTGTTTTCTTTTTCCAGAGTCGCACCAAGCCCAGGAGTTGCTCTCTTTTCTCCACAGGAGTTGAACTTAAGGGAGGTGGAGGAGAATGAGGAGGAGGAGGAGGAGGAGGAGGGTGGTGGTGGTGGAGTGGGAATAGTAGTGATAAAGGGATGTTGGGCTAACGGGCTGCTTTTGGGTACAAAACTGTTTGCGAGAACGGCACTCATAATCTGTGCAATTCTTTCTTTACTTTCTTTTTTCTTCTCTGTCTTTCCTCCTCGCTTGCATTCTTGACTCCTTTCATTTCTTCTTTTCTTCCCCCTCTGATTTCTCTTTCTTTCTCTCCCTCTTTTTTTTCCCTATGCTTGAGTAGAAGTGGACCAAAAAGGTAAAGACAATACATTGTAGCATCTTGATCTCCTTACCCACCTTCGCCCCTATTTCTCTCTTCCTTCTCTCCCCCTCTCTCTTACCATTTCTCTCTCTTCCTCCTACCCTAGGACGTTGTTTGTAGTCATGCTGGATGTTGCCCCCCCCCCCCTTTATTCCATTTCTCCTCTATTTTTTCCCCCCCATCCTTCGTTGTATGAGAATCTGTGCTTTTATCCAATTTGATGCAGGTTCAGCACATACACTCCGTTTTCTCTCTTCTCTTACTCCTTTTGCTCTTTCTTTCCTGGTTGATGTCATTCCACACAAACAATTCAATAGATTTCTTTCTTTCTTTCTTTCTTTCTTTCTTTCTTTCTTTCTTTCTTTCTTTCTTTCTTTCTTTCTTTCTTTCTTTCTTTCTTTCTTTCTTTCTTTCTTTCCTTCCTTCCTTCCTTCCTTCCTTCCTTCCTTCCTTCCTTCCTTCCTTCCTTCCTTCCTTCCTTCCTTCCTTCCTTCCTTCCTTCCTTCCTTCCTTCCTTCCTTCCTTCCTTCCTTCCTTCCTTCCTTCCTTCCTTCCTTCCTTCCTTCCTTCCTTCCTTCCTTCCTTCCTTCCTTCCTTCCTATGCTTATTTTTCTTTTTTCTTCCCCTTTAGGCAGAGCCCCTTATTTATCTTCATAGGAAAAATAAGACCAAATGTGTGTGATGGGTCTGGATGTGTGCCTATCAAGCACTGCTAATAAATGTGTGCGCGTGTGTATGTGAGTACATGTGTGTGTATGCATGCCTTCTTGCATGCTGTGTGAGACTGTACAGTTAATGTTTGTGTCCATATATTTATTTTTTGACATGTGGGTGGACCAATTTTTGTGCTCGAACTAACCTGCCCTCTCATTCACTTCAAGGCAAAATGTAGCCCCGCCCTCTACGCCTCTGATTCTACCTCACATTGCACTAACCGACACGGCGATGTACCTATAACATACTCACACAACTTTCATTGCAGTGTCCCCTGTTATAGTACTCACCACACGTACACACACAAAAGCATACACAAACATGCACACTCACACACATACACATACTCACAGACACACACGCTCACTTATACGTCTCGTGTTTTGCTTGTCTTTGGACATCAGCACAGGTTTTTAAAGCCCTCTGTGTCTCCTCTTCTTTGTCTTTCTTTAATCTCATTGCATCCAATACATCCAATTTTCATGCATCAATCTGTTTCCACCCACGATCTCTCTCTGTCTCTCTCTCTGTCTGTCTCTCTGTCTGTCTCTCTGTCTCTCTCTCTGTCTGTCTCTCTCTCTGTCTGTCTCTCTCTCTCTCTGTCTCTCTCTCTGTCTCTCTCTCTGTCTCTGTCTCTTTCTCTTTCTCTCCCTCCCTCATGCACATACACATACACATATGCACACGCACGCACACACCATCATCCATCCGCATCCTCTGTCCTCTCTCTCTCACATCCTTCTCTCTGACAACTCCAATCTCCCAGTTTTCGTCTGTCCCGGATCACTGCTCAGCATCCAGCCACCTTCCTCTCAGCTGGAGGCAGAACATCAGTCAGGGGCATGGTGTAAGGACCCTTTGCAAGCTGGTGACAGACTATACGTTATGCCCTGGACACCGTACAGGACCGAGGTGCTCTATGAATATGCTTCCTGGGACGACTACCGGCAGAACCGTGTCACCACTACCTATAAGTGAGTGTGTGTTTAACAACAACAACAACAACAACAACAACAAATTGTGTGTGCGCGTGTCATTGGACACAGTATTTTAATGGAGAAATGCACACCCCTAATTGACGTGCTTTCCCTCTCTTATCCTAGACTGCCAAGTCGTGTCGACGGGACAGGTTTTGTGGTGTATGACGGCGCCGTGTTCTATAACAAGGAACGAACACGCAACCTGGTCAAGTACGACCTGCGGACACGCATTAAGAGTGGCGAGGCGGTGGTGGTCAATGCTAACTACCATGACACCTCGCCTTACCGCTGGGGAGGGAAGTCAGACATCGATCTGGCAGTGGATGAGAACGGCCTCTGGGTGATCTACTCCACTGAAGCCAATAATGGACGCATTGTGGTCAGCCAGGTAAGACCTGGCAAAATTTGATAAGCTACAGCAATATTACAGAGTTCCCACCTCTTCTCCAGGTGAACCCGTACACCCTGCGCTTTGAAGGCACGTGGGCCACGGGCTTTGACAAACGTGGGGCGAGCAATGCTTTCATGGCCTGCGGCGTGCTGTATGCGGTGCGCTCGGTCTTCCAGGATGACGAGGGGCAGGCGGACGGCCGCGTGGGCAATGATATGGTGGTTTATGCCTATGACACCAGCCGGGGGCAAGAGCTGCCCATTCAGATACCCTTTCCCAATCCCTATCAGTACATCTCTTCTATCGACTACAACCCTCGAGACAACCAGCTCTATGTGTGGAATAACTATTATGTTCTAAGATACCCGCTTCAGTTCACGCCGCCCCCACCAACTAAAGGTCTGTTGATCCAAAACATGGATTGGTGTAACTGCATGGAGCTTTCAGACCTGAAGTAAAGTTTTTTTCTCCCTCCAGGTCCCCTTTCTTCTCTGATGACAACGGTCCGCTCTTACACAGCTACAGTTGCACTGACTCCCGTGCGACCATCAGCCTCCCACCCAGTGGGCGTCATCAACCGAGGTCCTTTTGACCAGAGGCCAATAACAGCCATGGTCCCCCTAACGCCCCGACCCCCTTTGCGAGTCCCCTTGGCGCCTGGGGGCTCTGGGCAAGTGGGTGGATGCGAAGGAAGAGTGGCCGCAGGGGTACAGTGGCCCCCTACTCTGAAAGGGGAGACAGTGGAGAGGCCCTGCCCCAAAGGCTCGCTAGGTAAGTCAGATGCATGTAGATGTGTGTTTGTTTGATCACGTCAGCGTTATATTACGTGTGTGAGAGAGTGTGTATCTTGTTTGTTTCCCTTTGAAATGTAGTCATGTGCCCTCTCATTGAACTCCCCTTCACATGACCTTAGTTATACTTTTTACAGTCACGGTCTGTCAACTCTTCCTGTCGTTGTGCAGCTGTCTTCCTCAGTCCCACCTCAGAGGAAAAGAGGACATCTTAAACGTTTCACGTTGTGCTTCCTAATCTTGTTTTATGGCTAAATTTTGAGCAGAGATAAACGTGTTGCATCTTATTTGCGGACCTGTAAAACAATCAAATGAACCAACATATCTGCATGTTATGGGCTTTAATTGTTTGGTCATATGACTCACCCTTCTTGAATGTCCGTGGCCGTGTCTTGTTCTGCAGGTATAGCGTCATACGAGTGCATGATTTTGCCAGTGAGTTGGAGCTCCAGAGGTCCTGACCTCTCGAATTGTACTTCTCCTTGGGTCAGCCAGATTGCACAAAAGGTCAGTTACATATGTACACACCTTGCAGAAAAGGCATGTTAACAAGCAACTTGCACTTTAAATGTCAAACAATAAAAAGTCATTCTGAACACCTCCAGATTAAAAGTGGTGAGAATGCAGCAAACATAGCCGGGGAGTTGGTCAACCTGACCCGGGGACGTATCTATGCTGGTGATGTCAGCATGTCTGTAAAACTAATTGAACAGCTACTGGACATCTTGGACTCCCAGCTTCAAGCCTTGAGACCAGCCAATAAAGAGTCTGCGGCACGCAATTACAATAAGGTGAATTGCTCCTCAAATTCATGCCAATGTGTACTTGACCTTTTACTGAAAAGAGGAACCAAATGTCAGCCAGCGCTGATACGTGTGACACAGATGTTGTTTGCTCTCTTTGTAGCTGCAGAAAAGGGAACGCACATGCAGGGCTTATGTACAGGTAAGCAACGGATGGAAAATTAATGGACTGATGAATCACTGATGGAGGTGGATGGATGGGTGAGAAATGATGGGATAATGGATGAACTAACAAAAGGATGTAAGATTGTTGCACGGAGAGATGATAGAGAGATAGATGTGTGACAGATTTAGAAATGGATGGGCGGATGGTGACAAAGGTGAGACGAATAACGCACAGATGGAATGAGAATGGACAGACGGGCGGAAAATAAATACACAGGCGGACAAATGGACATGATTGAAGGTGATGCTGATTGATGAAGACATGAAGAAGATGGCAATGGATGAGGAATGAATGAATGAACAAACGAACGAACGAACAAAGGATGGATGGATGGACGGACAGATTGAAAAATAATCGACACAGAGAGGATCTCGGACGGATGGACAAATGGATGGATGATGCGAGACAGATGAATGAATGGATGACAAACGGACTGCTGTACAGTGCACAGATAAAAGGATGCAAGTTGGGAGAAGGGACGGATGGACGCACTCATGGATAAAAGTCCAGACAAATGTATAAACTGACAAAAAAGGGAGGTTGGTGAATATACACACTAATTATATTGCACCTTTCTCCTTCTCAGGCTGTGGTTCAAACAGTGGATAATCTGTTGAGTCCCGAGGCTCTGGTATCCTGGGCTGACATGAGCGGTCCTGACCAGTCCCGCTCTGCATCACTGCTGCTAGACGCGGTTGAGAAAGGAACGTTCTTATTGGCCAACAACCTCTATGAAGGTCGATTCAGTGACAGAGCACCAAACGTCGGTATGTTGTCTGTCGTCCCGAACGCTGACTATACCACCTTTTTCAAACAAACTCCTCATCCAGTGGTTCCCCCGTGTGTATGATTAGATCTGGAGGTGTATGTGCTAAACACAGAGGCGGACATACAGGACCTAACGTTCCCACACTCCTACGACAGCGACAGCATCTTGCAGATCTCAGCTGTGGCCCTGCAGCAGTACAGCAATAATGGTATGAAGCACACTCATCACAATATTAAAACAGTGAAGAAACCACAATTGCAATGGATTGTGGCATTAATACATAGTGTGATAATCAATTATAACATATACAGATGTGCCAATAAATGATTTTCTTCCTTCACTGTGCAGGCCAAGTGAAGTTGGTCCTCTGTCTGTATAAGAACCTGGGCACCTTCCTGACCACCCAGAACTCCACCTTGCGGCTCGGACTCGGACTTGGACAGGGCTCAGACGTCAGGCGCAGGAGCTTGGTGGTCAACTCCCACGTCATATCAGCTTCTGTGCACAGAGGCTCCAACAGAGTGTTCCTCTCTGAGCCTGTGGTGTTCACACTCAGGCACCTGCAGGTCTGCTGGGAAATGCAGGCCACTTTGACAAGAATGATTCATGATGACTTAAGAGTTGGTTTTGTGTGGTATCCACAGCTGGACAACCACTTTGGTCCCAACTGCTCTTTCTGGAACGCCTCTGGGGTTTCTGGCACCGGCAGGTGGTCCACACAAGGATGCCGCATGCTACACACCAACAATACACACACAACATGCGCCTGCAATCACCTGTCCAGCTATGCCGTACTCATGACGTACCAGCAACCTGCTGTAAGTAAACATACAAACTTGTGTTGACTGTGGTTCACATATTATAAATGACTGCTAGATGTTGTCGTGTTTACTGCATGTTCAATGTTTTCACATTAGTATCTGCATGTTTTAGTCAACAGCAATCACCCGAAAATTAAAAAAAAAAAAAAAAGCGCGAGTCATTTCTGGGAAGCTTGTATGTCATTCTCTTGATTAATTATGGCAACACTGCTGCTTCCCAAATTAGAAAGGCTGATAAAATGTTACTATTCCTAGTAGTGCTCAGAAATCAGATTGCACTAATTTGTAAGATAAAGGCCTTTATTAATTAATCATTCAATTATCTCGAGTCAAAGCTGTGAGAGATATTTCTAAACGCTGTAGGCTGTCGTGAAATGCAATTCAAGTGCTCGATGTCATGTTTTGTCCTTCTGTCATTGTAGCTAATAGCCAACACAACATGCTCTCTTCTTTCTTTTTGATCTTGAAAGTCTGGTGTGGGAGTAGAGGAGCTTCTAGTCTACATCGTCTCCTGGGTGGGCATCTCTATTGCCGTGGTGTGTTTGGCCACCTGTCTCACTACCTTATGCTGTCAAGCGGCACCCTGGCACACGGACCACAGCACCATCCACTGCAACCTGTGGGCCAACCTGCTCATAACTGAGCTGCTCTTCCTTGTCGAATCCAATAAGACGCAATATACCGTAAGTTTTTGTCCATCTACAACTCGACGGGGGCTTGTCAAAAATTTTTCCTCCCTCTTTTGTTGCATTATGCTTTTCCGCCATTTATATTTCTAGGTGGTGTGCTCCATCATTGCCGGGCTGCTGCACTTCTCATTGCTCTCTGTGTTCTGCTGGCTATGTCTGGAAGCGGTGGAGCTGTACATTTTGCAACGTGAGGTGTTTGAGGGTCGTAACTCCAGGCGGAAGTATTTGTACCTGAGTGGCTACTCTGTACCCGGGCTGGTGGTGGCTGTGTCTGCAGCCATTGACTTTAGAGGCTACGGCTCCAAAACGTTGTAAGTTCATCGCAATACAATTATCAAGCGAGTGTGTTTTCGGATCAGACAGATAAATACTTTCTCAACTGGGTCAACAAAATCCATGTCAGGAGTTGGGAAAGCATTTTAGGAGGGGTCGGGGGGGGGGGGGGGGCACTATCATCCTCAATGTTATTTTAGTAACGGCACAATTTCTGATGCCACCAAATGTCTGATATTCAGGATTGTAATTGTACATTCATGAGTTTTTTTTCCTTGAATGTGTTTGTGTGCACAGCTGCTGGCTGCGAACGGACAATTACTTCATTTGGAGTTTCCTTGGACCCGTGGCTGTTATTATCACTGTGAGATTTTCATTTCTGCCCTCACGCACAATCAACCATATTATGCAGTGTACAGATGTGTGAAAGTAAAGCGCTGACAGTTTGTGTTATTGTCTCCAGCTTAACCTTGTAATCTTAGTGATGACCTTACATAAAATGCACAGCACTGCGGCCCTCAAGCCAGACTCCAGTCGCCATGACAACTTGAGGTTTGTAATTGTCTCTAGATCTGTGGGCAAAATGTTAACAGTTGAGGTGATCCATCCTTGTATTTCTTTATGTTGAGTTTATTTCATGAATTGGATTTGAAATAGCAATTTTGTATGCTTTGTATGTATCAAAATGATTTCAGAGGCTGTGCTGCTATTGCTTCTACACGCTACTAATGGGTTTCAAAGAGCACTTGATGCCCATGCTTTACACAAATCTTCTCCTGAATAAATACAATTGAGAGTGAAGTTTGTCATGGTAAGATAGAAAGCGTCAACTGTGCTCAGCATTAAGTGGCAGGAAGATCTGAAGGCTGTAAAATGGCACAATTTATTTTCAATTAGCCAGGTAAATGCATGTAGTAGCTTATACTTCTTAATTAGATTTATTTCGGACCAGTGGTATTGTATGAATGCCTATTTTAAAGCTGACGATGATGTGATGTTTACATTATGCATTTTGCAAACAACGTTGTACAATTTTATCAGGCAAATTTTTTCAGTCAATTTTATCTTTCCGCACTTAATCTTCCTCCTGAGCAGCTCATCTTAATCGCCACTAATTGAAACTGGTTTTTTTTTTCTTCTTCTTCTTCTGCTGTATAAAGGCCGTTGCAGCTTTCAGGATGTCGTGAATGTTCTGTGAAAGTGGCTTTCTTTTTTTTTAAATGAACTCTAGCCTTGTAAGAGAAACTTGAAAAGAAAGGAGGAGATAAGGTACACGATTACACTTGCACACGGAAAATTCACTTTAAGGTGCTTACAGTCGCGTTACAATGCTCTCGATGGCTTCTGTTTGGGTGCAAATTTTAGCTCTTGTGTTCTTTTCTTCCTGGGCTTGACAAGGGACAGGAGTGAATCGGATCTTGAATAAAAACCTTTCTCCATTCTATCAACTTGTGTGTCCAGGGCGTGGGCTGTGGGTTCATTGACACTGCTCTTCCTGCAATGTGTCAACTGGTCGTCGGGCCTGATGTTTTTGTCGGCGCCTTCTCTTCTCTTGGCTTACCTCTTCGCCTCCCTTAATACAGCGCAAGGCTTCCTCATCACCATCCTGCACTGCACCCTCACCAGAAAGGTCAGTCTCAGAGGCGAGCATCGATATCTTGCGCTCGTACGCCGCCGATGCTTTGTGACGACTGCTCTGTGTTAAGGGTCAGAAAGACTACGGCCGATGTCTGCGTCTCTCCCAGTGCTGCGCAACCTCTTCATCTAGCTCTCCGGACTCGGTCAAGGGTGCCGCGCTGCGCTCCAACAGTCGCTACAGCAGCAGCCAGGGGCGCAGAGCCACGGCCAACAGACAGGTGCACGCTCCACTTCACGCGCTTCCTCCATATCTTGCGGACTTTTTCCCGACACAAGCTTGATTTGACTGTCTGCCAAATATTCCGTCCTCCAGAGTCGTATTAGGAGGATGTGGAATGACACGGTGCGAAGACAGACTGAGTCATCTTTCATCGCCGCTGATGTCAACAGCACCCCACCTCTTAACAGAGGTGAGCATCTGCTTTATTTAATTTGTTTTCGTATACATTTTGTTATTTCGCAGTGCAATGTGTAATCGTCGCTTTTCTGCACACAGCTGCATTGGGGAATCATTTCCTGACCAATCCAGTGCTGCAGACTCATGCAGGCGCCTCTCCTTATGACACCATGTTGGCACAGGGATACAATCAACCCTTCACCTCCTCGGGTATGCTTTGTCACAACCTCAGTGGGCTTATTTTCTGTACATGAGATAGTTGGTGGTTTCCTTCACCACACTTTTATTTGTGAGAGTCTGCAGGAGTGATGATGTTTATTAGACTTGCATTAAGTTAAGGTTTCAGAGTCAACTTCCTTTATTTTGACATTGCTGGGTAATATGCTGTCCGTTTTTTCAACTATATTAAGAGTACTTAGTGGTTTAAGGTTTGAATTTGGCTCTTGGTTAGCATGATTGTATGGATTTTTCTCAGATACTCTGGCTTCCTCCCATATTCCAAAACCATGCACTCTATTATGATTGAAGACTCTAAATTGTCCATAAGTGTGAATGGCTGATTGTCGAAACATGGCCTGTCATTGGATAGATTACTTCTTATTGTTGGTGTCATGAGTTTGTTTGTGTTCTCAGAGAAAGCAATTTCCATCATACTTTGTGTTTTTCATACTTTTGAATCCAATTTGAATCCCATTAGTTTTGCTGGTGACACATGCAGAAAGAGTTTGGTCTTGGTGGATGGATATGCACGTTACTTTTTGTTTCAACGGATAATAGCTGTATATACCTTAAGGCTTCTGTGATTTGTTTTTATATTTGTGTTGGAGTGTTTTGACTTTTTTTCCTTTGTGTCTCTCTCTTACGTGGACCAGTGGGAACCTTCCGAAACAAGAGTATGAGCTCTTCTTTACTGTGCTCACCCAAACCATTTAGCACCGTGGTTGTCTTCATAGACCACCCTTTCATATTTGCACACATTAATCATACATATTAAATCGCAATGACATGAACTTCTTGTTTCTTGTCACATTGAAAGGCACCTTTAAAAGTGAAAGTCTAAATCTTTGGGAAGAAGCGCTACTCATTTGCTCATACATCTACTCATGCTACTCCTGTCACAATATTATTTGCCATTTTATAATTTGACATCTCTTGTTTCTTCCCATAGAAGTTGGTGTGTCGCAAAGTCAGGAGTCCTGTGGAGTGGACAGTGTGTGTCTCAACGGAGGCTACACTCCCAATACCTTCACCCTACATGGGCTGGGGGCCATGCCTGGATCCCGAGCCGGAGTGGTGGGTAGCACAGACCTTCTGAAGGACGGAGGAGTCGGGATGGGAAGTGATGACATCTCCCCCGCCCTGCTGACCCCGCACGGAGCCGCAGATCTGGGCACCGGCGCCGGAATGCGTCGCAACCTGTCTGACGCGGCTGCACTGGAGAAGATGATCATCTCTGAGCTGGTGCAAAGCAACCTGAGGCCTTCGGGCGACATACCCGCCCCACCCGAGCGCTACGGAAGTCTGGCGAGGCCTCATCATCTGGACAGGGCGGCCCTCGCTCACACTGCCACGCTGACGCGGCACGCACAGCAACCCCAGGAGGGCTGGGCGGCCACCATGCAGCCCGCAACTCGACACAACGCACAAGAAGGTTGGCCACATTTGAGGCACCACCTACAAGGTGCTGAGACGCATTCCACGTCGCATGAACAAGAACATGGCACAACACCACGCGCACAAGATGGCTGGTCGCACGCACGCACACCGGCAGATGCTGAGTCCCGCGAATTGCTTAAAGATGGGGAGAGGCTGCAGCTGCAAGGCACTCTGGGTCGCCGGGGGCTCCAGGAGAGGCAACAACCACGGCCCCCTGATGTTCAGGCTCGGCCATACTCCACGCTCAGCCGCACCCCCGGCACACTGTCCCGCCACCGCAGCACGGCAGAGTCGGGTGGAGGGACGGACAAAGAAAGGGAGCGAGACCGGGATCGTTACAGAGACAGACCCTTGCCGCCGCCTCCCCCGCCACCGCCACAGGAATCCGAGCCCTTGTACAAAGCGCTGGAGGAGCCGCTTCTGGTCAAACAGAGGGAGGCCAGTGTAGACGCTTGGCGAGGAGCGCAGGACAGGGAGAAGGATGATGCATTTCTCCTCAAAAGAGATGGACTTATGGATGAGTGGAGGGGAGGTAACAGAGCAAGGGAGGAGTCTTTCAGCTCTCAAAAGAGAAATGGGGACATGGCTGAGTGGAGAGGTGGAATGGAGAGAGGAAGGGAGGAACCTCATCTCCTGGAGAAGAGAGACGGAAGGATGGATGCATGGCGAGGAGGAGAGACGGACCGGGAAGAAACGTTCATTACGCAGCGGAAAGATTTTGGGGTCGATGGCTGGAGAGGCGGGATAGAGAGAGACAAGGACAGAGATGGTTGGAGAGCGGGATTTGAACGAGAGAATGACAAGCAGAAAGACAGAGCGCTGGATGTGTGGCGTGGAGGGGTCGATGTAGACAGACAGGAGTCTTTCTTGCTTGACAGCAATGACGGCGGTCTTGATGGGAGGAAAAGAGGGAAAGAGAGAGGCTCTCTCAGGTACCATGGCGACCGAGAGGACTCCGACGGCTTTACTTTGCCTTTGACCCCTGATCTTGACCTTGACCCCGACACCTCACCTATCTACGTCCAGGATTCAAACCCGTCACCACTGTACCCCGGAGACCGTCGCTCGCCGCCTCTCGGTTTCTTCCCGCGAAGTTCACCCCCAACTAATATCTTTGCTCCCCGAGACACCAATTCTCCACCCAACAATCTCTACCCCCGCCACTCCCCCCAAGTGTACAGCCGCAGTAGTTCGCCTCCTCGCTTCTACAGCCGCACCTCGCCGCCAACACTCTCCTACCCTGACAGTAGCCCCGAAGGTCTAGAAGAGCTCAGCCCTGCCAGCCCACCCCAGCAGCCTGCCCTGGAGCTGCCCTACAGCCTCGGGAGACCCCCTCTCGGCCCACGTCCCAATCACCTGCAGACCTTTTATCAGCCGCCGCCGCCGACGACTAACGGAGACGCCATGTACACATCTGAGCCATCTTCGGAAGGAGACGACGGTCAGATGCAGCGGGTGACGAGCCTGTGACTAGGGCGGTGGTGATCGGGGCATAGAAATCAGGGAGGCGGAGAAAAGCACAACCAACAGTGTTGAAAACTAGCATTTTCTAATGAGGACCCAATGAAGGTTACGACGATGCCAGAGATGGCTCCTCCCTGCTTTTATCTCCCGATCACCACGAGACTCCCCCTGCCCCGTTCTCATTTTTTGTTACTTTCCTAGAAGTGTGACTCATTGGTCGTAACTCTTCCTCAGCGTTCTTTCCCTGAACCCCTGCTGTGTCTTCCTGCTTCATCAGTACTTTCTTATTGGCCCACGATCTGACTTTGTGTCAGTCAACCGGCTGGGTTGCACCCCTCCTCGTAGCAAGAGAACAGTGTCGTGACGGATCAAAGCACTTGTGTGTTGCCAAAAAAAAAAGATTCCTTTCAAAGAACACGTGCATGACTTTCCAGTGGCTCATACGAGACCATGCGTTCTGTACGAAGGAAGTGTTCAAGTGCAAGTGAATGAATGTGTGTGTAGCTTGATGAGCATGCGTGTGTGAAAGGTCTGTGTGTGAGAGTGTGTATATATATATACATATATACAAATCTTTTATGATTAATGTATCACAGATTAATGTATCAGAGAGGAGCATTTTAGCATTGTCAATGGAGGTGGGCCCTCCTTCAGATTTTCAACTTGTTCCATCACATCAAGACCAAAACTTGTCCTCCAGTCGCTATTAACTGTTGGCAATGGAAGAGTTTTCAGCGGCGTTGTCATAGCAACAGGACTATTGTCTCCAGAGCAGATCATGTGAAATGAAACCTCAGAACTTTTTCTGCAACCCCTGAGATTCTTGTACATACTACCCTCAAGTGTTCTAATTGTCTTGTATTGCTATTGAAGTTCGAGTAAACGTGAAATTAATCTTTCGTGTCCAGTCTTTGACTATCAAAGGCAGATGGTGCCTTTCAGACGTAGGTCTTCACCGAGCGAGCCATCATCCAAGCACCAAAACAACTTACATTGCATCTGAGATTCTGTCTGCTCAAAATGCCGAGTGGCTCGTAACTCGGGGAAACCAGTTGGCACAGTTCAACTGTTACCTCCAACAACACTGGAATGATAATGGTCTGGAGGTTAATGGCCTGTTAATAGATCACAAAATGTTGTCGGTTTGAAGTTTTATGTGTTGCAAGGCAATGGGGGTGTGCCCATAATGAGTACATCAGCTATGAGCGTGCTTGTGAGTAAGGAACGAATGGTTCACCTTCAGTAAGTTAAGCCTTCTGCCTCTCGGGTTCTTTTTTCCTCGGGGCATGTTTTTTATACAATAAATCAAATTAGACGCCAAAGGTGGCCGTTTTCTACAGATTAAATTTGTCATGTACTACTGACAAGTCGTAATTCCCCGTTTAAACAGTTGTGAACGTTGCAGGTTTAAACATCCGACCTTGTGACCATGCCGAAATGTCCTCCAGAGAGATACTGACGCCTCAGTTACTCTTGATGTTGCGCCAATGAGGACAGCATTAAAGTACTGAGTACCTTGGATGTGGAAAAGCACTATACAATTGAAAGGCCATTTACCATTATTGAAATTGTAAATTCCACCTTTAACAACACACAACCGTCCAACAATTGGGATTAATTCACAAATTGTAAAATCAGTAAATGTTGTACACATTTGTTCTGCATGAGAAAATCAACTGCATATAAAAGATGCGAACAAGCATAAATAAAAAGCTTTAATGATGCGCGAACACAAAGTTTGTTATGTATTCTATGAGCAGTGATGCCATATTGTAAAATCTACATATTTTTCAGATTATCTTAAAACTGTCGTTCCGATTCTTTCAGATCAAGACGTTGAATGTACATGTCGTGATTGACGCAGTCATCTCAACCGAGTCACAAGGTCAGGTGCACATTACTTAAAGCAATAATAAGGAAACATGTCTTTACTTCTAGTACAGCTGTCAAGTGTTCTATACATTTTTGATAAACATGAACTGGCAGCATTATGAAACCTTCAGAAGCTAAAAGCAGCAAGCCGGTGAATGCACCTGCCAAATACTAACAAAACAACACTGTTACAACATGGTGTCTTTAAACCAACATTGTCCTGGCGGGTCCTCTGATGCATAAAAGTCAATGTAGGAAATCTGTTGTTGCCATGACAACAGACACTATTCTTCTTAACACGCCAACGCACTGTCACAATGACTTTCAAACTGCTATCGCAGAGATGAATTTTACACTATAGCTGTGTACGCTTTTCTGTCACATTCAGTACGTCAACTCCCCAGCCCCCCGCCCAGCCATTACTGACAATCTTGTCCAAAATACCGAGGTATAACTTCACAGTCCTACGTGCTTGGGATTCACACAGGCTACTTGCCGACGGATGCTGGGAGGGATGGTGGAGGTCAGCTTTAGCAGACGCTGTGCTGTGCTGATGTGTGCTCATTCTGGGATTCAACTTGAGACTGATTTAAGATAGCTCTCTTAAACATGGAAGAGATGTAGAAGGCCTGACAGGAAACATTTGATCTGAATTAATATGGGAACAAGTGCAGGAAGAGCCAAGCAAATGGGGCAACTCACCACCCAGTATGCAGTGAGGGCTCCAATTATGTAGCCGAAAAGTACGTCCGACGGGTGGTGTTTGTTGTCAGTGATGCGGGTCAGACCCGTGTAGATGGCCAGCAGAAACAAAAGAAACTGCAGCACAGGTCTCAGCAGGCGGGCTTCAGGCCATGTCAACCGTGCTTGAAGATAAAACTGCAAAAACAAAACAAAAACTTCTGTAAATGTGTACTGGCTCGTCAACAGCAAACTCACATACTCATCATGTTCGCTTTCTTTCAGCAGTCAGAAAAGAAGGCATCCGATATTTGAAAATCATCTGGCATTTTACCACTAAGTATGCACTGTACCATTATTTCTTTTACCATGACAAAATATCTATTGCTGTATGCTTTTGAAGGGAAAGACAACTGACTGCTAATTACATCAAACAACCCAGACTTCCAAAATGCAGGTAAGTATAATGTCGGAAAAATATATTAATAACAAAATTGCTCAATTTTTATTTGCTTTTCTTAAAATACTGTATGTTCTTCTGTTATTTGTTTAGTTTCATTATGTCTGTCTTTTTGTGGCTTTGCTTCTTGCAAGAATAAATGAATCATGATTTGTGTGCGTGCATGTGTGCGCGCGTGCGTGAAAAGATGTGTAAAGGTGAAAAGGCATTCCCTTTTTGTGAATTTTCTACAATTTACTACATGGCCTTCTGCAGCCAGACAGCCCAAAGTTGGCAGTCCTGGTTAGCCTCTTCATCAAGGACCATAAAAACAAAAAAAACAGTGTTCACACCATGATTTGGCAGTAACAACTCGTGTTGATCTGTAGCCTGCAATCTTTTTGTGTTGGCAGAGGAATGCATGCTAATGGGTTGTGTTCACTTAATATGAAAACTAGCAGATGCAGGAACACAATAAACCAACCTTAACATCCATATTAAAGTCGACAATCAACACAAGCCCCTTTATAGTAAGCATGAATAAATACGTAATAGTATGAGTGTGAATTCTTCGACATAGTCCTCCATCAAGCCATAAAAAATGCAGGACGTCTCACAAACACACCCAGACAATAGAGGGGAGCAGTGAGGCAGTGAGCCGAGGTCATACCCCTCCCACAGCAAAACAAAGCGACCTCTGTGTTTCTCATTTCTCCTTCCAGTATCTCTCCTCCTCTATTTTCTCATTCGTTCACTCAGTGCAAGCTCACTGGACTGGTGATGACTTTGCATCTCATTACAACATAAAGGACTGCTATTTGGAAAATGGATGGAAAGATAGAAAGTAATGTTTATCTACTCACAGCTAAATACAGCATTGTGTACATCGCAAAAGAGGCGTGGCCGGAGAAGAAGGACTTCCTATATAGAGAGGAAAATAGAATTAGGATATCTTTGACAAATACAATTTGGAAATATATTAAAAGAAAATTACTCGGTGTCACGTGTTTGAAACACTGATGTGCTGATGAGTTGGGTGGAAGGACGGGTGGACGGATGGGTAACTGGGTTGGCTGTTTGGATGGATGGACGGACAGAGTGGTGTGACACCGGCGTTTTGGTGTGTATATTAGGGAATGAGCTGAAGCTGACAGCAGCTTGTTTGTGAGTGTGCCCATTGTGTTCGTTATGTTACTGTTCTACTGGTGACTGTTTCCTACACGCAAAGAAAAGGATAACAAACAATGAATTGAGATCAAATGGGAAGGATGGTGGTCTGGACAAGCAGATGAAGGTTGTAGATGGATCCATAACTCACACACCTGGCCTCTTCTATAGAGCGGTAGTCAGTATTGTGGCATCTGACAGACTCCAAGTAAGCTCCTTCCGTGCAGTTGAGTGACGCGTAGGTGACACCACACACGGACAAGAAGTGCGGCCGCAGTCGGCCAATGCTCAGCTTGGCCAAGTTTGTTAGGGATTGGCCGACGCAGCAGCCGAACAGGAAGGAGCCCAACTCCTTGTAGAGACTAGACACGTACTTGTTCCTGACAAAGGCTTTGGAGTTGACGCCTTGGAAGTGCACACGGTAACATTCCCCTAGAGTGATCTGCGGATGGACATGTGGTCACAACCACAGTGTTCAGAATCCAAATGAATTCAACGCAGTACTCACCCCGAGTCCCGTGATGAGGAGACCGCCAGCAATGAGCAATTTGTCTGGTATGGCCTCAGACTGCAGATGTGGGTAGGCGATGCTGCTGTCTCCACAAATGAAACCTCTGGTGTATGGTCTGACAGCCTTTAGCTCACTTAAAAAGAAAGGGGTGGAAACTGAGGGGGAAGAGGAGTGTGTTTATGATTAATGCTCAAATACTCAAACACTCCTTCTTTCAGGATCATTCTGTAACAAAACACATTCTTTCACATTTTGGTATTTTATATGCCATTTTTTGACACAGTGGTGAAACTTATTATTAGTAGTAGTATCATTATTGTTGTTTTTATTATTATTATTGTTGTTGTTATTATTGTTGTTATTATTGTTGTTTTTATTATTATTATTATTATTATTATTATTATTATTATTATTATTATTATTATTATTATTATTATTATTATTATTACAAAAAATCTGTGAATCCACCGTTTGCCTTTCATACAACAGGCCCAGATTTCACACTAAGTATTATGTTTGTCAGAAAAGAAATTGACAAGATCGCCATTATTTCACTATTATCAGTTTTTGTGACATTTAAGTTTGGTGGTATGCTATGAGATTTTTCTCATTTAAAATAGATGCCTCGGTGCTGTAAAGGTTGGCAAACACTGGCCTCGTGGTTGTCGCTGAAGAAATTCGGTCATTCTACCATTAAGAAGAATGTGAAGGTCACAAGATGACTCCAGAGGGATTGAAGGAATTAAACCGAATGTTCTTGTTCCCTGACTAACCTTTATATGCACAATTTCGAAAGGTTTTGCTAGAATACAGAATTACAGCGCAAGAGCAGAACAGAAGAGCGGCTTGTTTGTGACTTGAGCTCAACTCTTCCCCGCAAAACAAAAGAGTGAATTCTGAAACAAACCAGAGCCAGAAGCAGCCTGACACTGCCTACCCAACACTCATTTCCCCTGATACCCCTCTCTGCCTCACTCACACTCTTGCACGGAGACACTGGAGGGGCAACTCGACAAGCAAAAATGCACAACACGTTGTCTTCTGCACGTTTAAGTCAAGGGTTAAAACACACTATCTCTCCAGCCAGCAAGTGTGTGCTGATTAACCATTGCATAACCTCTTCCTGTCACTGTGAGGGACAGTGACACACGCACGCCTGCACGGACATGGGGATCCTACATATTTATTTATAGCGAATGCAATTCCCCGATTCCTCGCCAACTCTGCTCTACCCTGAGAACAAGTGGTTGCTATAGAAACAGTCGAATTCCCTGGGCAATGCACGAAACAGCTGGCACAGGCAGAGAGCTTGAGAGTGTGCAGGGGTGGGAAAAAAGAGTCTTAGAAGTGCATAAATTGAGTGAAAAAAAGTTTTGGGTGATATTTTTCTTTTGGATTACAAGTGTTCATGTGAAATCACCATACGAAAACAGCAGCTGCTAACTTATGTAATGACAAAACGTGGAAAACAAAATGGAACCTCCAGACAACAAAACATAAATGAATCAATGAATTTCAAAATATAAAGGTAGGCACTTTGTACCACAATGTGGCCTTGGGTAGGATTAGGAGGCTATTTTGACATGATTATTTTAGAGATCAGGGACTATTAGATTGTCATCATCATCATCATCTTTCGGAACACCA
This sequence comes from Syngnathus typhle, assembly GCF_033458585.1. NCBI lineage: Eukaryota > Metazoa > Chordata > Actinopteri > Syngnathiformes > Syngnathidae > Syngnathus > Syngnathus typhle. The sequence continues at coordinate 9,066,815 of NC_083740.1, forward strand.
TTCAGACTCTTGAGGACTGCATGGCATGTAGAAGATAATACTTTATGGTACATCTTGTTGTGAAGCAAGATCAAATGAAATTTGTATTAAGAACCCGTGTTATCTAATTAGTAGGAAGTCAGTTGTGAACATTTTTAGCTGTTTAACACATGCACTAATATAAATGTAAGGTTATGTAAATGCCATAGTAAAAGGAATCATTCCAAGGTTTTATATTTACACTAATAGATTAGAAGTTAGTCTTTTGTGCAAAAGAGTCAATTTCACATGGTTTTGTGGAATCAAGTAGTAAATTAATCCCAGACACATAAACAGTTTCTGGTAAATTCCAGTGACATATAGTAGGCAAAACAATTAAATGTTCTTTCTTAATGGATGGCAAAAAAGTTACACATTAGACTTTTTTCTTTTTCGTGTGCACTTTACATGCAGTCTTACACTAAAAGCACTTACAAACTTACCCAGCACCATAGGAAAATAAAAGGGAACATTTATACAGCCTTCACGTCCAGAGTGGACTACATACATTTCTTGTTATCTATTATTTCAAGATTTAGCTCACTCCAATTGTTCCTCAGAGGGGAAAAAAACCTTGAAAAAGTCTTTAAAAATGGACATTATATTCACCTAGAAAAAGGCACAGGACGTCTGAACATACGAGAAGCTTCTTTGTGAATGAAGCCTGCCCAGTTTGTTTCGGTTTATTGCCGCTGCTGTTTTCCATCCCCGCTGCTGCTGCCAGTCGCGAGGCGCTCTTCCCTTTGGGTCGGATGGGTTGGCGCTCTGGGCTCACATGAGCGCGCTGCGGACCCAACTGATCCAGCATTTCAAAACACAAAGTGAACTGAGCAACTTCCCATCAACAAGTTTATAGAGCCACAAATGCGAAGATATCATTGACGCGTAGCAACTACTTTATGGCGACTTCGGTAACGAGGACTTGGAGAACAACGTCATGTTCAAACGATGCCATGCGTATTGCGAAATCTTTGACGCGCTCTGTCTTTGCCACTGTGTCATAGTGCGCGCATCCTTTTGAGGGTCGCACACTGCTGGAGCTGCTGCAGCTCACTCATTGCGTGCACCTTGTTGACATATCAGTTTCTCAAGTGAGCCAAGGAAATTATAAGAAAATTGTCAGCACACCATCAGAAACAAAAAGTATGAATATTTAATAATCTCACCTCAATTTACCAACAAATTGAGTTAAAATTTTAGGCCTGTGCAAGTAAACACCAAACCTGTAGCCATAAAAATCCAAGTGTTTGTTGTTTATGTTTTGTTTTGTTTAATGAATGCGCGGACAGTAATGGATTACAATTTGAAAACAGTTGTTGATTAAACACAAAGAAGGAAAAACACTATTATTGTTTAAGGAGTAAATAATTGATTATATTTTACTGTCGGCTGCCAAGTCGGAATTTCAAATTATTGCAACGTTCTCAATTTGTTTTACTGGATAAATAAAGCTAAAAATAAAAAGACTGATTGTCCACTTAAATCTTTTGCGTGTAGAATCAATTCAACGACTTCCTGTATTCGAGCACTGTTCTAAGGTAATGAGTGAGTCCACTGTCTTTGTACTGTAGTTATAGTGGTTTGAGCGCTAGATGGCAGTAAAGCCATGTTTTCTCTTCGGTTGAGTTTCACCATGGTTTGCCTCATTGTCAATTAGTCGGCTCTTTAATCAGATTAAAAACTTTAGCCACAGAGAAAAAAACGTGTAAAAACCCGATTCGTAAGACTTTATAATGATTATTAAAATGTGGACAAAAAAGGCCGCTATCTTGACCCAATTGGGTCCCAAGCAAAATTGTATCTGTGCCATTGATGAGCGAAGTAATACAAAAAGTTCTACTCAGCAGAGGTAACTGAAAAAGGGTGCATGTAATAATAATAATAATAATAATAATAATAATAATAATAATAATAATAATAATAATAATAATAATAATAATAATAATAATAATAATAATAATAATAATATCTTGCTGACTGGCTGTCAATCTCATATTGCAATCCATCACGGGTCAAATAAACTAGCCACAGTGGCAGTAAGTGACAGGAAAACTAACTTCTCTTTTGCTGACGGCCAAAAAGGTTTGCCGCATTGTGAAACAGATGCAGCAGTATAGTGACTGAGACATCCGTGACTGCAAGGGTGAAAAGCAAAAGCGAGAACAGTGAAAAACCCAAACCTGTTAGGGTGGAATTTTTCTCCTCATTCTGTATCGAGACTGCAAGATGTATAATAACTGACATGAATATGCATATTTTGATATACAGTACTGTAAGTAATAAAAAGTAAATGTCCTTTCATCTCTGCTCGCTTTATATCTATAAGATTTGTTTTTATCCCTTCCCAAAGATACAACCTTTCTTTTATTTCACACATATATATACACGTTCATTCAGTGTAAAGAGACTTGAGATATCTGGGTACATTTGTAGTATATTTCATGTGGTCCATTTCATGAGGTAACAAAAACTTTTCATTTTTGCCTCTTGCACTTGAGCACATGGATTTTCCTGATTGGCTGTCATACTTTCGTGTGTGTGCGTGTGTGCGTGTGTGAGTGACCTGCTGACTTCCACATCTCTACGTATCTATCACGCCCCCACACAAACCATCCCCACATGTTCCCATTATGCCCTTGTTTATTCTCTATTGTCATTCCTCATGATACTTGAATTACCCAAACCCAGTCAACATGTCATGTGTGATTACATCATCTGGAGAGTCAATTGCACGATACCATTTCCACTTTTACAGTGTGATCATCTGGAGAGTCAATGGCACAATACCATTTCCACTTTTATAGTGCAAAATGTCTCAGTGGACTCCACATATGTGACGTGTGTTTGTGTGTGGGGGGGTGTGCGTGTGTTTGTGTGTGTAACAAATACAGTCAAACCTCGGTTTTTGATCGTCCCGGTTCTCGAACAAATCTGAATTCGAACGAAAAATTCGAGAGTTTTTGCTCCGGTTGTCAAACAAAATTCGGAGGTCGAGGTGTGACTGTAGTACAACAAATAGTACAATATGAAAGACGTCATAAAAGTGATTGTGGTTCACGTTCACATTCACTCTCAGTTCTGACACTACCTCACATGACGGGAAACCCCTGATGTCACATTAACTCTTTAATATGATTGGCTGACGTGTGAAGCGAAACTGCGTTTTTGTTTTTGCCAAGATTGCACCAGTCATGGGTGTGCTCCGAGCGGGGAACACCCTGAACTGGTCGCCAGCCAAGTGCAGGGCACCCAGAAACGAACAAGCTCCCAACTCACACTCACGGCAATTTGGGGTGTTCAATCGACCTACTACGAACGTTTTTTGGATGTGGGAGGAAACCGGAGGAGCCGGAATAAACCCACGCATGAATGGGGAGAACATGAATACTTCACACAGGGAGGGCCGGAGGTGGAATCGAACCTACACCCTCCGAATTGAGGCGGACGTGCTAACCAGAGTGCCCACATCCTCTGTACACAAAACCTGCTCAATGTTTTCCCTACACCAGTGTTTTCGTAGTCGTTCTAGTTAATTTTATTTGAAATGGGTTTTATTGTAGTTATAGTTATTGAGTCATAATTATTGATTTGATGTGGCTTGCTGCTGTTATTTCCTTTATTCATCCATGGATTTTGCCTGGTTGAAAGTTTTGTTATTATTTTGTTTTATTCATGATCTAGTTTTACTGACAGATTAAAAAAAAATGTGGATTTGACCTTTGTTTTTATTTCTCTCTCTCTCTGTAGTTATTTGTGCATAGAAGGTGATGAGTGGAACCAGTTTCACTTCTTCTACTGTCTCTAAACATATGTAGCGCATTCGCCTGCAGGCGGTTGCGAAATAGGGAGTCTCGGAAAGTTTTCACGCCCCCGGAAAATCGGACATAACTTTCACGCCCCCGGAAAGTCGGACATCGCGGAGGAGTGGCGGCAGCGTGAGAAATAAGGCGAGGATGGACACCCACGACTTCCGTGGTTTTTCCTTTCTCTCACCTTTTTTCTGCTATAAAAGGGCCGGATCGAAGACACTCGGCTCAATCCCGTGCACCGAGTGTAGTACAGAGCAAGCCGCCATCCTGTGGAAGTTACCCGCTGCAATTAGACGTCATTATGTGCGCATTGTTAGGACAGACACTCAAAGACACGGACATTGAGTGTCAAGAGAACAGAAGACGTGATCGGGGTCGTTGTCTGGACGTGTGCATGGTCGGGTCCATCCTCGTCCTATATGCAGCGCTCGCTGCCATGGCTGTGGTGTGTCTCCCTGTCCTGATGACGCACGGGGACTCAAAGCTGCAGCCGTATCGCTCTGCAAACGAAGAACAAACACAGAGCCCGCCATACAAGGTACATTTTGGATTATTATTATTTTTTTCAAATCAGACATTTGACTTAAATACTGTAGCCTGTCCTCTTGTGTCCAAGATGACTTCTTATGCCATTATTGTTTATATGTTGACAGATGCAGAACTTTGCTTTCTTGGAGGCAATCTCAAGTAAGTCTCTTTGTTTTTGGTCAAATGTATTTGAACACCATTCATCCATTTCCTGAAGCACTTATACTAATTATCTACTATCTATTTATCTTATTTATCTTATCTTATTTCATATTATATAGCTATGTCACTTTTTATCCAGCCGATATGTTATTCTTTTGTTGAGAGCCGTATGCATCGTAATTTCGTTTTGTTTACAAAATGACAATAAAGTCTGTCTAAGTCTAAGTCTAATTAGGGTTGAGTTGTATCTTACTGTGGGCGAAGCAGTGAATGAACACATCGATACAATTTCGAGTCTTCCATTAACCTGTCATGCATGTTTTTGGAATGTGACTGGATTGCGGGGGCACATCTATGCGGGGGCACATCTATGCAGGTGCAAACTCTACACCGGAAGCAATAGAATATTCTAGCCAATTATTTTCCTGATACTTCTATACTTTAGAGTTTAAGAAAATCATTTGGTTTTCCAATTTCATGACGAATACTGGATTTCAACTCGGTAGTATGGCTGCATGCCCTATCAATGACGTTTTCACTGATGATTGTTGATGTCTCCTTTTTACAGGCAAGTTGGTGAACTCAACAGTTCAATGGGATTCAGTCCACTATGGCACCGGGAAGTCCGTTGGTACCACCTTCCATTTTGACTCAAAGCAACACTCACTGAGACCACGAAAGGCGGGGATGTACTTCATCTACCTGAATCTCAACCTGACCTGCACATACAATTGCAATGCTGGCCTTCTCAGCGTAAATGTGGGGGACACGCTGAGCTGCCAAGTGAAGCTTCTAGCAGACACCCCACGACAAAGCAAGAAGTGTTGGACTGTGAGTTGGCTGAACGGCGACACGTCGTTGCTCACCCAAATGAGTGTACCAGAAGAAGGATTGCAGGACTGGAAGCTGGAGCTCAATGGGTCTAATTTGGGTATTTTCCTCGTGGACTAATATCTGACATCAACTATCCCAACTAAAAAACTCAACCATGTGAAAGACTTTGCGGAGCTCACGTGGGGGAAAAAAAAAAAAAAAAGAGACAAGTTGCAATCTTTCTAATACTATACATATTTATTTGACAAGATGGTACTATTTATGTTGCAGGTTGCTATATGTCCGATATGATGTTGTATATTGAGAACACTACATTAGTGTTAATGTGCAATTCACTTTGATTTTGAGTTGCTGGTTCTCTTTATTTTATAAAATGGCTTCAAGGTTCTCATCTGGATTCACTTCATACCACCTTAGATAAACAGCAGTGAGGTCACAGTCACGCTAACTGCAACGCTTACTGTATGTAAATCATTCCTTTGGTATTAACACAATAGAAGTTATGATTTGCTATGCAAACGAAGATTACAGAGTAAATGAAATATGTACTGAAGAGTTCCATTTTGCTAAATAAACATAAGCTAGCAGGTATATACAGGCCTGTGTACAATCATTCACTGCACCGCTTATCCTGTTCAGAGTTAAAGAGTGCCGGATTCAAGCCCAGCTTTCTTGGGGCAAAAGGTCCACCAAATTGGTTGCCACTTACACTTTAACAACCATTCAGATTTACGTGTACACTGACTGAGTGGGAGCGGAATCCACAATGCGTACACCGGTGACAAGTGAATACCGTCAGTGACTCCTGTCAAAAAATGTCATGCACTTTGCTCGTTCACATACAAATCTGAAGAACCTAACAGAAGTAAGGGAAACATATGGGTGGGAACATTGCATGTACCATTCAGAGTGTAAATACACAGATGTAGCTCTAAATTTGGGCATCTTTAAAAAAAAAGTGTAACCAAATGTACTTTATTGTTTGATGTTCAAAATGTGGACTTGACAAATGTGATGAAACAATGTAGCAAAGTCCAATGGACAAACTGCACTGTGCTGATTGTATCCATATTAACATGGAAATAATGATAATAAACATATATGAGCTGTATTTTTGTGTGTCCGTGTGTGTTCACGTACGTGAATGTGAAAAGTGGAAAATGACGTCGTGAAAGTGATTGCGACAAAGTTACAAGTGGAATGTTTGAAAGTGTCAGCTAAGGGGAACGTTCCCTGTTGTTGTCTGTAGTGGGAAGTAACAGTGCATCACTTCCTGTTTATTTATTTTGAAGTGCGGTTTGGAAAAAAAAAAAAGGCTGATATCACATTGAGGTGCCGATTACAACAGAAAATTAATAGGAGTATATCCCTTGTCATTGTGACCCGTGAGCTATATTTCTTAAAAAACAAATTGCAATAGTTCAGATTTCAACAATTATTTATGTTTACTGGCATTTTAATGTGGAGCACTGGAAAATACATTTATTTGCCTAATTACAATTAGCATGCTGGATTGAAATGAATACCAGATCAGTTTAACATTTATGATATAATTTTAGTTTGCATTTTAGTTCCATCACATTGAATATAAAAACATTGAGTAGTATCATTATGGTTTATTATTAATATTATTGTTATGTAGAGGTCCCCAACACTGCAAACTGCAACCACAGTGACAATGATCAATACAATATTGAATATCTCAAACAGTTTCTTTCAACCTATTCTGATGCCGCTTTTGCATTGGATCTCATTTGCACAAAATCTTTAGACCATAACAGCAGCATGAACATAGATTTTTTTTTATGAATGTATAACAATTATTATAGAAAACTCTCAGTATAAAAATACAGTTTTATGGAGGAACAGATGATAAATTCAGATTAGAACACTTTTTGAATTGCTTTTAGTAGATTACCACCAAGCACATACTGGCCAAGTCTCATGTTCGAAGGTGTGCACAGGAGATGCTGATGTGTTGGTTTGCGGCTTACCACAGGAAATAACCCAATTACATCAAGAGTCTATCTAAACATGGTCACCCCACTCTCCCCATTGTTTCCATATCTTGCAGACTCATTTTATCAACTTTTCTTGCGTGTGTCCTTTTGCCGCAGAATACATCCATTCTCAAGGGCTCAAATTTGTTTGAATAAAATGAGGTAATGGTGCTAATAACCATAAGCTAATTTACATATATTACTTCATTGAAGGCAGCACGGTGGAACACTGGTTAGTACATCTGCCTCACAGTTCAGAAGGTGCGGGTTCGATTTTACCTCCAGCCCTCCCTGTATGAACTTTGCATGTTCTCCCCGTGCCTGTGCCTGCGTGGGTTTTCCCCGGAAAATCCAGTTTCCTCCCACAACCCAAAAACATGCATCGTAGCCCGATTGAGCACTCCCCAATTGCCCGTAGGCTTGAGTGCGAGTGGTTGTTAGTCTCTGTGTGCTCTGCGATTGGCTGGCAACCCGTCCCTGTTGGGATAGGCTCCAGCACGCCCGCAAGCGGTACAGAAGATGGATGGATGGATGGATGGATAAATGGAAATGCTTTTGGGTAGATGACATCTGAAGTCTGGTGCACGTTGTGTCTGACCTGGAGATATTTTGACAGGCCTTTAACTTAAATTCTTGTTTCTCAGTCATTCTACCTCTACACCTGTCTCCAGGAACTAAAAATCATGTTCGACTGGCCTTAGATCAGGCAACTACGCGCTGGGTGCATGTGAAAGGGCCCATCCTCTGTATGTCAGCGTGCGCAGCAATAGCTCAGGGAGAGTAACCAAATGAGGCTTGCACTTGCTCAAAAATCAAGATGTCGCCCTTTTCATTCTGCGCCATTTGAGGAATTAGAGCCTTAATCCCTACAGATCACAGATTTCAATGGTACAACATGTAAACATCCATTGCAAGACTTGAGTGATTAAACCAAAGAAGAGCAAGTGAGACGAGAGGACTCTTTTCTCATTATGCATTGCAAGAATAGCTGAGTCATCTTTGTTGCTCATCTCTCTTCTCAGGCGTGTGTTTTACAACACATCAATAAATTTGCACCTGTAATTCTGTGGTTTGTCTACAAGTGCTTGGGGTGCTTTACTATAGACTTTCTAACAAATATTTTCACAATTTGGTATAATGTATTCATCCCATACCGATTCAACATACAGAACTTTTATTCCTTCAACAAATAATCTAGTCTGAATATCAGATACAGTTTTATGAGGTTGCAATAATTTGCAAAAGTTCTTCGAATACATTCAAACCAAAAAGGAAGAAGCTAATCATAATGACACAAGTGTGAAATTAGTCACTAGGAATATGTTTCTATGGAGATACCATGAAGGCTCCCATAAAGTTTTCAGTCGGTCCGGGACGCAGTTTCTGTATACTATCCAATGTGATGAAAATTTGATCTCCGGACTGGAGGTGGAAGATCCCCGCCAGGTAACTGTCCCATATATCCTCCCCACCTGATGACTTGACACTTGAAGGTTTAGGAGTCCAGCAGCGGGTCCTATAGGAAGGAAAAAAAAACACAAAAAAACAACGTGGCAGCAGAAACTGAATGCAACTGAAATGGTTGTGTACAAAGTTAGCAACAGAGGAAGAAATCCAGATGCCTGCTAACCTCTTTGATTTCATAAGTTCGATGGGTTGGTCGTATGCGGCCGTGTCTTTCATCACCTTGTGCTGGATAAGAGAACACACCTCTGCTGCATTTATCTGCACTTTGGAGTAGAGGTAGTAATAACCTTCCTTCTCCACCAACAGGCGGCCATTGTTGTAGCCCATTTGGTGGGTGATGGCGTCACCATCTTTGTCAACCCACTGCACCACATTTTTCTCCCCAACAGGATTGCTGCTGCCTAAAATAAAGTTGAGCGAGGGTTCAACCAATATGTTCAAATAGTATATTCATTTTATTTAAGTCGCTGTAGGATTCTTACACATCAGGTGAGCAAAGGGCTTAGGTCCCAGCAGAGTTTGAACTGGCTGAATCTCATTCGAGCCGCCTGTTTCCAAAGGGGTAACAATTGAATTGAATTACAGTCATCAATTTTGAAACTTTTCTATTGGCTGTCCAGTAAAGGTGAGTGTTGTTATGACATTATCATGAATTTGTTAATAATATTGTCAAGAGTTGTGTCAGCTATGGGTAAAAGGAATTGGTGAGTGATTGTGTCATGAAGAATTTGAGGCATGACTTTAGTCTCAATTAATAATAATAATTATTATTATTACAAGATATGGGATCACTTTTGTTTATTTATTATAAACAGTCACGGTAGTAATGCAACTGTTTTTTTTCTATCACATTATATAATTTTGTCTCTTTTTTATTTTCTGTTTCATAATAAATAATCATACTTTTGGATGCCGCTGGATCTTGGAAGGAGCCAACCTGCAAGACATAAAAAGAGCAAGAGTAAACCTTGGGCAATTCAATTCAAGCGTAACATGACATTTAAATTGTTGACACATTCATTCAAACTTACCTGTTGAGCGGCTATTTTGGGGTTGGACATGTTCCGACAGAAAGGATCTGATACGCAGATGGAAAATGCCTGCAAGGAAGAAAGTGAAAAGACAAGAGAAAGTCAAACAAGCAATGATGTCAGAAGTTCAAGTGCAGGAAATGTTGTTGTTGAGGTTTACAAAACAAATGAGGCCTCTAGTGTGGCAATTTGACAGATGTCCACATATGCACATGCTGTAGGATCTTTTGTTGGCAATGGAATGAGAAAATCACAATATCAAAACTATGATGGTGGATGTCAAACTTCTGTGCCTTTACAATACCGTGTAAGTATCGGACAACAATTAAATCTGCTGCTATCAATTTATTTGTACAAATACACTGCATAAAATAGGAAACTGATTTTACGGAAAATAATCACAACAGTCACTATGATGCAGATTTCGTCATGTCATGCTGGTATTACTTTACATTATTTATGGAGTAGTAGCATTGGAAGCTGTCGCTCTTAAATCTTGACGTCATTGGATAAATAAAGCCCGGTACTATATTCAACAAATTGAGCGGTGCAAAATACAATGTAATACATTTAATTTTAGAACGGGAGAGACCACTTGACATTTGATACAAATGGGCACGTGACTTAAAAGGTGATTGCCTATACAAAGATAATGGATGTTTAGTTGTGACTGGGTGCGTGTGTGAAAGAGAAACAAAACAGAGACAGTTCATGACGTAAGAAAAAAAGGAAATTTCCAAAGGAGAAAAGCAGTCAAAATAGTTTCGTCTTCAGTCGGAAGGACAACAAGCCCAAGACAACAACCTCACCTCGGTTTTCATGTAAAGTTTATAGACAAAACATCCTTCCACAACAAGTCCCAGCATAGCCAGCGCCACCACCAGCAGAAGACACTTGCTTCTGGTGGGAGTCCATTGTGTTTTTTTCACGGGTCGGGGTGGGGGGAAGAAGCCGGTTTGGCTATCCACCACAAAGACTTGGGGACGACTGGCCACTCCACCCTCTGACATTTCCTTTCACCTGCTCCACCTGTGATGCAAAGGAGGCAGAAGGTCACGAGGCCCATCTGGGTAAGGAGGCTGCAAGCATAATTGGAAACAAGTCTAGACACAAGATATAGAAAACAGATTGATGAATAAGCAAGAAATGCCGCCAAACTAAATAGAGGTTGTGATGCAACCTGCCTTCTTGGAAGCGTTTCTGAGAACAGACATTACTACATGCTACGAGCAAAATAATCGTTTTTTGTTTTTTTAAATACAAAGGATGGATACCTTGGATTTACTGACGCTTTGTGTATCTTTTTAACTCAGCCAATTACCCAAAATTGGGATAAAAAAAAAAAGAATGAAACAACCTAAAGAATGGAGTATTAGAAAAATAAAATAAACACAAAAATGGTTATCTTTGAAAATGCCAACTTACAGCCAACACTTAGGATGAACTCTCAGTACAGCTGAGTGTGTTGCCTCGCAGATATCCTGCCGAGTGCCACCAATATTGCTTTCTTTAACAAGCTCATGTCAGGAGGAAATGAATATGACACAGGGAAGAAACAACTCAAGAGCAACAGAAGACTGTGTGTGGGACACTCCCCCACAATGTTGTAGTTATCACCCCTCAGCTCACACTTCCTTTTCTCTCCACGTGTCTCTATTGAATTTCGCTGTTTTTGTATATTGACATCTATATTGACATCATGCATTTGTTACAACTGTATCAAAGACGACGAGTTACCTGCAACTGACCAAATGGCTTGGATATTGATAATATTTGTAAACACAATAGGCTACATCTTTATTCATCAACAGGTGTCACAGTAACAAAGCGCTTTACAGAACATACATGGAAAGTATCACACTCATTTCTCATCAACGGAGCAGACTAATCTTAGCAACGTAAATGCATTAAAAGAAGAAATGATTCAATATTGTGTAAATTGCGTGTGTTAATGTTTGAAGGTGACTAATGTTTTGCACAAGTTCTCTTGTCCTTCTTTCTTTTTTGCTTGTAATTGTTCTCATGAGCAACCTTAAATTACAGTAAGTCTTCCCTTGTATTAACGATGACATATCGTGGAAGCTGTGATTCGATTGACGCTACACTCATCCTCCTTGAACTCCTCTTTTCACCAAGTGTGACATACTTTAAACGCCAGGACAGCAATTTTTCTTGCTCTAGGGCGCCTCCCTCAGTTGTGAATGAATAAATTGTATTGCAATGCTGGGGTCAAAAATAGTACATAGAGAGGCTAAGAAAATGATTCATATATATATTTTGGAATATTAAATAAAATGCTGGAGAGGCTTAACTGGAACTACACATCTTTTTACACCTAATCTGTTTACACCTAATCTGTTATTGTTGTAGAGAGAGGGACGTGTTAAAAATGATTTCCTCCATATGCTGAAGCCAAGAATACAGCACACATATGCACACATTGTGTTTATTGTAGATAAAACCGAGGGAAGACAGATGGACGTGTGCAGTTGAGGTGGGCTTGAATGAGTGCCGTTCAACTCAGTTATTGAGAAAGCACACGATTTGTGAAATGTTTGTTTTGTGTCCCTAAGGTAATCGTTATAGGACAAGAATTTCTCCCAAATGTAAAAATAAAACAGTCTTTTGGAAAATGCAAACATAACCATTGGTCAACCTCCATTTGTGCCCCCTTTTGGGAGCCTGTCACAATAGTTTTCTACTAAAATCCCATCATATTTCACAGCATCATGGTCCCCTGTGATAAATTAGAGACATATGTTTAACTCAAAATTGAGCTGTCTGTGGCTCAGTGTAAAGATTTAGCTCTTTAGACTTGGATTAGGGAATTTGAGATTTACAATGAAGCATAGAAACAGTTTAATTTCCACCCTCTGGGAATAAAGGAATGTAACATTTCTTAAGACTGTGAACTACCTTTCACAGGACTATGTGTAAAACCTTCTCAGTAGCCTGTTTATTAGATACACTGGCACCAGTGACTTGCGGTGAGGTTCATGACTGGGGAGGAACCCCCCCCCCCAGGTAAAATTTGTCCGGCACCTAACCGTGTCACATTTAATTTCATTATTTAATTTGAACTATTTTAATTAGAATCTCATATCAACAGTCTCCACACATAAAAACACCCAATAAAGCGCATGGAATCAAAAACTTGTTTTCGATCATGTGTACCACTCCTTTCCGAAGTCCCGTTGTCCGAATCAAACCTTTTAACTCCGAACTCTCAAAATGATACAAAACTATTGAAGAGGAAGAGGAAAACAACTTTAGAATAAAAACAATTGAATTTGTTTTTCCCCTTTTCATGATGGCAAGGGAGGCGTCTGACCGCACGCCCCTGCTTGAGAGGCCTTAACGTTTTGCACTTTGGACAGATATGACACATTTAATATGGCGCACACGCTGGCGTATCCCAGCTAATGACGTGTGTATTGGTTGAGCTGTATCATCCTGCACCTTCTAATTGGCCATTTATGTCATGTGACTTGACAGTCGCTATCCACCCAATCACAGTACGAAAAAGTCTTCCGCGGAAGCACCAGATCAAGGAATGTCTGAGTGTAATCTGTAACGGTGTTCTGGCTAATATTCTCGCCATGGATCTTATCTTTGTGAGCAAAACTCGAATGCTGCTCCTTGCAGTGTTCGCATGGAGTTTGGTTGAGGTGTTCGGTTTTGGAGAGGAGAGCAACGAGTTCACTTTCCTTTTGCAAGCCGGGAAATCCGAATGTTTCTTCCAACGGGCAATACAGAATGGTACGATGGAGGTCGAATATCAGGTAACTGTTTGCATGACACAAATACTTAATGACTCCTCTTGAAATATTTCACTTTTGTTTTCTTATCCTTCAGTTTTTACTTCCTGAGCTCGAAATTAACTCTGCAAATTTTAACTAGCTGCTGCTTTAGATTACAAATCAACAGTTTGGTGTGTAGAACATCAGAATGCCATTTATTAATTCAGTTCAGTGTAATATTAGAAAAAAAGAGTTAGTTAAAAATTGTCTTTGTTCAACGTTCTGCTCCAGTGACCTTCAAAGCCAAGCAGAGCAATTACGTTTTGTTCCTTTTGAAATATCATACATGCATGCATATCCGCTTTTTGGTAATGTTCTTTAAGTGTGCCGTGAGATTTTTCTCGTTAATGTTCGGCGTGCCTAATGTGTCCAAGAAATGTCTAAATGTACACATGCGGTCTGATGTAAAGCTGCGAGGATGAGCGGTTCAGATGATGGATGGATGGATGGATGGATGGATGGATGGATGGATGGATGGATAATCAGCAGTGCTTGTTTATTAGAAAGCCAACACACAAAAAAAAGAAAAAATATATGACCGTGTTGTAATTTAAAATAAAAAAAGTAGCAATCTTTCATTTAACAATTTCCTTTACATTAAGGAAATAAAGGGATAAAAGTATTACAGCTTTTAAATTCAGCTATCCCCAATTTTCTTGTATACCAGTTGCACAATGACCAAAAAAAGGCATTCTATACTATTCTATTGTGGACTATTTCATTTTTAATTATAATGTGTTCACTGTATCTTGACATTTTAACCTTTTCTCTTAACATTTGGGCGTTGTATTCTATTATTCAAATATGCGATGGGCCACAAATGACCTTCGGGCAGACTTTGGATACTGCTGCACCAGTGCATCCTTAAAATTGTTTACTTCAAACATTTGTTTGAAAACTAAAATGTGGAGGTGTTTTTTACTACCAGGTGATTGGAGGTGCCGGAATGGATGTGGATTTTACGATCCTCAGTCCAGAGGGGGTCCCGATGGTCGCAGAGACCCGTCGCTCTGATGGAGTTCATGTGTGAGTAGCTCCTCAAATTGCACCTAGATCCTGGATCTTGTTATTGGAACTGGCTATTTATTCCTGCTGTCTTTACTTCCTGTATTTGTTCTTTGTTTTTCAGGGTGGAGCCCACAGAAGAGGGAGACTATCAAGTCTGCTTTGATAACAGCTTCAGCCACTTCTCAGAGAAGATTGTATTCTTCGAGCTTTACATCGAGGGGCCAGGAGGAGATGTGGGAGGCGATGATGAGTGGGCTGGTTTAGAGTTGGATGAAAATATGTTGCAGTACAAGTTGCAGGATATAAGGGTAAGCTGAAGTGTTGCAAGGAGTCACTAAATGGTGAATGGGCTCTACTTGTACGGCGCGTTTCTACCTTTTCTACCACTGCTTCCTATTCAGCTACTGATGACACGCCATCAAGAGGAACTGGGGGTTTAGTGTCTTTCTCAAAAGCACATTGACATGGGGGCACACATCATATTATTGTTTGAGATCCTACAAAACAACAAAAGTCAGTTCTTTTCTGCGTTTGGTCATGTGATGTTCGTAAGTCCGAAGTCAATATCCGTCAACAGCAGGGGGCGGTGTTGCATAAAATGTCAGCCTCCTGACATGGTGCAAACAGATGAATTAAACCGCTTAATCCTTGACCACAGTGTTTACGCTCACCGTGGTGTGGTGTAAAACATGCAGTAATAAAAATAAAACTAGTTTTGGAATTTCTTCTTTACTCACCCAGGAGTACATGGACTCTGTACACAAACATCTCGAGCGTAGTCGGCAGATGCAAACGGTGTTGCGAGCTTTTGAGGCACGGGACCGAAACCTTCTGGAAGACAACCTGTGGAGGGTTACGTTTTGGTCATGTGCCAGCATGCTGGTGATGCTGTGCGTGGCCTTCACCCAGGTAAACTGCTGTTCATTCTTACGTTTAGTGATGATGATAATAAGATTGTCACATCCTCCCCTTCAGGTCTACACAGTGCGTAAACTGTTTGACGATAAGAGGAGGGTGCACTCGTAGAACAAACTCTCCGGTGAGACAAGACAACCTGGGCGAGGCTCACAATCCATGTTTGTTATGTCAACACCAACTGTTGGCACCAAGTGATGTGGTTGACATCTTAAAGCTTGTCACACACCAATCTGAGCAATAACAGTGAAGAACAGTTCCTACTTTGGTGGCCTTGTATATTTCCTTTAGTGCCTTTTTAATATGAAATCTTCCTACAAATTGATGCAAAGAATACATTTTAAAAGGCACTGCAGTATATTTCACAGTAAAACAGTGGTGGGATTTGCTGTGATTGTTGTGATTTTTTTTGGGTGGGGGGGGGGCGGTTAAAGCTGAAAGGTGATGTGGGAGCCCTTCTAGTTTAGATGCGATAACTATGTGCAATAGTCTTGAATTCTTTTGTACATTTTTGTAACACAATGCGCTGTCCCTAACCCCCAAGAAGTACTCATTTTTGTAAGACTTCCAAAAATTAAATAGGAACATAACGACTGGTACTGTGCCTTTGTACTTAAGGCCTTTGCTTTATCCTCTTTTTTTTCTAATGTGTCCAGTGGGTGCTATTGCCACAGTAAAATCTCGAAGCAAGGTTTTCATGGGAGCTTTTGCATTGATTTTAATATTTGTATAATTTCTGTGTTGTTGATATGACAGATGTCACAAATATTGAGTTGAACAATAAAATCATAATTCCCCCCCCCCAAAAAAAAAGTCATTTTGACATACGTTTTTGCTGAGATGTGCACCACATCCACAGTGTCCTTCTACAAATGACACCTCATCTACTTGAAATAACAGATTTATTTTAGCGGTTATCCTCACTTGAAACAAATTCTAGACGTGCCATGAGCCATCCACTCGAGCTTGCTGAGCCACGTTGCGCTGTGATCAAGCAACCATCACCTTTGGTTGCTACGAGAGGAGTGTGGAGGAGGACGCCTGTGCAAAGAGGTAGATATTTTCTTTTTAATCAAGTGCCAAATAACAGACACAATGAAGAAGCAAACAGTACTTAATGAATCAAGTTGCATAACTTTTTGTCATTCCAGCTCTATGAATAGCCTCATCCTGCAGTCTTTATTCTTTTGCTCCTAGCAACTATACTTACCATAGCACAGTGCTTCTCAAATAGTGGGGCGCGCCAATCGAAAATGTGCACATGACCCCGTGAACTTTGAACCGACCTTTGACCCCTGGGTGAACTTTGAACCGTAAACTTTGACCTTTGACCCCTAGCTAATTACGTTTTTTTTTTTTTTTTTAAACCGGCATAGCAGAACGGTCCATGGTCTTCAGATGCCGCGCTGTCGCCATCTCCTGGTCAGTTAGTGAAATGCTTTTGCTGATGTTTTTTTCTCTCTCAATTAAAACAAATCAATTAGCCAGTTGGTTTTCTTTATTTAATATCAATTATCAGACAAAACCAAATTGTGAATCAGTCACCTAGGCTATAGCAGAACAAACAATCCATGGTCTTCAGATGCCACGCTGTCGCCATCTCCTGGTCAGCTAGTGAAATGCTTTTGCTGTTTTTTTTCCCTCTCAATTAAAACAAATCAATCAGCCAGTTGGCTTTCTTTATTTAATATCTGATATCAGACAAAACCAAATTGTGAATCAGTCACCTAGGCTATAGCAGAACAAACAATCCATGGTCTTCAGATGCCACGCTGTCGCCATCTCCTGGTCAGCTAGTGAAATGCTTTTGCTGTTTTTTTTCCCTCTCAATTAAAACAAATCAATCAGCCAGTTGGTTTTCTATATTTAATATCTGATATCAGACAAAACCAAATTGTGAATCAGTCACCTAGGCTATAGCAGAACAAACAATCCATGGTCTTCAGATGCCACGCTGTCGCCATCTCCTGGTCAGCTAGTGAAATGCTTTTGCTGTTTTTTTTTCCTCTCAATTAAAACAAATCAATCAGCCAGTTGGTTTTCTTTATTTAATCTCTGATATCAGACAAAACCAAATTGTGAATCAGTCACCTAGGCCAGTGCTTCTCAAATAGTGGGGCGCGCCCCCCTTGGGGGGCGCGGTGCTATTCCTGGGGGGGCACGTGTGACCCTGGGGAACAGGCTTTTTTTTTGGCAGTACTAGAATAAAGTGTAATTGCGCGTTTACTACAGCAGGGGGCAGTGGCGCTCTCATTGTTACTTCTGTCACGTTTGCGACAGTGCAACATTTTACGACTTACAAGACAAGTTAGGATAGTCACGGTGGGGAGGGGGGGCGCGAATAGTTTTCTTCTTGCTAGGGGGGGGCGTAACAGAAAATAATTGAGAAGCACTGGGTTAAATAAAGGTTAACCTAAAAAAAAAAAAAAAAAAAAAAAAAAAGTGAACCCTGAACTTTGAACCCGCGGTGACCCCGCGGTGACCCGGCGGTGACCCCGTGGTGACCCCGTGGTGACCCCTGGGTGACCTTTGAACCCTGAACTTTCAACTCTAGTTAAAAATCGAAAATGTGCACATGACCCCGTGAACTTTGAACCGACCTTTGACCCCTGGGTGAACTTTGAACCGTAAACTTTGACCTTTGACCCCTAGCTAATTACGTTTTTTTTTTTTTTTAAACCGGCATAGCAGAACGATCCATGGTCTTCAGATGCCGCGCTGTCGCCATCTCCTGGTCAGTTAGTGAAATGCTTTTGCTGATGTTTTTTTTTCTCTCAATTAAAACAAATCAATTAGCCAGTTGGTTTTCTTTATTTAATATCTATTATCAGACAAAACCAAATTGTGAATCAGTCACCTAGGCTATAGCAGAACAAACAATCCATGGTCTTCAGATGCCACGCTGTCGCCATCTCCTGGTCAGCTAGTGAAATGCTTTTGCTGTTTTTTTTCCCTCTCAATTAAAACAAATCAATCAGCCAGTTGGCATTCTTTATTTAATATCTGATATCAGACAAAACCAAATTGTGAATCAGTCACCTAGGCTATAGCAGAACAAACAATCCATGGTCTTCAGATGCCACGCTGTCGCCATCTCCTGGTCAGCTAGTGAAATGCTTTTGCTGTTTTTTTTCCCTCTCAATTAAAACAAATCAATCAGCCAGTTGGTTTTCTATATTTAATATCTGATATCAGACAAAACCAAATTGTGAATCAGTCACCTAGGCTATAGCAGAACAAACAATCCATGGTCTTCAGATGCCACGCTGTCGCCATCTCCTGGTCAGCTAGTGAAATGCTTTTGCTGTTTTTTTTTCCTCTCATTTAAAACAAATCAATCAGCCAGTTGGTTTTCTTTATTTAATCTCTGATATCAGACAAAAACAAATTGTGAATCAGTCACCTAGGCCAGTGCTTCTCAAATAGTGGGGCGCGCCCCCCTTGACGTTGAATTCTAGACGTGCCATGAGCCATCCACTCGAGCTTGCTGAGCCACGTTGCGCTGTGATCAAGCAACCATCACCTTTGGTTGCTACGAGAGGAGTGTGGAGGAGGACGCCTGTGCAAAGAGGTAGATATTTTTTTTTTTATCAAGTGCCAAATAACAGACACAATGAAGAAGCAAACAATACTTAATGAATCAAGTTGCATAACTTTTTGTCATTCCAGCTCTATGAATAGCCTCATCCTGCACTGTCTTTATTCTTTTGCTCCTAGCAACTATACTTACCATAGCACAGTGCTTCTCAAATAGTGGGGCGCGCCCCCCTATTCCGGGGGGGGGCGCGTGTGACCCTGGGGAACAGGCTTTTTTTTTGGCAGTACTAGAATAAAGTGTAATTGCGCGTTTACTACAGCAGGGGGCAGTGGCGCTCTCATTGTTACTTCTGTCACGTTTGCGACAGTGCAACATTTTACGACTTACAAGACAAGTTAGGATAGTCACGGTGGGGAGGGGGGGCGCGAATAGTTTTCTTCTTGCTAGGGGGGGGGCGTAACAGAAAATAATTGAGAAGCACTGCCATAGCAACACATTCCGCCCCAAACAAATGTCACACATTTTATCAGCACAGATATATTCACTTGACTCGAATGAAAATCAGATGTGACCTAAGCTTACCTGTGTAAATATAGCATACAGTACATTAGTGTGCATGCTATCCATCAAACTGCGCACCATTGGCATGCAAAGAGAAATGGTAATACACTCAGGAAAGGTAGGGCTGAAAAGTGAAGCAATAGCACTGCATATCCTCATTTTTAAAAATGAAAGGCATCCTTTAATAAACATTCTGAAAAGCAGGCACTTTAAGTCAGATAATGATATTCATGGCTTTTTACGTGATTATCGTGATACACGGTCAAGGCGAGATTAATATTTATCATGCACTGCTGGGAGACAGAATATGATAAAACCTATAAAACTCATATCATACTGATAAATTAGGTTATGGAAGCAATTTTGCAAAAAATACTAAGGGAGAATTATTAAAATTTGTTCATTGTGGGATGACCTAAAATATAATCTTGTAGATTTACCACACATGGAGAAATGACTCATCAAAAAGTGCAACTCATGTCATGAGGTGCTTAGTGTGTAAGATTTTTGACACTGCATTAGCATGTAGAAATTTCTTCATAATTTTCTTGAAAATAAATTTCCTGCCATTACAAAATGAATTTAACATGAAATAATATATCGAAAATGTGATGGTTCTTAAACCACAAGACTCACAAGAATGATCCCTTTACATAATCTCAAAAGTCATCAATGATAACAGGTCAAAATGTCATATCATACATCTTTAAACTGCAGATAAGAAACTAACTGGATATATAAAAGTGTAAACTACATGAAATGTTTGCATAGAGTGTGTGTGCGCTTCTAGTCAAGCAGGGAGGGTTCTGAAGGACGTATGATGGTGGGTCTGGGAGCAGCCGGGGGCCTTCTGCTGCAGGAAGACACAGGTGGAGTAGAATGGGGGAGAGAGAAACATGCAAGGAAAAATGTCATCAGCTAGTCATGCACCGTGATTCCCAGAGCACCACAAGCACCGCCACCATCCACTTTCCCATCACATATATACACCATTGCATCAGTAGCTCCATTTCCATCAAGAAATTGGCAATGACCTGCAGTTGTTGCATTCACCATGTGTCTTATTGTGGTATGACGCCACACTGTCACTCACCAATTGTTGGTAGAAATGCATCGACTGTTGTTGCTTACCTTGGGATGCCTGGTGGTAGAGCAGGAGGCACACGTGCCGGTCTGGAGGGAATGAGTGGAACGCTTGGTTCAAAAGCAGACTGGGCAGGTGGTGGGCCAGGTCGAGTTGGTACTGGTGGAGCGCCGAATGCCGGTGAAGGATTCAGCGGTGGGGCTGGACCGGGCGCGGGTCCCCTGACTGCTGGGGGTCGGTTTGGAGGGGGCGCTGTTGCAGCGGCAGGGCGGGTTCCTGCAGGGAGACTGAGATAGACGAACATCTCAAACAGTGTAGGACACTAAACTGATCAATTTACAATATACCTTTAAAATAATCTATGAATTATTATCGCATTTTATTCTATTCCCACGCGTTACCTAGGCTCTTTGATCCAGGTGTCGTCTACCGGTGGAGGCACAGGGGTTGAAATAGTGGTGGTACTGATGTCACCAATAATGACCAGAGATTCCTTCAGCGCATGATACATTCGGAGCATCTCATCTCTCCTCTGAGCCTGCTCAGCAGACTCTTCCATCAGGCTGCTCTGGTCCCCAGCTGAGTACAGGTAGGCTAGCAGCTCAGAATGGATGAAGTCCTTTGCCTGGAGATCAAATCGCACAATAACTCATCCATCCTGCGTTAACCCTGAAATGCTCCACATGTGCTAATAAAACATAGGAAACCTACACTGTTAATCATGAGATGCATAATGGTCTTAGGCATGAGGTCTCTGATGGACTTGTTGACAATGCTGATATACGAGTCCACCAGGTTGCGGATGGTCTCCACCTGCCGCTCCAACTGCGGGTCCATAGATACGGTGTCGCCTGGAATCATGGCCTCTTCATTTTCGGCCTGGAGAGAGACAGTGAAGAAACCGGGTGAATAGAGACAATGGGCTCCACTTTGGGAAATGCTGGCACATCCTGCAGCTATACATATATATTAGGGCTGGGAGTCTATGAAAATAATAGTACTTGTCTTGCACCCAGTTGTTGTGGCCCTCTAAGTTTCGTATACAAAAAAGGGCCGATTGACTAGTGATCCTGAAAAGCTATCCCACAAGTCTAAAGTGGCCAAAAGTGTAACCGTCACATTACTGTGAGTATTAAATGTTCAAACACTGCCTATTTAAAAGGTTAATACCTGGTCTTTCTCAGGGTAAACACCAGCTCTGAGGAACGAGGCTTTCCAGCTGTCTACATCCTCCTGAGTGTCACACGCCAGCTCGATCTGCCGCAGGTCTTTGTACACGTTTCTGTGACGGGGATGGTGTAAATGTTCAAAAGGTCTAAAGGAGCAGTTGATGACAGCATTGCGCTCACCTCTGCTCAGTGTTAAATATGGCAAAGACATGTTTGCTGGACATGAATCCCTTCTCCACATCTCTTAGTTTCAGGTTGTCAAGAGGCAACATGTACTTCTTCTCCTTCTCCTGATGAATCACACAACATGCAACCATTCACTTTACTGTGCTTCATTTACGATTGAGCATTTCAAATATGTGCACAAGCTGTGAGTCCTTTCCTTACCTCCTCATCTTTGTACCAGGAAAGAGACTCTGCAGTGAGGACGAACCAGTAGTCCTTGGAGCCTCCCTTCATGATGCTAATGTTGATTGTCAACCAGCCTCGACGGATAACCTGTGCGTGAGACACCAACACTTTACTAATACAGTACGTATACACAAGTATTAAAAAAAGTAAACACCCAACTATAGAAAACAAACCTGAGGAATTCGGAAAAACAAACATGCAAGTTAAGCCCCTTCAAACAAATAAAACAAAATAAAACAAAAACAAAACAAAACAAAATAAAACAAATAAACGCCTACATCTCTCTCTGCTAGACTTGGACACAAAGCAACACAAGTGAAGTAAAATGGACATTTGTAGTACCCTAACACGTGTTAAACTATAAAACTGACTCGCAACCAATTTGTCTGAATATTTATATTTGTGCACTTGAGTGAGTAGGATCAAGTCAGGAAACATTCTCAGAGTATTGACCTCCTAAACTAAAGAGATTTAATGACAAGAGGCCCATTTTTCAAGAGTCATTCATGAATGATCTCTTTCTCTCATCCCGCTAATGAGATTTAATGACAAGAGGCCCATTTCTCAAGAGTCATTCATGAATGATCTCTTTCTCTCATCCCGCTGTCACAAAGTTCCACAAACAGAATGCTTGAAACAAGA
Source organism: Syngnathus typhle (assembly GCF_033458585.1). Taxonomy (NCBI): domain Eukaryota; kingdom Metazoa; phylum Chordata; class Actinopteri; order Syngnathiformes; family Syngnathidae; genus Syngnathus; species Syngnathus typhle. The sequence goes on from NC_083740.1 coordinate 9,089,792, forward strand.
CACCCCACCAAGGAGAAAGGGAACAAGAGATGGAGAAAGATGGTAAGATACTTACAAGAATCCCTCCCTGGATCATGAAATGTAGGAATAACACGGGAGAGTTAAAAAAATAAATAAAAATAGCCCACAAGGACAGAGACGTGTGTCAATGGGAATCAACAAAAGACGGTTAACCACACACTGACCAAGACACTAAAACAACCAGATAGACAATTTTAAGCAATTACCTGGTTAGGCATGACTCTTTTTTTGGTTGCATTTGCAGTCGTCCTCTGCTGTGCACTGTAAAATCAGGAGTTTTTAACAAACGGGCTCGCGTATACACAGTAAGATGCATTTTTATTATGTGGGTAATTACAATTTTTCTTTTCTCAGCCAGAAAATAAAGATCTTTGTTGGGGTTTAACGGTATTGTTTTTAAGCAGTGTAGCTGGCCATCTGTCTTTGTGCAGGCAAAAAAAAAAAAATTCAAATAATTCTATTAAACCTGAAATATCTCACTTGGCAAACCCAATGAAGTCCTCGTGATTAGTGTTGATGTAGGACAGTTCAATGTCAATTAACAGGAGCACCTGATGGGCCAAACGTGACAAACATTTGCTCAAGATCATTCAACTACAAAAAGATGCAACACGCACACACCCACCTGGTCTTTAGTCTTGCTGTCCCTCTCTCTGACGTAAGTGGTAACAATTCGCTCAGTCTCTTCTCTAAGGCGAGGATATGATCCAAGCTACAGGCGGCAAAAACAAACACTGCTGCAGGTACGGCAATGACACAAAATACATAACAGCGCAGTGCGTGCAGTATTAACAAATGCATGAAGCAAAAGTAAGACATGCAAAGTGACAAGTGGCACCTCCAAGTTCGACCTTGATCAACTGTCAAAACAACATTTGCCATTGACAGCAAATATGAGGGGAATTGTGGCATTTTTTTAACAAATGAACCAGGACTGGATCGTGATCGACCTTCGAGGTACCACTGTCTTATAGCAGCATAATCTCAAACTGCGCCAGATAATCAGTGAGGTGCAGCATAATCACAAACTGTGCCAGAAAATCAGTGAGGTAGACTTGAGAAGATAAAGAGTTGTCGTGAGGATGACAAAACGCTTTAGAAAGAGGGAATAAAGCCTACTTGAAATCAAAATACTCAGCTGACAAGACAGAATCCATTTTCCAAGTTGTGATAGTGGGTCATGGGAAATTGGTTTAATCAGGGGTGGTTAAATTATTGCTCTTAGAGCTGATGGAGTGAAGAGGGCTGGTCAAGGTCCACGATTAGAGGGGCTCTTAAATTTAAAGAGGGAACCAGAGGATGAGATGGGTGCTGAGTGAAGCAATAGACAGCAACGTTCATTAGTTCTTTTTTGCTGTGCATTGTTCTATCCCTGATTGCCTTCTATCATCCTGTCCCACCACCTGTCCGTGCATCTCCCGTTTACCTTTTCGGTGCACTTCCTGATCAGGGTGACAAGCTCGGTGACGACGAGGTCAACGCATTTCAGACAGGGGTCTTTCAGCTTAATGATCTGCTTTTTCACTATAGCTTCAAACGCCATGTCGGGAGTGAAAAGGCCTGTCCTGTGGTGATGCATCATGGGAGTTGGACAATTAATGGAAGATGCGGTCATGTAGCGTTGTGTAGAAAGGTGGTAGAGAAGGGTGGCAGAGAAAGGAAAGCCCATGTTTAGGGAGTAAAGTGCAATGGCATTGAGGGAGACTATGACAAAAAGGGGGAGAAAAAGGGAACATTTGAGTTAGTTCTGATTCATGTTCTGGCCAATTAAACAAGCTGCAGGTTCGCATTGGAAATTTTTTTAGTGAAGGCACACCTTCAGTCACTGTTTATTTAACTAAACAAAGAAGCTGACACGACCGGATCTTAAGTCTTCATCTGTCCCAAAAGTTTTATTTTTAAAAATAAACTAAATTGCATACTGATTTTAATTTCCCCTTACATAGCACAACTGTAACATGCGACTGTGCAATAGCTCAAAACAGGAAACGTTGAAAAAGCACTACTTGCCACGAAACCACAAACAAAACTGACACCGAGAAAGAAACAATAAACAGAGACAAGTGACAGATGATTCTAATTACCAACAAGACAGAAACAAAAACTAGAAATGGATGGTCACAGATGACAACACTGTAACCCACAAGCGATATTTCTTTTTAAGATACTGTATATGTGGACCACCATGTTACTCCCTTATGAGCCTGCTCCATACAAAAAAATAATAGTGTCCATATAGTGTACTATACATGTCTATGTACTGTACTATTAAACCAATACAACTCGACTGGACTCTTTCTTGATCTGTCAGACCAAGTTTGCACAAAGCATAGTGATCGCGCTTCGGTTTACTATTGGAGCACAAACTAAATCTTGACATAGTTCAAGTAAAAAAGGTCTTGCAATTGAAAAGGGGAAAAAAACAAAACAACCTGCAGCTTGTTTAGTTATGAACCGGCACAGGAACACGCATAGACCTGTTTCTGACCACAGAACTTCTCAGCGTCATCACTGCGGTGAACCCACTGCAGCTCGGACTTTAATGTGCGAAAGTAAAGAAACCTTTAGCGTTTTAGGGGAGACATATTATATGATTTTGTTTCCCCCGTAATTTAGAAAATAGTGGTGAATACTGTAAAAGCAATGATAAGTAGAGATTTAGTAACACAATGAAAGTGGAAAATGGTGAAAGTGGACTCCAGAGTATTGAAGAGAAAAAAAAAATGGCTTTTTTTTACTCATGGAGGAAGCTTCATAGAGTGCAAGGCAAAAATGTCTCACAGAATTTCTTTTTCAAGTTTTCAAATATTTTGCAGAAAAAAATGTACTTGGTTGTTTAATTTCATACCGGATGGGTCAGCAGGACCTACCAATTATTTGCAAGAAATTAAAAAGCCCCATTTCCATAATATGTCCCCATTAACGCGAATGTGAAAATGAAGTGCAAAAATGTGCAGCTGGATAAAAATAATGTCAAATCTGGGGGCAAAACGATATTGTCTGCACGCCAGTCAACCACACTCTCTGGTGTACAAGCATGGCAGAGACCATGCAGTGATACCTTATTAGTGCACTGCCTGACTGTGTTGATGAGCTCCTGGATGACCATGTCGATGCATTTCAGACACGGTTCTTTCAGCTTAATGATCTGCTTTTTCACTATGGCCTCAAACGCCAAGTCTGGGGTGAACAGGCCTGTCCTGAAGGACATACAAATGGGACAGACATGGAGCAGGAAGACAGGAGGTGCACATGGGGGAGCGCGGCACTTAACCAGAAAATAAGACAAGAGGACAAAAACAGATCAAACTAAAACAAAATCACAGCACAATGATTAGGAAAGTGACGAATTGGTTGGATGGGTGGATGTTATAAGACTGACAAACAAGGAAGAGAGCTCAGACACAAGCTAACAGAGGTAGGCCAAGTGTTGATACGCAGGATGTTCCAACTTGCCTGACTCCGTGGATGTTTTTGATTGCGTAACTAATTTCTTTCCTCAGCTCCTTCTCATCAAACTCCATCTAAGACACAAGGTAGCAAAGGCCTATTAACAATGACCAGTCGTTATCAGTCATCATCAGATATTACGTTACTATAATAGTCACCTTCACTAGCTCAAAAGGAAAACGCTCATGAAAAATGCGGTTGATCTTTGCTCCTCCAGATAGGTTGGAGGTGTCCACCTGATCCCCCGAGCCTTCAATGCACTTCTCAAAGTCCACGCCAAACTGCTGCACCATCCTGCATGTGTAGTAGTTTTCAAATCTATTCGCATTTATGCGCGCGTGTGTTTGTGTACTATGTGTGTGTACTGACTGAAGCAAAGCTTTGGTTTTGCGTGCAGGATCATCAGGACGAAAGTTTTTATATTCTTCCACCTCTTTTTCCAGGGAGAGAAGCTGGCTTTGCAGCTTACTGCGTAGCCCAGGCAGGGTTTCACGGATGTGGTTGGTAAGTTGCTGGAGGAAAAGAAACATTTATATAATAAAAATTTGTATGAAAAATAACAAATTTGTATTGAACTTCAATACTGAATTAACTGATGCAATAGAACATCTGTGTTAAGAAATATTTGGAGCCAATATAAATTAGCAGTACATTGGACACGCTCAGGATTTGTCGCTTTGTCTGAATATTTGCAGATTTTTTTTAGTTTATAAACCTGATTTAGTGTCTTCTGCAGGTGTGGTGTGCCCATGCGCTCTGCAAAATGTCTGTATGCAGGATGGGACAAGAAGAACTTGCGCTCAGCCGCCAAAGCGGCACGAATATCTTTCTTCCCATCAATGTCCTTCTGACTCCGGTTCACCACCCCAATGTAACCTGTCGAGAAGAAAGACAGAACATTCTACTGTTGTGATATCAAACCAGTGTTTAATTTGATCTTAAGCGGTACTGATGGGGGGTATTTGTTGAGCGTGTGACTGTGTGTGGTCTCACCCCTGCGGAGAGGAAGGAGTTTGTTTTCCAGAATGTCTCGAGCATCAGTCCCCTCATCCATCAAGTCCAGCTTGGTAATCACTCCTATAGTCCGCAGACCTGAAAACAAAATGCGTCTCGATTTAGACAAAGAGACCACCATTGTTCTGTGTGAGAAATTGAATCGATTACATTTATCGGCCCATGCAAGCAAGGTAAATGGATGAAGGTGAGAGTTGCACTGAGCTACACGCTAACATCAACAATAGAAATTTCACGTATTCCATTCATCCCTTGGTAAATGTCACTTACGTTGCCTTGCTTCACTATACTCGCCTCATATCAAAAGAGGAATTCCAACTCTTACTAAACTTAACAAAAAGAAAGCGGTGCCGTCGTTTTCATAGCAATTTGTCAAATTATGGGGCAATTGCTGCTAGCTGGGCTAAAAATGTAAGGAGGCTGAAAAATAGCCCGACTGTATATAATAATTTTATATTAACTCAAAAAATGTACGCATCAAGTTTATAAAATGGTTAATAGCATGATATAAAGTAAGATGGCTAATGCTAATTCATACTATTAATAAAAACGTGTTTATCAGGAAGCAAGAAAGTCACATTGAAGAGAAAAGTTTGCTAAAGAGAACAAACTTGACGAATTCAAACGACAACAAACGCCGTACCTTGAGGATCGACCTCCTTGGCAATCTTGAGGGCATCAGAGTTGGCCAGGTCCATATTAGCGGGAGTGACGGCCAGAATGAGGCAGCTCTCCTTGGTGATGAACTGTAGGAGCATGTCTCTGATCTGGTGTTCGATGTCTACAGGCTGGTCTCCTACAGCCACTTTGGTCATTCCCGGCAGGTCGATCAGGGTCAGGTTTAATACTTATAGGTACAAAGGAGAAAAACTTGAAGCAAGATGGCACATCGTTTGTGTTTTATTGTTAGTGTGTCTCTTCCTCACCGTGAGGGGAGTAGACTCGAAGGTTGATTGGAATGGGTGAAATGCCTTTGTTGGATCCGGTGAGCCGGTCCGTTTCCGCTTCAATCTCCTGACGGACTTCATCAAAGTCCACAAATTTACGGCCCTTGCAGTGCAGAAACTCTGCATACTCTGCAAAGAGAAAATATAAAAATGTGATGATGCAGAGAATAGAAAAAGACCATTTGGGAGCATCGCTTTGACAGCCACATTAAACATTGCTGGTGTTTCAATTCCGTTGTATCAGACGGCCATTAGGAGAACTTTAAAACTCCAAGTTTTAGATTGTTTTCTTCGAAATTCTTCTTTCTATGACACTTTTCTTTTCAAACGTAACTTATCCTAGCTGACTAGCTGCCAGTCAGTCATCTCTCGTCCAAAGTCAACTGGGATAGGCTCCCGCCCATATCAAGGGAGGATAAGCGATACAGAGAACGGATGGATGGGCAGTTAAAGGTAACCTATTTTTTGGAATATCATTATATAATCTGTTTTAATACATATTCATGCCCCCCCCCCCCAAAAAAAAAAATCAGTTTGCTCAGTAAATGTTCACCCTGATCAGCCGATGACTTTCAGTTTGAGTTCCTGTGCAACTGAGTTTAAAAGCTCCTAGAGTGAGCAATAGCGACATCTAGTGTTTACGGATTCTAATTATGTGGGGTATGAATTTTGGATTACCACCTGCTATTTTCAAGAGGAGAAAAGTGCATGTTTGTTTTGAGTGAGGCACTAATTGAGACATCCTCTATCAGAGTAGAGGATGCCACTGTTTTAATTAACAAGATTTAGTAGTCCCTACAATAGGGAGATTTGAATACAGTACATGTGTTTATACTTACGACGTAGTACATATTCCACTTGCCTGCTTTGTTGTTAACAAGTTGCAGAATAAGAGGACGACGAGTGACGATACCAGACCCTCTGGGCAAGAAGTCTCTGCAGGGGGGGAGACACAAGTGATGTTTAGCAAACACTAAACCGAACAGTATCTGGTAAAGGTTAGGTACATAAAGGTAGATAGAGGCAGGTAGACAGACATACAAATAGATAAACCCTTGCTAAATCAATAGTTATTCCACTTTGAATTGCGCCAATTGCCAACGATGCAGACTGACTGCCTGGTCACTCAAGAACAGGAAATGACTTTGACTTTCATCTGGTCATGGTGGTGTCAGTGCAAATGCTCCCACCAACACAGACACTTCGACAAGACATCTTTCAACTTCCCTTTGTGCACATACAGTATGCATTCATCAGAATGGAAAATCCCGTTCAATTGAATTGTGATTATTTCCAGGTCAGTGATGCCACATCACTCAAGGCAATGACAACATGTCAGTTGTAATAAGAGCCACACTGATTCGATGCACTCAGTGAAATACTTGCAATGTTAGTAATGCGATAACGCCACATATAATGTAATAGCTTCCAATTGACATCATTTTAATTAGGAGTTGTTACATTTGGTGTTTCATAAGAAAATATTACTTCTCATTTCATTGGGAGTAAAACCGTATTAGGTTTACATGCACTTTACGTTGGCAATCCAGAGCTGATAGTTTTTATTTTTGAGCGCCATATGCATAAATAAATTATTTGCAAATTTTTCTCTTCAGATGTTTCGATGCTGGAAAAAAAAAACAACAACAACGTGACGCACCACTTTTGTGTACACAGATGGATTAAATATTTCAAAATTGTCAGTTGTGCATTTAGACTTCTTACTCACACACTTCTGCCTTTGTGTTGCGCACCACACTGAACCAAATCACACATGCAAGAATGCAAGGACAGATGTCTAAGTGACTGGAGCGCCAAACAAGGCCTGCTGAGCAAGACTGCGGGTTCCGCGCCTTGCATAAGGGTACCTCGACTGTAGTCAGGAAGCTGGCTACTATTCTTGCCATTTTACATTTATTGTCGATTGCTCGATCCCGTACAGACGAGCTATTGCTGCCTAAATTTACAAAATATACAAGAAGAAATTAAACACTGTATATTCATCAAGCCTGCCGCACACTGCAGCATCTTATTGGAAAGTTAACAGGACACACACAGAGATACACACTGACAACCACTCAAAGCCACTGCTTGTTAGCCAGTGCTGACGGAGCATTCAGGAAGTTACACAACAATCCCATCCTCCTTCCTTAGGACTTCCTATCAACTTGCGAAAGAAAGCACCAAACCGAATTCTGGGACTGCATGTTGAAACTATATCTTCACAATAAGTTCTGTTAAAAAGGAGCGATATGAACTTGTGTGGCTTTAAAAAGGTCGCGCAAAGTGTCAAACGCAACAAAGAATATCAACAGCTTCATTAGTGGGCTCACTCACAGACATGAAAATAGCTCGTGCGCCCTTTGTGAGAGTCTGCAAGAGTGTGTCATGTACACATGCCAGTGCAGCTGGTGATATCACTGATGACCCCACACATCAGTGCATCAATGGCCCTACTGTCTCCCCCAGGAACCGCTTGGAACCCACAGACAAAAGGGGAAAGGAAGGCATGGCCACATAAGACACATTCCCCATCTCAGCAGTGACAACATCCTGAAACGGAGACACGTCAGATGTTCCTTTTCTGACCTTGCATTAACAGTAACTGCTTGTAAAAAATCAGTGTGCCTGAATAACCAGTGATGTTCTGACAGTTTTTTCTTTTCTCATTTGTCCGCAGGGGGACCTCATTAAGATTCTGTCAGTCTCACTCGAAAAGCACACAAATTCAGCTCTTTCAGTTGCCATCCTGAAAGACTCCAACCGGTTTTGCCTTTTTATGCTCATAATCCATTTAGCCAGGAAACAGTATCAAGTATCAAGGATCAAGTTCAACCCCGTAGGCCAGATCCGGCACACCAAATTATTTTGTTTAGTGGAACTCCAAAACAGTTATTCATCCAATTTCTTATGTATAGTTTTTGGGTCACAAATGGTCTTCTGAAGAAAAACACAATGAGGCACATGACAATGGACGCTGTAAATACGTTTTTAAAGTCAGACAGACATTGACCTGGCTTATGCATGGTCGATAAAGGCTGCATTTACAACCTTCTTAAGGAACTGTGACTTTGTTAATGTTTGACAGAATAACTGAAGCTGAGAGAGCAAACAAATAAATTTTCGTGCGTGTTATTTCTGGGCGTATTTGTTTAAGGTAATTAAACCATGGTTGTTTGTCTTCAAGACGTACACAAAATGCTTGCGTAGAAAGCGCAAATGTTGATGGTGAATAACTCATCTTCCTAAAAGCAAAAAAAAAAAAAAAAAACGTGAGTGCGCCTAGTTGGCGGCTTTTACACAAGTAGTAAATGAGAGATGAAGCGAAAATATATTTGACTTCATAACTGTCACTGAATCATCCACACTGAAAAGTTTCCACAAACAGTACAACCTGCCAACGAAATTCTCCAGAACCGAGCTCTTCCCTGCGCTCTGGCCGCCGACGACCGCTATTTGGGGCAGCTCCAAGTTGCAACTCTGGCCGATGGAGCTGAAAGCGTCCTGAAGCTTGTTGATGAGGGGAATGAGGTCTTCCATTCCCCGATTTCCCATGATGCCAACCCGGTCCGCTCAGCGGGCTCCAACTACTTGTCTTGACTGTCAAAAAGAAGGCCAACGGGTCGCTTATCCAAAGTTCTATATGGAATTGCGCGGTTAGTCAAATATCTATGGTGTATTTTACCACCCCCGTAAAATGATAAGATAACAAATGTTGACACGCCTGGGATGCAACAAAACAAGAAGCAGACTAAAATACGGACTACTCGAGCTACATTAACTGTTAACTTCTTTCATTATCCGGTCAGGCGACACACACCCAGCCTCCGACTGGACGCTAAGCCCCGCCTCCCTTCTCTCATTGGTCGGCTGAACCGTCAGTCAGAATCGACATCCATGTTCCAAGATGTGTTTAAAAAGCACCATGGACGGAAAATTGGTGAACTTGTAATGTCACAGGAATTTACAAGGGTCTCAAAACGTGTTGTTGCGCAGAGCTGTGCAAATTAAATACTGCATTTTTTTGTTTGATTTTATATTCAAAATCATCAAAAGTCCCTCCGTCACTGTCTTAAACCAAATCACACTTGATTTTTCATGATACTTTTAATTGTTTTCAGCGATTGTACTCATATGTATGGCTGAGCACCAGCAAACTGCTTTTGTTTCCCATCACTTTAAACAAAAAACACTGTAATTGAGACATTTGAACTCAACAGCAAAATCATCACCGGTTAACAATAAAATAAAAACAAGATTACCTGTCATGATGATGTAGACAAAAACTTGACTGCCATTTCTTTCATTATTTTATTGATACGATTATTTATTCCAATCAATAAATAGCTATTTTATCTGTCCTATGTGATATTATCTAAAGTTCTAAACTGTATGACAATTTGTTGTATTTTCTGTTTAAACACCAAACTTGAAACACTTGCATGATTTTTTTTAAAATGAGGATGTGACTCCTGCTGTTGAAACGGAAATACAGAGTGTTAAAAAACAAAAAAAACAACCAAACGACAATACAGGCAAACATCTTTATTCTGTTATAAATTAAAGCATGTTATTTTGTTATTTTCTCAAAAACTTTTCCAAACATAATATGTTCATGAGATTTCTTCAGAGTGGTGATGTGCACTGCGCTCAGACGTTGGAGTACACTGATTCAGATTCATTTGTGACGAGAACGGTGGCGTATGTCACGTTTGGAGACTGTTTGGAGACCTGGCTGCTGTTCATATGGCTGTGGCTGACAGTGGAATAGACTAGACCGTCTGGGGAAATCAGGGAATCACTATATTTGCTGGTATCCTGGCTTTGAGCTGTAGATGACGGCATGGCATCAGATGATTTGATCTTTTCTCTGGAAACCGTTGCATACCCTGGGGTCTCGTCCATTCCTTTTTCTGTTAAAAAATACACTTGCATTATTTTAAACTGTCTCATCCTTTCGTCCTTCTAAAGAATGAGTTGCCGCTCTATGTGCTTCATACCAGAATATGTGCTAATCTTCCTTTTTTGCTTTTTGAAGTATAAGAGAAGAACTAATGCCAGGGTGAGTGTGATTACTCCAAGGCTTGCTCCAATGTACAATGGTTTCACTGCAAAGAAACACAAAATCAGTTCACATAATTCTGTGTTTTACGTATATGGTACTTTTGTGTTTGATGGCTAACTAAAAACAACTTACTAGACGATTGGGTTCTTGGAAGAAATTCCTCAGTTGGGTTTGTTGTTGTCTTGTCTTGTTTGGCTATAGGAAAGAAAATTGGAAACAAGCACAAAGACCCACAGAGGGAAAACTGAATGTATTCTATGTGCATTTTTAATTTACCAGTGCTGTAGCGATCAGGCTCTTTAAATATATGAGATGAAATATGAAAAAGAAAAAAAAATTATATACATATAAGAAACGAGTGTCGTAAACACGAAACAGCGTAACTCAAGGATCCCCTGTGTATATATATACTATATATCGCCATATATGTGTGTATATATAGTATGTGTGTGTGTGTGTGTTTGTGTCCTTAAGACTTGACTTAACACTTAACAAAGAAACACCAAATCAGTTCGCGGAACTCTGTGTTTTACGCATATGATACGTTTGTGTTTGATGGCTAACTAAAGATATCTTACTAGAGGATGGAGTACTTAGACGAAATTGCTCAGTTGGGTTTGTTGTTGTCTTGTCTTGTTTGGGTGCTTTTGTTGTTCCTAAAAACATATAGAAAAGAAAATTGCAAACAAGCACAAAGCATGAATAGGAAAGATAACGTATATGGTGTAAAGCAGTCAGCAACATTTGTAGTGATTTTGTGTGGCAGGATTTCTGCTGCCCTCCTCAAAGTTGCTTTGTGCCAAAAAAAAAGTGATACAGAATGGATGGACGGACAGAAAAGCGTATGGACGGATAGTTTCCGATAGCAATTACACATGGAATTTAGAGTTTCTTTAGTTGGTGTTATGAGGTGTAATCTCTCACATCCCCGCACTGAAAAATATCCCCTGGTGCAGACTTAATGAGGAGGTCACGAGTGTTGAGTTCTATATCCACTCACCTTTGCTGACAGTGAGGACAACTTTTTCGTAATCATCTCGGAGTGATCGTTCCCATCCACACCAGTAGGTACCAGCATCCTTCTTTGTCAGCTGAGAGATTTGAACTCTGAATGTTTTCCCATCATCTATTATGCTGTATCTTCCTTTTGAATACCATCTTGCTTTGCCCTTGCTTTTTATTAGGACATCGTCATCATATATACAGTTTTTCTCGCAGAAGTATTTGATGTGATCAGATCCATCGTAGCGAAAGCATGTTATTATAATGTTTTCCCCAGATATTCCTGTGACTTCAGTCTTTGTGTTTGCTGTCCCTGCACCAAACAAAGAGAAGAATCAACTTGTATCACTCACTTATTTTGTAACTTACATTTCAATGGATGAAGACAGTAGAGAAAATCAACAATAAAGACAACTGAAGTGAGCTATTTCTTACCATGCATAAGAAATGCGATTACAAGGAAAAGTATCTTCATGCTCTCATGAGTTCTCTTTTACGTTTAGTCTCTCAAGTTGTTCTTTTTTCGGTTGTTGCTTGGTTCCTTTTTCCTATTACTGCACTTCCTCTGTTGACTCTCTCTGCCCCTAAACTTGACTTATGAAAAGAAAGACTCTTGTTTATTAAGTTGTTTATTAAAACAATCAACAGTACGTGAGAATTAAATGACTTGAATGAATGAAAATATACACAAGCACCTACAATAAAATTGATTACAAATGGAGATAAACAGTTGTGCTGTAATATTTTTAACATTTCTACTGACAGAATGTGTGACAGTTTGGAAGATTGACAAGGCACTGAATTAGGTAAGGAAAATAAGTTTCTGGGTAATTATGGTAAAAAAAAGTGAAAGTCAAATTAGATAATCCAATGAATCAAGTAGTATCTCACAACAAACATATATGAATTACAGCCCTAGTGAAAATATTGTATCCTGATTATTGAATAATCCTTTATAAGATAAAAGATGATCTTCTAAGTGTTAATATTCTTGCAAGAGGAAACAACAACCATGCATCAAAAATACAACATAGTGGTTGTTTAAAGAATATACAGTACTTCTCTGATCTTCTTTTTTTAAAACTGTGGAAGCCACTACATTATTTTCACTACAAAATAATGCTATGCTCTGTCTGTGTCTTCTCTTACCCCACAAAAAAAGAACCTTATCAGCCTCTATGAAACAAACAGCTAAGTTCCAGACCACAAAAGAGTCATCGGTCGCTATGAAGTCAGAAATGTGACACTTGCAGTTAAGAATTGGAAAGATCAAGATTTTACACAATTTTCCATCACAGCAGTTAAATGGGTTGTGTGGTGGGTACCAACCATCAAACAACAACCAAAAAAAAAACAGCTACCAAAACAATCAGTATCGTCATGAAATAATTCACCAAGTCCACAATCAAAAGTTCATGGTGGAGAACTATTCTCTTTTCAAATTCCTAACTTCTGGAGACTGAGCAGTCTTCAGTGCCCCAAGTGTTTTCCTTTGGGAATTTCTTTTGATGAACTTAGGTCATGATAGATACACTCCTCCATTTGACTGAGCTTTATATAGAGATTTTCACTGACGCCGAGGCAGCCTGGAGACTCTTGATTCTCCACTGTAGGTTCTTTGGGTGCATCTTCCAAATGAGCGATATACCGCGGACTTGAGGCCCCGCAGTGACCTTCATTTCTAACAGCAGGCATCATGATCTCGTAGTCAGATGGCATCTGTTGGATGATCCCATTATTCATATCATTAAACCTGTTTTACATGTTATAGTAAACAAATAGATAAAGAATATTTTTAACAATGTTATTAAACTATGCGGCAGGCTAAAAATAATATGCAGTGAATGACTCTCGGGCCAGGATTTGGACACCTCTGTTTTACTTCAGTTCAATTCCAGATAATACCAAGTAATGTGTGTTTTAATGTGAGCAAACCTTTACATTTTGTTGATGACGTGGGATGACTTGCTTGGCTTTCATAGTCACTAACCAAATGAGTGTATAAAGAAGACACACACATATGGGAACTGCACATGTCATTGCAACCACAAGCAGCATCGGGTTAGGTTCTGTAAGGAAGTACAACAACTTGTGTTTAGTGTAACTGGAATCATTTATACGTACAGTAGACTTGAGCTGTGCTAATTGGACTCTTGTCTGCTCAACTCAAACGGCAGTGTATTGAAGTGAATTTCAACTTTCTGTATTGTTGGCACCAAACAAAATACATAAAGAATAGATTTAGAAAATATATATATATAAAAATAACGATTTTCTTGTCAGAGGAAATTTGTATTTTTGAAAACATTTACAAGCAGCATGTACATTCAAAATGTGCATTATTTAGCTGTAACAAGAGCACTAGCTGTGTTATGTCTCTTACTTACTCTCCACGATGACATTTTCTGGAGTGATCACTGTACCGTTTACTAGAAATGAAAAATACCACAAGCATTAAATGTTCAAATCGATGAAAAGTTGATATATTGACGCATTTGATCTTGAAGTTGAGCAGCACAAACTTTATAACAGAGATTACGGTCATATGCATGTAACTATGGCATATGGCGTTTTTGCGTTTGATGGCTAACTAAGAATAACTTACTAGAGGACGGAGTACTTGGAGTTGGGTTTGTTGGTGCTTTTGTTGTTCCTAAAACGATATAGGAAAGAAAATTGCAAACAAGCACAAAGCATGAATAGGAAAAGATGACGTGTATGGCGTAAAGCAGTCAGCAACATTTGCGGTGATTTTGTGTGGCAGGATTTCTGCTGCCCTCCTCAAAGTTGCTTTGTGCCAAAAAAAAGTGATACAGAATAGATGGACGGACAGAAAAGCGTATGGACGGATAGTTTCCGATAGCAATTACACATGGAATTTAGAGTTTCTTTAGTTGGTGTTATGAGGTGTAATATCTCACGTCCCAGCACTGAAAAATATTCCCTGGTGCAGACTTAATGAAGAGGTCAAGAGTGTTGAGTTCTATATCCGCTCACCTTCTCTGACAGTGAGGACAACTTTTTCGTGATCATCTTTACCCCATTGTTCCCATCCACACCAGTAGGTACCAGCATCCTCCTTTGTCAGCTGAGAGATTTGAACTCTGAATGTTTTTCCATCATCTATTATGCTGTATCTTCCTTTTGAATACCATCTTGCTATGCCCTTGCTTTTTATTAGGACATCGTCATCATAATCACAGTTTTTCTCGCAGAAGTATTTGGTGTCATCAAATAGATCGTAGCGAGAGCATGTTATTATAATGTTTTCCCCAGATATTCCTGTGACTTCAGTCTCCGTGTTTGCTGTCCCTGCACCAAACAAAGAGAAGAATCAACTTGTATCACTCACTTATTTGTAACTTACATTTCAATGGATGAAGACAGTAGAGAAAATCAACAATAAAGACAACTGAAGTGAGCTATTTCTTACCATGCATAAGAAATGCAATGACAAGGAAAAGTATCTCCATGCTCTCATGAGTTCTCTTTTACGTTTAGTCTCTCAAGTTGTTCTTTTTTCGGTAGTTGCTTGGTTCCTTTTTCCAATTACTACTGCACTTCCGCTGTTAATTCTCTCTGGCCCTGAAAACCCTTGACTTATGAGAAGAAACATGTTTATTAAAACAATCAACAGTACTGTAACGTTCCAGGACACGGATACGTGAGAATTAAATGACTTAAAATAATTATAAGTATATATATTATACATAATAATAATAATTATTATTATTATAAAAATATTGTATCCTGATTATCCAATAAGCCTGCCTAAGATAAAAGATGGTGTAATATTCTTGCATAGGGAAACAACAACTGTGCATTCAAAACACAACATAGTGGTTGTTTAAAGAATATACAGTACTTTTATGATCTTCTATTTTTAAAACTGTGTAAGCCATTACTTTCACTGAAAATGGGACCATGTGTTGCACCCTCAAAGAGAAAGATGCATAACACTGGCGTTCTTCGTTTCGGCAACTTTACTTTCCCAGGTTGTTGAAGGTTACATGATTTTTCCATTGTACACACGTTGACTCAGTAGCTTTTTTTCTCTTTTTTTTTTCTGTCCCTTTCTTGTTACCTTCTCCAACTCGCACTCTGGTGGTGGTGATAAACTACATTCTTTCGCCACAGATGCCCTGGGCCAGGCTGAGGGAGGTTTGGCTGCCAGTGTGCACCTATGGCCTCTCCAACCTCCACCATTCACACCCGGGTCTTACACCAATGTGAGTGGTACTGGAGGCAAGGTGGGTAAAGTGTCTTATCCAAGAACACAATGATGCATGCATGACTCGGACAGGGCAGGATCTGAACAGTGGGCAACATTTAATAACGCTTACTTGCAATACCTGCATGAAGTCAACCATCATTGAGTTAACAAGACTGTTGTATTTTTCACACACACTTTTTTCACCACTATGAAGACCATCGCAAGGAAGGGCAGCTGAGAAGATGAAACGTTGCTCATCTTTTTCATGTTTATAGCGCCCTCGCCTGGCCTATATTTCATGGTGCAGTCTGACACTAAAATGACTCAATTTTGTTGTCATATTTTTCACAGAAAAGCTATTTCACTGCCTCAAATTATTCCCCATGTTTCTAATTAAATTGTGCTAAATGGCATCCCTGTACTACTCCCAGCCCTTTAGAGATAATAGTTTCATGACTTGTCATACATAGTCCTCAATTTATTATTAATGTTATTTATTCAAATTTGACTCACAATTGCATCAATACAAAACTTCTTATCACCAGACCACCAATTGATGGATTTGTTTGGCCGTTTCCCTGTTTGACTTAGTAATTAAACCATTGCTGCTGTGCTCTTATGCACCTCTTCTTTTCGTTGTACTTTGTATTACATATAAACAAACTATCTCTAGTTTAAGATGTTAGCAAGGCATCTTGATTACAAGTTGGCATTGTCATAGTCAGTGCCGAGGGAAAGGAAAGACAAGAAAGACAAACTAATAAAAACCTATCCAGTCTAGATTGTCCTCATCTGGCTGGCTGAATGGAAGATGTGGCAAGCAAGGAAAGATTCTGCCCATTAGTTTGCAGGCCACCAGGTGATTGAACGCGATGCGGCCTTACTGGTGACATTTCCTCGACCTGTGTACAAGAGACATGTTTGAGTAACCTTTGTGTAAACATCAGCAAACCTTTTTTTTTTGTTTCTGAGTCACACTCACATCTTCTTTGTTTGCGCCTGCTCTGCTCCGAGCTTCTGAAAGAATCATTTGGCAAAGCTGAGCATGAGTACGATACTGTTTTGTTACATTTGTGTGTGTGTGCCTCACCTGCACTACTTTTCCAGTTCCTATAGAACATCAGCGGAATGATGGCGCAAACCAGAAGAGCCAGGCTAACAGACACAATGATGACCATAGTGATGTCTGTGAACATGACAGATGAATACAGTTGGCAACAAACCATAAATCTAGCCATACGTCATGTGATGCATTCCATAAACATCACTATGCTTGCACAAGGTCTGTTCACATGAACAACCTCCAAGAAATCTTCTAAACTGCATGTTCTTATCAGGCTCATGGATAAGCTGATACACATCGATTAATCGATATAAGGCTCTACGATTTATTGGCATCGATGCTAAACGTAAACATCGATTTATATCGCCGTGTTTGACCTCGGACATTAGACGCGACTTTATTTTGAAATCCAGTTCATTGTTGCTTGCTTCCTCTTTCCGGGAGCAGTGAGCGGCGTGTTGTGTTGTGAGCAGAGCAGGCACGTGAAAGGGGAGTCAACAACTAGTACGCGGCACCTGGGCTGGTGCTATGGCTAGTGTCCAAAAAGACGAGGAAATTGGCTCCCCTTTAGGCTTCAAGTCATTCTTTGGAAGCACTTTGGATTCCAAAGAAAAGATGACTCAACGAGTCAACGGACAAAACACGTGCAGTTTGTAAATCCTGCCATGCGGTGATCAAATATTCAGGGAGCACAAATCTCGCCGCACATTTAAAGAAAAAACACGACATCAAAGTTCAGTGTTAAAATAAGCACTTTGTATACTACAATACTCTTGTAATTTCCTAAATAAAGAGTTTGCAGTACCTTGTTGATTTTGCGTATGAATTGTTATAAATCAGGATATTGTTCTATATTTTTTATTTTAAAAAATATATATATATATATGTATCGATCGTAGAGCACTATATCGTGATGTATCGTGAATGAATCACAGCAGGGGTTAAGATATCGGCAAATATCGTAGCGTGCTTCTTTGTATCGATATGATATCGTATCGTGACAAAACCCGCGATTTACACCCCTAGTACTTATAGTATAAGTGTTGAGTCATGTCACAGACACACACTTAGGAAGGAAGTTGTGATTGGAACCTGAGAGTTTGGTTGTTGCTGTCTGGTCAGTCTCCACCTCGGGAGTGGTCATTGCTGATGCTGCAGGCAATCGCACAGTGCTGGACCGAATGTTTTCTGTAAGCGTCTGTGGGCTTGCAGAGGGGGGAGATCCAGGAGGAAGCGCTGACACTTTAAGACAACAATTGTATACAGTAATCCCTCCCTATAGCATTATTCACCTTTCACGGCCTCGTTACTTCACAGATTATTTTTCACACTTATAATACATTATTACCATCTCTCCAGAACAGATGTATATTACTTTAAAAAGTATATATATATGTGTATTTGTGTGTGTGTGTATATAAAATGATCTCAAAATTTGTAATAGCAAACAGAACTAACTTGCCTTTTATTAACAAAAAAAAAGAATGAGCCAAAATCCAGAACTCACCTGAGATGCAGTAAAACATGACAACGAAAAAAACGTCCATCCTTTCTCAAAAGGAATCCTGAAATGATGGAGACCGAGAACTCAACTGCTTCACATTCACTCAACACATGATGAGTGCCTGGGAAAAACAGCTGCAAAGATTTCACTGTTTTAGATTTGTTGTAGTTTAAGATGACAACTCTACAGTAGGAACAGTCAGGTTGTCTCTTCTCCTCCCTTATCTGTTGCTCAATCTGCCCATGACTATCTTCCGGCCTCAACATGAGTGTTTGCAGCTATTGTTTTAGCAGAGGGGTGTGTGCCTTGGTGCATCACTCACACAAAAGGCTGGGAGGCTCAAAACAGCCGTCTGCTGACTGTGTCACGGGTATCTGTAGTTATTCTTGGAAAATATTGTTAAATAAATGTTTCTTGTGACTATTCAAACCAAGCCATTTTTGAACCATTTTGTCCATTGTCCAACAAGCAGCTTCCGTCACGACTTCCGTTCTGGCATTCGCCGATAGTGGCTCACATTGTTGACTAGTTTAAATTTAGGGACAGGTGACAGTAAATAACATATGTTAAATCATTTTAACAAAAGGTGCAAACATTGTCATATTTACAAGTAACATTTATTTGATCATGCTCAATATATGCCTTCTTGGGAGCGTGAATTGATGGAGTTTATAGTTTTAGAAGGAGTTGCAGTTTTAACCAATTTTCTTAAATTTCATTGTTTTAACAAACTGGACAGACAGATTTATCATCATGTAGGTGAAGCCCAATTTTTAGATGGAGCAATGTCAGTCTTATTTTTGAAGGTATCTTGTTTGAGCCCATGAATGCGAACTTCTTTGCCTTGTCAACAGAACAGTTAATACATCACACACAAATCAAACCCTTACTTTTTATTGCTCTTAAAACAACACTTTAGGCTCCAGAAAGCTTACAAACATTTCAGCAAAATATAATAATCTCATTCATAGAATTTAACATTAAACAATATTGGCTATATTTACAATTTAGCCTGTAGTATTGTACAGTTTCTAACGAGGCATTTACAATATGGGCGACCTGGGTCTTATGTCCCATATGTATGGTGTGACAACAGTGCACAAAATTGTCTCACACACGATGCCATATAAAAAATAAACTATAATTGGCATTTTAAGGATGGGTTGTGTGTGTGTGGGGGGGGCAGGGGGATCATTTGCCAAAGTCCAGTTTGGCATCTTTATGACCGAGGCAGAACTTGGGCGATGGTGTCCCGAGCACTTTGACTAAGCCGCTCGGGGAACTTAACCTCATATTCTACTATCAGGTCACCTCTACGATCGGGGCGCTTGGGATACGGCAGCCCCTCACCGCTGATGCGCCTCTTCATCCCGGGCTGCACCACATCAGTTGACGTCACTGTGACGACTCGGCCTTCCAGCGTAGGCGCGTTGACTGTGCAGCCACATAAGGCCTGGAAACAGAAGCAACATGCAAGTGAGTGAAACAGATCAAGAAGAACCCTCATTTCCAGCACAGTGAAAAAAAAGGTGTATTGGTTTTTCAACTTACATCTCTGAGTGAGATCTTGGCTGTGTAAACAATGTCGGAGTTGTCACGCTTGAACACAGCATGCGGTTTGTCCTTGAGCACGAAGACCACATCTGCGGGAATGTTTGTCGGGGTTTCATCCCCCTCTTTGGGAAATGTGATTTTAGTTCCTTCCTTCCATCCCTTCTTTATCTGCACCTCGAGGATTTTTTCCTCTTTCCTCAGCGTTCGCCCGTCGGGATTAAGTCTTTTGCGAGCGATCTTCATTTTTTTCGTGCAACCAGACAGCACTTCTTCCAAGGACACTCGCAGCTCATGAACCACAGGGGGGTCTTGTTGTTTCTTCACAACACTACTGTGACCGCCAAACCCTCCCATATTGGAACTGAAGGAGCGGGGGAAGCCGCCGCCACCACCCATTCCAAACCGTGCAAAAGCATCGTCAGTGTCCATGTCCTCATCCATGCCGCCATTGCGCCCACCGAAGAATTGCTCAAATGGATTTCGTCCTCCAAAAAACTCTGAAAAGATGACATGGGGGTCCCCTTGGAAGGTGTAGCTGAAATTGCCTGGGCCACCACCACCACCACCACCCGCGGGTCCACCTCCTTTCAGACCTGAATAAAATAGGGTAAAACAACATAAATATGAATGGAAAAATTGTGGTGAGTGTTGTTTTGCGTTTCCTTGAAATGCACAATTTTACTCAAATATATTATTGTCAGTTTGAATTCTCAATTGGGAGTTATTAGTCATGACCCTGATGCCTGTAAACACTGGCTATGTTTACATTCATTTGGATTAAAAGCCTGAAAAATGATTTCTTCAAAACTGATGCATGAACACGCAAGTTCTAATCGAGTCAATAAAAACAATGCAATCAGCACAATTTTCAATCTGAACTTTGATCAGATTACATACATTTGTCCATTGTAAACACAGACAGAGATTCTTGAGGCAATATCTAAATCACAAGATGGACCGAATGTCCTAAAACCTAAATCCACTACGTATAGACAGACCTACCCATGGCATAATAAACAATATAATTCAGCAATTCTTACATACACTGCCAATTCGTCAAAAAGCAAATAGTCTATTTTTTGGACTATGAGACACTTTATTCCTATGAATGCTGCTCAGGTATGACCTGTATATATAAAAAAAAAAAGTAGAGCTTAAACTGGCGCTCCAAATTCCCAATCCCCAGCTGTATTGACTTTTTTTTGACAGTTGGTGACAGTAAATAATGGTGGAAATAGTACATTAAAATGTATTAATAAAATACAGGTGGCATTTTAAATGAGTTGAAGGCTAGACCCATTCCCGAGAAACCTTGCGGTGTATGTAGTTGCCATGGTAACACTGACACGCGAACACGTTTCTCCCAAGTCACAATTTCACATACATTACTGCTGTGGCGTACTTAACTGTGTACATTCATGACCCACATTCCAAACGAATTTAGATCACTCAATTTACTATCCCAAATATTAAACGGCATGACGCGAGACTTAAATTAAGAAGACACGTCACTTCAACGTCGGATATTATTTTCACCGAATTACGACAACACAAGTGAAGGACTTCCATTAAGTTTGTGCTTTAAGAGGCTTGCTTTCGTTTCGAGGCCCATACACAAAGTTTGACAACCAATTTTAAAGCGAGTGAGCGTTAATAGACACACGGGACGACGTTTGTTGGCTGCTCCCGTCAAAAGTGGGCCACCAAAGAAAACAACATTCTCGCTATTTCCAATTACATAAATACGAACACACGCTTACCTTCTTCCCCAAAGCGATCGTAAATGTCCTTTTTCTTTGGGTCACTCAGGACATCGTAAGCTTCGGCGATTTCCTTAAATTTATCTTCAGCTCCCGGTGACTTGTTCTTGTCGGGATGGTAACGTAGAGCTTGCTTACGATAAGCTTTCTTGATGTCGTCCTCAGAAGCGTCTTTCTTAATACCCAAAATGTCGTAGTAGTCTTTCCCCATTCTTCCCTTCTCGGCCGTCAGCCTGTCACTCGTTTAGATGCAAACGTTCCCTTCCCTCGTCCAACGTCTCAATTCAGCGACACGCCCGAGACCGTGTCAATATAAACCGTGTGGAAACTTCCAGAGATTTCCATAACAAGCCAGTACAATCTCCACTGTCGCGACACCAGCGACTGAAGTAAGCCACGCCTCCCCATGCGTCACTCCGTGATGCCTTCATGACAGTCAGAAATATTCCAGTACAGTAAAGCGCTCTCACCTTTTTAGTCTCTCCACAAAGCAACCTATTTTTAAAGTAGCGTGTGTAGTTCTTATTGCACAGCCAACATTGACCATTATAACTTGAATAAACTATGTAAAAACACATACGCAACACTCTAGACCAGTTGTTCCTTCTCAGTCAAATGTCAAAGCAGTGCTGACTTGAACATTTGTTTGTGAGGTGTGGCCCAGATTTTTGCACACTTGTGGAGGAATGTACTGAAGCAGTTACTCAGGTTTTGAAGAGAGAAAATCCGGTCACTTCTTTATTGAGGTGGTGGGAACTAACATTTACAACACTTCATCAGGTTTTCTTCCAACTCCACTCAATAGCATCAGAAAAAACAAATTAAATAATATTTTCTAAACGTTATTACACTTCATTGGAGGACAATCCAGGCACCAATATTTCTGAAGAAAAAAATGCATTTCCCCAAATGCATGTAAATTATTGTATGTAGTTGTACCAAGTTAAAGGTTGCTCTTAATTTGGTCTGTCATAAGTGTGTTTGTGATGTCTTTGTAATGGTTGAGCAAAAGAACAGAGAATCAATGGGTCAAAGAAACATCACAGAGGAAAGATTAAATTATATAAGATTGAAGATTGTTTTAAGCAGGAAGACAGTGTGGTGGGTAACTGGTTTGAGTAATTGTTGTGTTGTGATGAGAATCAACTTCACTTCAAATTACTACTGAAATAGGTCTGTAGCAAAGCAAAATATTTAATAATTTTTTAATTTTAACAAGACTTCAATAATGTAATACCAAAAAAGCGTATTTAAAACATACTTTATCAGTTATATGTGTTTTGAAAGTTCATCAACAAAAGATTTATAAAATCACAATTTTGGCATTAATACATGACGTATCGTTGGGCTCACAAGTTTAAACAGCCTGGAAGAATTTGAAAGATGTGTACCATTGTGTAAAAAAAAAAAACATGAATGATCAGGCAAAACACAGTAATATAATTTTGATACAATACAATACAATACAATACAATACAATACAATACAATACAATACAATACAATACAATACAATACAATACAATACAATACAATACAATACAATACAATACAATACAAATAATAGTAGGGGTGTAAATCGCGGGTTTTGTCACGAAACGATATCATATCGATACAAAGAAGCACGATACAATATTTGCCGATATCTTAAAACCTGCTGTGATTCATTCAAGATACATCACGATATAGTGCTCTACGATCGATACATATATATATATTTTTTAAAATAAAAAATATAGAACAATATCCTGATTTATAACAATTCATACGCAAAATCAACAAGGTACTGCAAACTCTTTATTTAGGAAATTACAAGAGTATTGTATTATACAAAGTGCTTATTTTAACACTGAACTTTGATGTCGTGTTTTTTCTTTAAATGTGCATCGAGATTTGTGCTCCCTGAATATTTGATCACCGCATGGCAGGATTTACAAACTGCACGTGTTTTGTCCGTTGACTCGTTGAGTCATCTTTTCTTTGGAATCCAAAGTGCTTCCAAAGAATGACTTGAAGCCTAAAAGGAAGCCAATTTCCTCGTCTTTTTGGACACTAGCCATAGCACCAGCCCAGGAGCCGCGGACTAGTTGTCGACTCCCCTTTCACGTCCCTCCTCTGCTCACAACACAACACGCCGCTCACTGCTCCCGGAAAGAGGAAGCAAGCAACAATGAACTGGATTTCAAAATAAAGTCGCGTCTAATGTCCGAGGTCAAACACGGCGATATAAATCGATGTTTACGTTTAGCATCGATGCCAATAAATCGTAGAGCCTTATATCGATTAATTGATGTGTATCGATGAATCGTTACACCCCTAAATAATACCATACCACAATAATAAACAAAACAATAATAAAGAAAGCAAATTATAAAGAAAATCATAAAGAAAACGTACGAGATGGTTTCATCTGTAGTTTCCCTAGAAATGGGAACACTTTTCTAATTCTGCAAGAGAATGTACATTTTGAGCACACCGTACATTGTTATCGACGATGATGGATCTAATTTACTGAATCCTATTTGCTCGGAAGGAGATACTGTGGGCGGATTCTTCCGACTAACACTCGTTCTGATTGGTTAATAAGCATTCTTTAACCCGCCCAATATCCGTTTAGGGTATGAATGTTCTTCTCTGATTGGAGGTTGCCGTGTCAATCATTTGGAATACCAAGGAAAGGACTGACAAGATGAAGCACTACGAGGTGAGTAGTCACAATGAGTCATTCAAGTAACAATGGGGTTTACAGAAATGTTAACACTTTATTGAGTTGCAAATATACTGCATCAATGTATTGTAGCGCATACCATGTCAAATTTACGCTTTGGGTTATGCAAGTGCTGGCACAATACAGCACGCGGCAATTTACACCGCCAGGCTGCAGTGACCGAAGCTTTGTGGCTTATCGTATGCGGACATCAGCGGTTTCATTGTTGAATTGTCTCGTTGACAAGTTAGACGCGGTTTGAAGAATAATCTGTGTACCGGAATTAAGCATTTGTAAATTAAAAACATATGATCAGTATAAACCAATGCATCACCGCCATCTCTGACTGGAATGACTCCTGGCCCTCCTTATCATGTTATTACTCAATAATCCAGTTGCGAAAAGAGTAAAGTTTCAACGGTCTCTCTTGGCCAATTGTTCATTACGCACGTCTCTGCAAATCAAGATGCAAATTTTCTATCTATCTGATGTTGAGGAAAACGCAATCTAAAACAATGCAAGCACCGGAAGAGGTAAAGAAGATGTGTCTAAGAGCCCCAAAACTCATCAGACAGGATTAAAACAGAATGACAAACCGACCCAACCCTGAGTTGGGATTCCTAACAACAGCACATGAATGTTACAAGTCAAGGGAGCATGTGTAAACATCATACATTCTCTGGATAAATGCAGTCCATGCAGAAGCAGCACATTTGATAAGCAATAAATGAATATTGGATATGTTTGATATCTAACTTTGATTGGCACTGTCGGGGTATTTATTAATTTTTTAAATTTGTTATTGTTGTCATCGGCGGCTGTAGTGTAGAAGAGTAGGCTGCTGAATTCTTCTATAATGTTTGGCGCCACAATACAGTATCCAAAATATCAGCATGTCTATGCAAAGCTCGAGGCAAATTTATCCCAAAGTTCTAATGGATTATATCGCCTGTAATGTTATCTGTCTTCATTAGAGCTGCTGTTAAACCATTTTTACCATCAAGTGTGCAATTTGAATAACCTCAACTCGCATTTTTGACAGTATTATGGATCGTAGTGTTTTTTTTCTGATTGTGTCTTTTAATGGAGATAATAGGCTTGTATTCCACTAAGTGGTACAATCGGTTTCGAACCTGTTATCGTATTGAACAAGACTTCCTAAAGTTGACACCGTAATGTTCTTCTAGTTGAGACGGAATCAACAGCACCTCTGCCGGTGAAAGCTAATTAGTACATATTAGGGGTGTAAATTGCGGGTTTTGTCACGATACGATATCATATCGATAAAAAGAAACACGATACGATATTTGCCTATATCTTAAACCCTGCTGTGATTCATTCACAATACATCACGATATAGTGCTCTACGATCGATACATATATATATATTTTTTAAATAAAAAATATGGAACAATATCCTGATTTATAACAATTCATACGCAAAATCAACAAGGTACTGCAAACTCTTTATTTAGGAAATTACAAGAGTATTGTAGTATACAAAGTGCTTATTTTAACACTGAACTCTGATGTTGTGTTTTTTCTTTAAATGTGCATCGAGATTTGTGCTCCCTGACTATTTGATCACCGCATGGCAGGATTTACAAACTGCACGTGTTTTGTCCGTTGACTCGTTGAGTCATCTTTTCTTTGGAATCCAAAATGCTTCCAAAGAATGACTTGAAGCCTAAAGGGGAGCCAATTTCCTCGTCTTTTTGGACACTAGCCATAGCATCAGCCCAGGAGCCGCGTACTAGTTGTCGACTCCCCTTTCACGTGCCTGCTCTGCTCACAACACAACACGCCGCGTACTGCTCCCGGAAAGAGGAAGCAAGCAACAATGAACTGGATTTCAAAATAAAGTCGCGTCTAATGTCCGAGGTCAAACACGGCGATATAAATCGATGTTTACGTTCAGCATCGATGCCAATAAATCGTAGAGCCTTATATCGATTAATCGATGTGTATCGATGAATCGTTACACCCCTAGTACATATCCATTCTGACCCAGTTATTTAAACACACAAGAATCAACTTCACAATACGTGACAATTATTACGCCAATGCCTAATTGTCAAAAATTTCCACGTTTTCTTGTTTTGTAAAATGTACCCCAGACTGCACCAAAGCTCTACTTCTCTCTCAACTGTCTAGTGGTTGACTGAACTAAAAAATCGGCTCCCCAAATTCAAACAATGCTGATTTGACAATCAGTACCTTACCTCTTGCTTGCGTTCATCGTAGCAAGAGCTTTTTAAGTCAGTTCCCCTCGCGTAACCCTCAGTTCATCGTGCCTTAGGCTGACAGGCTGTTGCTATTAGCTTCAGCCTTTATATAGACAAGGGTGAGAGGGTGTGTGTGGTATAAAGTGGCCGCCATGGGTATGTTTGAATGCTTGACTTGGAGAATAGTGTCCTGGGGCTATGCGCTGTGATTTTAAATGCATTTCTTCAATATACAATAAATCATATCTACTGTATCTGGTTAAATGAGCAATTTAAGTAGTCATAAAAGAGTCTCTGGGGAAAAATCTGACCAAAAACAAATATACAATAAGTAAAAACTGTGTTAATAATAATAATAATAATATTAATAATATTACAATACTATAATCAATTTGTACATTAAAAAAAGTCATAGTCCAATAGATGAGAAACCTATTTGATTGATGAACACCATAAGGTGACTTGCAAAAAGCATTACTAAGCTTCACATTCATTTATTTTTATTTGCAAATTTAAACACCAAAAAGTTCATAATTGTATGTCTTTCATTGAGTAATAGCAACTGTGTGAACAACAAGCATGGGTGGGCTTTACTAAGGGGAATACCCTAACTTAGCTAAAAGAATCTGTGGTATTATCACACTTGGGTGGCAGCAAAGGGGAATTATCTCTGTGAGTGACTGAAAGATGGTAAAAGAGGGTTTAAACATAACTGAACCTATTGAAGTAGTGAGGTGTTTTTTAGGCACAAATGGCAGTGCCAATCTAATGACATCAACCCCATAGACATATCGGGGGGGTCATCAGCAAGAGGTTTGTGCCGAGTTAGCAGTAGGTTTTATATTTAGCTGCAAGGAGAGGAGGAGAGGAGGAGATGGGGTCCAACGGTGTTGGTTGTCATAACACCTCTCCCTTCTGACGACTTAACCCAAGACTAGACCGAGCGGTCTCTGAATGTTTTTAACGCTAAGATTGGGGGCAAGGGGTGAACATTGGATAATCACGTCAACTCCATAACAAAGCGCCTGCTTGAGAGGGTTTTCCCTCCACGAGATGTTTGCAGATGGCAAGTCTGAATCTGCAACTATGCGCACACGTGTCCACTCTCCGGGGGTCGGCTGGCAGTTAAAATAAGCAATTGGCCAGAAGTGAAGGAATGAGACAGGGGCAGCCAGCAAGGGTGGGACGGGGTGGTTGGATGAGGTAAAGGAGGAAGAGGGAGGGGCTGCCAGAGCACCACGCATGGGGCAGACGGATTTATTTCCACAGCTGAGTGTAGCAACTCTCCTCTTGGGCTCACAGTGGTTCTTCTGGGCTTGACACTTGGGTGGTGGGGAGAAGGGAATAAAGTGAGTCCAGAAGGCGGACGGTTGACATGGATGCCCTCGCACTTGAGGCTGCCATTGGTAAAAAGCCAGCAAACGGGGCAGCGGCTGCACCTGTACTGGCCCCGGCACCGGTCAAACGTAAACCTGCTAAAAAAGCTAAAAAGGCTGTTGTTTTCTTTGAGGTGGAGATACTTGATGCCAAGACCAAGGACAAGCTCTGCTTCCTGGACAAGGTGAGCAACAACATCGTTAGCTATTTTCACAACACTCATGTTACACTCTGCAGACATCGTTGTTTGCATGGCTTGTGGGTGTGAATGCTTTTTGCACACAAATGAAACAAACTGAGGTGGTCTAATGTAATATGAAATATCCTACTGTAGAACGTACTGAAGCTGCCCTAGTTGATGTTCAACTGTAAATCTACATTTTCACACATGACCCAACTTTCCCTGCTTAGTGGTCTGGTCACAATGTTGAAAGAGTCCATGTACAGTTGGTCTTTAGTTTAGCCTATAGCACCAATGTAACCCAAATTTCTATTGAGCCGCCCATTCTAATTATAATTTCCTTAATTTTCCCGAAACAATGCTCAAACTTTGTAGGAACATTTTATGGAGGGCCATTTTCTTTTCACGACTTTGCCATAATGCAAAAAGCAAGTCCCACAAAGGCTTGTTTGGATAAGCGTGCTGAGGACCAAGTTGAGCATCTTCACTTTAAGTCAATCGAAAACCTTTCAGATGAACTAGGCCAAAGGTGATGAGCCATTAGAGCACAGTTGTGGGCTGCACATTTTAGAAGTTTCCCTCCTTCGATTCAAATGATCAGCTCTGCAGGTGACTGATAATAATCCCTAATCGGTTTTATTTATAATACTGTAGGTCCCTGGATTCCCTGCCTATATCAACCTCTCACCATCATAGACCTTAAGGTTATATACAGGCAATTGTTAAAGTAATGTTTAAAGGTCTAAACTATCACACAAATATAAAAAAATAATTGATGACCTCTAGAACAGGACTGATGAACTGTGATGACTCAGAAGTGATGAGAGGAAGGATGGCTGAAAGCATTAGAATTTTCCTTAAGTGCATTATTAGCAAATTATTATCTTTGATGGCACATGGTCATCACATTGACAACAATGAGGTCTTTGCATGTGTCTCTGAGGTGAGGTGAGTCGCTTCACATGACCTAGTTACCCCCTAAGCCGAGCCTTTTATGCAGTGTACATTCCATTTTTATTTGATTAAATACGGAGATAAAAGTTTGCATCGAACAGACCAGATTACGTTCAATCAATCGGCACGACTGATTCTGAGGACGCTGCGCAGATCCAGTCGACATGGATGATAAAATCAATCTAAAATCAGCTTTTATCCTTGCCTGATTTGAGTTCTCAATGTGAGGTTTGTAAATCAGTAGTGTTCTGGTGTGTACAGTTACATTCGCTGTTTACAACTGCCTTCGCTGTCACTTAGAGCTGGCTGGCCTCATGCAAGCTTTCTCGATTTTCCCAAACTACAGTGTTGCTTTGTAAAAAATCCATCTGGAGGCAAACTGTTTTGCCACTGTATAATTATTTCAGTTAGTGGTTTGACTTGCAAATTTGCTTTCCACAATTGAATAGGCTCTT
Source organism: Syngnathus typhle (assembly GCF_033458585.1). NCBI lineage: Eukaryota > Metazoa > Chordata > Actinopteri > Syngnathiformes > Syngnathidae > Syngnathus > Syngnathus typhle. Next base: position 9,119,283 of record NC_083740.1, read on the forward strand.
TAAGGCCATTTTCACAGCTTGTCAAGTAATGGCCACGTGTCCCAATAGCTTTGTCCATCGAGTGTATGCCAGATATAGAAAGGACGGTGTTGCAGTGGTAAGGGATTGTTTCTTTAAATGGTTTATCATGTCTAGTCAGGGTTTATATAGGACAAAGCTATGATCTGAGCACCTGATGAAGCCCAGATAGTTGTGGGGGTTTTATGCATGTCATTCTAAAGAGGCAAGTTCTTTTTTTCAAGTGTTGTGATCTCACTGGAAATGCCTCATGGTCTCCCAAATAACATGGAAAGAAGTGAAGCTTGTCAGTCTTTCAAAGCCAGGTTAGATTCTATTAATGAAATTACTCGACTAGTTTATCATCATGGAAAAACAAACACGGAGTACCTGATGATAGGTTTAATGCTCAAATGAGCTCGACTTCCCATAGATTGGCAATTGGCAAAAGTCCTTGATAGTAAAGATAGAATACTGAATGAAGGGTCACATAGAGCCCCCAGGAACATCTGTAGTATCTCTAATGGCATGTAATAAATAATGATAATGAATAATACTCCATGATGGTTGAACATTTTTTGCTATGTATTGGAAAAAAATCTGTGCAAGACAACTCCAAACTGATCCGATTGAAGTGTATCTGGATACTATGTGTTGTTATTTATTGTTTGCTTACATTTTTTTTCTAGAATATGCCATTAGTATGTCCACTTTGTCCACAATTTGTGTGTGTTATGTATTGGGGTTCAAATTTCGTACCAAGCTGACAGCAACCAGCCCGGCACAACAGCGCACGCTTCGGCTGTGGCCGTAGGATCCTTGAAACCCGAATACCAGCTGTTGGATTGCTCACATCCATGGGTGTGTGTGGGCACAGCCAGAGCTAAATTTACCGCTAATCACTGTCATGAATGGAAAACTGGGTTGTTGTCTGTTCCTCTGTACGTTTCTGTCAATTTATTTGTCATGTTGATATTTGTAGGTGGAACCAAATGCCACCATCGGGGAAATCAAGTCTATGTTCCACAAGAGCCGTAAGTGTTGTCGCTATTGCCTCATCCTAATTAAGTATACATCCTAATTAAGAGCAAGCAAATGTTCACACTGTCTGTCTCTTTCAGATCCTCAGTGGTACCCAGCCAGACAGTCCATTCGCCTTGACCCCAGTAAGTGGTTTTTGGTTTCATTAACGTAATTTCGTTGACATCTACTGTGAACCATCTCAACATTTTTTTTTGTAATAGTTTTATTTTTCACATTGACAATAAACACATTCAAGTTATTCAAAGTATTCTGTGGCATCTGTTCTAACTCACTCGCACGGCTATCCAAATGAAATGCAAAGCGTGATGGCTTTATTTGGAACTCCCCTTTGACGTTTACTGTCAAACTGACTCCTAAAATAAGGTCACAGCCGGTCACTGCTCATCTTCAGAAAACTGGTGAAGTGTTGTGACCTGGCAACTGTGATGTCATTTTCAGTCAACAGCAAGTGTCAAAATGGCCGTCCCATGAGATGGCTAAAAACAGGGGCATTTTGCCTGTTTAATTCATATTCCTCAAACGAAACATGATTCACAATACTGTGCCTCAACTAGTTTGGTGCACAGAATATGATCACAAAGAATTTTGGGGTTGACTTCCCCTTTAACACACAAGACTACATAACTTTAAATTCAGACTTGTACGTGTAATGTAAAAACCATAAATGATCGTTGAACAATGAACCATGATACAGCGGGGGAACACTATATTTATCTGACTATGTTTATTTGTGTTCCAGAGGGGAAATCTCTAAAAGATGAGGATGTTCTGCAACAGCTTCCTGTGGGAACCACGGCAACCTTTTACTTCCGAGACCTGGGGGCTCAAATCAGCTGGGTCACTGTAAGTACAGGTTGACACGCGTGCACCCACACACAGTATTTTCTAGGTCATTTAATATTCCAGTGCAGTTGAGCAATGATATTACAATTTATGTTTTTCTTCTACTTGGAGTTTTTTGCTGGGCCACGCCCTTTAAATACACGCATTGTCATTGGTACTGTGATCATGTGGCTTCTCGTGACTTTCAGGTCTTCCTGACAGAGTACACCGGACCTCTCGTCATCTACCTGATGTTCTACTTCAGGGTCCCCTTCATCTATGCTCCTAAATATGATTTCACCACCAGTAAACACTGGGTTGTTCAGTAAGTGACAAAATCTGCTCCATTAAACAAATCCGCTTGACTAGCCATGGACTTACTAAGCCTTTGAGAACATGTTAGTCTTTCTGATTTTCATGACACACAAGACCATGAGCCTACATTTACTTTTTATTCAGCAGCTAATCCAGAGCTTTTGCTTTTCCCAGTTTGGCCTGCATGTGCCACTCTTTCCACTACGTCAAGAGGCTGCTGGAGACACTGTTTGTCCATCGCTTCTCTCACGGAACCATGCCATTGCGCAACATCTTCAAGGTGAGACTGATGGTTATTTGAGTGCAGTCAGTCTTTTTATCAAGTGATGTAAATGTTGAGGCACATGTTTTTGTAGATTCTAAGAGAAGTGTGTTTTTCAGAATTGTACATACTACTGGGGCTTTGCAGCATGGATGGCTTATTACATCAATCATCCACTATATACGCCACCAAGTGAGTGCATGAACATGCTGTAATACTCTCCCAGACATAAATGTCTCCTCTGAACTTCATTTCCAATTATTTGTGTGAATTATTGTTACAGTTTATGGCGAGCAACAAATCAAAATGGCCCTCATCTTATTCCTGGTAAGAATCCTTCCACACAGTGTATGATATCAGTTACAAGGTACAAGTTTCTGACCGCAGTCGTCCTCTTTCTCAGTTTTGTCAAATTGGAAACTTTTCCATCCACATTGCGCTCCGCAACCTCCGTCCACCAGGTATGTGCACTGTCATCGCAACAGTGGAATGAATTTTTTTTTTTTCCAACAATTGTACTGTTTTGAACTTCTGAAAAAAGGAAAAATATTTTATTTAAAAATTATTTCATTCATCGATCTATATTTAACTTGGAAAACCACATTCAACCTATTGAAAGAATTAAAAGGTGTCTTATGAAATTGTATAGCAGAATAATATTTGAGGCAAATATACAAACATTTTATTGATCTACAAAATATATCTATCTATGATATTTCACTATACTCAGGCTCCAAGACCAGAAAGATACCATATCCAACAAAGAATCCCTTTACCTGGATCTTCCTGCTGGTCTCCTGCCCCAACTACACTTACGAGGTTATTTTTGTTCACTCTTGTTTTTTGTGATGCTCAAATCTGAGTCTGGTATCATCTAAAATGCTTAAAAATAACTGTCATAGCTAGTGAAGAGTCATCTTTATACTTCATATCAACATTCCTTATCTCGTTGCAGTTGGGCTCTTGGCTCGGCTTCACACTGATGACTCAGTGTCTGCCTGTGGCCTTCTTCACCTTGGTGGGTTTCATTCAGATGACCGTGTGGGCCAAGGGAAAGCATCGCAGCTACCTGAAAGAATTCCGTGATTACCCTCCTCTACGATCACCCATCCTGCCCTTTGTCCTGTAGTCGGTGGCTCCTTCTTAATCATCTTTCATTGAGGGTAGCAATCTCATCATCTCCCTTTATTTCGCCTCTACTTGTCCACTGGAATTACACTGACTGAAAACATGCTCGCGTGCTGCTCGCATGTTTGTCGCTATTTTGATAAGCGTTTAACACATCTCTGGCTTTGTTTCGTTTGACGCACTCAACAACCTAACCAATTTTGACTGGTTCTGTGAATTATTTGTGCAACTGACATGCACCATACAGATCATACAGGTCTGGTTTATGTTTTGATGTTCGGGAATTTATTAATAGTTGTTCACATCTCTTCATCTGAAAAGGTAATTTATTAATAAAAAAGGAACCAAACCTGTGGCTGGTTTTGTTGATTCAGTTTCTACCTGGTGCTAGAAAACATTTTTCTAAAATTAAAATGTGATAAGCATGTCTTCCTCATTAGAAAAATTAGTAAAGCTACACAATGTTTTGCAACATAGAAGTAATGGGGGCCGCCCCATTTTATGAAGAAAAATTTAATTTGAGAATATTTAGAAGCACATTGATTAACTGGCTATTCTTTACTAAATACCTTTGTTTTATTTAGTTGCTAAGTCAGAATTTGACAGGAATGGATCAAAGGTGTAAAATCCAGGGCGACAAGAAGGCAAGGGGGTTTGGGGGACAACCTCTACATGAGAAAATACAGTGAGTGAGCGAGCGAGAGGGTGAACATAAAGCATGAGCAGCTGAATATAGAGCTGCATGAAGTCAACCCCCCCCTCACCCCAAAAAAAAGCCTAGACTGTAATCTGTAATTTAGCAGCACTGTTTAATGTGAACAGTGTAAGGTATATACAGAGACGAGGGAACCGATGTGCTTGACTATGCAGCTTCAACATTGACCTCAATTCTCTTCTTCCTCAGCTGGAGCCTCCTCTCCCTCTCATATTCCTTCATCCGCATCACATAGCTAAAGACAAAAACATACATGAAATGTATATTTTGCTTGACCGTACAATGCATGAGCACACAATACAAAATCCTATGTGTGCTAATAAGACTGATTGTTTCTAGAACATTACCATAGGCAAATAAATTACACTGTATCAAATCTTCCTCTATTTCAAATATATTCGATCAAGCAAAAGTGACCATTGACAAAACGCCAATCACTATTGATGTAAACACTTACTCCTGGTGTTGACAGTAGTCCCAGTCATGTCGCTCATGTTTGCAGGAAAGAAAGTTTGGCCAGTTGTCCCGTTTGCACTTCATGAGCTTCAGGAGGTGATGAGCACAATAGTCCCTCTGCTCCAAAGGCAGCTGGGCCAAGTTCATCTGCTCTTGGGTCGCAACCATCTCTGCAAATGACACAAAACATCAATCTTCTTTTGATGCAGAAGTAATGTACCATTTAGAGGCTAACCTGTTCATGCTGAGAAATGTATTGGTTGTGTTGCAAGTGTGAAAATGAATTGAATGAATAAAATATAATAATGGCTTACAACTTAACACATCATGTGGAATAACTATTAGTTGCCATGCTTAGTAACTGATTATTGTTTAGTTAACTTGGAATTACTTTGAGATACGAGGTGATGTGTCCAATAGCTGCATTATAATCAGTGCTGACAAGCTATCGCGGAGTTTCATGCATACATGCAAAAATAGATTCGCTAATTTCAGATACCAAGCAAAATAAACAAATGCAATCCTCCGACGCACTATTGTGGCATTAGTTTTTACTACAAACCTCGTTCTTTCCTCTCAGGAAACCCAAACTGGGGATCGAACTCGAATTTCTTGGCCGGATCTGGTTCGGTGTCGGTCTCAGTGATGTAGCGTCTGACCAGGTGGGCTCCCATTTTATTTTTTATAGATTATGCACTGAATGTGCTCAATCGGGTTGTCTTCAGTCAATGCTGTGAGAATGTTTTCAAAATGCTTCAGCTATCTGTCATTCGGTCACCTACACAAGCCCTTTGGATTCACTTCCGTTTCTACCGGAAATAAACAGCTGACGGGACCCTGTGCTTCAGAAATATCTTCCCCTTCAAACAAATAATAGTTCCGCTACGAGCAGGCATTGTTGCACTTTTTTCGTCATTGTTAATCGACCTGCTCACGATGCTTCACTTGCAAATTTGATGCTGTTCTTCATGTGCTTATTAATTGTAGTATCCCTGTTAATGAAATACCGCCATCCCTGCCAAATGAATGACTGACTGACTGACTGACTGACTGACTGACTGACTGACTGACTGACTGACTGACTGACTGACTGACTGACTGTCTGACTGACTGACTGACTGACTGACTGACTGACTGAATGAATGAATGAATGAATGAATGAACGAATGAATGAATGCATTTTGGGAAAGGCTGTCCAAAGATATCTACTGGACACCACCAAACTATTAAATGGCATTTTATTTTGAAAAAAAAAAGTGCATGTTTTTTTTTATTTTTAAATAAAGGAAGTCAATGCTTTGCTTTATGTGTGCACTTAAAGTTATAAAACCACTCGTATGCAGTGGGTCAATATACGCAGTAAACCTATATCTGAATATAATGTGACTAATGTTTTTCCATCCATTTACACGATGGTGTCTTGGTCTCTGGAATAAAGTAACAGTTTTCACCCTACAAAGAGAAACAAATGTAAAATCAATGTTTGAATTCATACTGTTAATATTTATATATACTAGTGTGCATGTATTCCCACTTCAAAGGCTGAAAGTTACAAAACACACAGCCGCCCTTTAGGGAACTTTTATTTTCTATATCTCCCACTGACTCTGTCACAATCTGTACCAGGCACACAAGACCTGACTGTGTTGAGCACTGGACTGGGTGGGCGTATTTCATCTGATAGGAGGTACCAATCAGAATCTCTCAAGTTTAAACCTCAGACTATGAAAGGCATGACTGCAATGCAACCTGACAGTCCCACTCATTGGGATACCTGGCGTCCTTTCTGCCATTCAGCCTCCATTGCACAGCAAGCGACGCAACTAAATGCTCCTTAACTGTCACCCAATGTGTGAGGTTTGGCATTTGAATGGCACCACAAAGTTGCAGATACATCTGCCAATAAAACAAACATGTACAACAACAAAAACAAATATTTATGGGTTTAGGGCGAGATCCAGGTGGCCGCTATCACGCTTTAATATATATGGTGCCGTTACATTAGAACAAGCTTCTGTGAAGTGATACAGATGGGCAGGTATTGATTGAAACCTTTATTGTCCCCTCTAGGGAAAATCAGCTGTCAAACAGCTCATGACGTTTAAAAAGAGGAAGACAAACAGAAAAACAGTTCACAATGCAATAAATATAAACACACTGCTGGTCCAATAAATATGCAGTGCAAGCTGGTAGTTTGCTAAAGTGCATCATGTGCAGATAAAAAGTCCCATGTCAGTTAGCCTATCAACTCTAGCTCCAGGTCTCCCCATGCCTGCGGACCTGGTTGTAGAGTCAGAGTGCAGCTGGAATAAACAACTGTCCAAATCTGTTTGTGCTCTGACGGGGGAGGACAAATCCGTCGCTGAATTTGCTCCTCATCCCCGTCAGGTGGATGTGCAGTGGATGGGAGGGATTGGCCAACATGGCCGCCAGTTTTTCCCCCCCATCCTCTGTTCAACCACGACCTCCAGGCTGTCCAATCCGGTCCCCACCACAGACCTGGCCTTCTTCACCAGCTTGTTCAGCCTGGTAGCGTCCCTGGCACAGATGTAGCCTCCCCAGCAGGGCCCCGGCGAAGAACAGGACACTGGAGACCACTGTAAAACACTCAGTAGCATATTAGAAACATTAAACAACCTCAGCCTTCTCAGGAAAAACATCCTGCTCTGTCCCTTCCCTCGGTGTTGTCGGTCCAGTTAGGCAGACCGATCCACCGGTGTGACTGCAACTATGAGAAAGGGAGATACAGAGGAGTAAAATTGTCACAGATCAGAATGGAGCAGGGTAACCAAATGCACCTTGGACCAGGGTTTACTGAAGGGAAAAGGTTGTTAGTAGACAGGATAATAGTAACAAACTAACAAGCCAGCAAAGTGACATAACTTAACGGACCGACCGACTAGCTAGCTAACCGAAACATAAGCGGCAAAGACAGGAAACAAGAAGACATGAGACGACATCAACGACCCGACGGGAGTGAGGGGCAGACAGGACTTAAATACAAGAAAGGTAACAAGAGGCAGGTGACATTGATTGTGAGGTAACACAAGAGGGGAGGGGCGACGCCAACGGAAACCATGGTAACAGACATAATAAAGCAACCAGGGATGAGTCGTGACAAAAATGTTCCATTGCATAGATAGAACCCAGAATATATGGCAGAGAACTGCCCACCTGTTGCCTGTCATGTCTGTAATACTTTGGTTGATGACTCAGAGTGTATTTTGGCAGTGATTGTGCCAGCACACGTGTCCTGAGGGTCATCTTTTTTTTTCGACCTTTCCTGTTCAGCTGATTTATTACTGGTTATGCAGAATGACGCATGTGTACCCCATAAAGACCTTCTCAACATCATGAATATATCCTATTCTCTTTTTCATTGCAAATAATGTTATTGTCAGCTATCCTCAACTGCAATCATGCAACAACTGTTGTTCAAATTAGTTATGGTTGAAGGCCTTTTATTTTCACTCAACATTTATTGTGATTCCGTCGGTCATTTGGAAAATATTATCTGTGAGAGCTATTGGGGTAGAACGGTTCTGTCGTATACTGACTCTCCACAAGGACTGCATTAGGTAGGGCACTTTCCCAAAAAGAAGAGACAAATGCCAAAATATAAGTGAGATTTTGTGGCCTTATAATTCCTTACTTCACACAGGGAATCCCGACATAATCGCTGTTCACCCATTCGCTGATTGTGTAATTGGGTGACAACAGTAACTTGAGAACCACTCGTCTAAGTGTACAAAAGTTTTACCTGTAAATAAAGACGAACAGTTGATAACTTGGCTCAAGTCATTTTTAATGTTAAAACCAAATGCTTTCAGTCTTTAGGAAAAAAAAAATCTTGTCTTTTATAAACTCGAGTATTAGGCTATGCGAATGAGAATAATTGAGAGCGAGCAAGCAAAAATATCTGAAGTGTGTCAAATCCCCAATGAGATGATTCAGTAAAATTGTGGTATGAGACAAAATTAAATGATTTGTTGTTGAACTCACTGTTCTCCTGCAGAAGCTCTCATTTCCTTCACATGTCTTTCTGGGTTCAGTCAAACTATATTAGTCAGGTATGATCTGATCTGACTTCTGCTCGAATCAGAGCCAACGGTATCGGGTTCTTGGTACTGCGTGCTTCTTTCTCCTATTGGGTCCCATGAATATAGTTCACCCTCCCCCTCTTTTTATAATTGCCCATGACCGACATGTTTCCACAGTACTTCACGTACCTGCTGAGATGCCTTTATTAACTCGGCGTGTGCACACAACTATGCACAAACACCCCCCCCCCAAAATCCCAAACATGGGCATCGGTATTACTCAATGTCAGAGAAATGCATGAACATACACACATGGACGAGACACATGGGTTCTCGCTTTATTACTAAAGGTTAGCAAATAAGCAAGAAGAGCACAAATTGACTGTCTAGACTATGTGACAACCAGAAATGGAAAGGTTCGTCAAACATCTCAACATGAAGTGAAAATGTGTGCTCTTAAGAGACAATTGAAAGAGGAGGATGAGACAAACAATAGAGGTAGTCATGTTTGTTTTCATATATTGAAATAAGAAAATAAGCATTTATGCTGCTGTGAAAATGTAGGAGATGGAATCATTTGTCACATAATTATGAGAGTTTGCGTGAAAGGCAGCTTGCATGACAACCTGTGTGATTCAATGACATCATTGCTTTTATGTTATTTACAAATTCTTCTCAAAGAGACTGGAATGTTTTATATATTTACAAATTATTTGTTCTGTTCACTTATCTGGAGTGTTTATTAACAAGTAAATGTTACATACTATTTAACTCTCACTCTGTTTTCGCTTGAGGGAAGAAATAGGTTGCATTTTGCCGAGGCTGGTATCAGATTCCTTTGGGGTATATAGAAAGTAGTTCTCTATAGAAACCAGCCGCAATATTAGGTACACTTGGGTAATAGGGTGAAGTAAAAAAAATTTTAACCCCCCAAAAAATCTTTATTTAGTTGTTTTCATTTCAGTTTGAAAAATCAATCCTCAGCCACAATATTAGGTACACTTGGGTAAAAGGATGATGTATTTTTTTTTTTCAAAAAAATAATTCTTCATTTTGTTTTTTTCATTTCAGTTCTAACAAGGTTGAAAATCAATCTGACACAACATGACATAACACGCTGAATCAAATAACAGATTAGCAATGAACGCTTTCAAGATCATTTTGGCAACATGTTCTTGTACAATAATAGTCTCTGCCTTAAATTCACATTAGCACAAACAATTGCATTATTTGGCTTCATGCTGTTTTACACTTTCAAAAGTACAAACCACAGGAATACTCCTGCTGCAGTTTGGATTGGATTGTCCCAAAACTCTTGGTGCATATAAAAGGCGTAAATCAATAGCCACTTAACTGATTTTTTTTTTTTTATATAACAATTAACCCAGTAGTTTTGAGTGTAGAATAAGGACGAGTGGATAAACTATATGCACCCATAAACCAAGAATGGGGTAGTTTGACAGAGAAATTGTTTTTGAAACAGTCTTTGTCATTCTCAATAATTTAAGTGTATGCCTGGCATTGTGTAAATGTTCCGTGCATTTTTTTTCCCAGTTTCATAGTTTGTGTCTTTCATGAACATTCTTCATCTTCAAAGTGTGTTTTTTGCAAAACCTTCACGTGATGCTCGTAAATCTTGAGAGCGGGGCCAAGCTTGATTGACAGGCCAGTCAAAACGTCCTTACGCTGCATGAGGAGAAGAGACTTCCCATCGATTTCCTGAACAGAGCAAATCCAAGTGCATGAGTTGAACAGTGAGAAGTGGACTGAAGTGACTAGATTGTGCGACTGTTGATTGGGTCTGTGACGCCCCCTGGTGGCAGAAAGGGAGCGGCATCCTCACCTGTGTACCAAAGGCAGCGGCCTGCTCAGGGAAACCAGCTATTGTAAAATAAGCGACCACATCAGCCACAGTCCAGTCCACCGGGCTCCCCCCGGCCCCTCCCATCTTTACAAACCTACAAATCAAAAGAATTGAATAAATGAATGGATCTACTTCAATTAAATCGGGTTCTCCCTCTCCATTGAGGTTCATGATTCAAGCTCCTGCTATGTTGTTGAAAGCCATCAGGTTTTTGCACTAGAAAATGAAATGATGCATGAGAAATGACTGTACTCACCCTCCATTATTAACGCCATCGTTCATCTCTTGTTCTTCAGAAAGGCCAGTGTCTCTCGGGGAGGCGGTGGGTGTGAGTAGGCATGACGACACACCTGCTTCTGGCTTACATTCAATACCTGACCTCCAAAAAGTTTGATTCCCTGCTCTTGTTAATAACATCGAAACACGCACGCACAGACAAACACACACGCGGAGAAGGAGAGAGGAACTACTCACCGTTGAAGCCTGACCGGGTGTGCTGCGTGTGGCTCTGACTCTGCATGTAAAGATATGTTTTTTTTATTATTGACGTAAACCAATGACATCCAGCACTCAACACTTGAACAAACAGTGTAACAGGTGAAGTTATGCTAAACCACCTGAGCATGTGTGTGTGTGTGCGTGTCTTTGTTTTAATAATTGATTAAAAAATAGCAATTTACCTGCGTATCCATAAGTTGCTGATCAGGTATCCCAGATCTTTTTTCCACATATGTTGTAAAGCACATAGATGGAGGAGCACCCAAAGAAGGTGAACACCCATTCCTACTGAGGGGATCCATAACTGAGGAGAGGATTTGTAAATAAACAGAGATGATCTCATCAAATAGTTTTAGGTGTTATTCACTGGCCACAATACTAGGTACACAAATGAATGAGCCCTAATAGCTCATCCTTGACTAGCATTGTCGGTGATAATGTCTGCATTAGAGTAGAACTAAACTAAATCATTTCGAATAGTGTGCTATTTTTAGCTTTGAAAATATCTGTAATAGAAACAGCTCTCAGTTCTACATCGCCGTGTGTGTACAACATACTAAAATTGTGGGAAAGTGTTTCATGAAAGTATAAATCATGAAATAAATCTTTCTTGAACTCCGACAAAGACACACCTTCGTCCCGATGCGGATGACAGAAGCTCTCCTCTTCCGACGCTTTCCAGATCTCGCTATCTTCACTGGCTTTCCCAATTGGAGCTGCTTTGGTTGTCATGGCGACCAGGGATTGTCCTTCTTCCGCATTAGAACTCCTGGGATCCTCATTCACTTCCTGCACACCATCCTTTTCACTGGCTTTTTCCATCTCCTGAAGAATCGGAAAGTGCCACAACAACAGTTTTGAAAGATGTAAACAAAATATATGTTAGACTTTGCCATGTTGCCTCACCTTGGACCACAACATACAAAAAAAAAAAAAAAAACACTAATTGGAATGATACAACCAAGCATTATTATTGGTGGCTATTGTCATGGAAGTAAACTGAATCTGAAATTGAATGTAACTTGCATGGAGAATATTTTCTATAAGTCTACAATACCTGATAGAAATTCTAGATTCATGAATCACCGACAAAATTCTGGCTTTTATAGACATGTCTGGCTTTTATAACAGCTCACAGTCTCAGAGGCGTGGACTTAATGAGTGATAAACAATACTCGGTATTCATCAGTCTGGCTCCAACTTTCTTGCATTACTTTTGCCAAATCAGCTTTGCAGGTTGGAGCCTTGTCATGGAACATTTTCTTCAATTCCCACTAAAGATTTTCAATTAGATTGCAATTCAGATTATGTGCAAGCCATGACATTGCCCTTGTGTGTCTTCGCTTCAAGGAATATTTTTACAGTTTTTACTTCATGGCTAGATTGTCATCTTGAAAATATATTTCACTATGCCCAAACATCCTTTAAATTGGTGGGATAAAAATTATAGTACATGCATCCCTGAGATTCGTGATTCCATCATTTTTGCCAAAGGTTGAAGACTTCTTATCGTTTTTTTGAACATAAAACTGGTGTTAAGTACCCCAATGTCTTTGTTAGTTGTTTTACTTTTATTTCCATGTTAACAATCAATTTTTAAATTACTGTAAATAACTCAAACGCCTATACCAACGTGTGCTCACGTCAGGCAGTGGGAGTGGAAGGGAGGAGGGGGGGGGGGGGGATAATACAAAGGATTCGATGATAAGTATACGAACTTGGGACACACGGGGATGGCGAGCAAAGTGATCATATTGGTTGATGCAAATTACAGAATGAGTGTGGGTCGGGTGGGCAAGAGAACGACGACCGATCTCGAGAGCTAAAATCACACGTCACAGATCCCACTTTCAAAGAACAACTCGCTCGTGCACGCGCCATGCAGAAACCCACTCACAGCATGCGTGCGCGTTTTTCCCCCCCCCAGGAGCCGCTCCTGCGCCGTAACCTGCAGCTTTTGTGCTTGAAGCACACGCAAAAACGGGCGAACGCACGCCTGTCCCATAAACACATCCCGCTATAATAAACAATACCCAAACATTTAGATTATGCAGCAGTATCTTCTTTTTTTTTTTCATTTAAAAAAAAAAGTGATTCGGCGAAGTGGAGCGCTTTACGTCACAACATGCACGATCTCGAACAGCTTTCATTAATTTAACAGCAGACAGCGCTTCACCGCGCCGCGCGGGCCTGGACGTGTTGCAAATATTAAGTTCGAGTCGCCAACCTTTCTCGCAGGCTGCAGCGCGCTCTTTGCAAGATTCTCCGTCGTCGTCATTCCCCTCAGAGGAAGAGTAATGTTCCCGCAGCGGGTCCTGCGCAGCCTACCCCGGGCCACCTCTCTCTCCATGACCACTTTGACTTTGCCCCTAGTCAGCTTCTCCTCAAAGAGACGCTCCTGGCTGCCCAGGTAGCCCAAAATCTCCTTGAGCCCCAGTGGCTTCACGGGGCCTTTGCCACCGGCAGCGGCGGCGTCGCCCCCCCGGTGGCTCCTCTCGGACAGGCTGCGGACCGAAGCCACCACCCGGTCGCCCAGGTCCAAGTCGGATCCGATGCCACCTCCCTCCCCTGGAAGTTGGGGCTGAGGGGCCACTGCGTGCTTGCGTGTGCTGGCGCCCCCCACGCAAGTTTGGTTGGGGGCATCATCCACGGACGGCTGCTTGTCTCGCCCAAGTGCATCGTTGCGGCCGCTACCAGGACGGACTTCCTGTGCTCCCGCGGCTGCACTTGCGTTCTCTTCATCTACAAGACGGGCCGTTGCCGGCCCGTCGCCGCTGATGCTCCTGTTTCCGCTCCTCGGGCTGGAGGGAGCGCCGCGCTTATTGCTGGCCTCAGCCAGTTGAGACGGGCTGGGCTCTGAGTCGTCCTCCTGGTCGGTGAAGCTGAGCGCGCTGTCGCCGTTGTTGTTGCTCACAGGGTCTTCACTCTTCTTTCTGCTTTTCCTCTGCACCTTGGCCGCATTCCGGTACGAGATGGAGCCCTTATAGCTAACTTTAAGCACAGTCTGCTCTTGGATCAGTTTTTCCAGTTCTGCCCTGGTTCGGTCCGGGTCTGACCCGTGTCGCCTTCGGACCATTCGGCAAATCCTTTCCAGATCCGGACGCGCTTTCCGCGAGCGAAGAGAGTCGATGGTTTCCAGGATCCACTCTCGGTACTTGCTGGGTCCAGACATGTTCCTCCTTGGGGTTCGGCCCGAGAACGTGTGTATTTGTTGTTCCTCAAGTGGCGCTGCTGTGTCAAAGCTGGAAGCGGAGTGCGATCACTCCCCGGCTGGAGGACCGCTACGGAAGCCCGCTCGGCACTTCGCCGTTCGTCCGCTACGTTGTGCGCTTAAGGTGGACCGAAAATGGCGCTCGCGACGGCATTTAAGGTGGAATTGTCTCGCTTTTAGCGCATCACAGCTGCGTTCTTTGTTCACCGTGTCATCGTGTGCAGTCCACGGCGGATATACAAAGACTGACGCACGCTACGCGCGGCGGGCTGCGTGTGCGCCGCGTGGTGGCGGGGAATAGACGCTCAAGACATGGGAGGAGGGGGAGGAGGGCACCCGGTTCCCCCTGGCGGCAGTAGATTACTGTCGGAGACGAGGAGGATGGCTGACCTTTATGCTACACCAGAGAGGGCAAAAGTATACTCAAAATCAGCAAAACTACGAGTACAGTATACTGTATAAGTATACTTGTAAATTAAAATTAAGAAAAAGTACAGACTCAGGCGGCACGGTGGCGCACTCATAGATCAGAGGTGCAGTCCGGCTTCGGCTTTCCACCGGGTTCTAGTTTAGTTTAGAGTGTAGTGCGTAATTTTAGTTTTGATAGCTTTATTTGACTTGACAAATCTGAAAAAAAATCTATATTACATATGTATGCATACATAAATGTAAGCGAGCCTTGGGTCAGGCTTTTAATCAGTCTATTCAATAGCTTTGTTAACATTGTGAACTGACTAACAAAGCAACACTTCTCTAAATGAATGACAACTGAAAAACACTCATTAACTGTTTTCCAGACAAGATGGAGAATTTCTGAAGGGAAGTGTGTCGTTTTTAGGCTAGCAGGAGGAAAATAATGCTTTCACAGCACATCATTCTTGAAGCTGACAACATCAACCAAGATGGGGAATATCTTGCTATAGATATACAAGTGAATAATGGATTTAAGTGCAGTAAGAGTATTTGTGTGAAAACTCTGAAGAAGGAACAAAACCACTTTGGGAAAGATGGGAACCTTCAAGATAATTTTACAAGTAAAACTTTATTGGAATGATATTCATGTTGCAAAATATTACACTCATGTTTTTTTATGTCACTGTCATCATGACTTTCCTTTGCTGCGTGTGCGTGTGTCGTGCGTGTTAAGCTGCATGTGTGGCAGGGGTTAACATGGTTTACACAGAAGTCTTTCATTTCCCTAAAAATGTGGCAACATAGCATTGTGCCTGCTTTGAGGGGAAGTGTCACTGCAGAAACATCGATGAGAGACACAATATTTTTGGAACTTTAAATTTTGTTTTGTCCATGATGTGAGTCAACATTGAATCGGACATGACTGGCATACAGCAAGTGTGAAGTCTTAACAACCGGGTTACAACAGTATAAAAAATAGCAAAGTAATAATTATGATTGATCTAATGACAATGTGAATTCGACATCAGATTGATTGGTCAACAATTCCTCCTCTCCTTATAAAAGAAATTGCACTGCTCAGAAAGTGAGCATTTGTTTCAGTGTCTTGTTAGGTAAGCATCAGGTATGTTACATTTCTTACAGAAAAACCCCTTTAGATATATTAGTATCTAATTTTCAAGGTGGGTCCAAGCCAGTCTTTAGAACACAAAAGCTCAACAACTCTTATGTCTTGTCTGTCTTTTATGTCTCAATATGGGTATATATTTGCGTGGGTGTATGTGTGTGTGTGTGTGTGTGTGTGTGTATATATATATATATATAGCAGGAATAGATAAATAAATACATAAATACTACAGAAAACAGTCAGTGAAATGAAAATGTCAGTGAAATGAATAAAACAAGTGGTGCACTAAATTCGTGCAATTTGCTTTGATTTTAGGCAGTTCATTAAATAAATGTGTAGAATCAGAAGAATCTGCACTTATCTTGGGGCAATTGCAATCGCTCTTAGAGTGCACTTTTTGCGTGAAACTCTACTAAAATATCAAGAACCAGTATATGGCGATGAACTATAACGTAGCTATGAAATCATAATAAAAAAAAGGCTTGATGTTTGTTTTGTTTCAGAATTGTCATCGAAACATTTGTCATCGTAGCTAAAGGAGGTACTGACCACATGTATCATGTAACTTAAAGAGCATACAGTGAGGTCGAGAGAGAGAGAGGTGTGATTGGCTCAAGCTGAGTGTCGGGTAGTTTAAAAACAATTGAAATAAAGCGGGACAAAAATAAGACCAGCATCAATGACAGATCAAAGTGCTCTGGTAATCCAGAAGCAGTTTGAGGTAGTCTGCCTCAGATGGTCCCTTTCACGGCAAGAACATGCAGAGTAGGTGAGAGCAGAGCGCAGACAACACAACACAGGGTTTTTTTTTTTCCAGTCACAAAACCAAATGGAAGGGCAAGAATGTGGAAGACACTAATCAAATATCTAAAAATTCCCTTTTGTTCCTTTTGAATTCTGACCAGAACTTGAAATTTCCATTTCCATGCAAGCTATCCAATGTCCCCAACTGAGTGATATGTTCAAACCTGAGATACTATTATGTAACATTAAGTGTTCCTTCACGAAACAGTGCTTGTCCATTCCCTTGTCCATGTCGTTGTGTTAGTTAGTGTGACATGATATCACATTTAAACGTTGCCATGGAGATGGATAAAGTTGCTATGTTGCAATGAGACTAACACTGACACACACACACACACACACACACACACACACACACACACACACACACACACACAGTCATCAAGAGTGACTTCTGTCTGCAATGCATCATACGGTTTACGATATGACACTGGTGACTTTGACATACAGTATGCTGCCTACAACATGGAGTATGGAGTTCCTCGAGAGAGGAAAAAAAAAAAAAAACTTTGCAAAACCAAAACCTCTCAAGCCGTACATGTATCTGTGCGTGTCTGATTTGAGCGTTTAGTTTGGAACTTCTACTGCTCACTAGATGAAGAGCATATCAACCAATTCCCAATGTGAATTGAAAAATTCAGTGCAGACTTTTAGCTGGTCCAGTTCCAGTGGTCCTCGCGTGTGACGAACAAATGAAACAGTTGATTCTAACAAATGGACTCGCCTCTTTTGGGCCTTAAACGCGAAAGATGAAAGCATACCAGCAAAGAGGAAATTCTCAACGAGAGGGGTTGCCCAATCCATGAATCCGAAGCACACCTTCATTATAAAGGGATCCAAACATGAGACAGAATCAGAAAGAAAGTAGAACAGACAAAGGCAACACTGCTGGTTATCATTCTCCTCGTTCAATTCCTTTTCCCTTTTTTGCAGCTGGTGCTTGTGATTGTGACAGGAGACGGTAAGGCTCCCCCTTACAACTCCCACTTAACCAGCCTAGCTCCCACTTCCCCATCTTCCTTATCGACTCCCTCCCTCATTCACTCACTCACTCACTCACGTGTACTCTCTAGAACTCGGCAAACTCCTTGGCACATTTCTCATTGAAGGAAATGCGGATCTCCTCCTCTTCGTAGTCGTCAAAGTTGCTGGTGTCGCCTGGCCCCTTAAACTTGGGAACGAAAGGAGCTTCCACCTGTTGATGGACGAGAAGGACAATTTGCCTGCACACGGAGCCTCGAACAAAACACAAACACGTAAAACATACATACTTTTTTCTGGTAAATGGCAATCCAGTCTGTAGTTGAAAACCATTTGTGTCCTTTAATGTCATTGACACCGTTCTTGAGGTTCCCGTAGCGTTTAGTGAGATCAACCTGAGAATCAGAACAATGTATTTCCTCCATTAAGATTCATTGAGGAGGCTTGGCAAACAAAAACAGAAGGGAGGTTGTTGTTAATAGCTGCAATGTTTTTACCTGTAGCAGGTTCCTCAGGAGATCCTTCAGGTCGGAGCTGAAGTGAGACGGGAAACGTACCTAAGGCAGATAACAAAGCTGCTTGCTTTTCTCAAACAATCACAATTTGTCTTTTTAGAGTTGACCACCATTGCTCTTCTCACCCTCTAAAGTCGGGTGCCTCACTTGTAAAATGCAAACTACAATTGGATAAAGTAAATAATCAAACGTGTGTTTTGCATACAAATTCATCATTTCTAGTTCACGGTGGGACAATGATGATAAATATATATAAGTGTCAGTCGGAGTATACCTTTCCCGATACAATCTTCTCATAGATCTGAATAGGCTGGTCAGCAAAGAAAGGGGGGTACCCAGCTGCCATCTCGTAGACCAGTACGCCCAGCGCCCACCAGTCCACTGCCTTGTTATATCCCTAAATGGGACGAGAGCACGGCCATGAAGCATCTCATTAACATGCAAAGGGCAAAAGGACAAATTCTTGTCTTGTTAATACTTCTGAGAGGAAAGCAGAGTTTTACCTTGCTAAGGATAATTTCAGGGGCCAGATATTCTGGGGTGCCACAGAGTGTCCAGGTCCTGCCCTTTACACGTTTGGCAAAGCCAAAATCTGTCACCTGAGAGGGGAAAAGACCAATGACTTAACTCTGAGTAATACCCCAAATCCCTCCCATATTCCTAAATAAGGGGCTACATTAACCTGTATGTAGCCCTGTTGATCTATGAGAAGGTTTTCCGGTTTGAGATCTCTGTAGATCAAGTCCAAAGCATGTAGGTACTCAAAGGTCAGAACAATTTGAGCAGCGTAGAACCGAGCATGAGGCTCACTGCAAATGTAGGAGTACAAATTTTACATCTGCTCCCAAAAAAATGTTTTATGTCAACAACATACTAACCTAAATCTGCCAATTCTTCGTAGATGGGAAAACATCTCTCCACCTGGCACATACTCCATCACCATGTAGAGGTTAGTGTTGTCCTGTAGGAGAGAGAGAGAGAGTAAACAATGTTCTGCGTTGAAACACATATATTTTTGGGTTACTGCAAATAAAGCCATAGCTACAGAACAGAATAGAATACATAAATGTTCTGTCATTGCAACCTGCTGGTACCCACTTTTCATTCATAACGTTGCATTCAAGTGTGAAACGTTTTCAATCCAGGTTAAAAAAAAATCTGCTGTTGTATTTATTTATTTTCTACAATATCTATGATTGAATCCTTTAAAGTGTCTTCAAAATAATTTCGCCAAAAGCTTTTAATTCCACTGTACATTCTTTTTGAAATTTTGGTAAGCTGTCTTTTATTGTATTTATTATATTTATTTGGTTTGACAGTATTGAAATAGGACATTAATCATGTTTTCTAATATAATCCAGAAGGCCTACTTTCAATGTCGCCAAAATACTGTCATCTTTGATTAAGGAGAGCCTCCATAATCTTGTCCCACAAATGTGCCACTAGAGGCCGCCCTCCACAAAAAGCAGCTCAAACGAAATGGAACTGCAGTAAATCAGTGTCAAAGAAATATGGCACCAGGTGGATCGCGACTTGATTCAAGTTCAGAGCATCGTTTTTATCTTTGCAATACATAAACCGGTTCATTCCATACACCAATTAATTCTGTGAAATGTCAGGTAAGTATAAAAAAATAAATAAATAAAAAAGACTTTGAGCAAGCCTTCTGCTAATAGGTTTATCTGAAGCATCAAAGCATTCAGTCGGGGCATTTAAGCTCCAAACAGTTTAAATGGATAAAGCGGAGAATGGCCAGCTGGGGATTAGGTACAGTGAGCTGTCAAGGTGTTCCCACATGGCATCAACATACAGTACAACCATACACAATTGTGTACGTCATCTTACCTTGAACGAGTACTCTAATCGCACGAGAAAAGGAAAGTTGACGGCCTGAAGAATTCTCTTTTCATTCAGCGTGTGCTCTATCTGCTTCAGCTTCACCACCTAAAATTGGGAGAAAGTGAGAAGTTAAATGGACCTGATAAGGAGTGTTCTTTCAATTTAACAATGAATCTGATTGACAATTAGAAATGTGACTTTTGAAAGTGGCCTTTGGTCTTCCTAAGTGGAATTTCTTGGGCTTTCTTTGGTCACCCTGCATTCACGTTCCTAAAACATGCATATTAGGATAAATGGCCATGGGCGTCAATGTGAGTGTGAAAGATTGTTTCTATAGCTTATTCCCTTATCCCTATCTCCAGTGAATATCAGGCATCCACGCTATTTGGGAAATTGTTATCCTAATCAACGCGTGGCATTGCCAAACATGCTAATATGACCATCATGGAACTTGTAAAAATAAGAAATCAGTCACAGGTTTTTTTCCAAATCCACCAAAACATCTTTTAGGAAGGAGAACTGGGGGCCCTGCTAAAACATCTGGAAAATCCCTGGGAAAGTCTAGAATGTAGTGACAGACAACAAAGGTTTACTGTGAAGGCCGTTCCCATAGAAGTGCTTTCTTTTCACAAGAAAACACTTTGTCCAGCACTTCCAGGGGAAGTCAGAGACGCTCGCAGGCCGGCCGGGTGAGCCAGGTGACATCGTCTCTCCAGAAAGTATTTGTTCTAACCTGGGGCTCCTTCAACCGTGATGTGCCCGAGTACTTCATCTCTTGATGCAGAGAAGCAGAAGCCCTCCTTTGAGCCCCTCCTGGATGACCGAGCTTCTCCCCCTATCATTAAGATGTAGTTTGACCATCTGGTCAAGAGCTTCACCTTTTGGCTCTGATTCTTCTTCTTCACAAGACAGACCAATAAGGAGTCCGCATTAGTGTTTTCGAAAGTTATGCTGAGAGTCAGCCTTATCCGAATCCAACCCTCACTGGAAACGAATCAGACTTACTGGAGGCAATTCAGATCAAACTCTCACACGGTACAAGAAACCAACAGCCCGTATCAGAGAGACTGGTTCCGAGACACAGAACTCTCACCTGACCTCTGGCCCAAACTGACCTTCTGCTTGTTGAGGATCTTCATGGCGTAATGCTGTCCCGTTTCTCTGTGCCTTACCAGCATAACACGACCAAATGAGCCCGTGCCCAGAGTTTTCAACCTCTCAAACTGCTCCAGGCAAGCAGTGTTCTGAAAACAAATAAATTATAAAAAACACAGCAAAGAGTGAGTTTGTTTTGTTTTTGTTTGACGAGCGCATTTTAAGTGTTCCGTTTTTTTCGGGAACTTTCATTTGGAAATCTATTGAATTTAGGAATACACTTTTGACAGACATCTTTTACAAAATATATATTGCTGTACTACAAAATGTAAATGTGGTGTCATGCTACAATTTGAAATAATTAAGAGGCACAAAGCATGGCTATAGGTGTGCAGTTTCTCTTACCTGTTCAGGGCTCTCCCATTTCTTCAGGAAGTCCTCTTTGGCCTTAGCAAGGAACTCCTTGACTGTAGACGATAACACCGACAATACTCTTTTTATTATTTTTATTTAATCTTTTCTTAACTGAAGAGCGACAAGTAATGAACCCTGTTCATTTTACCTGACTTTAAGCTCATGCTTTGAAATTCAGAAATTTCAACAGTGAGTAAGTTAAATAACTTGTTCAAACATAAACTATTAAGATATTTTGTTTAAACTAGGGATGGACAACTACCAATACTTTTTTCAAGGTGTCGGTACTCAATTGTAGGTACAATTGCTAGATTGGGGTATATAGGTCTGTCTTAAAAATGTGCCATTTTGTGGCGGGGGGACTTTATGTATCAAAAGTACTAGTGGTATCGGTACTTGGTATCGGTATCAAGAATTGAGTCTCGTACTGTTATCGTTCTGAAAAAAGTGGGATCGAACATTGTTTGAACATATTACTTTTAAATCTACATACACATCCACTTGGTTTAGCTCGGTCACAAAATGTAGTTTGCTATTTTAACAATAATATTTATATGTATCGTGCAACTGAAGAGTGGGAGCTTACCCAAATAAGCACCTATGCAAAAGCTAGTCAGTCACACTAACCTCTAGTTGGCCGCGTTTGCCCTACAAGATGCTTAAAAGGCTTTAATAATTTGAAAAACATAAACACACAGTTTTAGTCTGTTTCAGTGCACAATATGTTAACATGGCGGGGTCTTGTGTTGATTTCGAAATAAAGTTTAAAATGCACTGAACTTAGATTGGACACATGATTAGGCCCACCAGCGCACTCAAATAAGTGCCAAAAGTAGGAGTTAACAGAGACATTTCTCAAATGATTGACATTTTTGGGTATGAAATTTCTCCATCTATATATGTATTTTATAAACCACTTAAGCTTTCTAGTGTTGAGAAGAACACAGCCAATCGCAGGGCACGAAGACAAACAGCGAGTTTGCAACCTAGAGTCTTTCAGTATCCAAGGAAGCATGTGTTTGGAATGTGGTGGGAAGACAGAAAAAAAATGGAGGCCGGAGGCAACTTTCAAGCCTATAGAAATGTATTAGCACATCCTCATAGTTCTGCATTGCATACATACAAGTAGCCTAATTGACGGAAAGCAACATTTTAAATCATAGTTTATTAAGTATATTGGTCAATTTATTTCAATAAGGGTTTTGGTGAAACAAAAGTACTTGCCACTACTCAGTACTATTCAAAGTGATGGCAAGAAACACAAAGTTGACTCATGATTTACTTTTGCGGGCCACCTCAAATGAGGTGGTGGGTCGGATCCGGCCCACGTGCCATGAGTTAGATACCCGTGATTTCGAAGTATGTGCACGATTTTGTTGGCACTTAATCTGCGGTGGACCTTTTCTGATGATTTTGGTTTCATAAGAGACGCAAAACATTAGTAAGAGCTGACGTAATGCAGCTGTACATTATTGCAAACCCCAACCACGCAATCAACATAACGGTACAGTACTTACGTAATGTATGGCTCATTGTGCAATTGGCGGTGTGTAGTATTTGGACGTGGGTCTTAATAAATCTATAATTGTAAGGCCTCTTTGAGGGAGGCTGGCGCCGGCCAGGTGATACTCAGGTGGGAAGCGTGCTGTTTTGCTCCACTCACCGCTTTCCATCTCGCTGCCCTTCCTGGCCGTGGGCGCGTTGCCCATGATGACAACCTGTCAACGGGCGATGAGTCGCTCTCAGGTTCCACCAAGCAGGTCGATTAAGACGAGACCGTATTTCCTAAATCCAAACGTGGTCTTGATCTTGAACAGGCTGTCCGCTGATGGTGCCGCGAGGGTGCAGCCGCTCCTCGCTTTACCAAACCGATATCGAGCGACAATCCCGGGTCGCGGAGGAGCCAGTCTTCTCCTCGGACTCCTTGTAGACCCCTCCGATCGAGGCCCCCCTCTTCCCACCGTCAGTCCAGTCTCCCCAATAGAAATGAAATAAAATAAACAGCGACGGGCAGGGCGGGTATGCGGTCTTCTCAATCGAAAGGATTCGTGCTAGCAACCCGAGGCTTCTAAACCCCTAATGTTCATCTACAACGACGAGAATTAGCCCAAATCAACATTGGCCCCCTGTAGCCCCGGAGATGAGCTGGATGACGGAACTACAGCCCAGTGAACATCCCGCCCACTCATCCGAATTGGACTTGAATGACAGCTAGGGCTCGGCTCCCCATTGGCTATCAATCTGCGGTGACGTCCAATTCCGCGTTGTGATTGGTCTCCAGCAATCCAACGGCAATATCCCCCCGCCCTACTAAACTAAGGTGGGGTGGTGGGTGGGATGGGAGTAACGTCACCGATTTTTTTTCCTCCGCCGCTGACCTTGCGTGGCAGGACCGTGATAATGTTTGGGAGTGCAAGGCTGTCGTTAGTCAGCTGATGGTATCTCAAATCCCTCGATATACAGACAACGAGCTCCAGACTCATCAGTAGCCCCCACCCACCGTTCCCCTAAGCGACTCATACACGTTTCGCCGAGTGACGTCAACCTCAAGCTATTTTTAGAAATGTTGGTCAGAATGGAACGCACGCGCGGCGCGGTCTGGCCGGCTTGGCAGTCCGCGGCATGGCAGACGGACGCGGGAGGGAGATACATCTAGAGAGCGCATCTTTTCTGCTGCAGCAACCGAAATGGAAGCGTCGCATCATCTACTGTATATCTTTGTATACGTATCCAAAATTGGAAGCCCGATTGTATTTAACGAGAAATAAAATGCATCATGCCACCCACGCTATCTGCAGGGTACAGGGGGAGATTAAAGAAAACCAGACCAAAAGAAAAACACTGGAGCCTTTTGGTAGTTTGACCTGTTTTTGTTCCCTCTCAATCTCCTGCAAATATCTGGATTTGCAATTTATGTTTTTGTTATAGAATGAAAAAAATGCTCACTTTACTCAACGACACACAACCTGTAGCTAACAATAACAAAATCAGAGAAACTGATCATTTTGCAGTGACCTCTTGCAGAGCTGCGTACATAACACAAGGCCATATGTAGTCAAATTGACAAAAGTGTACATATTGCACTTTTAAACAATTTATAATACTAAACCGTCATGACAGGATCTGCTTCTTCAGGCATCTCACACGCAAAATTTCCTGCAGGGCTTTGACTGTAAAAATCAGAGGTCAGCTACCTTTTTGAAACTGAGAGCTAATTCTTCAATACTGGTTTTGACATGATCGCCTTTATAACGTTCCTATCACATTGCATTGGTGAACTGCTTTTAGAAAAGACCTGCGGGCTACTCGATTGTGTGGTTCTTGTCCGCAGGCACCATTTTGGTGGCCCCCAAACATGCAAAGTACCGATGTACAGTAATCACCTCATATGCCTTTGCCCCTCGACTTTCTTTTTTTTTTTTAAACATATGTGCCGATATACATTTTGCACAACAGATTAAATTTGAAATCATGGAAAACAGTTATTGTCCAGTGACTTCCCATCAGTCCTTTAGAGATTAAATGGGTGAAAGCCTATTCCCTCTGTTTTATTTTCTGCTGTTGCCTAGCAACTTTAGGCTAGAGTGAAAATGGAGTGGCCAGTGATGCTGGAATTTATGAATGAAATATAGAAAAGCAAGGAGGTAGGGGAGGGAAAAGCGTGAGCTGACTCTCACTGCTTGTGTCACTACTGCATGCGCTCCTTTCTGGCCTCATTGTTTCATAATCAGGAGAGCAGCTATACTATCAGCAAAACTATGACGAGCACAAAGCATCAAGAGGGAAAAAAATATACGTACATACATATTCAATTATTATGACAAAAAATGTTTTTTTTTTATAATATTGGTGGACCTGCATACGTGTAAAGTAATGTTTGAGGAAATGTGATTTTATGAGTTATCAGGAAACTTTTGTAATGGATTCTTCCCTTTTCTTTAACTTTGCAAAAGCAATCAGGGCGCATGAAACATAACACATAACATTCTAGTTATTTCTAGAGATTTACGATTCTATACCTTCCAAATAATGGCACACCTTTTCTGATCATGCAAAGCTCTAAATTGCCATTGGCAGTAGGGACTGTTCACACATATGAAAACAAATGTCTTTTATTAAAGTCATTATGTTTTCCCTTTTCTGCGTCCAGCAGGGATGGTATTTATTATACAAGTAACAAGTGCTGAGCTGTAGAACTCTGAGCATTCTTACATTGCCAGGCATTAATCCAAGATGTGGTATCTTGCTGCGCATAATTGTGAGCGTTTATTAAGACCATTTAGCAGACACTAAAAATGACATGTAACTTAAGCTTTAAATTTGTTGGCATGATCGTTTGTGATGTTTACCTTAGCTGTTTTCTCCCCAGGCATGCTAGAACACTTCAGTAATTTCAAAGTAGCCTAATGGTGTGATCCCACCGAGATCATCTTCATGGCAATTTGATGCGATTCTCAGTTTCCCTTTGTTTAATATAACAGCAAAACAAGCTGGATATGTTAGGACTTGTGAGGAGGTTTTATTTTTATGAATTTTTATGACACAGTACAGCGTATTTAGTTTTAAAACTATTTTAAATTAAACTATTAATAAATCATCAGTATAAAAGTAAAACAGACAGTGAGATTAATAACCATCTAATTTTAATCGGCACAGTGTAACATTTCATGACATAAAAGATTGATATTCTGGGAATAGTGAAAACATGTTTTCATTGTATGAGCTTGATTTTGACTATTGTTCGCATGCAAAACCTTCATATTTCTTTATGAGGAGCTCCATGCCTAAGCAAGTAGGTCTGTGTTCTTGGGATTGACACTCAGCAGATGTAGGCCAGTATTCGATCCACGTTTTCTCTCCGAGAATGTAATGGAACCTAAAAAGAGGAGGTTGAAAACAAGTTGATGTTTCAAGTGCATCAAACAAAACTAGCATTAATGCAAAAAAAAAAAAAAAGAAAACTCAGGCACTTACGTTTGTGTCTCGTCATCGCTGTGAATATCTTTCGATGAGCCCATGATTAAATACGACTTGCCTATGTCCAATTCTAAAGCATCCCTGCAGTGTGGATAACTGAGGAATGTGCGTAGTTGGCCTTGGGCACCCATATCCTTATTTCCTGCAATGGCAACATGAGAGAAGAAAGTAAGTATATTGATCAAAGTCTCAGTTTCACATTCAGCAAATGTGAATATTGTGAAAAATCAAATCTCACTACCTTCTTTGATGACTTGGGTCACCCGTGCTTTGTAGATGTCAGTTGACAAACCGTCATGAAATGCTTCCAATTTTATGCGGTACACTGAGGACAGACGAGTTACACATTATTGTCTTACTAATTTCCCCATCATCTAAAATGACAAATAAAAACTAATATACTGTACTTGTCTTACCAAAGTCTATCTTGCTAGTCGGGGTACTCTCACAAGACTTTTGTGCACGCAAATCATTACTGATTTGTCCCTTCTTTTGTAGACTGCAGTTCTCTGGGTGGGGGGAAAAAGAGATGAATTAACTTGATGTAATGATGTGATGCTAGAAGTCAGGGTTTGTTTGTGTCCTGTCCGGCAAGCTCTTACAGCTGCACACAGTGGTGGCAATTCTACTAATACTTGGAAAGAATAGTTCACTCTTGCTTTCCAACTGTGAGAACAATGCTTTACAAAAATGTCAAATGTAATTCTGTCCAGACAAAGTGTATTTCTCAGAAAATTCACTCGATACAGTCGGAGCTGTGTTTCGTCTTACCTTCAGCACAGGTACATTCATCCTTTGTGCATAGTTTCAGCAGCTGGCCAGCTCTCCTCTCGGGATGGTAGAATTTCACACAACGCCTCTCTGCAAAGTAGTTTTGTTGCAGAAATGGACAGGATGTATTGTTTTATTTGTAAAATACGGTGCAAGAACGTTGCTCTACTAAACGCCGGATTTTCTTCCATAAAAATCCCATCTACGTATCTTTAAAAAAGTGGCTCACCATCATAGTATTCATAAACAGACACAGCAGCCGGTTGTAAGATGCCAACTTTCAGGGTCTGGATGATCCTAAAGCTGATTTCCTCACGACGCTTATGAGAGACCTGTGGAGGTGGTATGACATAAAAAATAAAATCAAGCAGCTGTCGATGATCAAAAGGGAAATAAGTGTCAGGGGCAAGGTGAAGAGATGTCTGTCTTACTTTGTCCAGGTAGACGATGAGAGAGCCCTTCTCTGACAAGGCTGTGTTCATCTCATACTTTGAAATGATGGGGGCACGACCTTTGGACAGCTACATGGAAACATACAATCAGGAAGTGGTTCGAAGCAATGGAAGAAGGTTTGTCTGTGAGGGTTCATACCAAGCCCATGTCGTTGTTGTCAACACGGAAGCCAGTCAACAAGCCAATGTCCAAGATTGTCATGGATGCATCATGCTCTTTGCTTTTATACCTGCTCAGACATCAAACAGAGAAGTATTTCTTGAGAAACTCAAACAATCTGATTTTTTTGGGTTGAAAATGTTTAAGGGACCGAGGCAGGGGGTCAAGAATCTGTGTATCATATGTTCATTTGTTTTTCAAAACAAAACAAAGTAAATACAGTAATGAATTTGTTTCTCAAAATTTGTTCCAAAATGGTAAAAACGGATAATTACTTGTTGCACAAATTGTTGCTGTTATTAATGTGAAAACATGTACATACGTAGGTGTTTTTCATAGGAGAGCAACAAAATGGGGGAAAAAAACATACAACAAGTAGCATGGCCTTTCCATTGTTACAAACATCAGATGTGGCTCCAATAAAAAAATTCATATTTTCCATTTTAGAATGAACATTGATACAACAAGTACTTATTTGGTTGTTTAGACTTGAAAATCAAATAAAGGAATGATACACACTATGACAAGGATCAAACTTTGCAACCTCACTGTTTGCTAGTCTTCTTTTTCTTTTTGTACTTACATAACCTCTATTTTTAGCGTGTATATCTTCTCTTCCGCATCAATTTTTTCTGGGAAGACAGTATCAGACAAAAAAAATTATGGTTTTATGTAATCAATTAAAACCCCCAGACGAATGATCAAATGATCAAATACAATTTTGAAATATGACAAAATATTAAAATTACCTGGAAGAAGTTGCACTGATAAGTCAAAAGTCTGACAGTCACTTTCTTTTTCGGAAGGCAGGGCATAATACAACGACACCATCTGTCACATTGACAACATCAAATTATATGATGGAACTCATTATAAAGCCATGGAATTTTTCATACATACACACGCACACACACGCACACACATGCAGACCCTATATACATAGTAAATCATATATAGCCCTCATCATAAAACAAAAGGCCATATAAATATTGTGGGACTTGAGCCTAACCAGAACATAATTAGTTGACTTACTGTAAATGTTGCTTCTCCACTACCTTCGGCTGTCACTTTGATATCTTGATTAATACTTTTCATCTGTGGGTTAAAAATACACACAGAGGCTTTTATAGGAACACATTTGGACAGTAGCAAGAATGGTAAATAAATGAGATGCGAGGCACTCTCACCTCAGATGTTCTTGTGGTATGAAAGGTTTGCTTGTTGAAGTTGTATTTGAGAGGTAACGATCTGCCCGGCACGTCAATATCCACTTTCAGATCATATTGTGGCTCTTTGGCACTGCTCCAGTATTCCGATATTGCTTGATACACCATAATTGTGGCCTAAACGGAGGAAAAATGGGAAAAGGATTCAACAGAGCCCAGATGACATGAATATTGACATCGAATCTTCTCTCACCTGAGTCGATCCATAGCCTCCGCCCACCTTTCTCTGTTTGTTGAACCATCGCACCACCAGTCTGGCATCCTCAAAGTGCTTTATGAACAGATAAAAAAAGAAAACTTTGCATTGTATGTACAGTATACACTGTAGGAATGATCAACTACTATTTCAAATTTTATTAAAATAATACTACAGGACAATTACGAAAACACTTGCTTTTTACATTGATTTTGATAAACCCAGTTTGTTTCTGGAAATATCTGTATTTTTGTTTGTATTATATTAAACAAATTCACATACCCCAGCCTTGACCAAAGCCAGAAGAGCATAGGCTGTTGCCTCCAGTGTATAAATATGTCCCTTAGGCACAGGCCAATGGCTTAACTCTGCAAAGGAAAATAACTGGAAATTAATATTTTATTATACTTGTTTTTTTCCCCCTATAGTCAATCATGATTGTTTTTGTGATAACTTTAATTCCCAGAAATCTCTATTCTGGTAATCACAATGCTATGGCTATTGCTATTAACTATATATTTTTTTACTTTGGTAAAATGACACTCTTGTTTTTTTTTTTATTCATGAATATAAAATACCAAAAAGTGAAAGGAAGACTGTTTCAGAATTCACCTGGGGAAGCGAACTTGAAGAGGATGTCCTTGTTCAGCTTATCCTTGTTCGCTAAAGCATACGATGTTATGGCTACAGCATACGGGTTGGTGAGGCTGGGCAGACGCTTTTCCAGGTAAGCAAGTGCTTTGGCTTCGCTATCTTCCAAGCTCTGGAAAGAAGGAGAGCAAAGTAAGATGGGGGATCATGAAGCTTCCTAAGGTCAGTTTTTGGGCCCCTGGTGTTCAGTCTGTGTATGCTGCAATCAATTCATGTGGCAATTTGTGTCACTGCTTGAACCAAAGTAACAACTGGATGAAACAGTTTTATTCAGCCTGACCAAAACCAAACCCGAAGTAACTGTTTCCAGCGTGTTATTCGTAAGTTCTGAGTCACTGTTTTCAAAAACCAAATACCAAGTCTGAAAATCTTGGTGTGCTGATGGATTCGGACCTGACTTTCAGCAGTCAATTCAATCACTTCAAAAATTGATGAGCTTAACACCGATGTAATATTTTTGGAGTATGTAAAGGAGTTGGTAATTAAAAGATGATTGGCCGGGTAATTGGGGTAAAGTACTCACATTAACAGTGGCAGAGCAAAGTGCGCGTGACTCCTGCATTGCAATGAGATTGAAGGCCGTCATTGAGGCGTCTGAGTCCCCACCTCGCACGTCACCCTACGCACACGCACAATAAATCGACAAAGCCACGTTATGATCAAAATGGTTGGCAATACACAAATCACAGCAATGAAAAAGGATTGCCCTTACAATCATCTCGCCGTGAACGACCGTGCCCACTTCTCTAAACATGCCGTCAGGTTGCTGTGCATTGAGAATAAGAAACTTGACAGCATCACAGATCACATCTCTTTGCACTGCCACCAGCTGGTTGGACATGGAGAACACTTTGGCAACATAGGCTGTCAGCCTGAAAGACGAGAAGGCCAGCACACCTGTTCATTTGCATATCAAAGTTCTTGACAGAAGGACCGATTTAAAAAAAAATAATAATAATAATAATAATAATTGCTTGACTCACCAGCTGCTACTCGCCTTTTGGGGCCACACAGAAAAAGAACCATCCTTATTTCGGTAAGCAACCTGATTCTTGTAGCCTGTGCCCAAAACAGAGTTTTAAACATCTTGATATTAAATTATAATGTCTTTCATCATTGGCAGTTTAAGAGATCTTCAGCGTATTGGAGATTTTGATTACATCTATTTAATCTCTGCTCCTTGACCAATATCATGTCTTACCAGTTTTTATGTGTTGCAGTGCTTCATTACGTTTTTGAAAGCCCACAGTTTCCCACTGGTTGGTTTTGTCCAGATACGTGGTTGCAATTACAGGTAGGCTCATGTGGATCATGTTCTGCTCTCCACAGCCACTAGGCTGATAAATCAGACTACCCATTGATGTCCCAGCAATGGCATTTTCCACAAATACACCAACTTGTTCTCTACCTGCAAGCACGCAGACACACGCAGTTAAAAACACCAGCTCATATTGTTGTTGCGCAATGTCCTATTTTCATCATGTGATGGTACATCTTTTTGTCTATTTATTGAAAAGTGGATGGATTAAAAAAAAAAATTAAAATCTCACCCATCACAGAGATCTGTGTGACAGAATCTGTGCCCGGTACCATATCTTTCTTTGGAATTTGACTGTTGATGATGACTTCTTGTTTACCATCTACGGTGTGCACACACAAGTTTGAAGGTAAAATGCCAAGTTATAAAAAAAAACCACACACAACACAATTACAACGTTCTTCTCAGAAAGTGTAGTTGAATGCGGAAACTCACTTATTCCATTTTTAGCAGGGTCAAGGTCTATTACCTTTGGAGCCTTAACCAAGACACCTTCAGGCTAGAAAAGCAAAAATTAAATAGAATAAAATACATGGTTATTTTGTTGGTTGCTCCAAACCCATCATTGTTGGATTAGGATAGTAGATCTTGTATACATGCATTGAAAAATGTATAATCAAAACTGAAATATATTTAGAGCATGTATTTTGCATGTATGAATGTATTTTGTCCATCTTTAAAATAGCATTAGTTTGGTTAGAAAGCGTACAGTCCTTCTTGCTCTCCAGTGGTGGCGCCCTTCCTCATGTACTATATATAAATTGTCTAGTCCCTTCGAATGGAAAAAGGGGAATTTATATAGTGTCAGTGGTAAAATATGTATTTAGCGTTTTTTTGTACTGCATGCTTCTCTGTGGCGTATCAAATTTAGACATTTGTTTTAACCTTACAGGGACTTTGAAGTGCTTGCTTAGAACACTCGTTTTCACCAGCATCTAAATAGTGATTTTTTTTTTCCACAAACAGTGTAACCTGTCGATAAAATTAATAAAAGATTCCACTCTTAAATGTTTCTTTACCACAACTTTCAGCTCCTTCATTATTCCATCAGCGAGATGGGAACCGCTCACAGCTGCTTTGACCTCGATACCAAACGTTCCTTTTTTCATGGGAATGATGATGTAGGGTACAGCTAGCGTAGTTTGGGGCCCCATTTCAACTTCCTGGCTGAACTTTGAGCGCTTGGAAGCTGCACTGCACACATCCGCTGTCTCAAACAGGTCCACACGCACCTCAAACACAAAAGTGGAGAAGGGAACTGAGAGATGGTCTAGTTTTATGGTGTCCACACATTGCGACTAAGAACTGAACGTCGGATTCATCTCGTCATTCAGCAGAGTGAGCACACACGGACTTACTGTGATTTCGTCAGGGCTGTAATTGTGGAGTATTGCCTTGATTTCAATCTGCTCTCCACGCACAACCGAATAAGGAAGCTTGAGGTCAATGAAGAAATCCTTCTGTACTATCACCTCTAAAGGTTCACCGACACAGATTCCTATAAGATAGTAATTGGATTAAAAAAAAAAGCTCAACGGAAGGAGCATTCAGAGGCACTAAACCGGCTTTTGATTTTAAATAAGCAGAGCCTCACCGTGAGTTTTGGATAAGCTAATACCCATAAACTGCCATGTTGTTATGGAGTCACGCATGGGCTCCATTCTTTCAAATGATGTTGTGTCACTGTAAGAAACAAATATATATAATGTATCATATATATTTAATATAAATCATTTTCCACAGGGACTATGTTTAATTGAGTGCTATATGAAAAAAAATACTTGGCTACCTTGTAACAAACAAGAACTCAAAGTTATGTTACTTGAACACATCTCCTACAGTGTTGATGTTTTTTCTTTGCACACAGCTCTTGCATTGGATCTTATTTGATGTGCAGATGTAGTGACAGTACCTATTTAGTATGTGTTGAGTGAAGATACGACCAATTTTCTTACCAGTTACGTCTCTGTGGAGGGCAAGCAGGCAATTTGACCTCAGTCCAAAGCCAGCTTTCAGGGAAATTTGTGCGGGTAACAATTTCAATGTTGTCCAGGTAAACGTGATCATTCTTCTCACCTTAAAAAGAGATTTAAAGTCAGAGAGTTATGAGAGGCCGTCATTTTGCTGTTGCCTGTGTCCATCGCGTACTTCGAGCTATTTGAAGGATGTCTTGCTTCATCTCAGCTCTCTGGCCCTCCAGTTCTTGGCAGCAATACACGAAAGCCGCGACACACTCTGGTCCATCAGTGATGTACTCGCTGCGCGTTTCACAAGTGTATGAGAGCCGCGTTTCCGCCATGCCATCCAAACAGCAATCCCTCTGTAGTCCTTGATATTTACTTGCTGAAAACAAAGGAAATGAGTAAGACAAGAGAGGCCACAATCAATATATTGATGATTTGCTGTCTAGTGCAAGTGCGGGATTCCTTTTCCTCCCACTTTTTTGCCATACAATGAGTAGAGGTGTTGAGATATCCTCACCTAAGGTTGTAGTAACCTGTAGCAGAGTTGAAGCTCGTTTACTCCTGCTGGGTGCCGGACATTTCAGCTCTGGAAATGCAACACAGTTTAGTCATGAAAACGACCACCCGGATACTGATGAACTCCAGAAATAAACTGTTGGGCATCTGCTTTGTGAACACAACTCAATCAAATGGGAGACTGGCAATTTATAATTAAAAAAAAGTGCAGATATTATTGCCATCAATTTAATTCGAGGAAGCCTATTTGAGAGTCAGGGGCGGATTTTCTTTCTTTTTTTTTAATTTGCATGTTGTGAGACCTAATTTGTCTGTTTCTCACTACAGCTCAGTGTTGCACGATAAAAGAATGTTGATCCACATGGTGAGAATCAAGCATATTCAAAGTCCTGGTTGTGTTTCAGGACCTACCCTTTTGCCCTAGACGAGAAATGGCCTATCTGCTGGAGCCGATTCTTCCCATCAATCTTTTTTTTTTCTCAATAAATAAATAAATAAATAAATAAATAAATAAATAAATAAATAAATAAATAAATAAATAAATAAATAAATAAATAAATAAATAAATAAATAAATAAATAAATAAATAAATAAATAAATAAATAAATAAATAAATTCAATATCTGACAGGAATTTATTTGAGTTATTATGCTAATGTTGCCTCTATTGTTGATTCAGGTTACATAGAATCTTTTATCTTGCTAATCGGGGTCTTTAGACAGAAAGACAACCAAATCTGTCACCTTGTCGGTAAGGGGTTCCTTGGGCAGCGTTGGTCTCAAACACCAGTCCAGCGTCATAGAAGACACTCATTCCATCTTTGCCGCCACCTGGTGTGCAGCCAGTGTCGTGCTTTTCCACAGCCTCCCACACCTGTTAAGCAAATACAAATCTCCTAAAATCTGCAGCATGAGAATTGTCTAGACACTATTTGTATGATTGTCTTGTTCACAATTATCTCTTTAAAATTATGCAAATTTTTAGTTACTTTTACCAAAATACATTCCTCATCTGGCCGTACTGATCATATCGACCACCAAACAAAATAAATCAAAAGTGGTTGCCTTTTTCTGGGTCAGACGAAACTTCTTGTTCAGAACATAAACGCCTTTGTCAACTGCCACCAAGCCCACTGTGGCCTCCGGGTCTCCCGTGACCCTTAGTCCAAAGATCTTGCGAGGTTCAAAAGATGGTGCACGTCTTGTTGATTCCAGTTTGAGCTGAAATTAAAAGGGGGAAATAATGAGAATCAGACATGAGTTTTTGACTTATATAATCATCAAACTAATCATTTATACTCAAAATAAAACTTGATGAGTTTGTGTTCACTTTACCGTGCCCATGCAGGAGTCCTTGACATCCACCCAAATCGAGTCTGACACCACCTCGCTGTTATCTGGACGGTAGTAAGCTACGATACGGAATGATGGGAGCATATCTTTGGTGATGGGAATGATGACGGAGATCAGAACTTGGCCAATGGTCCTATGACGGCCAAATTTCACCAGTTGTCCTCTGCCGACGACCTTCAGAGACAAACGTTTATCTGTGAAAATCATAACTATCAAACACGCAAAGAAATGGGTTTAAAACGATTCTCACCAAATATGTGATGTCAGTATCTCGAGTTGGTGGCTTGTTTAAATTGAGGTTGATTT
This sequence comes from Syngnathus typhle, assembly GCF_033458585.1. Classification (NCBI taxonomy): domain Eukaryota; kingdom Metazoa; phylum Chordata; class Actinopteri; order Syngnathiformes; family Syngnathidae; genus Syngnathus; species Syngnathus typhle. The sequence continues at coordinate 9,154,712 of NC_083740.1, forward strand.
TCAAGTTATCTCCCAAATCCAGCTCTGCTGTGTCCACACCTGCAAAAAGCACACTTAAGATGGCGTCTTAAAATTGCTTCTGCACTGCAGGATATCCTCTTACCTATGTGGATGTAATTTTTGCTTTTGGCATTATATGGGAGGGCTTTCATTGTAGCAGTTGCTTGCCTTCCAACGAGGATTTTAGGATCATTGGTCTTTGCCTGTAATAGAACAATACATACAAGCACACAAAGTATTTTAAGTTAACAAACAATGCAAGATTTAACAGGCTATGAAAAGCTGGCGTACACTGTTTGTCCAAATCCTTTGTTACTTACGTCAATGGTCAAAATTGCATCCCTTGAGATTGTATTGACAGTGAGCTTGGCAATGCCGTTGTCTGAGGTGAAGCCATGCACTTCACCGGGGTTCACCACCACTGGGATACCTCGTGCTGGAGTTTCATCAGGATTCGTGACCTTAAGCTGCCCCCCAAGAAACAAAAGAATGCTTTGTCAGCAAACATTCAACTGATTTTCATTCCACATTGATATCATAAGTAAAATCCTCCATGTTTGCCATTGGAAGATAAATAAAAATATATTTTCATAGATGTTATCATCACCCTATCATTCCATTACACGACCATTCAACAGTGCAGTCGGTCACTATATTTACCGTAACATCAAAAGTCATTCCTGGTTTAAAATATGTGGGTGTCTTCCTAAACTCAATGGTGTAAGGAGATGTCACAATGCTGATGCCTCTCAATTCTGCTTCTACCATTTCACTACCTGGAAACACAAAACAAACACAGAAAGAAATGCACTCTTATACCTAAATTGTAATTGAAGCTCATCCCTTGCAGCTCATTGGTGTGATTCTTCGGTGAAAAATAATTCACAACGCTTTCTTACCACTCAATGTCATAACGCTGGCAGACACAAATATGTGACTTCCCACCAAATCATCGATGTTTGGGACGGTTTGTATCATCTGTGCTTTCTTGAGTGTGACCAATCCACGGCCTTTCTCAATCTAAAAGTCCAAAATACAGATATATAAAAAAAAATAAAGTGAATTTTATGTGAAGATGTTTTATCTGTGCTTTGGTTCCATCAGTTTCATTTCTCCCTCTATATAAAATAATCTTAAAAATGAAAAAAAATTATTCAGTATTTGTCTCCAGTGAATAAATATATTCTATCTGTGTTATTATTATTACACACATTGTACTATGCAGTTTTACAGATGCCATAATAATAAAATCCGATGCAATTTACTGAACTTACAGGAAGTCTCTGAAGAGATTCAGGAAAACTTCTCTTTTCGCCATCCTTTAGAAACCCAAAGACCACAAAGGCCGTCCCATCTACCTCTTTACCAAATAGATACCTAAATCAAACACACACAAATCAACAAGAGATGTCAAACACAGAGAGTCTCTTTAGTTTAGTACACCAAAATGACTTTCACTTACGTGGCTCTGATATCGACAGTGAACTCTTCGCTATCCTTATAGAAGAAGGGGACCAAAGGCGTTAATTTGACTTCAAAACTGGGGAGCACTGAAAATAAGGAAAATATTTGATTGTTCCAAATTGGATAAAAAGTAACACACTTTTTCTGTGACGTCAGTTGCAAAACAGTCGGGTCTCACCATACTCTTTAACTTCAAACTCTGCATAGAAGCTCTGTTGTGGGTGACTTTGGAACCTGGCGACGATTTTCCACACTCCAGGACTACACACAGTCATAAAAACAAATTTTGTCAAATGTCATGCATTTATGTTTTCAATCTCTATCATACACTTTCATTTCACATTTACATTTGTAATGGGGAGAGTTAAAACGATGAGCTTTTCATATAGGATTAGCATTGTATTTACAGGTTAAAAAAACACATCTCCATTTATGAATTAAAAAACATCTAGAAAATGTGAAAAACAGAATTAAAAAAAAGATCACCTGACAATCTCAGCAAGTTTGAAGTTTCCAGAATACATCCCTGACTTCAGAAAGACTAACTCAAGAGGTAAAATGACCTCTTCGGGTGTCTGAAGACAAAGAACATTGAACAAACATCATCATTATCCACACAAGTTTCTTTCTGAACAGGATCATCAATCCATTCCATTTCATGTGAATCACATCTGTATCATCAGCTTTCTGAAAAGCTGATTGTCTATTCCATTGAAAAGTTTCTCCTAACCATCATCTCAATGATTATGGCGGCAGCCTCATTTTCATTATGTTGATCTCTCTCAATAGGCTCCATGCTTGGCGTCACTCCGAACATTCTGTAGTTCACTGCAAGACAGGAAGACAGGTTTTAGGTGCTCTCCGTTGTTTTGAACCCAAAGGCTGACTCCACTGTTTGCGCACGCACCCGTGCTGTCGGGAGTGTAGAGATTCTTGTCTGTCTGGATGAAGATGTATCCAGACTGAAAGGAGACGAGCACAACCTTCTCCAACAGTCGGTCAGGGAATTGAGCTTGCAGGTACACATACTGCTTCATGTTGGAGTCTTTGCTAAAGTCCTTGCTTTGTAACTAATTAGAGAGGAGCACAAGTAGCAAGGAAAGATTGTATTTAATTACTCAGAGACTTTTAAAAAATATACTTGCGGTGTCTCTTTTACCATAATTTGCCCAAGGCCTTGGAAGTTGTTAGCGCTATTAAGGGTCACAGATGCCTCAGAGCCAAGCTTTTTGGCCTTGGTTGGATGGTTCATCACTTTTATTTCCACCTTTATGTCACCCCCAGTGCAGTCTTGACACTCCACAAAAATGTTTTCTGTCGCTCCTACCCGCAACAGGTTGGGGGCGGACATCACCTGCCTGTAGCACATTAATGTGAGAATCATTACACAGCATTATGTACAGCAGCACAATATAATCACACACAGTAATGCGACTCTATCAAAAATTCAGTCAGTATAATTAATGAATTTTTATTTTGTAACTGCACCAAATACTACATACGTATTTTATTGGTTTTTCTTTAATGTTTTGCAAAATGTTTTTTTTTTTTTAAAAGAGGGACTTGCTGGATTTGCTTCTTACTTTCTTTTTTTCCAGTGAATAATGACAAATGCATTTTCTCCCCCCACCATTTTGCCTCCCTTTCTTATCATTTTGATCATGTCACAACCCTATTCTGAAACCCCCCGTCAAGTTGTGTCTGAGGATAACCTCACTCGCTCCCAACCTTACATGGACTCTGCAAACAATGAGTCAACTATTGATTGTTAAGGAGTGAAATCCAAAATTTGCTAAGTACAGCATTTCATCACTGCTCTATTTACCATGTTTGATGTAATCAAACAAATATAACTATTTGACTAAATTACCTTGACTTGTGGAACTGCAAACTAACTGCTAATCATTATGTGAATGGCTAAGCCAATGTTTACAGTTTCTAAGTGTTATTAATTCATTTCAAATGGGGCGATGTGGATCAATGGTAGAGAGGTTGAAAGTTTGATCCCAGCCATGCGTCCATGTCAAAGTGTCTTTGGGCAAGACACTGAACCCCTAGTTGCTCCTGATGGCATGTAATCAGTCGCTGAATAAAGCAGCAGTGTGAAGCGTTTTGAGTGATCGATAGATAGATAGATAGACAGACAGACAGACAGACAGACAGACAGACAGACAGACAGACAGACGGACAGCCAGACAGACAGCCAGACAGACAGCCAGCCAGACAGACAGACAGACAGACAGACAGACAGACAGACAGACAGACAGACAGACAGACAGACAGACAGACAGACAGACAGACAGACAGACAGACAGACAGATAGATAGATAGATAGATAGATAGATAGATAGATAGATAGATAGATAGATAGATAGATAGATAGATAGATAGATAGATAGATAGATAGATAGATAGATAGATAGATAGATAGATAGATAGATAGATAGATAGATAGATAGATAGATAGATAGATAGATAGATAGATAGATAGATAGATAGATAGATAGATAGATAGATAGATAGATAGATAGATAGATAGATAGATAGATAGATAGATAGATAGATAGACTGACTGACAGCTTGACAGACTGATAGATAAAAGTGTTAAACAGTGAGTCTACTTACAATGGAACACCATCGGCCAGAGAACACAAATAAGCAAAGGCCAGTGAGGCCAGCAGCCACAGAGGAGAATTACTCATAGTCTCCTCGATCCTGAACTGCAATGTAGAGTTCAGCGCTGCAACGCTCTCCTTTTATCTTCTTCTCTCAACCGGTCTCCTCCCAATGCGTCCACAGAGGGCAACAACATCATTTCCCAGCAGCAATTGCCAAACTGCTTGGATTGGCAAAGGTCTGCTTTTAAAAATCAATGGCTTATTCAAATAATGAAAATGATAAATGAATACTCACATTTCTGTAAAAACACTCAAATAAACAAATGTGACTATATTTGGATAATTTGGTGTATATCAAATGCAAATCGACACTTGGGTTCATATTGTTTCTATTTCACGAGCAATAATTCAATCGGAACTCAAAACATGTCAATGCATTTGCATTGGTGTTTCTTCAGGTAATCTGACTTTCTCTCCATCATGAATTCTCTTAAATTTTAGTTTAAATCCTGCAAAATCAGCGTAAATAAAGACTCTCAGATCAAATAAACACTATCGATTCTACACAATAGTGCTTTTAAAATTTTTGGGTACAGTCTGTTACTGAAACGAAAGGTTCACTTTTTTGAGCCAGCCGGGTCAATATATTTTTGAACATGCCCTAGCTCAAAAGGTTAAAATTGTGTAATCCCTGACAAACAGTTTTTGGTGTTTCAGCAACGGGGAATTTTCAAGGATGACAAACTTGTGCTTGTGCTTCTATGTGAAGCCCTTTGAGACTGCTTGTGATTTAGGGCTATACCAATAAACTTGACTTGACTTGACTTGGCAAAGAGAGACGACGGCTTTCGATTTCAGTGTGTATAGACTATACATGAAATTGGCAGAGAAAAGCAATAATTTGGGAAAATTAAGAATGATGGCTTTGACCTTTTTCTGTCCATTTAATTTATCTGGAACTCGACAAGAAAAGTCGATAGTTTTCCCATCCCTCCCAACACTGTCACTTAGAGGTGAAAAGGAGACTAAACCAATTTCATGTAATCTGGGGGTGACATTATAGCTTTGTATCACACATTTTGTCACCCCCACGTGACATAAAATAAATGCTGGCCTGGGCAGCCTGCATGGGCAATCATGCCAAAAAATGCTACTTGAAATATATGCTCTTCTTGGATGCATAATTATAGCTTCTGGTGAGCAATGGCTGCTATCCTGTAGTTCACACAGTTGTTGCTTCTATAAATGACACAACTAAAATTATACATATATTTACAAAAATTAATCAAGGGCCACGTCTACAGTGGGTGAGGGCTGCATATGGCCCTCGGGCCGCCAGTTGCCGCTACAATAATATCTTGCTCGTCCTAAAAGTTGCTGCTGATCATGCTATTTGTTTGCAATTTTGTATTTAGACTTAATTGCACGTTTTTTTTTTAAACCTTATTCATGAAAAACAAACTAAAATAAACATTCGTCCATCTCGTTAACTGAGAATGATTCTGATTGGCCAATGTGTCACATGACCTGCTTTAGTTCAACCAGGTAAAGGTATCGTGTCACCGAGTTTCGGTTGTGCCGAGGGCACGTCGCTGTCGCCCAGAATCTTCCGTGTCGGCTTTAAACTGGGACTTCCACGAACGGTGAGTGTCATTTCACCAGGACACGTTCCGTCTTGGGCAGGTCATCTGCTTTCAAATTACGTGGTAGCTCTAAATATTGACTGCAACTAAGAAGCCGTGTTAGTCTTGCGGCTCCCAGTAGTCAGCTGAGCGAACAGGTGGAGCAGGACGGGCTGCATTCCTGCCTGGCTCGCAGAGAGCCGCATCCCGATCAGACTGTCAACACTGTTATAAAATAAACCTATATAATCTGTATCACCTGATGTGAAAAAAGTATACCGCTCCTATCTCAGATGCATTTTGAAATGCTGTCCAAAAGAACTGTGGGGGAAATGCATTATATAAGTAATCTGACTAATTTTGGCCTTTTTTTAGATGCTCTATGATTATTTCTTTTATGCTTGTTCCAATGTAAGGTCCAAGGACACACCAGACCTTCTTTCGTCTGGTTGGTTAAAACATTGTCTCATTGTCCAATATGTGTGTGTTCTTTTACCCCTAATTACCCACTGAAGTTTTTTGGATCAACATATTCTGGTATTCGTTTCACAAATCACAAATACCTAAAAAAAATCTCCTGCTTAAACGCGGATTGATTTTTAGATTAAAAACTATTTGACATGTTGCTTATGCTGTTTTGCTTATTTAATTTTGTTAAAATATTCATAACCTCTTTGCAGCTGTCAGTCACCATGAAATTGCAAGCAACCTTCCCACCCACGGTGTCAGCTCTCATCTCCACCGTGGTTCTTCTCCTTGGCTTGATTCTGCTACTTCTGCTGTGCGTCCTAAAGAAGAAGAGAAGAATGGAAGGAACCTACCGTCCCAGCGCAGAAGAGAGGAAACAGATCGGAGCAGCTGGATCTGAAAAGAACGGTCTGCCTTTCCCTTTACCCAAAGAAGAACGCCTCATATGATTATTACACCAAGTTACTCCATCACTGACCCTTTTTCAACTGTTTGGATTAATTTGCTCACACACTTCTAGTGATGATCAATTCTTGAGTTTTGCATCGCAAAACCTCTGACACACCAGACAGTTCTTTTTTCCCCACCTCTATTTATTCACTCATTGGACAGAACAGACTTTCAAATCTGTCACCAGTTGTGCTGCATGAAAAGGGGAATGCAAGTCATTACGTGACATTTGAGTTTTGCTCCATTCATGCAAAATTGTCCTCAGTCTGCTACATGAAAAGATTTGAACTGAATTTTGCCTTCTTTTTGAACAGATGTTTGGTGTTTTTTTACTCAACTCTGCATTGTCTTGTCTATTTATATATACTTGACTATATGTATATATATATGAAGTACGTATTAAACTCGTGAAGGATTCTTATTAACATTGACAATAACTGAGATGCACTTTTATTATGCTCACTTTTGTTATTAAAAATGTGTACTGTACATGAATAAAGAATATATGCATGTCACTCATTACTTAGACACGACCCAAAGTTTGTCAAACAATACACTGAGGTATAGTTCTTTTTTTTAATAGGTTTTGTTTTTTAAGCGGAACCAAAGTGTATCTCATATTCAGCCAGTCTGGTCGCTTCAAACATCTTTTTGAATTCTGACACTTTGACAGTGACCGGGCCACCCTGCTCATGCTTGATGGTGCTGTGAGAATCTGAATGGCTGCTTGTATTATACGATTGATATGTTTGAACAGTGTTACTGCTGTTTCCTGCGCTGTCTTCCTTGGACAAGTTCTTATTCCTTGATTCCTCCAAGAAGCCTTCGCTGGACAGATGACATCCAAGTACCGCCTCTTTATTTTTCTCCACCAGGTTTCGACTTTTCTTTTTTGTTGCATCCTCCTCTATTTCAGCTGTTTTCTTTTCGCCACGTTTCTTCTCATTCTGTCTCAAATTTGCGCCATTTTCCATCTTTTTCAGCACTTCGTCCTCAAGCCGCTCAGCTATTTCCTCCTCAATGCCCTGTTTTAAAGTCACTTTCCTTGCCGATATTTCTGCCTCAAACTTTACTTCCTTTGAACTAGTTCTGTTATGGACTTCTATTCCATGGGTCACATTTATCGCTAGCTTACTGTTCTCCTGTGGATCTCCAACGCTTCTCAGCACCCCTGCTTGTTCTACTGATGCATCATCAAGGGTCAACCAATCTGTGATCTCCGTGAGTGTCTGCACCTCCTCTGACTGTTCCGGATTCCAGCTGTGGAGGCTGCCACTGCCGCTGGTGGACAGAGAAAGGCTCTCCTGGCTGGGATTGACTCGGCTAAACTAAACAGAGAATAGTAGTTAATCGAAGGTGAAAAAAAAAAAATGCAATTAAAAAAACATGGACTCTTAGCTTACTGACTTGTAAATAATTTGTTAATAATTGTGCCGCAGTGTACCACATGGTGGTGAGAATGTTAAAATTTTACCCAAGTGAAAAGCCTTGACGATTACAGTAAACTATCGATTAAGCAGTATGATGAACCTCTTCATTGTTACTATCCGCAGTACGTGTGGCGTTATTTAATGTGTCAGTTTGACGTTCTTACCTTTGTAATATAGTCATGACAGTCTGGTCCAAACAGATCCAGGCTGCGTGTGCCATATAGCTGTCCCCGCTCATGTGAGCTGCGGGTGCTGAGTGTGTCAAAAATCTCGCTTAGAAGATCCATTTCCTCTCGATCACACAGCAATTCTTCCTCCTTCTCATCATCCTTTTCGAGCTCAGAGTCATGCTTTTCCCTTGGCCCAGACATTGCCCTTATTGATACACAGGGTCAAATGAGAATATATACATCAGCTTAATGTGTGGTTAGGGTTACTTCAGGGATACTTCAAGTCATCTGGTAAAACTTGTTACACTATTTCAGTGTGTCTGAAATTTCTGTCCATTCAGCCAGAAGAACTTTTGTGAAATCAGAGCCACTGATGTTGAACCTTTGGAGGGCTTGATGGCTCAGGCTTACTTTCATTTAGTTTTAGTTCATCCCAAAGGCGGAATTGAATTTAAGACTATTCCCACAAAGGAAAACCATACCCAATATGTCCTGGTAAGCTAAACAGTTAATTGGTAAACAGGTAACAGGTCTTTATATTTGTTCATGTGTCTCACCCATTCCATGCATCTCCAGCTGCCTTGGCTTCCTGGCCTCGAGTGACACCAAGTTTGGAACCCGGCCCACGAGGACGTGACTGATATCCAATTTGGAAGTAAAAGAATTAATGAACAAATAGTGAAAAAATGTGAAAACAACACACAAAAGTAAAGCAAGACACATCAGTGGAAAGCATTGGATGTTGTGCTTTACTCTTCCCTTATGCAACTGTCAAGTATGGAAAACCATTCATTCATTCATTCATTCATTCATTCATTCATTCATTCATTCATTCATTCATTCATACATACATACATACATACATACATACATACATACATACATACATACATACATACATACATACATACATACATACATACATACATACATACATACATACATACATACATACATACATACATACATACATACATACATACATACATACATACATACATACATACATACATACATACATACATACATACATACATACATACATACATACATACATACATACATACATACATACATACATACATACATACATACATACATACATACATACATACATACATACATACATACATACATACATACATACATACATACATACATACATACATACATTCATTTATTCATTCTCAAGATGGACAACAAGGATTTCTAATAAATGCTCGATTGGCTTTGCATTGAGAGGCGTTGATGGACGCAATATTTTGTTTACCATTGCAAAGTGTTGCGTATTTGGCAGGCCATTCTGCAGGCAGTCGGACGGAGCGGAACGGTGTGACAAGGATCCACCTCTCTGAATGGCTTGTGTTTGGCTGAAGGCCTGCCTTCCAAACATGCATACACACAGACACTTGTTGGTGGAGCTACAAACACACACCATATATGAGCATAACTGCAACTATGACACTAACGCACCTTATTTTTTGACCTGTTTTTCAAACCTGACTTTGCGATGCCTGTCGCCTGATAAAGACAAAGTGCAATATTGTATATAAAGAGTCATTCAAGTTTAGCAGACGGTTAACTATTAACATTCCTCAGCTTGCATTCACCCGTATGTTATTTGTTTTGGACTTCATGTTGAGGATCAGCGCTCCTCCCCCTTTCTGTCAAAGGTACAATGGTATCATGAATTGTGCAACAATTTGAGAAGATACTTTTATTTGTTTTTATCTATGACTAACTTACCTTTATATGATCAACTAGTTGTATATAAGATTTACGCTTTCCTGTAAAAAAACAAAAGTTCAACAAGTGACAGATTCCTCCATCCACAATTCCTTTCCACTACAGTACATTGTACTTACCTGTTGTTTCACACTCAAGGATTTCTTCTTCACAGAGGTCCTGTGGTACTTTTCCTGTGTTCAGAATATCCAGGCGTTCATCAATAAACTGAAAATATTTCACAAGTTACCAAAAATACTAATATCATATATACATTATTTCAGGAATGGCTCATATTTTCATATTGAAATGGGGCCATGCTGTCTGAATAAGTCAGTCCACTTTAGTTGTATACTGCACGCACAAAAACAAGGCGATGCTCAGACGTCGCCTTGCACCTGTTCGCCAGAATAAACATGTAAAATAATACCATAGTGGTGTTCAATATTTACTGATACCAATGAGGTGCATCATTCCTATTATCCTGTTAAGTAAACAGCCCAAATTAAGAGTAATGTCGAGTCGTAATACCTAACAGTAAGAAACTTTACTGTATTTTACCTTTCAAAAGTTTGGGGTCAGACGATTCAGTGTTTTCTATGAAAACGAACATAATGGCACAAGGATTTTCTAATCATTACCATTCTAACACAATTAGTGAACTCAATGGAAATGGGCCTTGATACACCGACGTAGAAAAATCGAGTTTATCTAAAAAATAAAGGCATTTCTAAATGACCTCAAACATTTGAACGTCTATCCATTTTCTATAAAGGTTCTCATCATTACGATCACTGGTGAGCTGAATCCTATTCCGCAAACCTGGACTGGTCTCCAATTAACCGCAGTGTACAGTGAGAAAAACAACCTTTCACACAATTTAGATTTTTAGTCAGAGTACTCTCAGAAATCCAAAACCTCTCGTATGTGAGGCAGAGGTGCACTAGCCCACCGTGCTGTCCATGAATGAAATATAACAAAAAATAGAGCTTATACTTATATTATGATGCTATAACAATGCTAAATGAAATAAATGTAAAACACCACAAGTCAGATAGTCACAAATAGTCTTGGATTGTGCAATTATTTTATAGGTGAAGATATTTTCGCCCCAGATTATCATTAAGTATCTACAGCACAGTTAAATATTTTTGTCCAGTAGAGAGCAGCAGACACTTAGAGGAGCCAAGTACCGTACCTGTTTGAAGAACTGCAAATGGATGGCACTCTGAAGAAACTGCCTCATACTGGATGACTTATGATCTAGAAACAAATCTTTACTGAAGCATACCCCGCCCGCCTGGAAAATTACAGAAACGTTTACAATATATGATTATTAGTAGTAATAATAATAGTATGTAATATATGCATGAAAATATACAAGAATAAGAAATCAAATTTCACCTCAAACATAAAAAAATATTTTTTAAGATATATTGAAAAAAAAAAAAAAAAAACTACAGTCATCGAGAAGTAAAAAACTAGAACCAGAACCAGAAAGAAAGTTATGAACCATAAAAACATTAGCATGCACTTTCAGGCCATATGATAAAGCACCGACCTTATGATTTTGCAGAGCATCCTTGTATCCTCCAAACAGCACAGACTGGGCCTTGAGAAAGGCCCGTGAGACGCCACAGCCAGCAGAAACCACCTGGCTCTTCAAACATACTTTTAGCGCAGACCTCTGGGGACAGATACACTGTACTTTTAGAAGTGGTGACAAGAAGGTTATACAACATACGCTCGTACAGTGGAAGAAACCCACACACTCTTGTTCAAATGCCAGGTGATTGCGACATAATAAAATTCCAATATATTTAATTTCCAAACTTTTTACATCTCTCACGATCTCTTTTCTCAAATTAATCTTTTGAGGTCAAGGTCAAGTGTTTTCACTTGCCAGGGAAAATGAAATACAAATAAAAACAAATGCCCTCACTGTTCCAGTACTTTTGGATGTGAGTGTATACATTTATCTTGTTCAGGGTCACAGCAGGGGCTGAAGGGGGCTTGTGAAGCAAGCATTGAGTGGGACGAATGGGAAATGAGCCCATACCATCTGAAGGATCATTTTTCACCACTATGGATGCAGGCACCATTTCAATAAATACTGCACATTCAAACAAACACACAACACACACATAAAGATATATTACCACATGTGAAGGTATTTTCTTCAGGTCATTGAAGGGGGTTTCCAATGTGTTTGCATCCACATTCAAAATGACAACTCCTTCCAATCCTTGGCTCCTCACCCTCTGCCAAACCATTAGGTGGGCATGTTCAGAGATTTGTGAATTTCAATTTCTTACCATTATTAAGTGGGCATGTTCAGACATTTGTGAATTTCAAATTCTTACTTCCGATAGACTGCTGTGAACTCCAATAAGGTACGGCATAGGTGCGCTGTAACAAATCAGATGTGACACATAGAAACACAGATTACAGACTGATAGGCTTACCAACAATAGTCCAAAAGGTGAGGTGGCAGGACTGGGATGAAGATGTGTTGCCAGTGCATTGGGTATAACAGAGCCCCAAGTGCGTGTACGCAAGACGTCAGCTACAAACACAATAGCACATCATATGAATGGTTATAAAATGTCATTCAAAACAATGAAAGAAATACATACGGTGCTGAGTTTGCGAGCAAATATGATGATGCGTCTTTCAAACAACATGCTGGCGTAGAGCTGCAGAAGGTTCGTCACGTCTACGGACACCACCAGCTCTGTTAAGTTCCTCTGGTGCACGCACACACACACAGCAGCGTTGTTAGTAAGTAAAACTTGGGACACTAGGTTTGATCCTACTACTCACGTTTTCGGGAACAGAGGGGAGACCGAGATCCGGAGCCATGAAGTATGGAACCTTATCAAAATGATTCAATGTGATTATTTGGGGAAATGACACTGGTCAGCAGCAAATATAACCCGAGATGCCGTTAAGTACCCATAAAAGTAATTTTGATTTCAGTTTTTTAACTTTTATCCTTATTTTTTTGTGATTACGTTCAACCCGTAAATGTTTGCGCAATAGAAATTTCACCATGTGTTGTAACGTATAAGAGGAATCTCTATGTTTCACAATTTTGAATCTACTTGGAGATTTAATTTATTCACTGGACTCACCACCTTTTGTCCCTCTGGGTACCGGCAGGCCTAATATCATTAAATTCACAAATACGTATTGCTACTGTACATATGTAGGACTATAATTGGAGATTTACCATCTGCAGTGTGATAGAGCCGGCTGTCAATGGTATAGGTTCGTTGTAGAGTGCAGCAAGCATCACGTTCATCTCATTGGTCTATTAAGCAGATAAAAGTGCTCAGTCTAATATTTGTTTGGAACATATGTGCCTGGATGCCATTAAAAACTCACCTGCCCCTTACTGATGTATACAGCTAGGGTATTGAGAACTTTATAAAAGACCTCGAACCAGGGAAGGTAACTGTGAAAACATAGAGTCATTTAACCTGCCTTAAGCGTTTTCCCTGACATCTTCATACCTGAGGATGCAAAGACACATCTGAGCACTGTTGCTGAGGCGACAGAAGCCAAAGCGTTGGCAGCCCTCAATATCAGTCAGAACAAAAGTAAAGTGCTGCACAGCCACTTCTTCTCTCACCCTGAATGAGAGATGTTATTGTAAAGAGACTGCAATAACTGGAAAAACTAGAATGTTGCCAAAAGTGGAAAAAAAAAAAGCCAGACATTTGTTTGCCCTAGAAATGTGTGACAAGATGCAGCTTCTGCTTTTAGTGTGTAGTCTGACAAGAAAAGTGTAGTAAATGACAATGGAGGGAGCTTCATTGCATGACGTCCAGCATAGGTAAGAAAATATATTTACCTCTTATGTTCATTTCAAAAATTCTCAAACTCAACAAAATATCTCTCAACTCAGCAAAAATAATTGCCCACCTACCCTGGGCAACCCTGTAGCTCCGCCCCTGAAGAACTGAAGAACCTCTTACAGTCACATTTGGTATGTGAGTTTTTTTAGGGGCCACGTGAGAAAGTTTTGTGAGAAGTTTTGCTTTTGCTTGTTGTGAGAGTTTTTGTTGTGTTATTGAGAGTGTTGAGCAGGAAGTGAAATGTTTTTTTTTTTGCTTGGTGGGGGTAAGCGTTTCTACGGCACATGTAAGAGGTACTAAATCTTATATACACCTCATAGTGTGAGGCCACACAAAAGGGAGCCCTGCTAAAGGTTCAAACAAACAAACAATGAAATAGAAATTCAATAGGTAAAAAGACAAATCAAATGCTAAAAAACATGTAAATAGTTTTTGTGTCTTTGTTGTCCTGCTCACTAAAACCAAAATAACGCCTATTAACCGAGGTAATGATAGAAAACTTACCTTTGTATATCGTATGGGAAGCAGAACCTGGTTAAGGTTTGACAAGACTCCTACAAAGCAGATTATTAGTTTTGTGTGCTAGATGCAGAAGTTGACTGTAAATGCCATACTTTGTGTTTCATAGACAAATGCAAGGGTGTACTGTACCTCATCTCTAAAGTCATCCGGGAACTGAATACATACACCCGGATCTGCAGCACACAATTACATATTATATCACTATTGTGACTCTCAACCATTATGGAGCCAAGGCCAAGTTGTTCACCATCAACTTTTGTATATAGAGCGCCATGACAACTTAAACAAACAGTAGATCGAAGAGATTGCAAATAAATGTAGCATGTTAAGGGTCATACTAGGAAATGGATTGCTTTCATGTTGCTTTCTAGTTCAAAGCAACAGGACAAGCCATGTGGTTGTCAAACCACAGAACAGGAAATACCCATGGTTACAGATTGTGTTTGTACCATCCATTTCAGGCAGTTGTTTGGCTTAGATGGCACTGCTTGACATTTAACAGCATGTACAGTATGTATAGCTACTGTCCTCTATCTTGTAGGAAGACAGATTGATTGCTGGAGACAAAGAAACTTTTGTGAGGAACATTTCCATTACTTAATTTGGGAGTGTATTGGATGAGATTCTGTTGATAGTAATGGACAGTGATGGAAACGCTCACAGGCTTTGTTGTAAGGTACAAGGGACTGACCTTCATCTCTGGCTATGGGACATGATGCCTCAAAGAATACGATGAAGGCTCGCTCGGGATTTTGTCTGTGAAAACAAAGTCAGACGAGAACCCGTCACATTTGACAGCGGAATGTCAAACAGTAACCCTAATAAACATAAAAGAGATGGAAGGCTTTCTGTGAGAAGCACATTCTGTTGTCCTTTCAGTTGACTTAACGTTAAGGTCATGCAATGTACTCACAGATCTGAGAGGAAGTGACAAACAAGACAGCAATAATAAAGTTTTCTCTTGATAATTGATAATAACATACCTGATTCTGGAGCCCATGCTGTCTGAATGCCACTGTGTCCATGTGTTGGTCCCGAAGGGGCAAGATCCTCAGCAGGTTCTCTCTCTTGCCATTCAGGAAGACAGAGGGAAGTAGCAGCAGTCTACCACAACCACTGCTGTCTGCGTGTGACTGAGAACTTCCTGCTTTATGTCAGTCTTGTGTCATCATGTGTGCATGCCACAAAGTCAAAACTTCTATATGCACTTGCCATTAAAAGCATATCTATAGTTATTTATGATGTAAAGACTCTCTATATACACATACGTACACACATGCCATGATGACATTTTAAATTGTGATCAGGCAAGCAAACAGTGGAACCACACAGTTTCTTTATTTTCTGCTCTATTTTATTCACCTGGCCAGGGGTGAGCTCGAATGTTTGTATCATCGCTTTAATATAGTTACACAAGAACTTTCTTTTTTTAAAAAAAACAAGAGAAGTGTGCCTTTTTTTTTTCTTTCCCTGACAAAGCTGTGATGTGGAAATGACTTGCGTCTCATGTTCAGGCTGAATAAAGAAGCAAAAAAACACTACCATCACTATGCTTACCAATACATTTATTCAAGTCAAATACCAAATAAAACGAATTAAAAGTCAATGCACTGCATATGGCAGAAATGTAGAACTGCGTAGTGAACAAAAAAAACATTAACAGAAAGTTGATGAGTCTGACAGACCTCTATGTGGCCACTGTTGTTAGGTAGAGACCCACCAATGACTGAAAGAATTGGGCAAAGGTCTACAGTCGCTAATGGAGAGAGGAGGCAGGAGTGATAGTGCAGATAATGCAGGTTATAGGAAACACATCCAGGCAGTGAATTGTGAAATGTCTTCGGCCATCTCCTCCTCCTCCTCCTCCTGCTCCTCCTCCTCCTCGTCCTCCTCCTCTTCCTCCTCAATGGCTTCCTGGTATTTCTGGTACTCAGACACCAAATCATTCATGTTGCTTACCGCCTCAGTGAACTCCATTTCATCCATGCCCTCGCCCACGTACCAGTGGAGAAAAGCCTTTCGGCGGAACATAGCAGTGAACTGCTCAGAGATGCGCTTGAACAGCTCCTGGATGGCAGTGTTGTTACCAATGAAGGTGGCGGCCATCTTGTGGCCGTACGGCGGGATGTCGCTAACGCCCGTTATGACGTTGTTGGGGATCCACTTGTTGAAGTCGCTGCTGTTCTTGTTTTGCACGTTCAGCATCTGCTCATCCAACTCCTGCATGGACATGGAGCCACGAAATATGGCAGCTACGCCAAGGTAGCGCCCGTGGCGGGGGTCACAAGCAGCCATCATATTTTTGCAATCAAATAGCTGCAGAGTTAGTTCACGCAAGGTGGGGGCTCTGTACTGTATGGTCCCCCTGCTGGTGAGCGGAGCAAAGCCCAGCATAAAGAAGTGCAAACGAGGGAAGGGCACCATGCTGACGGCCAATTTACGGAGGTCCACGTTCAACTGCCCGGGAAATCGCAAGCAGGTCGTCACACCACTCATGGTGACAGAAGTCAGGTGGTTGAGGTCTCCATAGGTGGGTGTCTTCAGCTTGAGGGTACGGCAGCAGATGTCGTACAAGGCTTCATTATCAATGCAGAAGGTCTCGTCTGTGTTCTCAACAAGTTGGTGGAGCCCAAGGGTAGCGTTGTAGGGCTCCACTACTGTGTGGGACACCTGCAGGTGAATTGTTGCAAGTAAAAACTACAACTTCACTTAGCAGAGTGCAGAACACCACCAAGGCTAACGTGCTAACAATTCTCATTTTACTCCAATTGTGGAATGACCACTTAGAACGACAAGAAATAGACCTTCACAGAGGGCAGCAGACTGCAGGTGGTCATGATGCGGTGCGGGTACTCCTCACGGATCTTGTTGAGGAGCAGAGTTCCCATCCCAGATCCGGTGCCACCAACCAAAGAATGCGTCAGCTGGAACCCTTGAAGGTAGTCGCATTCCTCTGCCTCCTTCCTTACCACATCCAGAACCGAGTCCACCAGCTCGGCTCCTTCAGTGTACTGACCTTTAGCCCAGTTATTTCCTGCTCCCCTTTGGCCTGGAAAAAATACCCCATTTTGTTCACAATTGAATATCATACTGTCTTGTATTTGCTCAAGTCGTAGCTTACCAACGACAAAGTTGTCAGGTCTAAATATCCTCCCAAATGGGCCGGACCGGAAAGTGTCCATGGTGTCAGGCTCCAAATCCACCAAGACCGCCCTTGGGACATACTTTCCTCCTACAGATCAAATCCTAAACTTGGATTTGAATTTCTTGAAAGTCATGGCAGATTTCTGACCTGAAGCCTCATTGTAGCAGACATTGATTCGTTCCAGTTGGAAGTCATCCTCTCCACGGTAGGATCCAGTGGTGTCAATGCCATGCTCGTCACTCATCACTTCCTAAAACTGGTCCAGTCAAAACAGTCAAAACAATTCATTCACATGAATCATTATAAATTCTGCATCAAGGAAAATCTAAGGTTATCTTGAGGTTTTCAGGATGTTGCCTTTTATGCAACCCGCAATAATTTGAAATAATCACAATGTACAAAAAAAATTAGAAATCGCTTAAGAAGGACAAGCTAAGTTCTTGGGGGTTCACACCAATTGAACAACTGAAAATATTGGGAAAAACAATTCTTTCTTTGAGATGCTTTGCCAAACCTTTTACTACAGGTTCTTTTTCAGCTGCTGCTTGTTTTTGAGTCTTCAATGTTTTCTCAAGTTAGGTCTTTAATGTCTGCACTAAAATCTTTATTCTTCTTTTCTAAATTGCTTTTGTGGTTTCACGTCACTACCTGCAGCAGCTGCAATCGGGTAGTTCAAAAACCTGCTTGCTTTGTGAAGTAGACATTTCCTATCTCTTTTTTTCCTTCCTGATTTGCAAATGAATGCAAAACCTAATGTTGTGGCAAAACTGAGGAACACGTCTTCATTCAATGACTGATGAACTGAATGTGAATCTGTGTGGCCACAAACAATTCATCAAAAACAACAAAGACAGCATGACATCTAAAGGACAAACATCGCCCCCACATTATCACACAATGCCCCCCACCCCCACGCACACTGAGCTCTGAAAAGCTGCTTTGGATATTAATTCATCAATCATGAGATGTTGATGTTTTTATACTTTACATAGATCCCTTAAGTACAATTGGTCACCCGGTGTTGCCATTGCAGATGGAAACATAGCGCTAGCTTGTACGTAGTACTGAATTCTAGACCTTAGTCCGTACAAAATACTAAATACGGATCCAGTGTTAATGGAACATATCGAAACATAACGTCCTCTGATTGGTTCATCGGGTGCTTGTATATTACATCTCTGTGTGATGGCGGCAAAGGTACATACACGTCTAGTCCTGTGATCTTTTTTTTTTGTCCTCATCTACATGGCGGAAGCCACACAAAACAATGGCAACGAAGGTACATACTCCTCTGTTACGTCTAGTCCTCTGATTGTTTTTGTTTTTTTGTCTCGATCTACGTCCACTCCTGTATATTACGGAATCCACACAAAACTAATTTACAGATTTTTTTTATTTGATTCACACAATAGATGCACCTTCTTAAAAGGTACTTTTTTTTTTTAAGAGAAAATCAAATTTATGTTTACGTGTGCCCTATAGTTGTAAAATTACGGTATCAAGGGTTCTCAAATGACTAATTGACCTTCCCTTTTCTGTAGACAGCAATACATTTCAAATGAAGCCCATTCATACTATAATAAAACCTATATTATTAAGTTTGACCAAATTTAGTTTCAATAATTTAATTTTACTTTTTGTTACCAATAAAAACCTTGTCTCTCAATCAGCAAACATGACATGCAGAGAGACGTGTACAACACTTTTGATTATGATGCCACACTCTTTGATCCCGTGAGTGATATTTAAAATGCTCTATCTTATCATTTAAATATCTTTTCACGTACTTTTCAACTACCCAACATCATTAGGAGGGCTTCGAAATACAGCAGTAATATTCCCTTATAACCAGCTGCCAGAGATTTAGAAACACGTATTCAGCACTTGCCCCAGTGTTGACCTATATAACATTTGTGTTCAAAAAGTAGACAACAACAGAAAAGACATCATTATTAGTTTCATTAGCATACCTTTGCTCCAATTTGATTCCCACATTGGCCGGCTTGCAAGTAAACAATCTCATGCATCTTTCTGTGTTGTGCGCTGTATCAACCAAGAGCTGCAGTTAAGTGCTAGTATGTGCTGTGGTAGTTCTCAGCTTTTGCCCATCCTGCTTTACTTTCCCACTTCCTGGAAGTGCTCTTCTTTGAAATGACATACTGAAATGTTGAGATTTTTGAAACTCATTTGAACAGCCATTTTTATTCTTTGGCTTTTGACTGACTCAACTGTTACCATTACGCAAATATTTATTTTAATTTGTGTTTCAATTTACCGTTTTCACGGTCTTTGTGGTTGTCCCATTGCTATATCAAAGTCAAAGTCTCCTTTATTGTCAATTTCTTCACATGACACACAAAGAGATCGAAATTGCGTTCCCACTATCTCACGGTGACAAGACATAGTACACAATATACATACAAGCAAACAACACAAAAAGTCAAAACAAGAAGGCACAAACAATGAATAAATAAGAATAATGAATAAATAATAAACCAATAACATAATAAATAAGAGGAGCAAAAATGGAGCAAGTGTGCATACAGCAGACAGTGAGAATATTGCGCAAAAGTACAGGACGATACGCAGAAGGGGGGAGAGAATTCAGGATCCAAACAGCCTGGAGTATGGAGCTGTTGGTGAGTCTGGTGGTGCGGGAGCGCAGGCCTCTTCCCAGAGGGCAGAAGATCAAACAAAGAGTGAGCGGGGTGACTCCCATCACTCACAATCGTGGTCGCCTTGCGGGTGAGACGGGAGGTGTAAATGTCCTTCAGGGAGGGGAGTGAAGCACCAGCCGCGTTCACTATGCGCTGCAGGGCCTTCATCATGTGTCCAGTGCAGCTACCACCCCAAACAGCAATACAATATGAGAAGTGTTTTGTTACAGCTGCAGCTGTTGTGAAATGCTGTCAAGAAATAAACTTGTTTTGTTTTGCTTTGTTTTCAACTTACCCAAGCCTAAGTGGATAGAGACCACACACACGCATGCATGCACACAGATCCATACAAAAAGATTGAAGTAAGCATTAGAGTTGTTGAATTAAGAATAAGACTATATAAGGAGAAAATGAAACACTTTCCCTGAATGGCTTAAGGGATTGAGTTCACTCTGTAGTTACTAAGTTGTGATTTATTCATACGATATCATAAAAGCCAGTGTGGGTTTTATTGGAGTAATTTAGAGTTCTTGAAGTTCAGAACCTATGACTTTAGGTAAAAGCCATTAAGAATGTCTTATCGTTTCATGGAGCCCAAAAGGATTATCAGGGTTGAATTTGACTATGTTGACAATTTCATACAACAGTGTTGTGTTTTACTTATATTAGAAAAGTTCTAGGACCATGTGTCGTAAAATATATTTCAAACTACTAACTTTCTCCCTGCAGGTACTTTTTAATTGCTTGCCATCAAACATCTAGTTACACATAAATCTTTGATTAGCTGCCTACCACCAGTCTGACGTAACGGCAGATCATATGGCAACACAAGCATGTGAAAGCCCAAATGTAAGTACAGCTGCAGTGTTAGCACAGAATAGCACTATTATCTGATAATTGGCCCACTTGAATGCTCAGGCGAAGTTGTCGACATAGGGATGGAGGGTCTTTTGTAGCAGACGCAGTAGCAGCGGCGGTATTTTGCATCTGGTAATGTGCCTGTGACATTTTCCACATGCATGAGTCTACACACTAATTGAATAATTTGATGGCTTAATGCTGAAGCAGACTTTTAACAGGTGAAAATACAAATAATGTTTTTACTTCACCTTTACGGGCTTCACTTTTCTGCTCAGACTCTGTGCTATTTAATCAAAAGTAGTCGCCCAAGCACTGTGTGCCCTACCAGCCATTAACAGATTTGTCATTTGCATGAATTGTATTTAATGAAAAGTGGCAAACATTTATTTCACACTGGAGGGTTGGGGATCGGTTTGACTGTAATAGACCATTATCATAATTATAGCTATTAGAGAGTTAAACAGTAAACAAGTAAATAGTTGAAATTACAAAATATATCTCTGGGGTAGGGAGCAGGTAATTACCTATTATGTTATGCAGAATATTTGTCGACTTTTATGGGAACAAAAGACATTCTAATGCATAGAATATTCAAAATAAAAAGGTTAGGTAGCAGATACAGTGTCAAGCAGTGCAGTGATATCGAGCCAAGAGGGCACAGATCTTTATATGTTCCCACATGCCAGGTCAGAAATGTGTGATCAGGAAAAGCAAAACAAACCTGGGAAGAGACATGAACATGTAAAAGCAAGCATTAGGTGTGCTTATACAGCTAGTCTCTGTACTTTATGTGAATTACTCGTGAATAAAAATAGGTTTCAGACTTAGATTTTTTTTTCCCATGACATAAATTATTCACAGAAAATCAATAAGGAGCTGACTCCCAGAAACCAGATGCCCGGACAAACAGGTCTTTCACCCGATAAATTATATCTTCTATTTTGGTTGGTTGTTTATTTTTTTTTCACAATGCAGGATATGTCATTAGAAAAGAAAAAAAGGCCACATTATAGATATAAAGTGCAGACTAAAGACTTATTTGTGGCCACCAATTGCAACATGCGCTTGCTTTTATTATTAGCTCAATGTGTCTCATGCAATATCCTTTTAAATTAGGAGAGCTGTTCACTAAAACAAAAGCAGCTGGATAGCCCTGATTTACGGCAAACAGAAAAACAAATCAGTGAAAATAAAGTGAAAAACATTTATTTTATTCATTTGTTTTTTTCCGGACTTGTTATATAAATGAAGTAATAAAATTATGTTGCATAAGTTGATTGCTACAACTAAGCACCGCAGGCACGAGATTTCAGAAAATCTTCAGAGGACCCCAATGTTAATTGTTGTGTGTGTGTGTGTGTGTGTGTGTAGGCTGCAGTGGCTAAGGGACAAGCATCCATTTGAACAAATGAATGAATGTCAGACCTTCACCAGGATGAATGATTTGACATGCACACAACATACCATCGGAGAGTCGTGCTTCTTCTAGGATTTTGTTGTGCTTAACGATCTGCTAGAACTACCCACTGAACGCCATACTACCCACATCCTCAAAAATATGGGCAAAGGACATTCATGCAGTCTTAATGGCATAGAGCCCTTTAATCAAGACCTGCTGAATCTATAATGAACTTCCCTCCCACCGAGACCTAGAAAGCAAAGAGAAGAAAATATCTTTTCATGGGCCAAGACTCTGGCAGGGAGAAAAATGTGAAGGGATGATTTTGCCTCACGTTGGATTCTTTTTATCATGTTTGGGCCCTAATGAAACAACAGAGCCTGTTCACATTTATATACGCTTAAGTATGTAGTAAATTTTCACTTGCCTGCGTTTCCCACCCAAGCAGAATTGAATAACATCTACAGGCTTCCATCCACTGTGTCAACTTCATTCGTCACACCCGGCAAGTCCTGGCTCCGTGAGGGAACAAATTTACCCTAACCCTAATTTATCCTCTTGGCGAGGTAAATGATTTTGTACACACTAGGTATGACTCACAGTCTGTGTTTCTTTACCTACTGAAATAATACTTCACATTGTTAAGGCTCCTTGGCAAGTCTTAAGTCAAGCTACATGAGGAAAACAGTGTGGGAGTTGTTCAACTTTGCCCCCCATCCTTCCTTTCCTCCATTACTAGAGACACAGACGCCACAACAAACATGAAGTGTTTTTTCCCTTCTCTGTAAAGTTTAAAGCCAACATATTGATGGATGTCTTCCTTGGGTGGTTTCAGTGTCGTTATGTCATTGTTTTTCTTTCTCCAAAAATAACTCCTGCTGACTTTGTGCAGCAAATGCTCACGGCTTCTTTTTGACTTTGGCTCATAGCACGTCAACCCGTGCGCACAAGCGCTCATTGGAGAAAACCGAAAGGTCAGCTCTTTAAGATCAGAGACCCATTGTGGGAAAATTGGATTGAACCATCTTATAATTATTCATAAATCTTTAATATACTTATATTCAGTCACGCATTCATTAATTATGGAGAAGAGGCCTTTTGTTCAAGATGGAGTCATCTTTATGATCTTCTCAGCAGTCTCTCAATTGCATTGGCCTCCGGTATGGTATGAATTTCCTTAGGTCATCAATGCCTGTCAGCAGGCTTATCTGTAGATTGATATTCAACACAAGTTAAAAGCAATTTAGAAGACATACAGTGGGGCCCCCTGTCACATTTGTCATCGACACTGAAAGCAATTTAATCCAGTGGTGGTTTTATGCATGAGCCAAAAGAGCAGACTAAAATGCAGTGGCTAAGACCCACCACCAAATCGATCATTTAACTGAGCTCAGCTCCTATTGGCCGCTACATAATATGAATCCTCTGGATGTAAATATAATACGTCAATAAGAAAAGTAGGTAGCACAGCACTTCACTGCTTTCAATATTAAATACAAATGGAACTGGGCAGGACTATGTTTGGTACACCTAAT
Organism: Syngnathus typhle; assembly: GCF_033458585.1. Taxonomy (NCBI): domain Eukaryota; kingdom Metazoa; phylum Chordata; class Actinopteri; order Syngnathiformes; family Syngnathidae; genus Syngnathus; species Syngnathus typhle. The sequence continues at coordinate 9,178,638 of NC_083740.1, forward strand.
GTTGGATACCGTAGTCTTCTCTGACAACAGAGTCTAATTAGGAACTTAAAATAATGTCACATGGAAACACTCTGTACTAACACCATCACGTTACAGAATAATGTCCCAAAATGAGCTTTAACCAGAGATGCCAACCTATTGAAATTAACTTTCAGGTTGATTTATCCGGATTGTCATATTTTAAAAGTTTGCCATGAACATTACAGTGAATGAATACTGCTAAAACTAAAAGAACATTAGCTTTATCTTCCACTGTATCACCTCCAAACAACTCCAAATCTCTCACATTCAATACATAAAATACATTGAAGGCCACTCACCAGAGTAAGATGTTACAAAGGTTAGTACATTCTCTCAAAAATTCTAAGTACTTGGCCTCCTGTCACGAATCAGAATGGAGCAGGGTGACCAAATGCAGCTTGGACCAGGGTTTACTTAAGGGAAAAGGTAGTTGGAAGAGAGGATAAAGAGAACAAATTAACAGAACCGGCAAACTGGTATGACTTAACTGACCGACCGACAGACTGGCTAACCGAAACAGAACTGACAAAGACAGGAATCAAGAAACAAGAATACATGAGACAACATCAACGACCCGACGGGAGTGAGGGGCAGACAGGACTTAAATACAAGACAGGTAACAAGAGGCAGGTGACATTGATTGAGGTAACACAGGAGGGGAGGAGCGACGCGAACAGTAACCATAGTAACAGAACATACTAAAGCAACCGGAGACGAGTCGTGACACCTCCTTGCTAAATCATAAATTGTGGCTTGGTAGTTAATCACAAGTTTCAGTTAATTCTCGCTGACCGCCGTACCCAAGCCTGCTTACTGCAATGTTTTCAAAGAGAACATATGATTAATAAATCATCGGTTATCCTCTCCAGCTTATAGATTTTGCAATGCTAAGCACGAGAACACGCACAATACCAACCATTTGTCAGCTGTTGTGAAAATAATCATTGCCATAGCATCTTGTTATTTAGAAAAGAAATACACTTGGAATACACTTGTTTTATTGACCAGAAGACATTTAATTGAATGCACAGAGACACAATCCAACACAAAAATCGACTTCCATGTACTACTACTACTGTTTTCACATAGCTAAATTTGTTTTCAGGCTCATCTCACTTTTGAAATGTTAAATGTTTTTTTTTAAGACTTGAGTCAGCTATCCTTCATCTTCATACTTGTTTTTATAATATTCTATTTTACCCACCATATACATATTTACAGACTAAATTCCATGTTGTCATACTCCAGTACAACAAATTAATCTTTATCATATAATCTGAAGGAAAATAAATAAAAAAACAAAAGATAAATAATTGTTTTACTCATATATATATATTTTTTTTTTAAATAATAAAAAAAAACATTGGCTACACGTGGCACATTCTGCTTCAATGGAAGAAGAAAATGTGTACAAAGATCACGTCAGTGACTGTGCTATTCTTTCAAAAGAACTGCTAGTGGAGCAGCAAAAAAATCCATGGCCTTCCCCTTACAATGGAAAGGTATTGTGCAAGGACTTTTGAGCAAACGCGCTCCATACAATTATCCATGTGCGCGCATTCCTTCCAATAAAATAGAGAGGTGAAAATATGAGCGATGACAGAATTGCATGATGTTGGTGATTTAAAGCAGCATCACCAACTGCAACACAAGCGCTCAATCTGTATTACATTGCTTTTCAAATCTTACAATGCCAGCATGATACTAGGTATTGTCTTTGAGTGAAAATGACACTATTTCAAAACATCTAGATGTGGCAGCCAGTACAGTCAAACATTACACCCATATTTCACCATTATACATTTACCAAAATATAGATAAAACATTGAAAAATTTAACAATAAAGACACACATTGAAATGTATACATAATTCTCCACCCATTTGGCTTTGGTCACTTAAAAAAAACATTTAAACAATGCGACAAACGCGCTAGTAGTCATTCTGCTGTAATACTTCAAGGACTCCTCTAGGTGCTGATGCGTTCAAGTGATGCATGCTGTAGTTCACATTCAGTTCCATCAACCTTTTTCAAAGGCATTGATACTGAGAGAGTCGTGTTGTCGAGTAGCACAAATGCAAATCCAATGCAACAAAGACACATACAACAGAAGCATATTTCCGACAACATTAAAAGTACACCGTCACTAACACAGTCACACACATGATTTTAGTTGGACTCATCAATTTGTCTGCACGTCCGATGTCCCTCGGGTCTTGTTTATTTTTTTTCTTAAACAATTGCATGTTCCTTTTAACTCGTTCATTGGTTTAAAAGCATCAGTGCACATTCATGTAATCTTCAGACATTGGTTTCTTTTCCTTCCAATGGGTAAGAGTGGCACTGCGCCCTCTCTTTTAGACACAGGTCCTCCGGGGTGCTGCTGGCATGGCTGGCGGAGCCTCGCTGGGGCAGGAAGGAGAGGTGAAAGGTGTGTTTGCTGACTTCCCCCATCTTGTTGCTGTAGGACACGACCAACTGGCGGTTTTCATCAGTCGCTGTAGGGCTGGATGAGCCTCTGTCAGATTTTCTGTGTTGAGGTGTCCCCAATGAGCCCCCACTCGGGTCACTGGTGTTATTGTCAAGGAGATCAGGCAGGTTTCCTGTGGCGATGCTGCCGCTTTTGACGTGTGGCGTCTGGCTGTGGGTGTGTCGGTACTCCTCGTCAATATCTTTACCCAGCTTCCACCGCTTCCACTTTTTCAGCATTTCTGACTGCACCTGGGGGATAATGGGATTGCTGATGGGATTGCTGATAGCCGCCGGGAAAGAGCCATGTACACATGATGGGGGAGATTAAATAAGACACTCAAGTGGATGGATGTTCCTAGTCAAAGGGTACATTTCAAAGTTTAGTGATCACTAGAATGCCAATACGCTTGTCCCATTTAGTGGTGAAGGCGGGGGTAGAGCAAAGCTTTCAAAGATGAAAAAAAAACAACAAAAACCAAGGACGATGATAATGACAGCCTCAGGCCCTCAGTATATGATCACCTTTCTCACCTCTTTGTTGACAAAGCAGTACAAGATGGCAACGAGCAGCCCCTGGGGAGAAAAGTAGAATTGGCGAGTGCGAGAATTTTTTTTCTTCCCTTTGGCTTGTTCAGAAAATGAATTCAGCAATGAAAATGATACACTATAACTTTCCGTCTTTTTTTTGGCAAAATCATAGAATTTCATTGACCAAAAGTAAGCCTCCATGTTGTAGTAGTGTATTTACGACTGTGTACTACTTCGGACCTGGAAGGAGTTGAACAGGAGATCACAGAAGAGCCGTATCAGGCGCAGCATGGAACCTTTTGGGACGGACTCGTCGATGACAAAGGTGAAGAGAATGGCGTGAATCCCCAGCAGAGGGATAAGAGTCAGCGTGGACTTTGCTAATCTGGACCAAAATACAAACATTGAAGGATGTACAGTAAACAGGCTACATTGTTGGTTCATAGTCCCACTATTTCACAAATTTGTTTTAGTAAGTATTTAGTATCTATTTTTTTTGTTGGCCACATTCATTTTTGGTGTAATTCCAGTTGTTTTCGTATATTTGTGGGCTAAACCATTGAAGTGTCTGCAAGACAGTTGCCTCACGGCTCAGGTTAGTCGTTCCCATTTAATACATGTGTACTATACTAATATAGGCTACAGCTGTTGGCTGCGTGCCATTTGGGGTACATTCTCGTGTGTGCTTAAGTCAGGAAAGGCGCACAGCTGCACACTTTTCTGGCTGCTCAGATCCTCCCGTGGACTTAAGTGTGTTACTTATACACTATAAATAAAGGGAGTGACCCTGAAATGAGCATTCTTGAGCCCTCCTCTTGATACCTCACTTATGCCGCCTTCTCTCATAGACTGAGGTGCCTTTCCTCTTGCACACTCCAGAGGCTGAGTAAGGCCAGCGCCCCAAGGTGAAACATCATATTGAATGTTTGGAGTCATTACAGCTGTCACAGTCGCAGCTGTCACCCGCCGATCAGCTGACTCGAGCTTCAGCGTCTCAGGGGTTCACCGACTGCACTAATGTGTCCCGACAACATTATGTCCATGGCCAAATATTAACATTTAGGGCGAAAAAAGAAGAGTTCAGTGCTGGGGACTTTTTTTGTATCACCTTTTTGCAGGCTGGGTCTTTGAACGCGTTGCTCACCAATAATTGGAGTCCTCGTAATGGAGCCATTAGTCAGATTTGAATCATTTGCTTTCATTTAATCTATGCTGATCGAAATCCGTTAAAGTGGCTCACTCACGGGAGAGGCACGAGCAACACAAATGTGTGCAAATGCATGTTGCTCTAAACCAGCGCTCAGTCATGAGCACAGCTTGAATCTTATTAAGTTATTTTTATTGGATTTAGCAAAATGCAAAAACAGATGCTCCCTCTAAGTAGTCTGTGACCATTCAGATAACTTCTAGATCTACAATGCAAGTTAATGTCACACTAAAATTTAACTTAACAAATGCATTTTTATGGAATTCACAGCTCTCATGGAAACTCCACGCTCTGGAAATTGGGGCCACCTTCACGGAAGCACGCCTCTTTGGTGGCCGTACACAAACTTCCAACTTACGCAAGGAAGGTGTGTCAGATGTCTGGATGGAAGAATAGCCACAACTTGAAGGTGTGCTAGCCAGGCGTGTAAAAAATAAAGACTTAAGCACAAACAGAATAAAATCGGCCTTAGTTAGGAATAGTATGTTTTATCCTCTTTATTTGAATTCGGTTGCATGTTTTTTGTTGGAATGTTGCCTTGTGGCTCACTGTTGCAAGCCATAGGTCATCTGCCCAAGGCAATTATATCTACATCTGACATCAATCTTAGGGAGTTGTCAATTATTTGTGAAAAATTACTATTCATGGTCTGGTCCGATCCCTTTCCCCCATGAATAGCAGCAAGTCGACAATGAAATTACATTAAAAAAAAAATCTAACCTGAATTTGTAGTCTGTGTATCTCATCTGATGAGCTCTGAGTTTAGACATCAAGATTTTGATGATTCGTACAAAAATGAAGAAATTTATCTGCAATGACAATAGACAGTGACTGTATCTGGGTTCCTTTGATTTCATAACACTTACACTTACTCCCAGTACTTCCTGTCCAGTTTCACATGCAACACAAATGCACTTGCACATACGCAAACACAGAGTTACCATGGAGAAAAAGAACAACATGGGTAAATAGATACACATACTCAAATACTCATTAACAGTCCATATGATCTCGAAAAACACACTACATTAATTACTGGAAAATATCTTTTCATATGTGAGTCTGTGTGTAAAAATTGTGCCTTTCATGGGAAATGTTGTTCGGGTACACTTCCTAGAAACGCTCGAAATGTGATTGGTCAAGTGGACACAAAAACACATTGAATCTTGAATCTGTTATAAACACACCAACATAAACACAAGTGGAAAGCTAACAACATGCGCTTTCTATCAATTAATGTGGGTTGTCATTCAGAGAGGGTGCTTGACTGTCTGCGGTGTGTGTGTGTGTGTGTGTGTGTGTGTGTGTGTGTGAGTACGTGAGTGTGTGCATGTGCCCATTTTGCTGTGTGTGGCGTTACTTTGTTCCATTTCCTTATGCAAGATATCATCATTAGTCTAATTACAAGAAGATTGATTATAAGCGTTGCAGTTTGAGATGATATCATAACAGCCACCTCGTAATGATTTGTAAATGTTGTTTTGTCACATGGCAGTAATCATGTTAAAATGCCACTTAAACTTGTTCTTCAATACGTAAAATAATAAGAACCTATTTTGTCAACACCATATTAAAATTTGGATTTTCAACCTGATTCCTAAGGAACCGCTTTACCGTATTTTCCGGACTATAAGCCGCACCTTCAATGAATGGCCCATTTTAAAACTTTGTCCTTATATAAGGCGCACCGGACTATAAGGCGCACCATTAATGCATCACGTCAGATTTTTAATACAAACCAAATCATTCTCCATTTTATCTTTTTTATTTCAACTTCAGAGGCAACAAATTACTTTATAATCACAAAATAATGATCCATAGTCTTTTTGATTCATGTTTCATAGTCTTCAGCGGGCCACTTATGATTGAATTCGTGACACAATGCTTCGGACCAGTTTAGATTTAGGAATTTGGTCCATATATAAGGCGCACCGGACTATCAACACTGTCAGCTTTTGAGAAAATTTGAGGTTTTTCCGTGCGCCTTATAGTCCGGAAAATACGGTACTTTTTTTCCTGCCATCTGTACTTGATTCACATATTGCCACACAAAAACAAAGATAGACACAGTGAATAGACTTACCAGGTAAGCAACCAATATCGGGGAACGAATGATCCACCAGAATCCCATGTTAATATTTCTCTCCCAGCACCTACACACACAAATACACAAACGCACACACACAAAGGCATGCACACACATACAAAAGAAACACAGACACGCTTTAGTCGGTGTTTTAGTAGGATCTGTGCATACATGAAATTAACATTTCTGCTAAAGGTAGATTAGAGAGGCATACAATCCCATTGAAAAACATGACTCACTCTTCATTCTCATAGAGGTACTTCACTGTGATCCAGGGTGAAACAAATACGAGCGGTGCTCCTGAGAATGAAGGAGAAATGTCAGGGTTGGATCATCTAAAGAAAAACATTATAAAGGCATAAAAAGGAACACATCATCGATTAGCCCTCATTGAAGAACTTTTTTTACTGGGCCTACTTGCATTTTACAAGCCTACCAAAAATTCCAAAATAATTTTACTCCAGTTTATATGATACATAACCATGCCAGTTAATGATGACTCAGAGAGTATTATTATGTGATAATGCGAAAAAAAATGCTATTTACCCCAACCGATGGCCATGTAAATGTAAAAGTACTTCTTCTCACTAAACACGGTGATGACGAGCAGACTGTGCAGATAGATGCCCTCTACCAGCAGCCAATAGTTGTTGGCCATCACGGTGTACTGCATCATCACCATAGCGCCCCGACACCACATGACAGCCTGCACAGTAGCGGGGGACAAATACGTCAAGAACTGCAACCATGTTCAGTCTTGTGCTTTCATTTTGTTCTTGCTCATTCATCAGAGTCAATTGCCTCATGATCATGGTCATTTCAGTGTGATCTCAAAGGAATGTGTGTTTGTGTGTCTGGGGTTGCAGTACGCGCGTGTGTGTGTGTGTGTGTGTGTGTGTGTTAGTGTGCACATGTCACTTCTTGTTTGAATAGTTACATAATAAAAACAACAATATGAAAAATTTACATTAAAATAAAATTGCAGCAAAAAGGCGAACTGTCATTGCTATGGCAACCCCTATTCACTTATTTAAGTGGTCTACATTATCAGTGAACCAAGCAGGGCTGCTGTCAACACTAATAATGTATGCATTATAAATGTGTGTGTGCAATAAATAGTTCAAATGTTCAAAACGTTTATTTTTTTTTTGCTATTTGATGGTCTTTTCCTTTTCCAATGTAGCTTTAAATATAGTCAATCCTACACCAAGATGATTTTTTGTTATTTTTGTTTGATGCTTATTATAAATTCGTCTCCATTGGGACCTTTGATTTTATTGACCAAAGTGCTTTAAGTGAATTTTATCTCCTTGTAATGTCATTAAATGAGCTTAACTGCCAAGGTACCAAATTCTCCTAGAGGCTGCTGTGATGCGAGTTCTCTAACCGGTATGTTGATCCAGGTTTGAACCCGACTTTCACCACTGCCCCTGGGGTCCAACGTAAGGGTCAGCAGGGCATCTTTGACCAGAATGGACACGGCTCTCAGGATGAAGGAGGCAAACAAGTTCATGTGGATGTTGTTCCTCATGCAGTGCAGCTTCCTGGTGTAGAGTTGAAACTGTGTGATAAGGTTCAACTCATCCTGCCACTTTTCTTCTCATTGCAACCCTATCTAGTGGGATCTCAGTCCTCATACCTGACTCCCGTCTAAGATTAGTTTCTAGCTTCCATTGTTCTGGCTAAGGTTTATGATTTTACAACTGTTTCTTCCTCCTACACTTGTTTTGTTCCACTGGATATTTTACCTGAAGCTGATGAGGATTCCCAGGGCCAGTAACAGAGCTCCCAGAGAAAGTGAGTATCCCACAGTATACATGATCCGAAACTGACTGAGGATGCGACCATACTGCTGCTGTAAACAAAGCAGAGGTGGGGCTTTATCATCATGCAAAGCTTTTACTCCCTATAGAAAAGAGCTGTATGAACAAAAATTTCACATAGACTTTATACTGCAGCCTATCCTAATATTAGCTGCCCATCTGTGATTTAAAACTGCCTTAAAGCAGTCACACATTAGCATGCATCATTTGTAACACGGACGAATGCGCACTCACCTGGCCAGGGTCATCCTCACATTCACTGGTATTCTTCTGGGCCCATCTACCATCTTTGCCACAGAATCTGTACACCAAACCCTGCTGGACTGTTCAAACAAGCACATACGTACATGATGAGGACCCCCACAATAAATTAAGAGACCACCCTTGTTCCTTCAATTTAATCTTCATTTTAAAAGCATTGTATAACTAAACGTACATTTGTTTGGACCAATGGAATAAAAATAGCTCAAGAGAGTTGAATTTAAGAGCTGATAGAGACATTTTCTAAAACCAAAATCACTTTATCAATTCTTACACAAATAGCTTGGCAATGTAGTGCCAAAAATGATACTTTAAGGCAGTTCACATTTGATATACAATAAAATGAACAAAACATTGAAGCAAACAAGGTGATCTCTTTTTTTATGTGGCTGATTGCATCAATATAACAATTCAACTTCTTTTGTATTAGATTTTAAAATATACAGTAGTTTTGCATAGAACAGTCAACTGGGATTTTATGAAAAAACTTAAAGTCAAAATAAAACACATAAAAACATGAACATAGACATTAAAAAACTAAATCATCATATAGACGTAGTCCTTGAAATTATATACTGTAATTTTCGGACTATAAGTCGCACCGGAGTATAAATCGCACCAGCCATAAAATGCCCAAAAAAGTAAAAAAAAAAACATATATATGTATATAAGTCGCTCCTGAGTATAAGTCGCCCCCCCCCACCCAAACTATGAAAAAAAACGCGATTTATAGTCCGAAAATTACGGTATACTTATTAACTCAAAAGCATATTCATCATCACCATAGTGTGAAGCTTGACCAAGTAATTAGGTAATGACATGGTAACAATAGTCTCTATATGAGCTCTGGGCTCCTTTCAGCCACATTGACTCAAAAGGACCGACACAAACTAAGCGTGCAACTGTGAAAGAAAGCCTTCGTTTCGATAACTCGGATTTTCTGGACTTATTCAATTGCTACATTTGTCCATGCTCATGAAAGACACGGACAAGAGATGACCCTTTTTCTAAAGTGAATTATCCATCCAAGCATTATGTTTTCTATACCACTTATCCTGCTCAGGTTTGCAAGAAATCAAATCTTCTGTGAGTTTTTGGACTACAGCCTGGACTGGATTCCAGTCAATCTCAGGGCACATGTAGAAAAAGATGATCTTAAAAAAATATAAAAAGTCTTCATTTTAGAACATTCTTTTTTGGTGTTTTGTTATCTTCTGTCCTTGCTTCTCCCCCAAAACACTGGCCTTGGTGACAAAATAGAAAACCGATTCCACTGTTAATGTTTGGAAGTCAAGAAAGTGGAGGACAAGGAGAGCCGCTACTTATTCTCAAACAGCTCAGAGTCTGAAGAAATAAGCCAACTGCATTAAGAAGAGTAAAATCGTTTTTCCACTAACAGAGAATTAATTAGTGTCGCTCTGTGATTCCCAACCACTGTGCCACATCCTAGTGTCCATGATTGCCATGTGCCGCAGATAATTACCCAATGACAATTATTTAGTCAGAGAATGATTCATTATTATCACAAAAATATTTAAAATTGTACATCATCTACTTCCACTGACTGGGAAGAAAATCTCCCACAACGACGCCCATTTCTCTCTGCGCATGTCTACAAAACAATCAAAAGAACGAAAACCACTCATGTGCAAAACCATCTTAACTTGAGCTGACTATGAAAATAGGGCTCTTATGTACATAGAAGAGTATACATTCATCCTTTTTGTGGATTATTTTTGTGGAAGGACAAAACATTGCCAGTCTTATTCAAAGGGTGTCAGCTTTGACACAAAAAATCGGAAGTATATGGTGATCCTGAATGTAGTCTGTTTATTTAATCACTTTTGAGCCACTAATTCTTTTTAAACAAAGGCTTATTTGAATTAATGAGTTATGCAAATTAATCGTAAATATTTTGATTCTCTCTCCGTCTTCATTATTCTCCAATTCAAATCAACAGCAATTGTTTTGATTCCTTTGCCGTCTTCATTATTCTCCGCCTTCACCTTTGAGCACAAAGATGGCACACACTCGCACATTTCTTTTGATGCCATTCAGAAAAACACCGACCTTTATAATGCCATGGCAAGAACCAAGGGCACGAGACATTGACTGTGGTTCCAGGGAGTCCATCAGGCCAGCAGGCATACTGGTCAAAGGTCCTATTACACACTGCCCCTGCTGGCATCACAGCACGTTAAATTGGCAAAAGCAGTCGTTGCATTCGTCTGCATTCTTTCCAAAGCAGTGGGAGAGAAGGGCTCACCTGTTGTGGGGGGTACAGAGTTTAAAAAGTCTAAACACTGGTTCTTGTAGCTGCTCCACTGTTCCTTCAGACGCTCTAGGGATGTGGCTGAAGACACCTGTGGCAAGGGTTAATGTCCTGACCTTCGCTCGAGTGTGATTGTGGAGCTCAGAATCAGGACGGAGGTCGTACCTTTGTGCAGCTGCAGAGCACGAGCAAGGCCAAGAGGAGACCCACCTGGGACATCCCACTGAAGCTGGGAGGATGAAGGAAGGTGGGGACGAGAACACAGAGGAGGAAGCCCCACACATGAGGCGCTCCGGGCCCGATTTCACTGTCGGTCCTGGACACACCATGGGGAGCGAGTTGTCAGACAGCACGGATAAGAATCACAAATAACAGCAGAGAAGAATTTGGAGGCCCCACGCCGCCGGTAAGATGATTTAATGGTTTAGGTCCTGATTAAATTAAAGAAATTATCATGAAACATAAAGAATGTAGAGTTCTGAGGTCTGCAGACTTGGGACAATTAGTTAAGCCCAGAGTTCAAAGCAAACATGGTGAAGCAGCATTTGGCTGTTATGCTGCGCACAAATGTGAAGTGAGTTCAGGACCAAGTACATATTTATAAATCCATACCTATGATTAACGTCTTTCAAAGCATTTTTAAAATACTTTTCTCCAAAAATCTCTTACACTGCATGTTCTATTTGTCATTTTAGTAAGCTACTTTCATTTCTTTACTTTGTGTTTAAAAATGTATTCTTTTCTATGTTAATGTTGCTAAATGTTTTAGGCTACTTTTAACTATGTGAAGCACATTGACATACATTTTGTATGTGCTTTTTAAAATAAAGACGCGTTGCCTTGTCTGATGTGACCCTCCGATTTTTGCCTACTTTTTCCCTCCCTTGAGAACGTCATTTGAAACTGTGCAGATGTGATTTTCTAGACTTCAACACATTCAAGAATTTCAAAAGGTTTTTGTGTCTTATGCTGATACGCTACTGGCCAAGGTTCCCCATTGGTTATGTTGACGTATAAAGTTGAGTCACGACTTTCCACTTTAAAAGACCCACTTCACTCATCATGCTGCATGTCTTTGTTCCTCCAAATGTAGTCTTTCACTGCTACCAAGGCTGGCTGACAATAAATATTATAATTGGCTAAAAAATAAAATAAAAAGTTCATTAGTTGAGTTAAGGTAAGGACATAAGTTATCCCAAATGAGACCAGGCTGAAAAAAAAAAGGGAATGGATGGCTACAAAAAAAAAAATACATGACTTTTACCAGCTATGCCTCTGAAGACAGGAGACGTGGTATGATTTAGAGACACTGGTCAGGCATCTTCACATACGAAGTTGGAGAACAAAACGGAATCTGAAACGTTTCTGCAAAAAACACCTTATGTGTGAAAACATTTTTGGCTAAAACGTTTCAAATTCCATTCTGTTCCAATGTGTTTGTCTTCACCTTTGTTTGCCCAGTCTTGACATTGAGACACACATCGACATCTCGATGCGTAGGCATCAATACCTATTCAGTCCCGGTAATTGTCACCTTCACTTCAAAACATCTTCGAGACAAATGTCAATGCGGTATTGTCGACTCCTGTAACATTCTACTTCTTCAAAACAACATGCAGTTCTTATTTGAAACACAAATGTCAATGACATGTTCTTACAGTTGATAATTTTCAGACAGTGCATCATTTGTTTGCAGACTGAAAAGGACCACAAAAGCATAAACAGAAGATGGAGCCATAAGATAGCTACGGATAAAGGTAACAACAATTTTATTTAGTCATGTTGCTATGGTCCCAAATGACAATTGCTTTTCAATCACAATTTTTAAACTACCGTTTAACATTAGGCTAATATTATCTTTCCAAACTGCAAACAATAATGTTACATTCGATTGCTCCTTTTCCCAAACAGTGATTTAAGGAAGTCATCATATCCGTTTAGGATATTGCTTCTTTTTCAGCCTAGGGCATGCAACATCGTTTTAAAAACAGCACAAATTGCATAATGAGCACATCTTCATTTTATGCACTGCAGTTTGCAATGACTGAATGTCATTTATGAGGTAATGTGTGCCTAAGTTCAAAAAGAGTGTATACAAGCAAATGAAAGAAATAAAATGGGTACGAATAAGAGTCTGTATAAGAAGGATCACAAACAGTAACATCGATTTCTCTTTGTGTGCATATTGGTGAGTGCGTGGATCAAGGTGATCTGTTGGAAGGTTATCATCAATGAACCAGCATTTGGCAGAGCTTCATGCATTTGCATAGTATGTACGCACACATCCATATTACTTATAAAACATTTTTGTCGACGATTTGCAGTACCACCCAGACGGCAGTGATTGCAAAACTGGACTTGCATCCCCCATCATTTTAAATTTGATTTTGAATTTATTTTTTGGCTTGTCTTAATTGTTTTTATGTGTACGTAAGTGAGAATGGTTGGTCTATGATTGTTTATGTGTGTCCTGCGACAATTATGCAAATTTTTTGCATAAAATACAAATGTAAAGCAAAGCAGATGGAGTACAAGAAACAATTGTTTGACGCAGACCAGACGAAGCAAAAATCTGGCAAATAAATATACTTAGAATAAATAACTAATTAAATACAAAGTGGAAGGAGAGAGCTGGTTAGTGGAGATACAATTTTGCACTGCATGAGTAAACACATAAGATATCCAGGAAAAGTGAACTCTCACAAAATTTAGTAAGAACCACAATCATTTTTCATATCTAATGGCACAAAATTGGTAAAACTAAAATCAGCACAGTTTCCCGAGAATCATCAAACTCCTCATGGAAAGATTAAAATAATCAGCAGTCACATAAAGATAAATAGAGGGGCATCTTCCATTGTTGTCTTTTGCTTACTGTTCCTCTTCTTTGTTGAATTAATAGGCAGGTTTCATTGTGTCATGCTGGGCATACACTGTACATAACTGACTCAGCTATCCGCTTTCTATCCACACAGCCTGCAGTGAAAACACCAGCCACATCAGGGTTTACTGTTACAAACCATATTGTTGCTGAACTGAAACAAACCTTTCAGTGGAAAATTGTAGGGATTTCTTTTTCCGTTTGCCGGTGTCATGTCATGTTTAAAGGCAAGCGTCCAATCAATGGTTGTGAAGAACTTTTTAACAGTTTATCGTGAACGTAGATAAGGAAGGAAAACGACAGAGCTAAGATTAAGACAAAGGAGAGGAAGGTTTGCCCTGTTCCATACATTGTTAGTGTCCATCAAGAAGCCAGAAAACAAGCAAAAACGCAAGTTCAGATATTGGACAGACGTACACAAACATACCCGAATATATGTGTGGATAAGAGTGTGTGTCCTGTCTGTCATGCAATGCTGACCACATAATCTCAAGTGTGACAACTGCCAACATAAGGGACACAACAGTCCTTGTGAGTGTGTTCCTCTGTCTGCATGTGCATGTGTGTATGTGTGTGTTATTTCTACATACATGACAGCACATGTGCTGTTTAATAAGACAATCGCGGTACCCAGATGAAAACACACGCAAGATGTTGGACACAAACTTAAAACAGGGTGGGTGACATTGCACTGGAAAAAGCTGTTTTCATATTTGTAGGTCCATCGATTCAGTGCAGATTTGGATGTAAAATAAGAACGATTAGACATAAAGTCAAATGGGTTCATCACAAGCAATATTCAGCCTGAATAGAATGTCGCTTTTTTTACGACACAATTTTAATAAAATTGCGTCTTTACAACCGCGGTGGTTGTCTTTTCCATTACTGGTTGTTTGCGCAGGTGAATGACTGCCCAATTGCAAAAATATAAAAGTATACGAGCTGTGTCAGAAAGGTTCGAGGCTGGTGTCACAAACAAAAATAGATGTTTCAAAGCCAAGCTACATATAAAATGTTTTCCCCTTCCAAGTAATTGTGCTGTTGTGTGTGTGTGTGTGTATAAATAAACTTTAACGTCGACCTCTGAACTTTGTTACCTTCTTTGTCAGGCCATCAATCAATTAGCAGAGAAGGATATGCTGAGACCAACGAGAACAGAGTTGCTGAGGAACAACATCAGCAGTGATGAGAAACCTAGTAAGCAAACCCAGCATGACCCTCTGACTATCAACGGTGTTGCTGTGGAAAAGGTGAGCAAGTGCACATCAAGTGCCTGGACCAACGGCACCTCATCACGTGTTAGGAAAGCTGTCGTGCGGGTGATGCTTCTTCAGTCTGGGGGGGGTGGGGGTGGGCAGACTGACTGCAAAGTCTCAGGAGTCAAGACCAACATTCTTCTGGACTTTGACACACTCACAAGAGCAATTCTACATTTATGAGCGGCATATTTAGCTGACAATTCCAACTCTTGAGTTAAAGTTGGTTATATTTAGTTGTTAAGACATTTTATGAACTCAAGCGCTGTATCCAAGGAACAGCCTATGGTTCTAACAATATCCACTCATTCATTGATTTTTCATACTGCTGATCCTCACGATGGTCGTAAGTTTGCTTGAAAGCTCAAGTTTAAACTACGCAAATGAATTTGAGAGCCGGGATTCAAATGGCCTCACTAAGAGAAGGATGTGCTCATCACTAATGTGTCACCTGTAGTGACAAGAATTGCAGAGGCAATGACCCCCCCCCCCCCCCCCCCCCCCCCCCCGAAATATGAACTCCAGCAAGGTGCAAGGCCAGATAATTGATTTTTGGGTATTTTCTGATCTGTTTTTCCACATTTCCAACTGTCCTTGTTTTTTTATAAATTTGTTATGTGGAGTGCTGAGATATCCTTGACCCGTCCCGTGCCAACACCAAAAGGGAAAAAAAACTATCGGCACCACAGTTATCCTTGTAATGCTAATGATTTGAATTTTTAATCATAGTGTGACCATAGGTCATTTTAACTTGTCTTCTGATACTGCGCCCGCGTGTGCACATATTCACCAGCCAGTGTCAAAGAAAATGATTTTGCTGGCTTGCAGGGAACCAAGGACTCCAGTTTGAGATCCACTAGTTTAAATTCAAACTACCATTGTTGATCATGATAACATATGACCCTCAGGGGGCTTGTGACATTGAACGAAGTGAGTGCACCTCCCAATGACAAAATTTAAGCATGTGTTGGAGTACCCGCGAGCTCCACGTCTGCAATCCTAACCACTGCATCACCTTCAAGCTTTCCTCTACCCAACGTGTCAACCATTACTTTGTGTTGAGCAAGCGTACTAACTAAAAGTAATAAACTATATGAAACATGACAGAAATGCAAATTTATCCCCCTAAAGTGAATTAGTCATCAGTCCCGCTTGGAGATTGAATTGTATTGTCAGAGAATGTGTTACCATGGCAACAGGCAATGAGAAGTGCATGGAGTATGCAGTAGTTAAAATTCTTAAACTGACCATTTTATGGCTATTTTTTAATTCTCAAATGCTATCAAGGGTTCAATCAGCTCAACCCATTTTTATTTAATTTGACTTTTTACATTAGTTTTATTTCTTTCTAAATGAGTCATGTCTTTCTTAATGATTCTTTTTTAAATTTATTTTCTGAAAACAAAATTCGGTCATTAATTTTTCCTTTAATATCTTCTGTTAACTCAATGTGATTACATTGCAGGCTTACTTTCAATGCTTTCAGACTTAACTTCTCGATGTCTGTGTACCTATAATAAGTTGTAAAAAGAAATTGCTCTATAGATAAAAGTCACAAAGACAAAAAAAGCCTTTTTCTGTATACATTCTGAATATTATGATGAAAAAAAAACCCACACATTAGCAATAAGCTACATCTTCCTCAAACAAAAAGGAGACCTATTGTTCCTACAAAAAATTGTCCAAATTGTCTTGGAGTAAAGAATTCTGGAGGTTAATTAAGGAGTCTTAAAATATACGTTTCATTCATTGAAAACTCGAAAGCTATGCTTTTTCTCACTCCTTTCCGAATATCTTTTTTTCTCTCTCTTTTTTTCTCTGTTTATTTTGCTTCCTCAATTTCATTTGGTTTTATGATGGGATTTTGTCTGATAGCAAACGGGAAGCTCGGTATTGTTTGTGTATTTGAATGTTCGGAATAAAAGTTGTCAATCAATCAATCAATCAATCAATCCATCAATATAAAAAATTGTCCAAAGGTGAGGATTTAAGTGTGAATGGTTTATACCCCGTCCCTTGTCAGCAAAGCCCTAAATGAGGATAGAAACCTTTGAGATGGAAAATATAATGTTTGATGCCTCCCTGAACAAATGAAGCGCTACGATAATCGACATTAGTTCACATGTTGGACTCTATGATGGCCCTTAAAATAACAAGTGGGCATGTGTGTGGCTAACAGCTAATGAAACTTAATTCTCCACCTAATCAGCAGTGATAAAGCGTGCACCCACTAACTAACGGCACACACGCACATGGGGGCGCGCTTGCATAATTTTCAAGCATATGTTCCCATGTATCCGATGCATAAATCAACAATCCTTCACCCATGGACATTAGACACACAAACACAAAACCTATTACATCTCATTTATATTATGCAGTGGCTTGCATGGCAGATGTGAACCAACAAAGTATTTGCAATATACAGCTGGTACCTTTTCACAGCACAATCCCATCTGATCACGTGAGATGTAATAAACTGAATTTACTGTCCTATTAATCCATCCAGCCAACCATTATCTGCACCGCTTGTCCCCACGGGGTCGCGGGCGTGCCTATTGTCATATTAATGTTCCGCAAAATAAATACATACACACATGCTTGAGGAGCGCATAGTTTGAGATTATAAGTGGTGTACTGGAGCTATCTAAAGTCTGTCAGCGCTTCATAAAGTCTGTATCCATATGAGTATGACTGATCAATACATACTGTATCATTTTTCACTTTGGGCTTGGCTGCAGGGAAAAAAAAAACTATTAGAGTGCATGCATAAAATGCCTCAATGCCAGACAAATAAATAAATAAGTGAATACATAAATAAATCATAATAATGATGTATTATTACTATTTTTATTACTATTATTCACAGGTTTGGGATTGACAGCTTCTGATTACACAAACCAAAGGTAAAAGTGTTCATTTTAAATGAAAGTAAATTGAGCTTCAAAAGCGTGTTGATGTGATCCCCTATAGCAGTGCTTCTCAAATGGGGGGGCGCGGTGCTATTCCTGGGGGGGTGCGTGTGACCCTGGGGAACAGGCTTGTTTTTTTGGCAGTACTAGAATAAAGTGTAATTGCGAATCTTCACAGCAGGGGGCAGTGGCGCTCTCATTGTTACTTCTGTGACGTTTGCGACAGTGCAACATTTTACGACTTACAAGACAAGTTAGGATAGTCACGGTGGGGAGGGGGGGGCGCGAATAGTTTTCTTCTTGCTAGGGGGGGGCGTAACAGAAAATAATTGAGAAGCACTGCCCTATAGCAATGCCTTCTAATATTGGTGGAACACCAAAAACATTTCGTAGCTCTACCATCTGTGCTGACTGTATTATTGTGTGTATTACTTACTAAGATTCACACCCTTAGGGAATTATCAAAGAAAACTATTACTTTTATACTACTAATTAAGATTTTTGCTTATTGCATTATTATGTAAATGCTACATTTTAATTGCTTCAATGTAAATAATTTTAATTGCCTGAATATAATGTGCAGCGCTACTGCTAACCTATCATGTGTGAAATTAAAGTAAGCATTTGTGGGGTATTTACTTTTGTCAGCGCGGTCGCTGTATGCGCCACATGTATGGATCTGTACATTCAACTAGTAAATTTAATTTAGTAATCTGGTGATGATGTGCTGCTCCCATGAGTGATAATGTTTGTCTTTTGATGGCTACAACTCGCTTCTTTCTCCGAGCTCGAGGCTGTTTATTAACAAGTCGCTGCTTGAGTTATTTCATCCAGAATTTTTTCTGCTATTTGCGTTGCAGAATTTATTTCACATCATCTTATTTCCTATTTTGTATATTTTGCTTGATAACACAAACTTGGGGTTGCACCTAATTTTATTGTATACACCCATCCATCTACTGTACCTATCTATTCTTTAAGTGAACGTTTAGTATGTTGTAAATTTCAATGCTTTGTGTTTTTCGACTTAAGAAAAAGACAAAAAGATTTTTGTTGTTCGTAAAGACTACCATTTTAAAGTTTGGGGTCACTTAGAAATGTCCTTGTTTTTTTAAAATAAAATATCTATTTTTCAATGAGGATGACATTAAACTAATCAGGAATACGCTCCATACATTGCTAATATGGTAAATGACGATTCTAGCCATAAACGTCTTGTTTTTAAATATCTACATTGATGCATCATTGTCCATTTCCATTGCGTTTGCTAATTGGACATGGCGCAGAAAATAATGCTTAAGTGGGGTTGTGGCGATTGCTGTGGATGGCCCCCAAAGATGGTGGCCCACTGCTCGCCCCTGTTTGTATAGATGAATGTAAATGAAGCTGCAGAAAAATAAACTAATATGACCACCGAGAATAATTTTCAGCATATTTCTGCAGTGCTCACACAATTGCCTTGTCTAACAGAGAAAAAAATAATTGGCATTGCATTACTCTGTGTGCTCCCCACTCTCTCTCTCGCTTCCTCTGAGGTGTGTAAATTCTGAAAGAATGTCACTGATCTGTCGGATTCCTCCATTCACTCAGCGTAACCAACATTGTTTGATTCTTTTCATTATAACCTGACCTGCAATTAGCAGCATTATTGGAAGTGCCCATTATGCAAGAGCGATAATGGCTGTCAAAACAACAGGAGCCATGACAACGAACAAGCAGCATGACTAAAACATTAACTGGGAGTAACTGAAAGACATGAAAAGTGATATCCCAGACGGTATAAATGTCTACTTGTCAAATCCGATCCATGTGCACTTGTTAGGAGACAGTCACATACTTGCACACAGCAGCCAAATTATCCATTCTCAAATCTTGTCTTGTGGGAGTAAAGGGCAACACTTGAGAAAATATCTTATGGTCATGTACAAAATGTCCCACTTGATTTATTTGCAGAGACTGCATTTGATATTTGTCTCTCATCATCTTCCCACTTATTCACCTGCCTTTCCATGTCAGCCATTCACACTATAGAATATTATGTCCTCTTATTACATCTTCAACTGTAATTACATGTTCCATGAATGTAACTAACGGTTCCTGTTCTAAGTCAGGCCTATCCAAAGATTTCCACCATTCCTCTGTTGGTTCTTTTTAAAGATATATGCCTTCTTTAATATACTTCAGAAAATACATTTCAAAAAATCAGCTAATTATTAAGTTCCAATTGGAATCCACAGAAATAAGACCACTACCTTCATGTCTATGTCAAAGTATTCTTATACTGTTGGTCAGGGATGGACAATGCCTCAGCTGCCATTGGGCCCCAAAACACACTGTAAGTAGCCCCTGGATTACCCCCCCCCCCCTAAATTATTCAATTCTTTATTTTTAGGTCGGAACGGTGACACACTGGTTAGCACATCCGCCTCACAGTTCTGAGATGTGGGGTTCAATTTCGGCTCTGGCCTTCCTGTGTGGAGTTTGCATGTTCTGCCCGTGCCTGTGTGGGTTTCTTCTGGGTACTCTGATTTCTTCCCACATTCCAAAAACATGCATAGCAGGCCTCCCCAAATTTGGATTGTTAGCGTGAATGTTTGTTTGTCTCTATGTGCCACAATTGGCTGGCGACCAGATCTAAGTGTACCCCACCTACTGCCCTAAGTCAGCTGGTATAAGCTCCAGCACACTCGAGATCCTCGTGAGGACAAGCGGTTTGGAAACAGGATGAATGAAGAAATATCTAAAAATATATCAAATATGTATTGACTGAAGTTTAAAGTTTCACCACTGACATTGCTTGGCAGACATTGCTTGGTTGCACTTATGCTGAGTCTTCTACTGCAACTTGGATTTGGAATGATATACAGGACAAACATTCAAAGAAGCGAAACCTAATAGTAAAAGAAAAATGAAGGGCCCCCCCCTATGGTGGCAGCAGTGCATGTAACTTCAGTCACTCCTCGAAAAGGTTAACGGGCAAATGCAAATCAAATCATGTGAAGGTAATAACACTTTAAAGCAGTGGATATTTGTACACAAACAGTGCAGTAGCACAAGAAGACAGACACACTCCATTTGCCGTGTATTATTCACACACAGTAAAATAAATAAATGAATAAAAGCATAATACACTGACGCCTCCCATAAAATCCAATAACAGCAAGACCGCAAAAGGTAAATTGTAATGCAGCGAGGGAACAATGCATATTTTTATAAAGTAAAATACTACTGAGTGCTGTGTCCATTATTCAAAAAACACACATAACAAAAGAACTCAGCCTTTCCATTAATTTCACAAGGGAAAAATTATTTGAGATTTAATGGACGCATCAGAGGTAAATGGCTTTATCAAATTTATGCTCAGAATGCGTGAAAGCATGTTGAGGAATAAAGAAAAGAGGTGATTTGAAAAGGAGCCATCAGAAAAATGGGAGAAACTGAGAAATGTAGTGGAGGACAGAAAGATGGTTCATTTCGAGCAAAGGGGAAATGTGAATAACGCCATTCCTCATCAGGCAGCAAAGATGATCACGACTATGGAGCGAAGAGGACACATGAGAGACTTGGATGCAAAGAGAGGTGAGATGAGGTGACAGATGACGCAGGTGCATCATGAATGTGACAGAGATTTTCCAGCTTTTCCATTTCACTGGCAGGCAGAGGCGTTGGCGAGCACAATGAGGATTAGATTTGTGTGGAGTAGTAACAATTTTGGCAAACAAACAACGTGTAACACATGCGCAAACATCATAACACATTAACATGGACCGCCTTGACTACATTATAACAGAATGTGCTGTCATGAACTCGTGCTACAACATTTTCCAGGTCGGTATTAATTTGCATATTCCAGAGGGCAAACGGAGCAGTGGTTGAGAGCATTAAGCAGACTCAACAAGTGAACTGTTGTCATTCCGATAACGTTTGCAAGAAAGTAACGTAATCCTCAACATGGGGTCAAGCACAAGCTATAAATAGTCATTTGTAGGATTTAAATACCCTTTTTAATTGCATAATGTTGCAAGATGAGATTATGTTGCAGACTCAAATGTGCTCACAAGTACAATTCTAGATCGCCAAGCAAGTGTAAAATATGTTAATATCTAACATGGAATGTGCCTCATGAATGTCATTGCTATCAAAAAAAATTAAACACTGTAAACCATAAAAAAAAATTGTTAATAAGGGAAGTGAATGACTTGAATGAGCTGCGGCTTCTTTTCTATCAGTTTTCTGCTCGTGTAAAATTATGAATTTCAGCGATTGCCTGGGCACAGATTTACATAACTATATATAGAGATATGAAAATGCACCTCAATTTCACTAGTGTGGAAAAAATATATATCCTGCAAGTCTCTTTCTCTTTGCTGCACGGCAACGGGCAAACATGACTTCCTTTTCCCTGTGGTCATTTACAGACAAATTAGTGACATCAGCTTTGGACTAGGAGGAACATTATTAATGTGATTTTGTCATGAAGAGACACGTGTGTGTGTGTGTGCGTGGGTGTGCGTGTGTGTGTGCGTGCGTGCGTGTGTTCATGTGTGTGCAACTGTGCATACATGCATGCACGCGCGTGTGAGGGAGACAACATGCGTCAAAGGCCAGTCTCAGTCTGTGTTGATTAAATAAACAATTCTGTTTGTAGCGCAGACCTTCTCTCACCACGCATGCATTGAACATACACACACGAGCATAGCACGCCTCTTTACTGTACTTGTCACTAAAAAGTTGTTTTTCTAAAGCGAGAATAATGGAGAAAAGGAAGGAATCCAACCTGCAATCCTAATACTGCATGTGCAACAAATGTATTCATCCGTCCTCCATACTGTTCATCCCATTCAGGGTCACGAGATGCTGCGCCAGCTGACTTCAGGCAAAAGGCGGACGCTGCTTACGCGCTGACCTGGTTGCCAGTCAGGCAACAGGCACATATAGAAAAAGACAACCTTTTTCACTCACATTCACACCATCACGGGATGGGAAACGTAGCAATGTTGATTATGGGCACCACTAGACCATCATTGACTAGATCAAGCTCATCATGGCTAAGTGTAAACAAGCAACAACTCAGGAACAATGAAATAAACACTTTAACCAGCATTAACACTGCGCGCTTGTCAATGATATAGTGACTTTGCGTAAGAGAGGCGTGACAAGAGTGCTCATGCATGATCAGTCAAGCAGAACCGGAACACACTAATGAATAAAGAACAGAAGCAGATCAAATGGAAGATCAGACAAAGAAAACAGATATGAAATATTCAGGACAAGCTTTCACATGAGTCGGTTTCACATTCCAAACACATCAGCAAGGCTGCGAAGCCGCTGCAAAAAAAACCCCCAAAACAATCAGCTTTCAATCAGCAAGAACTACAACAACATTTTCGAGTGCAATTGCGTGTTGTACTGTGTTTCTTTTTTTTTTTCGAACTGGCAAGTACAATAGTGGAGCATATTCTGTTATGCTTGAACAGTAGTATGTCTGAAGTGACTAGCAGTAATCGTCAAACTGCTTATCGATATTCTGACAAGAGCAGATGTTGCAGCTTTCAATCATGAGTTATATCATATCACACATATCACGTCAGGTATTTCACAGCGGGAAGATCAAATAACACCAGGAGTGATTACCGACTATTCAGCAGTGGACCGTGACATCAGGCATGTACAATAGAAATAGAGAATATTCAGTGAGGATATGATAGAGTTAAAGAGCTGCTACAATGGACCGACCTTGGCTATTCACTCATCTCCTGTGCTATGTTAGTACTTTAACGTTCATGTCACCATAGAATACTACCTTGATAAATAAGTTTAACTTTTATATTAATTCACTATTTCCCATTGAAATGATCTGAAAAAGAAATACCATTTCTCCTATTAGTATTAAGCACAGAGTGACTGACCTATTCAATAAAGAAGCGAAAGTGTGGCTTTCATTCGCCCTCCCACCCTTCACTCAGCAAGTATGTATATATGCCAAAGTAATTTCACTCAATAGGTGATAGAAAAGCAGCAAATTTAAAAAAAAAAAAAATGTATTTCGAAGAAATGGACACTGTGGAGTACAATTGACAGCAGACAGAGCATTAGCAAATCCGTTTCTGCCTTCTGCCATGTCAAGGACTACTGAGCATCCTACACACTACACACTTCAAAGGGAAGGACATGTGCTGTTCTGTGTGGCGGAAAATTGAGACATCTGTGTTCATTCCCACAACAGCGCAAAATACCCTGTTTTTGTCTGCGTCAAGCTGTGTGTATCTGCAAAAAAAAAAAAAAAATCATTCTTGCCTGCAGTCTGCGGAAAAAAAGCCCTCTGGGGCACTTTGAGATTTTCTTTTCGATAAAAGGTGCTTCATAAATTAGATGTATTATTAATCATCATCATTATAAATCTGTGGTAGAAATGAGACGGAGATGTGTCCCACAGCTCGTATCAGGCTGATAGATAGGCTCTGCTGACAACCGAAGTTGGTTCAAACATTAATAGACTCAGAGATCAAAGGAGCAATCACTCGCTTGCCTTTTGTCACCACTCTCTGCCCCTGTCTGCTTATGGATCAATAAAATTCCATCAAAAACTTAGCTTTTAACTTTAGCAAGACATTATGAACATTAGACAATTGGTGCACTTTGCGCCTATTTTTAAGACTCGTATACACCAATAAGTTCCAAGCGAGTGCGTGCGTGCGTGCGTTTCTGGCAAAAAAAACTTGAGTGGAACGCAGCGGTTTTTGCACAATCCTGCAGACTGGCAGAAAGGCCGGTTGTTGTCATGTGGGTAACAACAAAACCTCTTTGGACAAGGTTATTAAAAACGTCTTTCCCCATGTGATGACAATTTATAATTTATATTAATGTTGTCATGACAACAAAAATAAATAATGATAACCACTCTGCCCAAATCAAGTCCTGCTTGAGGAAAAGAAAAGCAAAAGGAATTGCATGATCAAATAGATCGTCTTATGATCACATGATGATCGGCATTGAACAAAAGGGTATTTATTTCATTATCAACTGTACAGTAATGCGAGGCAACCCGCAATCTGTTATAATAGCAACAATACCACTCGTGAAGCAATAACCTTCGCCATGTGGACTTGCATTAGACAAAGTTTTAATCAGACCAAGGAAAGTGATCTATTCCATTTTAGTAGCCTACATTCGGTCCCATTAAAAACATACACAAAATGTAAATGTTCAATGAAAAATAAGACTTTTTCTTACCTAAGCTTGCTGGTGTCCTCTTGCACCCCGGGGACACAGACACCTCCAGAGGTCCATCACACACCAGGCGCAGTCCGAGGCACGCAACCAAGACGCATCACCAAGTGCAGGAGTAAAAAAAAAAAAAAGAAAGAGAGAAAGAGAGAAAGAAAGAGAGAAAGAGAGAAAGAGAGAAAGAGAGAAAGAGAGAAAGAGAGAAAGAGAGAAAGAAAGAGAGAAAGAGAGAAAGAGAGAAAGAGAGAAAGAGAGAAAGAGAGAAAGAGAGAAAGAAAGAAAGAAAGAAAGAAAGAAAGAAAGAAAGAAAGAAAGAAAGAAAGAAAGAAAGAAAGAAAGAAAGAAAGAAAGAAAGAAAGAAAGAAAGAAAGAAAGAAAGAAAGAAAGAAAGAAAGAAAGAAAGAAAGAAAGAAAGAAAGAAAGAACTGACTGACCTGTGTCGTTATTAAATTAACTCTTCTGAGCTCTATTTCAGTGTCTTGAAACGCTTTTTCTGGTAATGCACTCGCAAATGTTGCAGAGGGTTTGATGAAGAGTCTTGGCGCGTTGCACTCGAATACGATATCTGTCAGAGCAGGCAAGACATTTAAGAGGATTCCCGGCTACTACCTTCAAAATAAAAGGTAGGGTGCATTATTTGTCATTGCAACCAAGATGAGTAAAAAAATTCCTGGTTAGACATGTCAAAATAAAGGTTTTCCTTTCTAAACAGCCGCGCAACTTTGCTCCTTTTTTACACTTTGTACTGTGCACACCAGTTTAAATATGTTTGACCCCCGAGTTCAAGTTATTCCACACAAATAAGCTCCAGTTAGTTCAGTACATCCATGCGGCCACCCTGATTTACTATACCTGTATTAACAATGTACCTGCATGCGACGGATGCTTTATGTTCATCTGGCCTTTGGAACAGAACCATTTACATGCACTGTATGATCTTTCTACCATTGAGGGTACTGCTACGCATTAGGGTACCGTTTTCCTTAAGTGTATTTTGCTGGGCTTCAGCAGTTGATTCATAAAAGGCATACATAGAATATGCTAAATTAGATATACTACATAAATATTACGTTGAAACCTCACTTATCATTAGTGTTTTAATTAAAAAGTTGATCACATATTTGCAATAAGAATGCATAAACAACACAGAAGGCAACAGTTGTGTGTTCATACAGTTGGGTTAGAGAGGCTGATCTTTAGGTCACATTACCCAGGACATGCAGCACAAGTCAATCTGGTGGCTTTTACAAAAAAAAATAAGCAAAGCTGATGATGGGTGTGACGCTAATCGCACAATGTCATACTGTCCCCTGGCGGACATACAAAGTAAGGCAACATGACAAGGATTCTCATCTAGGCGAACAAACGGGCACATTTTCACGCCCATTTATCACATATAAAACTATTGTTCTCTTTTAACCAGCAACACTTACATTTCCCAAAAAGTTCAAGGGTCGAGCAATTTAGGTCATGTCTAATCCGTATTTCAATAAAGTTCAGCTCTCAAAAATGATCGGATCTCAAGTCATTAAATTGACAGGCATACAACCACCGCTATACAACATTTGCATTAAAGGGTTCTTTCATTTTTCGATTTAAAAGTCAGGTTTGGGGGTTTACCAAATGTACCATTACTATAATATCATGTGATGTTAATGAGGCATGGTCCAATTGGACTGAATTATTTACAGGTTGATGGAATAAAGCCACAAAGCTGGATAGACTACTACTTGACTTCCAGTTCTAAATCAAGTACAATACCAAACAATAGGCTCATGTAAAATAAAGGATATTTGGTCAGTACGGCTGGGAATGAATAGTATACAATCACATATCTGACTACACGTATGAACTTCAGTTGTATTTGTTAACAATATATATGCTATTTATGTGGCAATACTGTGTGTTGACCTAATTTGGCACTCGTTTGTTTTCCTGGCATAAACTATTACAACAGCAGTCTATTATCAGCATGCTTTTCATCACCTGCCCAACAAAAATGGATGAATATAATTCATCTAAATCCAAATGATGGCATTAGAAATTTGTTTAAGTCACAAGAAAGTCTATTAGTTTCATGAAGATGTCATCAACTGAGTCTTGGAACTAAAATTTAGAAAAAATAAAAATAATTGAAATTAAAACCACATCATATACCTGAAATCATACAGGACATGTTTCTCTTATCTTATGCTAGCAGGCTATTCCAATATTCCTGACAGCATACCTTTGAATTTTCATTTTTCAGAAATAGCTGGTTCCAGTATTTATCCCTCAAAATGTGCAAACACTCAGCTTCACGCCATGACGTAAGGTCGAGGTAGAGCAAGAGGACGCAGCATGCCCAGGCCACCATGGCTTTTCCGTTCTTCTGAAGTTCACAGCAGAGTGGTTCAACACTGGCCGGTCGCACTTTCCCATCAGGAGACAATCCGAATCCCAAAGTTCTTTTTCAGTTGCTCCAGGAACATGAATGTGAGCACTGTATGAGGAATCAAGCGGATCCCTGCTGGAACAAGGCCCTGACACACAATGTCAGCAGATCACTTTACAGTGCAGTTTACAGAGGAAAAAGTAACAACAATACTGCTGAGTCCGGTTATTTTTAAACAAAAGTGTCAGCACTACCTTATAAAATGCCAGGGGACCCAACGTGGCAGTTTCTTGTAAGCAATGCCGTACCCCCTGAAAGTAAACCAACACTGGTTAGATCAGTTTAAAATTACTGGATGAGAATGAAGAGGAAGTGGCCACTCACAGTATACTCTCCTTTTGAGTTCATGAGTCGAGTCTTAAGAACGTCAAGAGGCTGACAAAGGAACGTTGCACAGCCTCCCTGCACACATGGAAACACCAAAGCGCACACTCTCAGATACACTTTGAGTACATGGTGATCAACGCATTTGATTAGCCCGACACTTACGGCAATGAAGCTGGAGAGGAAGTGTGTGAACATGTTATCTCCCAGCATTCCCGTTCCCAACACAAGCTGCTTGGCCTGGTCATAACATGCCAACTAATGGGTGGAGAAAAGGTTAGTGAAATAACTCATCGGTTCTGTATCATCTCACATCTGAGTCGCAGACTGACAGCCACATACTGTAATTATCTCGGCCTCAAAAGTCAAATAAAAATCTCCTCGAATGTTCTTAGACTCAGAAGCTGAAGCTCCTTGCTA
Source organism: Syngnathus typhle (assembly GCF_033458585.1). Taxonomy (NCBI): domain Eukaryota; kingdom Metazoa; phylum Chordata; class Actinopteri; order Syngnathiformes; family Syngnathidae; genus Syngnathus; species Syngnathus typhle. Next base: position 9,206,761 of record NC_083740.1, read on the forward strand.
GGAACCTTTAAGAGCTCTCCAAGACGATTCTCAGAATCTTTATGAATATAAGGGGCCCTGGTAGTAATTTGTTAGGGCAATGCAAATGTAGATGTGTAGACACCATCATAAAGAATAAGACACATCCGACACAAATAGAGACACGAACATGCCACTTCTTGCGTACACCAACACTCTTGCACCTGGCAATGGTTTTGCTTCAACAGCAGCCCTTGGTAGTTCATGGTAAATTCAGAGCCTTCACTCTTTCATTTGAACGTACACTATAATGCAGACAAACGTGACGCTCTTGCTGATTGCTCCATTCACTACTCATTAATATTTATATGGCACCATTTCATCCACTTCTCAATTCATTTTAAATATTGATTTAACAATAATGCATGAATGTGCCTTTAAATGACTTCAATTCCATTTGTTTAGCGTTTTAATTAGTTGGACAAAATAAATTAAACATGAATTTCAAAGATGCCAAGGGGATGCATAAATTGGACTGCACAGTAAATAACTGGACTTGCCTGTCCCACGGTGACTAAGGCTCCTCTGCTGGACGCCATGGTGGCACCTGAGAAGAGCTTCCTCACACCCTCTGAGAGATAGCTCAGGTCAGAAACGATCATGTTTGGTTTTGCAGTCGCAGCACTCGTTATCCGTGATCTTACCTTCTCTGAAGACTCTGAAGAGCCCATCGATGGCATGTTTGTAGCTAATGGAAGAAAGCGCATTTAGGTGCACATGGAGGTTGAACATTAGGTCATTTCATACTTTGGTGACAATTTGCATCACTTACTTTCTCCTGAGTTCAGCTGGTAGTTTCATGTCATTTTGCATCCTGAAAACAAACATGCTTAGAAATAAATGACCAAACTTTACTTTAAAGCTAAGTGTGGTCATGGCATGTTACCTGACATTCACCATGTCTGCTGGCGTGCCAACGAAGCCCCCAGTAAAACCTTTTAAGGTACGATATGTTGTTAGTTGATTGTTGTACGGTATTACTGAATGTAGCATAGGAGTGGGGGTGCATGCACAGACCTCCAAATGCTCCCAACATGACTTTTTGGTAGAAAGGCATGGGGCCCTGGCTTTTGTTTCCAAGCATGTCCCTTACAGACTCATAGATGGCAAATCTGGTCAGCGAATAGGACATCTGAGCAGGAGAGGATGAAACAAATGAGAGCTTAAGATACAAATCAACAACAAAAAAAGGAAATTCTTTTCTTTTAAAGGGGTACATGAGATGCAACACTTAAACATTTTCACTGGTTTGAAAATGATTTATTTACATCCGTGTGGCTTTGTTCATCTACTGGTTCTATGCCCTCTTCCACTAGACGGCATAAGGTACATAATTGACATGTGCGTATCCATGTTTTGTGAAATGTCTCTTTAAAGGAGTTTTCTTTCAAGTATTTTTCTAATGCAAAATATGCGCTTGATCTAGGACATCCAAAAGTAATGCAAATTTAACCATAAGATTTGCATCTATTGAGAGTATGACTAATTTGAGATTTTTACATTCTTTCTAACCATTTGAACACACACCTTCAGGCAATTTGGCGTGTTCAATTGGCCTACCATACATGTTTTTCTAATGTGGGAGCTAACCGAAATACCCGGAGAAAATCCACACAGGCACGTGAAGAACATTGCAAACTCCACACAGGAAGGTCGGAACTGGAATCGGACCACTGCGAGGCGGGCGTGCTAACCAGTGCGCCGCCTACTAACTAAAATTTCCATTTTAAATAGGATAGTTACATTAAAAAGAGGGTTTATTTAATTAAATTAAAGGCAGAGGAATTCTGTCTTGACATAATTGTCCAGGCATTATCCTGAGTAGGAACATGGTCTTAAGGGGAGCCAGAATTGATGGTTGAGAAACTGCGCCGGACCATTTCAGCTTGTGCAAATGAAGCTAATGAAGTAGCTTGTAAGTGGTTGTTCATTCATCAAATCAATTGGATTGTATATGACACCAAGGAAACACTTGTCAATAACATGCACATAGCGCACCTGTCTGCAAAGGGAGGCAGAAAGGCCATTGTAAAGAGCAAGCACCCCATTGTTCTTCACCACATGGACAGCCATGCCAAACATTCTCTTCTTTACTTCCTGTTGTGTTTGGAGGTGCACCTGCAAACAACACACACACAACGCATGATTAACTTGAAATTAAAAACTAGTTCCAGTTGTTATCACCACCTTGTCTTGACTTCCCTCCCAGACAAAGGAGCTTTCACAGACCACAAACCATTTGACATCATATCATGAGCAAACTAGGTTACCTAATAAAAGAGAATGTGGTAACAACTTCAGAGTAACGTAACATAATTTTCTAAAGAGGATGTCCTGAGGGGGTCAGCAATTTCGCAATGTGACCTTTGTCCTGCTAACGGAATTTCTGTTTGCAGTCCTCTGAGCCTTTACAGCAGTACCGCTGACAATCATAATGGTCATCTCGGATAGATCTAAATTCTGCACATATTTAAACCAAGTCAGATTGAAATGAAAAGTCATTATATCTTTTTAAGATTGGAAATTGCACGTTTTGTATTTGTGGGTATAATAGATAGAAACACTGAATAGGGCTCTTTACTAAAATAGAATCCGAGTGCATGTGCCTTTACTACATCAATAAAACACAGCATGTGGTGTGTATTCCATCCAAGATAAATACTTTCTCCTGTGAAGTGTATATTTACTTTGAGCAGCCGAAACACATTACTCTCCTGGTCTATAACTCTAACTGCTTAACTACACTTCACTGTGTCACAAATGTAACAGTTACTTTTGCCCTACAACTGCTATTTTTTTTTCTCAGAACAACTTTTAACATGCTGCAAAAAGCCCATGTCTCTTTAAATGCCCCCCTCCTCCCTGCAAACCCACTGTCCTCTGATTGGTTTTCAGAAGTTGGCAAAGTGAAACGAAACCTCCCTGCACTTTGGAAGAATGCCGGAAAAAGATGGCCAGGGACCAGACAAGTAAAAGTTGACGAAGCAGATTTGGTTTAACTCTTCTTCTTCCGTCTCTTGCAGTCTTAATATGCAACGTGACTGCCTCCATAAAACTAAATGGATAACAGTGCGCAACAGATGACAAATAAACAATTCTTGCACAAAGCTGTTGAATAAAATAACTCGCGTATAATGCAGCTTTGCTCATGTTCCAGAGTCGAACATAGAGCAAATTCCAGTGAAAAGACAAGTGACCACATTAGGCCTCTTCACAAAACGTTAGTGATTATGTGCCTCATGTCAATAATTACACCTCACATGACCACCCCCACCCCCAGGGGCCAGTTAGTGTTGTCAAGGTCGTGAGATGCAGCCTTTGCTATGTCGTGTGCACTCTGGTAATTTGCCCAAGGGCAATACATAAGAAGCAGCATAGATATACAGTAATTGATCATATGTAGCAATCAATCAATTAGGCACGAATGATAAAACTGCTATCAATTTAGGATTCAAGATTTTAGAGAATACTTGCGGATCACATAAATGATCTCAGTAAATGAGTCACACCGATTAAGGCTAATGCTGCTCTTTTGGCATTTCCCTAAATATTTTAAGTATTCCCAAAAGTTCATGAAAAGTGGCGCAATAAATAAATAAATGAATAAATAAATAAATAAATAAATAAATGTAAAAACAAAAAGTCATGAGCCTAGTTAAAAACTTAACACAAGTAATGACTCAAATCCCCATATATTGCATAAAAAAACTCAAGACATATCAATAGGTTACAATAAATTACAAAGATAATGCACAGCTTTGATTGACAAGTATTTATTCAACAATATTTATTTTTGTAGCGGTAAACAGGCTCACCATTACACATGCAATTTGACTAGATTTTTTTGTTTGTTTGTTTGGTTTGTTTACTATCATCTCACTGTTCAAAATAAAGATTTCGATCAACAAATCAAACTCCTCTTACATTTCATATTCAGACTCAGACTGTATTATGTTGTTAAAAGGTAGATTTGTCATACAATACCACAGGTCCACTTAATAGTAATTCCTGCAGCATAAATATTCACCCACATCACATGAGAAAAACAAGCATTGCATGTCTTTTCCTGGGCCATTTTGTGAATCAGTCTGCCATTACTATTGTTATTGTTATTCTTGTGTTACCACCTGCACGACACCTATGATCGTTTAGCCAAGTGCACTATGACAGACTAGTTACAGTAAACCCGATCGCTTTACACACTGTGCATCCCTCGCGTCAACTATCTACAGATTAGAGAGTGAATGCTGTAAATCATGATTGTCGTTGAAAATAGCTGCAGGCTGTGGCAAGGCCTTCACCCCACGAAAAGGGGGTCAACCTAAAACCTCACCTTGAGGAGATCCAGAGGATGCGTGCAGCAGGCGGCTCCGCAGGACGCCAAGCCGCCGAAATACCACCGCGACATCCGTTTCTCGGTCATGGCTGCGTCCTTCACGGTGCAGCTACAGCGGTGGCAGCCTTCGTTGCTTCCCCGTCAGTCCGCTTGGATGGACTCTGCGCTACCACTGGTAATAGTGGTGGTAGTAGGAGGTGCACGTCCACGGACCCGCCGATAACCTCGTTAATCTTCAAACATTGTGCACTTTGGCTCCAGATGTACCGCGCACACTCCTGTCACATTTATGGAGCCGTACAGCGAGAGTGAGCGTGCATGCAGGGCACATTACTGGTGTGCAGCGATCCAGGAAGCAGCTGAAATCCAGAGGGGAGGAGCAGCCAATTGACAGCGTGGACGCTGGAGCTGCCGACCCTCCCCTTGACAGTCGTGCCAAAGACCTCGCTGGACACACACACACATGCAAACACGCGCATGCACGCACGTAGGCCCATGCCACTTGTCACACACTTCACGGTCTTGTGTTGAGAATCTTAAAGGGGCATGCCCTCCACCCTGCCGTGGGCTACCGTTTGTGTGCAATGTCTCTTTAAGAGGGCTCCCCAAGGTCCAAACCATGATATCATACCGTTTTTTTCCATGTATAATGCGCCCCCATGTATAATACGCACCCTAGAAATGGCATGTTGATGCTGGGAAAAAGCCTGTACCCATGTATAATACGCACCCAAATTTTGACTCCTACTTAAGTCCGTGAACGTAAAATTATTTCAGAAAACAGATCATCTTTGGGAACAACCGGATGTTATTCTGCCGGTCAGTATCACTGCGCATGCGCTAGCATACTCAATAGCGAAGAAATGTTTCGGATTTGTGTCGGGTACATTGTGACAGCAAACGAGCAGGTGATCTAGCAAGCGTCTGATATGAGAGCATTGTGTTCGTATGGAGCGTGTTTGAAGTGAACAGCAGAGAAGAAAGCGCATCTGTAATGGTGGCCTCCGTATGATATCCGGATTTTAAAAAATAAAAATAATAATAATTCTTTTTTTTTGTACCGATGTATAATGCGCACCCCAGGTTTTAGGACAATAAATTAGTTCCATTTTGCGCATTATACATGAAAAAAAACGGTACTTCTCAGCTAAAGACCTTGTGCTCTGCATTGTCAGAGATGTTCAACCTATACTCAGACATGCCAGACATCCTTAAATAGAGTAACTTTAATATGGGTTTGTGTAAAATAGCCAACGTGTACTAAAAGGTTGTGCATCATTAAAATGATAAATCTTCACAGCTGAGTGGTAATAGACATAGTCCGCACATGTATGGCGAGAGGCCCCCTCAGTGAGGCATTTCACTCTGGCCACCCCACTGAAAAATATCTGGCTACACCCCTGCTTACAACAATACATAAATACGTCATTACTAGATATATTTAAAGGAAAAGAACATGACAATGATTGCAGCTGTAAAAGTTAGAAACATGATCCGCTTGAAAAACTCTGGAGCCCTTTACATAGACTATCTCAAGCATTTTGCATATTACGCACAAAGAAATGTACTGATATTGGTCTCTCTGATCAAATTCTTTGCTGGTTTGATAGTATTTCGCTTTAGAGTTTAAATGATGCTAATGCCTTGTCTTCCAGCGTTATAAACAGCATGGTGTTAAACTGACTCCAAAGAAATGTGAGCTGTTCAAAGTCAAGTTCCGGGGGTAGTTAGTCGGTTGGTTTCGTCTCTTATTATAGGTCGTTCATCCCCAACTTCTCCCGTGTACCATACTAGCTCTATAGCCTGCTCAGTCCTCCCAGTTAACCTGTGCATCAATGTTTGGCATTGCTATTTTCTGTGCACAATCCTGTAGTGATGAAGTTATTTCATCAAGTTCAATTGGAGAGCTCAGCTTTGGTGTCTGCTGCCCTCGTGTGACGCAATTGATAATTACAGTAATTTATTATTCCTTGTTCAAATTCAGATGTGCATAAATTATATTGTATATTTGTTCGGTCTTTGTCAGCCTGCTTTTATGTGACAAAATAACACCGTTCCTCATAAATAAAAATATGCAGTGGTGCAATAATAACACTTTTGTTGTTTTCAGAACTATTCAAAATCACTGCGGACTCACACAGATATGTTTGTACATGTTTTATTAGGTGCTAATTTTTAGTGATATAATCTGTGGTGCACAAACAACAAATGAAGAACACACTGCTAATATTGGATTTCAAACGGGTAAATACATACTGCATCTATGTGGACTCCTGTATATACGGGTCCACTGATGCACGGACATTAGTTGTGAAAAGAAAAACATTTAAACAGTCCCTTTGTATAATATTATTTTATGTTAGATAAATTAATAAATTGATTAAATGATGTATTCCAACAAAACATATTTATTACATTTAATACATAATATGAAAAAATTTTTAAAAACTCAGAATTATTTCTGTTAAAGGAATATAGCTCAAATCTACATTTGTAAATGACACTTTCATTGTGTCAACTAAAAAATGATATTAAAAGCACCCGATTTCAAAAAAATAATTCCACAATTTAAGGAAAATAATGACGAGTGAAAATAAGCCTAAAAAATAATTTAAAGTAATGACAATTCGACTGCTTCACCCTGAATAAAAAAATCGCGATTAAAAAAAAACAGTATTTTCTCTCACTCTTTCATTTTCTCGCGCTCTGACATGAACACACATGCACAAACACACTTCCACGGACAATAAACCTCTGTGTGCTGTCTACCCACTCAAGTCACCATTACACACATGCAGAGGCTGAGTGAAATTTGACAAATGCACTTTATGCTACACACATTAGTAAACAGCACAGCAATTACCACCCTCATTCTCTCAAATAAAACAATTTATGAATTTATTTTTTTATCCTGATGTGATTTATGCAAAACATATGACGGTCAAAATTCAAACAGCTGGTACATCCGATAAAATAAAACACCTCTTAGACATAAGCTTTTTCCTGTGGCTTTGCTTCTGATCCCGCTGCCCCCGAATGTGGGTTGTCTTTTGGTGCTCTTCTAACAGGCAGTCCTCCTCTTCCTTTTGGAGAAGAACCAACGTGCAGTAGCACGCCCCCTAGCAACAGAAGCACACTGGCCACCCAGCCCAGATAGAGCGCTGGTCCCAGCTCTCTCTTTAGAGGTGCTGCAACATTTGGATCGTAAAAGTCCCTGATGACTGCATAGGCGGTCCAACATATGGGAATCAAGAAAGCCAAACCAGCCACAATGAAGAGCACCCCTGCGAGCCTGGTCAGTCGATCCTTGAGCGCTTGGTTAGCATCACCAAGGCAGTGGGTGCACTTTGCCCCCATCACCCCGAGTAGGAGGGCCAGAATGCAGAGGAGCAGAGAGAGGACAGTGAGGCTCCGTGCGGCTTGAATGGACGTGGGCAGAGCCAGCGTTGAGTCGTACGTCTTACACTGGATCTGGCCTGTGGTCTGAGATAGGCAGTTCATCCACAGTCCTTCCCACATCACCTGGGCGATCACCAGTTCCCCACCCACGAAGGCGGACACGCGCCACAGAGGCGCCGCGCACACCAGAATCCCACACACCCAGCCGAGCACTGCTAACACCAAACCCAGCAGCTGAAGACTCGTCGACGCCATCTTTGCTGGAAAAAAACCAAGGTCTCACTTTGAAAGAACTCTCATACAAAACTCCCTAGGAAGCCTTAGCGTGAAGAAGTCCTGGAAAGATGTGTGACTGTCAAAAGACACCCAGATGAGTCCACTTCTTCAATACAGTGATCTGCAGAGATAACATGTATTGCCCGTTTAAAATCAAACTTCAAAAATTGCATGTGAGTACTGAAAAGATTATGCTCCAAATCACAGCCATCAACAACAAAGCCTGTATGTCTCTCGGTTGCTAAAAACAGGATCGAGTTGACATCAGGAACAATGGGATTGATAACTTCTCTACGGTTTTCTGGCAGGGATTTAGGGTCAGATAAAAATTATACTCTTTTTCTCTCCAAATTTCCAACCCTTGTCTCCTCGTTATTACAGTAGTGCCCTATCATTGCTTTACTATCACCAATCGCTCCTATGAGTCAGTATGTTCGAAACAGTACGAAGTGTTAAGACAAATAAAAATAAACTAAACATTTGTAGAGTCAAGTTACTTGATAAAAAATAGCAAACCAATCTCTTTTCTAAAATGTATTAATCTAGTAAATGCAAGTTTCTTACCGTTTTGGTTGGGTCAAATGTGAGTGTCCTCACAGTCTTTGACTCTTCTCTTATGACTGGCCAGATTATTTGCGCAGGCCTCGTGCTGAAGAGTGTAGGAGGGCTGCAGTGTGTCATACTGCATACTTAATACTCACACGCAGAAAGTTATTCCACAAATGACAACACAAGGAGACTTTGTTAGAGACGCATGCTTCAGAAGAAAATCCCAATGATGGCTACCCGTTATGTCATTTGTCTGAAGATAAAGTATTTGTTGTGCTAAATTCATTTTATTTTCCTGACTTGTCTTGAAAAGCTTTTTGTAAAATTAAGCACGATGTTAAAAAGAAGAAGAATGGTAATCTTGCAAAGTTCATAATCAAAGTTGTGGTTGTTCACCTCTCAAAGAAATAAGCGGGTCAAAATATATGGCCCGAAGTTTCAAATTCAGGTCCAGAAAGTAGAGAGCATGCCACAGTTTAAACAACTGGTGCTTTTATCAGCCTTGACCTCATTTACTTGCCAGCTCAGTTGATTAGAAGTACCTGTGGCTAAAGCCAAACTGTGGCAGGCGTTTTACTTCTACTTACCCTACCAGGAAGAAACACTACAACCAAAAAAAAAAATCATATGCCTTTAAAATACTGTAAATATTTTTCTGACAATGTCAATAACATCAACAATATTATCTTTGTAAAGGCAAAATTCATGTTACACGTTCTGTTGGCCCTCATGTGATGGATAAATTCTGTGACCTCTTGTTGCCCACTCATTGAAGTCACGAAAAAGGTCAGAGTAGTCTCAGTGGTCTCTCTCCCAGGAATCCAATCTTTTTCCTGCATTCTTATGTTTTGTGTTTGAGTGACGTATATTGTGAGGTTACTCCTCAGGATGTTTCCCCTCTCAGTCTTAAATACAAATGTCGGCCGACAGACATTAGCCATTGTCTTTCATTTCCTTAAGGGAAGCGAGCTTGTAATGTTTCTAACTACAGCACATGACTGCTTCAATAAAGGATACGACTAAAATGATTATTTAGCACAGTTGTGACACTTGAATAAAGCTGCTGTAATGTGGTTCATTTATTTAGATTCATGCTCGAACTTAAAGGTGAGGATTATCATAGCGTTCACAGTTTAAATGAGAGTTCGTATCCCGAGGTCGTTGCGTAGTTCGGTGAAAAGGATTTAATTCTGTAAATGGATGATGCCGAAATAACATACTTCACTCATTTACAGTCAAAACAAATACTGCATGCTGAATATGGTGCATCATGTCCTTGGCACTGACCTCCTTCTATATTGGAAAATCTGATTTAGCTTTGCATCTAATTCCTTTCCAAAACCAAAGAGCAGCTAAGCCACATAAAACTCCCAAGAGTAGAGTAGGCGCTCCAAGCGCCAGCGCCACGGTGGTCTCGGCCCCCACCGCGATCACCATGCCAGCCAACACCAGCACCACGGCGGCCGCTGAGGCCACACGGATGTTCCTTCCTTTCGACTTTTTCTTCTTTTCCTTCTCTCTCTCTTGCCTCTCCCTCTCCGCATCCCACACTTTTCTCTCCTCCTCCTTCTTCTCTTCCTCCTCTTGTTTCTTCCGTTCTTCTTCCTCTCTGAGCTTGCTTTGGGCTTTCTCGTACATTTCGTTTGTGTAATGTTTCCCGCCGTTGTCTTGTATCATTTCCTTGATCATGGTAACAAGCTCTTTGACCTGGACTCGATCATCTGCGTCGTTGTTGTTGAAGGCGTGATATCTGCGTCCGAACGTGATGGAGAGTCTACGCAGCTCCTTGCACTCCTTTAAGGCGTTGTCAGCTTTGGCCTGGTCTTTGCATGTAAATAGCATGATGGTGTACATGGATGCATCATCGCCAAAGTTATCCTGGATCCACTTCACAGCATTTCTCTCCTCCTCGGTGAACCTCACGCCGAGCCTGATCACGAGTAGGAAGGCGTGAGGGCCCGGCACCGACATCTTGACACATTCTTCAATTCTTGACTTTAATTCTTCCTCCGTGATGGCCGTGTCAAACAGGCCCGGCGTGTCAATGACCTGCACCGCAGTGCCATCCACTTCCCCGCTCTGCGTCTCACAGTGTTTGGTCACCGACACCGGGCTCGGATCCTCTCTGAAGGCAGCTCGGCCAAGTATGGTGTTTCCTGTTGCGCTCTTCCCAGATCCAGTCTTCCCCACTAGGACGATTCGAAGCCCTCCAGGCAGATCAACAGCTGTAAAGGAGATCACGATTCGGTCATTAGGCCTGACCATATTTTTCAATTCGGTTTTGTCATACAAGTCTGACTGTGATTTTTGTTTCTCTGTATAACTGCAACAAAAGAATTAGGTCCAAAAAGTATGACACAGAGCCAAAAAAATATATATATAATATAAAATAATAAAATAATATACATACATTATGACCATCTGTAAAACGAGAGTGATATATTTCTATCATTTTACTGAACAGTTAGAATTTAATAAGATTTTACTTTAATACTTCTCCAACTGTGTGACTCAATATAAAGACTGTAATGCCTCAAAAAGTGAAATATTTGACACTGCTCGTTAGATTGTGCAAGTGGTCAATGATGTGGCTGGTCAGTGTAGTTTTAATAAACACAACTCGTTAGTGTCAAAATATATCTAAGATAGTGTGAAGTTATTCTATTCAATCTTCTACGCTACAATGATTGCGAGTACATTGTACAGCCTGGAAAGCAACAGGCAACATTAATATTTGAGTATTTAACTTGAAGAAATTGGTTGACCAACTTGGGACTCACAATAATCATAAAGACAAAGGATAAGGATATAGAATAAGCATACCATCAACGTTATGCAGACCACACCCATCGGCTCGAGGTAGCGTTTTCTGCTTCTTTTCTCGCAACGGTATTGCTGAAAGGTCAGATAATCATGTAGACACACCAAGGGAAATGCATTATTCATCATTGTTCAAATTTCTGTTTCTGTCTTGATTATCATATTCAAAGTACGGCAGAAAGGGCAGTTAACCGTCACACAATCAATCTGTTATTTCTGATCAAATCTTTGTCTTACCTTCTGCCATTACTTTAAGTTTAATTTCCAGTGAGCCAATCTTCCTCCAAATTTGAATTGAGATCAAGCCAGCTTTGCCCGTTTGTTTGACTGGCAAACTTCTGGAAGCCCGGGATCAGCACAGGGGCTTCCTATTTCCTTGTATTGTCTTTAAATTCAATTTGAGACTGAATCCCTACATTAGCAGTCTAGCGCGCTCTGTATAACCTAAGAGGGTTGGAGAATCAACACAACTTCCATGTTTTGATATTATAAAAGTAAACACATGACCAGCACTCCTCCTCTTCAACTAATTAACATTAGTTGATTTGACTTGTCCTTTTGCTGAGCTGGTTTGTTGAGAGGGGAGGGAGAAGACATCACATCCTTCCTTTGGTGACTTCCCCTCCCCTCAAAAGCCAGACATTATAATATCTTCAGTCAAGCCTGGAGTGGCCCCTCTAGGGCATCAGGAGAATTCCCACTCAGCTGGGAATTTGTTCTTTTCATAGACCTTTCTGAGATAGCGCTTTCTCGTTGCAACGACATTTCTACTGGGAAAGTCTATGGTTCATCATACTTTAGAATTCTATGCCGTTCTCATGCAAAGTGTAATATACAATACACAAAAATTACATGATCTTGTAACACAGATTTTTTTCTCATTTTTGTGTCAGTCTCCCCAGTTTCCAGTCACCTTAGAAAGCATCATTTCATTCAAATTCAACTTTTAATATTAGGGGATGCCCGAGGCTTGTAAAATCCAAATTATTTGTTTCCAATACAGTCGATGACTGAAAAGGAAAATTCTCACTAAAAGCAGCTCTAAAGTAGATTTGTTTCTCGTACAGTTTTGTTGCAAAACCCAATTAGGTTTTGTATTTATTTGTGCTACTGATTACAATCAACACTCCCAGTAATATGCAACAGCATCATCAGCATCTTTAATTTGACCTAGTTAACTAAGAAAATGCACATCATTCTACAATAAACAAAAGCAATTGGAAATTAGTATTAGTACAACCATGTCGTATAACAAACACACATTGCACATAATTGTACAACAAAAAAAGCAATTGGAAATTAGTATGAGTACAATCAAGCAGTATAGCAAACACACATTGACCACAAGCAGTAATTAATAAGATAAGATGAGTGTGTTGGACACTGACAGGTGGCAGGCTTATTTGTTTACGTATGTGCTTGTTCTTTGCTTCTGATTGACTTGCCCTTTCATATACTTGCGTGACTAGTTGTCCACATATCTGTGTTGAATGATATCTCCCAGCTGCTGTGAACTAAGGACTGAATGGACTGTTGACAAACACAACGCCCTCACAATGATGCTAACATTTCCATCAGATGTCTGATGTCATACTGACTAAAGAGCGGTTAAGGTTATGATCCATCTGTGCTATGTCTGTGATACAAGTATATATTTAAATGCTGAGCAAGGTTCGCACCCAGAAGCAATCAACACAATATTTAGAAACAGAATTTTTATGACAAAATATATTGCGTTATAAGAATTATATCATTAAACATGGGCATTGATAATCCAGCAGTATTACATTCTTTAATAGATAGAACACACTGATGAGCTCAACAAAATCAAAACAGTTAAAAAAAAGGAAAAGGCAAAATGTCATTGCTCAAAGAATCATAGAAAGACTTGCATTATTTCAGCAGAAAGCCATATTTTTTCAATAAAATCAATAGCTATTTTTATTGCAAAAAAAAATCTAATGGTACACGCAGACGGACATATGGACGGCCGGACGGATGGACGGACGGCCGGATGGACAGACGGATTGATAGATGGATAGCTGCATGGTAGCAGGGCGGAAAATCACAACAGCTTCAACTAAAAAGTTAAAAAATTAGAAAACAGGACAGATCTTACGTAATACTGCACATAGGCACAGTCCAAGCATCGTTATCCTCGTTTTTCTTTTTCCATCAATGAAATATAATACAAGACTGAACTGAGCGTGAATTTCTCTGAGTATCTGAGTTTGCCATATGCGGCATCAATCAGTGAAACTTGATGCTGCATATTCGCAAACTGTGTACCTTGTGCATTTCCGACCCCACTATGGGAGCACACAGTGTGACTTCTCATTGTTTACAGATGACTGTTCACCTGTTCAAATGCGTGTGGTTTTGTCTGTGAGTACATAATTGACACTAAAGTGTGCACTCCAACCTTACTCTAGGCACAATATGTGTCTCTTATATACCTAAAGATCACCGACTATTAAAATGAATGGCTGAAACCAGTCAACGCATTTTTATGTTTCCATGAATGCAGCTGCTATTACTATTATTTATTTATTTAGATCTCTTGAATACGACGGGCCGTGATAATCATGGGGGTTGGGATTAATTGTTGTATGAATTTTACAATTAAAATCAATTAACGTGATTAATTCCATTACGCAGACTGATTGGTTGCTGCAAGCTGCTCCAAATCTTCCTCAAGGGAAAAAAATAGAACAAAAAAATCATGATTAGCGTCAAGTCGACATCACACCAAAGATGTCAGAGTCGAGCAGTTAACTTGACTAAGATTTAATTGCATACTGGTTAAGAGTGGCTCGAGGAACACAAGACAATTAAATGACTGGACAATCCTATTTCTTTGTCACTGCTGTTTTATGTCCTAAAACACAACATTGTCTCTATCTGCTGATTAGACATAGTGATTTTTTTTATTTTGTTTTTATTCACTAAGTTGAGCTTTTTTACTATACGGGCAACCTCCCTACAATATCATGACGATTATTGCATCTTGAGCTTCATGCTGTGATCCTATTGTGACATTTGGATATAGGTCGACAAAACAAATAAGGCGACGAGTTGACTACTCTGTACAAATCCTAACACATACAAACACAGAGACACACAAAGAATGAGTTGAAAGGAAAATAAAAGACTTCTTCAAAACTGAGAAAAACTCAAGATTTATTCTAATTTCATGTGACGTGCAACCGAGAAAACACTTTCTGCATAACGTCAGGAATAAAGTTTTTCATGTCAGAGGATGTTTTTTTTTTTTTTAACTGTGTTTGGTCTTTCACTGTATCTGACATCTTTCTTTCGTTTTGCCAGTCTTGTGTGCACTTTGTGGTCCAGTGACTTGTCGTAGCTCAGCGCTGAAGCTCGGCCTACTGGCCAGCGGGTACAGCAAGCCGCAGGCGTCATCGTCCCCCATCAGTTGGACTGGAAGGTGACCGGTGCGCATGGCTTGATATGAATGGAGTGACAATTTGCGGTGTTGTGACGGTCCAGTTTCAGCCGGAAGCCCGCCTCGCTTTGCCAAAGCCTCAAATACTTTCTCCAAATTGGTGCTGTCCTTTGCTGAGGTTTCAAAGTAGGCGCAGTTTTCACCGAGAGCACGGAGAACCTCTACACGGGAGACTTCCCTCTCACCTTCCTGGAGATCGACTTTATTAGCGCAGACCACTAAGGGGAGCTTCTGCTGAGTAAAATTGTGTGGGACTTTAGTTAGTTTGGATTTGGCTGCCAGGATCTCCCGTCTGAGAGCGCACACTTCTTCAAAGGAGCTTCTGTCATTCACGCTGAAGACAAGCAAAAAAATGTCCCCTGTAGAAACAACAATATGGATTTATTACTTTCAATTAGTAATTTACACTTTTCATCATGGGTGTCAAATTCAAATGGCAATTTGTTTGCTTGGCATTGTGTTCACTCAATATATTAAACAAAGAATGTAAAAAAAACAAAGGCAGTACCTATCCAATTGATTTTTGGCACAGGGTACATTACAGCATAGCAATCAAATGAGAGATTATCATGGCTGCTGTGAGGAATTGTCACTTATCATTTGTCTGAAAATGTTTATTTATTCATTAGAAATATTTCATTCCATCTCTCGGAGACAGCAACCTGCTGTGACTGGCAGAGCGTTAAAATGCTCTTCAAGATCACCTTCAAAAACACCTGTTGTCATTCATACAACAGAATAGCCTCCTGCAAATGTTTAAACAGGCTCAAATTGTGAGTAAATTGACACGAAATTTCAGAATTCACTTTTGAGGCTGATTTTTTCCATGTATGAGTGCCTTAATGGGGAAATACGACGCGCAATATGATAAATAATATACGCACCAGTAAGGATAGACAATCGCCGCTTGGCTGGGAAGTCCCTCTCCCCGGATGCATCTAAAACATCAATTTGGTAAGTTTCGCCGCGTATGCGGAACAGTTTTCGGACAAAATCCTCAGACGTGGGCTGGTACTCCTCCACGAATCCATCTCGCAAGTACCGCCGCAGGATGGAGGTCTTGCCGACTCTTGGCGCACCAAGAACCACGATGCGTTTAGAGTTTTGAGGCTTGGTAGAGAATGAATGCTCATGTCGGGGTTCTTGACCTATTTGCCGTCGCCGCATTTGGCAATGAAGAAGCAAAGCTGCCAGCTGGTCTAGTGGAGAACTCTTGCACATCTCACAGTTAGTCGGCTGTCTCGTGGTTGCGCCCGGGCGCGTCTTCTTGTCCTGCCGCCACTGAGACGTGGCTACTTTAAGTATCCCCAAACCTACTTTGATCCCCGACGAATTGAGGTTTTGCGATGCGTTTTTGTACGCCAATAGGACTTTGGAGGACCAAGAACTCTGCGCGTCTCTGCTGTCAATGAGCTGGGAGCTATCCGGAGAAGAGCATGCGCAGAATTGCTGGGGTGTCTTTGCACCAGTAGATATGCTCCCAATTTCCATTGTTTTTGTAAAATGTTCTATCCGTGTGTGAAAGAGCGTGCTAATATTTGGCTCCGTGACTCCTCTGTTCTGCTCATTTATAGCCTCAACCACGTGATCCATCTGCGTCATGATGCTCGCCGGAGTGCGTTTTTCACCATGCACATTAAGATCTTTTGAGTGATGTTCTGAATCTTCTGAAAAACCTGAATGAGATCACTGAAGTGACTCATTAGTATTTAAATTCTCTGGCGAGCAAATGGATTGTTTTTTTTTTAATTATATTCATTTTATCTTGTAAATAATCATTTTGGCCTGCACAATAGTGTGTTGTTAACGTATTCCTGGTTTCTATAATTGCAGTGTAACAGTAACAGGTGACTGCATTTCCCAATGAAGGACCTCTCCGATTTGGAATTTACATTCCCTCGTCACACTCACTGACGTGTGTCAAATATAAGTGTGCTGCAGCACTAAGCATTACGGTAAACACGTGTGCGCAGTTGCTAAGTGCATTTGACAACAACCCAACATGCGCAGCTCACTGCCTGACGACGGCAAGTATTTGAATGAAAACTATGTTCAGTAACTCTGCTTGTTTGTGAATTGTTTGTATGGGTGATGGTTTTGTGCTATTTTGTGTAGAAACGTATATCCCCCGTGAATAGTTATATCCAATGCATAAAGACGTCATTGAAGCAAGCGATGATGACGCAATCCAAAAAATTTTCCTGCACAGTAACGAATCCTGCAATAATATGTTGAGTATCCATACATGTGTCATTGATCACTTTGGAACGTTGCTGGGATACGTCAGTGTATTTACCATCTTGGATGTGGCAGATCTTGCCAGTCTAAACTATTGCATGAAGTCGTGAATTCTATAAAGCATCTTTGTACATAGTAGGGATGTAATCATAATTTTCAAATGTAACATAGCAAATATTTTTTGTGTGGTGCTACATAGAGGAATGGGTAGAACCGCACTAAGATAAGAGAAAAATTGTGGTTTGTGAGGTTTTGATGATCTATTCCAGCTGACTACTGTTTTTGATTTTCCGTTGCAGATTCATAAAACAGCAAGCTACAAACAACAAGCCTATGGCTCATGCGTTCAAAAACCAGGCAGCAGATGTGAACAAAAACGCTCATCCACTGACTCGGCACCTTGCATCTCGATCTTTGATGCATTTAGGTGTGTTGTGTTCACAATGACACAATTCTCAGGATGTTGTACTTATGGAGAAAATGTGTCTATTCTGCAAAAGGCGTGTCTTCGGGATCTGAAGGCTTTCAGTACGATGACAGTGGGATGCTTCTTCCTCATAGCATCCTGGGTACTTTGGATGGCTTTCGAAAGTACCTGGAGATGAGAGGAGAGACAGAGGTGAATTCTAAATGTTACTTTTACATTTATACATATTATATTTATAGATATATATTTGCCCGTCCTTGCATGAATTGTTCTAAAATGATTCAAATGATTATCTTTTTAATCTTTGCATCCATGTTGAACCTCTTCCAGTTGGTTAGAAAAATACCCGATTCTAGAAGAGACCCTCTATCCCAGGTCCTAAGGATGCATCCTCCCGAGGGAGTACAGAACCAGCAAGATGTTCCTTCGGGCCAAAGAAACATCCAAGCTAATGCCCTGCAGAAATGGGATGAATACATAAGGCAGCGCAAACGACAACAGAACAACTTATCTGGTGAGCTGATTATAAATATAGATATATTCCCTGTCAAAGCGTTTGGTGAACTCTTGGTGTTATTATTTTTTTTTTATGCATTTTGACAATCCCATCTGTCCCCAGGACGCCTCCACAGACCAGTAGAAAACTTACTGATGAACCGAGATTACCCTTTCAAAGAACTAGAGCAGCAAAGAGAACTTCTACGTCGAGTCTTGCCACTCGTCCAGTCAGGATATGTATGACCCAATTTTTTATCTATGTTTTGTAATCTGGATCCGTTTAATGTCACTTGCCAAATAATAAAATATAGAGATTTATTTTGACTGTCTTGATAGGATCTTCAACCTCGTGTATATTTGCTTCAATGCCATATAGGGGGACCGTGTGGGAAGTGAATTTTGGAGTTTCCCCCAACAATATGGAAATGAATTAAGTGGCATCAGAGCCACTCTGACACAGACGGAACGAGGCATTCGGAAACCTGTCACGATTATTGGACAACCACACAGCATACTGCAGGAATCTGGTAAAGTATCACACACAGAGTCACACACACACAAACACACACACATGCACACACTGCATAAAAACATATCCAAGCAATGCGAGTGATTTACTGCGACGAGTTTAGCGACACCCAACGGGGGAAGCTGCACATTGCAATATAAAAAATATTTCAGTTAATAAGGAGCTTCTAGATACCGATTTAATAACCATAACAGAACCATAATAATGAGTCTGGTGATTACTGTTATTTTTTAGCAATGTGTTATAAACCTGCATTTGCCATTGCAATTATACAATAGTGAGTCTTGGACCTGCTACCTTCCATTCCCAATGCCTGACATACTGTAGTGGCTGAGGTGTAATACACTTGGCCAAAGCCTTGTTTTTTTATTTATTTAGTTTTTTTTTATCCTTCTGGGAAATGCTTAGGAATCACTTGTGCTGAGTTGCTGTATCCAGCCTCTCAGATTGTGGACCCAAATAAGGACATGCATCAACGTGCACTTCAAGAAGTCCTGCAGGGCTTGGAACTCAACAAGAAGGTAATGCAAATTAATGTATGTATTTCATCCCCGAATGCGTTTTCTATATGTCAGTCTGGTTCACCTTAATATATCAATGCAATCTTCTCTTCTGATTTGGTGTTTTACTTTATAAGTACATAATGCCAACTTGAAATGTTTAATATTTAAAGTGATGCTACTAAAATCACCAAGAAATTTCAGTGTTTGTATATTTCATTTAAAAAAAATCAACCACAGAACTGACACAAAAAAGTTTTTACATATGCAGTGAAATTCCTTTTGTTCGTGTTACGGATGTCCAAGTGTGCCCATGCAGTACTTTTGTGCAACCTAATTACTTTGGCTGAGACAGAAGGGAATGTCCAAATTGTCAAAAAGATTTGTTGATTGGCCACATTATCCAGTCCCTAGCTGAGGTATCAGAACATCAATGTTCTGCATTATAATTATGATATCAGCAGGGGCAACCAGTTCTCAATTACTCGAACGTACCAATTGCACATTATGGACTCATTTATTCATATTCCACCCTTTTCAATTATTTGTGCTGTTGACATAAGCAATTATATCAACGTGTTCTATCGAGCTGTAGACTACCAATATATGTGCAGAATCTTCTGAAACACTAGAAATTATTGCAACATGGTGAGACCACAACTTCATGTGTGGTAAAAGATGAAAAATTATTGAATCTGTAATTTGACCTGAGACTTAAAATGGGGAGAATTCTGAGCCAGAAAATGCACATACTTTGTACAAAAGGCACGTGTGACATGATTAGAAGATAGAGTGTAATAATTTAAATAATCGGAATGTTCCATTTTAATTTTAGGATCTCAGTAAACTGGAGGTGATTGGTTCCAGCGTACCTGTTGTTAAAGACTCCCACCATGTACTTTTGGAAGAGGAAGAGAACGATCCCGAGATAAAAAATGAGAAAATGTGAGTAATGTGTGTCATCTTGCTCAGGTAACTGCGAGACAATCCTGATGTCCAGACATTGCTCGAATTGAGGGAAAATTGTTGGCTTACGTTCACCATAACTCATCAATATGTCATTAAAATTTTAGAAGCTAATTTTAAAGATATTATTTTTGTTGAATTTCCAATGTAACATGTAATTTACCACCATGCTGAGTATGGATTTCATATAATTTGTAGCTCTCTTCACTTTATGTGCCAATACCAAATATTTGGTAATAATAATAATAATAATAATAATAATAATAATAATAATAATAATAATAATAATAATAATAATAATAATAATAATGACTACCATCCTTAAAAATCAGATTACCAGCATTTGTATTTTTTGTTTTATTTTCTTCCAGTAAGTCACTGGAAGATCAGTCTGATACTCTCCACATTCCTGCCATGACGTTCGCTGGTCGGCGTGCAAACTGGACCGGAAACACTTCCAGTCTGCAGGTAAAGAATGGCTTTCTTCCACTATTGTGAGTATATTGGTAGTTCTGTCGAAAGTCTCCTACGTTTATCAGATCTTATATGTGTTGACCAGGGAACGGTAGGAATCAGCACGACAGTAGTATTTGAAGCTCATGTTGGGGAACGAGTTCTGTCTCAACTGGAGATATCCAATGTGGGTTGCACAGCCCTCCTCTTCAGCTGGCAGCAGCTTCCTCTGCAGCAGAACTTCTCAAACCTGCAGTCCCATTCAAGCCGCCCACATTTCTACTTCAACACCTCCTCAGGTCACATCATCACTTGTTTGATGGACACTACAGGGTTACAGAAATGTATCTTTGAGAGTTTTGTCTTGACGTCAAAGCAAGCCTCAAATTGCTTAACTTTCCATCATTCTTCTCTTCCATTTAGGGGTCATCCATCCAGGTGAGACCTTGCAAGTGGAGTTTATTTTCAAGTCCTCGAGGCCAGGCATTTTTACTGAGCAGTGGCAACTCAAAACCCACCCATTGCTGCTACAAGGAGCCTCAATTCAGGTCACACTGAAGGGGGTTTCACTTTTGCAGGACAGAACAGCAAGTCAGAGACAATACATAGAGGTATGATCCACATTGTCAAGGGAACAATTATTTTACCTTCTGGTATACACAGTACAGTGGCGCCTTGAGATATGAGTTTAATTTGTCTGAGAAGGAGTGGACTGCAGAAAAAAAAACTGTTGTTATTGTTGTTGTTGGTGTGTCTACAGACGAAGTTGGAAGAGACAGCTCGACTGGAAATTTGCCGGAGGATTGTCTATGAGGTACTGCGGGGAATTCAGACTCCAGAAAGGTCCACCTCTCCTGCAGAGCCATACACGGTATATAAAAAAAAAAAAAGAATCACCTCTTCATCTAATTTATTGGTGCATAGCTATCTGATGATCTTGAACTTCTCACTAATGCCCCTACACTATAAAAAGAGTTATGTTGCCATGTTACCTAACTGGGTTGATTGAGAAGTTGATTAAATTGTTTAAAATAGGACCTAGCCAAGAGTCTTAAATGACCCAATTACAGAGAGATCCATCATAAAAAGTGTAATTTGAATGATGATATGATGATAATATGATAATATGACATTATTTTGTGTGGTTTTGTCCGTGAGTACATAATTAGCGCAAAAGTGTGCACTCCACCTTACTCTAAGCACAATACGTGCCTTTTTTTAAAACTAAAGATGACCTACCACTAAAATGAATGACTGAAACCAGTCTTCTCTAAAGTTTACGGCGAACCCATTTCTATGTTTCCATCGATGCAGCTGCTATTACTAACATTACTTATTTATTTTATTTATTTTATTTATTTTATTTATTTTATTTATTTTATTTATTTTATTTATTTTATTTATTGTATTTATTGTATTTATTTATTTTATTTATTTTATTTATTTTATTTATTTTATTTATTTTATTTATTTTATTTAGATCTAGTGAATTCATGACCCTTTATCCAGTCAAGCTAGTGCCAGTTGCGTTTGATTCTTGCATCACCACAACATCCTGATTCAGACAGGTTGTTTTGGTGAATTTTAGTCCAACATTTTATCCTTCTTTGTATTTAGTTGCAGTATATTGAGCAATCAGAGGAGGACCTAAATAAGCTTCTGCAAGAAATGAATCCAGAACACATCTGGGACATCTCTGATACATCCAGACAGGTAGAAACATTATGTGATAATGTACTTTAATAAGACATATTTACATCCTCTTTGTATTTGCTGTGCTTTCTTTGCCCATTAAACCATTTGAGAAAATAACACAAACTTAGACTGACCAATAGTATAGTTTTGCAAATAAAATGTGAAATTGAGCACATTTTCACACAGGAGGTTTTAGCCCGATGCCAGCAATTTTATATTCAGTGTTTTTTTTTCCCCTCTTTCTAACAGATGAGTCACAGGTAAGCTACAACCTACTACTCTCAGGGGAGCTATGGTAACGGAAAACTAAAGCGTTGGAGCTGCATTGGTCAAAATCATTTTGCTTTAAACTGCCTCAAACAACACTGTTTGCAATCTCCCAAATTTACATAAGCGGTAGAAAATGGATGGATGAAACAGTTCAGTATTCACTTAGTCGTCATGAATATAATTATATTTTTGACAGGCTGATCCTCTGGACGATGAAACGGACTCTCGGCGTGCTTCGATGGATAAGCTCAATGATGATGAGCCAGATGCAAACTGTGATGACACGCAAGACAACACAGTTGAATGATTTGGGTGCATCAGAAATAAAATGATAAAAGTGTACTGGACTACAGTCATATCTCTGTTCAACTTTTATTACATAAAAATATAGGGCCGATATTATTTTGGGGATTGCACCATCTTGGTGCACCATCTGACATCCCATTTGTTTAAACTTTAAACACTGCAGGACTGCAATTTCTCTTTAAATTGTGAAGGCTCAAATACGGGCCGGACCGTGCTCCTATTTAAAGCATCGTGATCATATAGTGTATTAATAAATTTTTCAGTTATCCCAGTGATGATCCTGGTGAATCCTGACTCATTCATCCTCGCAACAGTCACGACCGTGGGCCGGTGCAGCGCTGACTCTGCACAAAGTAAAACAGACGCCCCCTTCGCACTCCCCTTACTCCACGCGTGTGTGGTATTGGTGTGTGTCGGTGAGTGAGGTGGGGAAAGGCAGTGGGTGAGCTTCCTATGCGGATTTTACTATTGACTCCCCGCCCGGGTTCCACGCACCAAAACCGGGATTTAGACAGTCCGCGGGGGTCTTCACCTGGGTCGGCATTTGTTATCAACGCTGCGTGTTTCACTGTGGTCACGAGGCAAGGGAGGACATCATCTTGGACCTGCAAGGGGGAGAGGCAGTGCGGCGAGGGAATGAGCAATGGGAAAGGTAACCGGAATGAGACTGATTTATTTGTGCTATCGGGTTCATTTATTTGGGAATATCATACGTGAATTTTATTTATTTACATATTAGATGACGCATAGTCGCTAACGTTGGGAGTAAAGGTGTTTGTATGAGGGGGCGTGTGTTATGTACGTGAGGAGGTGGTGGTGATGGTGAGGGGGCGCCCTGAGCATGCTCACGCATGATGAAGACCGACTATGGACGCCCTCGGCAGTCGCCACCTGAAATATGCAGTAAAGAACTTCTGCTTTATACACGCGGCTCGCCGTGCAACGTGGTGACGTAGGCATCAGTTCCTTCATGGACTTCATCATGCAAAATGGGCTATACAATGTACAGTCACATGTAAAGGTCACTGAAAGACTTAAGAATAAAAACATGCTACCATGAAGACAATAATGGTTTTGGTTGAACTTGCTATGACTATTTCCATGTCAATCAGCCTTTCCCAAACTTCAGGCATTGTCAGGTATGCAGGCTGAAATACATTAAACATAAGCTACAGTGTATCGACCATCAAGCAGGGGCAACTTCAACAGAAAGGATAATTGACTATCCAATTGGCTGGTGAACTGTCCATGGTACCCCACTTCTTGCCCAACTGGGATAGACACCTGTTACCTGTGACCAGACCATAAAGACAAGCAATATTGAACATGTCAAGGATGAAAGAATTGTTTTGTATTCTGCAGTGATGTTAAACTGCACTGGATCATACTGATGGCTATCTATAACAATTGGCTTACCCTATGAGAAAGGCAAAACATTAAACATCATTATCATCACATACTCTATGATGCAATTCAGTTTCAATACAAGCATGTGAGCATTTGTGTCACCTTGGGTTAATGTACACAATGTGAATAATTGGTGACCAAAGGAGGATGTAGTGTACCTTTTACATAAACTCAAGTGGAATAGGCTCCAGCTTCTGCAGGAACAGGATAAGTGTGGATCGATGGATGGGTGGATAATGCTAGTTTTGTTGGATGTTATAGCAATCCAAGATGTTTTTAAGGGAGTCCATCATCCCAAGAGGAACGGAATTCAGTTATTTGGGGAAACCTAATGGTAAATGAGTCGGATGAGAATGCTCCAGGCATGTAAGGTAACCTTGACCAAGGTATCTAATCTAACTCAGTTGGTGTTGTGACTGCTGCAAAACCCAAACAGTGCTCCACTTTGGCACTCATCATGTCAGCACTATTGAGTGAACCGTGTTGACGATTGTCATGAGCTGCTATGTCCAATCTTGAATAGTACATGTAAAATAAATACAATATAATCAAAACCGATATTAATTGTTGTGCATCGAGTCTACAAAGTGCTAACTGCAATGCCTATTAAGCACTGTCAGTGATGCCAAGGCGGATTTAGCAGAAAGTTGATCCTTGCGGTAGCCGTGCCCTTCAGTGCTTTCCGTTTATGTATAAGCAATGAGACCACTAAAACTGCCCTCCAAAAGAGGACTGACTTAGTTAGGTTCAGGAGGAGAAGTAGACTCACATTCTCTTCACAGGAGCCCCCATAATCAGTTCCCTTGTTCCTGCCTTCATCGTTTTCGTAGAGAAAAAAAATATGATGTGCACTGACCTCAATAAGCTAAGCTATGAAGAAGCCTCATCAGACACCTGATTGCCAGTGCTTCTGACCTACTTCCTCCTGAGTGTGCACCAAATGTGAGCCACTCATTCACTTACTACTACCATCAATTATTATTCCCATTGCTTTTTGAGAATAACCTGTCCAGTTCCACACACATGGGGATGCTGTGTAAAACCAAATAAAAAATCTGACCTGAAATCTATATTTGACTGAATATAATCCAAAGAAAAATCCTACACCAGGTCTCCTGATAAAGGGGACGCATTAATTTGCCCTAGTTGCTTCTTCAGTCCCTTTTCTCTTTTTCAGCTTCACCTGTTGAAGGCCTGCTCTTCACTTACGATCACTCTGACTCCTCCATCACCTGTCAACATGACAACCTCATCCCTGCGTAGGCAGGTGAAGAACATAGTTCACAACTATTCCGAAGCGGAGATTAAGGTACTGTGTGGTCTTTGTGTGTCAGTGATGGGTGATGGAGGATGAATAAAAAAAGGGAATGTTATGCTTCGGAGCAAAGTGCTAGTCATTGTTCTTGTCTTGTCTGTAGGTTCGTGAGGCAACCTCTAATGATCCATGGGGGCCGCCATCGTCTCTCATGTCAGAGATTGCTGATTTGACCTTTAATGTGGTGGCTTTTGCTGAAGTCATGGGCATGGTGTGGAAGCGCCTCAATGACAGTGGCAAGAACTGGAGACATGTCTACAAGGTGAAAGACACAGCTAACTTGCATGTGTTACACTTTACGGATAGGTGCTGCTGATATTTTGGTCGCCCACCTAGCAACACGAGGGCAGGAAAACACTACACCCCTCAAAACTGAGTGTCGCTATCGATGTAAAAGCTAAGTTTTTGATTTAGCCCTCATATCGGGCTCATTTTTCTCAGTGTAAGGAGTAAGTGAGCTCCAAGCTTGTGTTTTGCTTCTATATCAATATAGTGAAGGTGTAATGACATTGAGCAGTGTGTCTTTTGACTTCAGTCCCTGACCCTATTGGACTACCTACTGAAGACGGGATCAGAGAGAGTGGCTCAACAGTGTCGAGAGAATGCATTCACTATTCAGGTACGGCACAGCAACTACAGAAATACTAACACAGACCGTATTGTATGTTGACAATTTAAAACAACCTGCAAAAAGTTAATGACAGCATTAATACATATGAAAAGTTATTTCTAAGAATGTTTCTAAATATTTATTTTTGGATTGTTTTTACAATCGTGCCTTACAGTTTTAAATCATCACTGATTTTTTTTGAAGTAGGACCCCAATTATGGCGATATGAACCCATTGAAAATCCATCTACTGCAACCATGTACAAATAAACCAGAGGATTGTCTTTTTCTTGGTTCAGACGCTTCGTGATTTTCAATATGTTGACCGTGATGGCAGAGACCAAGGGGCTAACGTCCGAGAAAAATCGCGCCAACTGGTGTGTCTTCTCCGGGATGAAGACCGTCTTCGTCAAGAGAGAACTCAAGCGCTGAAGACCAAAGAGCGAATGGCCGGTGGAGCGGGTAGTGGCGGAGGGGCCATGTATGGAGGAATACCCTCATCCTATCATCCGGGCAGGCGGACTAGCCAGCCCAGCATGGCTGCACTCTACGGGGAAGAGTTGAGCCGCTCCAGAGGTTCTCCATCCTCCTTCAACTGTGAGCGTTCAGTCGATTCATTACACTGCGTTGGGGTTTTTACAACATTAGGTCAGCATCACACTGCCTTTGCTGTCCCAGAGCTTCTGCTATTGCACACACATCTATTTGCTTCGGCCTTACACCAACACACACACCCATACATATCACCATGGCACCCTCCTTATTGTCCCTCAGCAGCCTCATCTTCATCTCCTCGAGATGCCTCTGAGCTGGAACAGGCTCGACCACAAACCACTGGGGAAGAAGAGCTTCAGCTCCAGCTGGCTTTAGCCATGAGCAGAGAAGAGAATCAGAAGGTACAACAACAGTCCACCTACTCCAGATGGTGCATTAGCTATCATTGATCAGTTCAGTTATGCTATACATTTTTTTTCCAAATGGACCACACTTTATCTTTGCCAACCAAGTTCATATAATTTCAAAAAATATTGTACTGTATTGCATTAATCTGTTCCTCTCCCTAACAGAATCTCGGTAACATACATTTTACTAAAAGAAAAAATCTCTTAGCTACCATTGTGATTCAAAATCAACCTACGTGATATCAGCAAAAATAATTGCCGACACATTACCGAGTTAACGTCATGTATCTTTCACAAAGAATCTGATGTGCTCACTGATGATGTCAAAGATGCCAACCCTGCAGGAGCGGCGCTGTCGTCAAGGAGACGTGTCAGTCCTGCAGAAGGTCGTGATTGAGAGCAGGAGAGCGAGCCAGTCAGGGACACAGGAGGTGAGTAAGAAAACATTTGTGCACGATTTTTGTGTGGGCGTATATTCTATCTATGATTGTGCACTTGCATATTTGTTCACTTGTGTGGAGAGAGTGATACGAAGCAAAAAGACATACATCAGCAGAATGAGAGTGAAAGGTGGGAGAGGGGAAAGAGGTGCAGCTGTATGATAACGCGTTTGTCTTGTCTAACCTTGAGCACAACGTGACATTAACCGCAACACAATCTCCTTATCTGGTTGCACAGAAGTCCCTATTGTCATTGGCCGGTTGGTTGGCAGGCCAATCAAAGTTGCTTACTGATGTATACAATAGTTTATACGCATCATTCACATGCATGTACATAAATACTGTACATAATCTACATATCTTAGTATGATTCTGAAATTGCAACCCATCGTGTTTGCAGTTTAATACCACTTTACATTTCCATAATTGATTATTTTGTTTGAAAGTGGCAGGAAGAATATGGTGAATAAATGAAGGTGTGTTTGAATCACTGCATGAGGAAACACCCACACAGGTTTGAAGCTTAGTGATACCACATGACTTAAAACACCCTGTTGGGGAAACTGCAGTGCAGTAGAGGTGTTTGTTTTAATATAGCACTTTCCAAGTCTCTTAATGAAGTAAGTGAGGAATGCGTCGCTCCTTTGTCCCTCGGCTTGTACTGCTGCAAACATCATTACGCTGTCTCTCCATGAGGGAATGCCCAATTGTCCCTCGATAAACAATCAATCGTTGGGGCTTCCAGCAACAAAGTCACCTTATGTGCTCATCTGCCTCCTCACTGCAGATGCTTGCCTTTCTATTTGACTGCTCCATCATAGAAAGTTTGAATTGCAGTTGGATTCCAATTCAAACGCAAGTGTGGTTGTCCTTACGTCTTTATATGAGCACATTGATGACCAGTCCAGGGTGTAGTCTACCTTTTTCCTCAAAGTCAGCAGAGGACTTAAGAACAGGATAAGGGGGATAGAAAATGGATAAATGAATGTATTTGATTTGAATGCAGGATTTGAGTATTGAAGGGATATAATTGATCATCGGTCATTCCATTTATTGACTCTAAACCAGCCAGTAGGCTAGAGTCAGCACTATATACAACAAATAAGAAATATTTATATTTATAATAAATAATTTATTATTATGATGAATATTTGATGAGATGATGAAGACAATCCTACTTCTTCCAGTTTGTCATCTTAACTTTGTTATGGTCTTTAATAGAGATGTCCAATATTTGTTTCTCAAAAAGCCTCATTGTCATCTGACCTGATCATGCAGCTTGTTATGCAAAATTGTTATCGGGATCAAATTCAACTTGACAATTTATTGCTATTGAAGCATATAACGAATCATAAATTATTAAATCAGCATGACTCGGACGTTTTTTAAAATATTGTTTGTTGATCAATTCTCATTTTGTACTGTGTTTATCCCTGCACTAAAAGCAAACCAACATGCAGAATTGCAGTAACTACATTTTGCATATATTCTCTTCATGGATTCAAAGCATTTTAGGCATGCACAGAAACTACAAATCATCAAACATTGTGCACAAGTCTATAAAAACAATTCTATTATATGATATATCCATACTATTTTATTTCTTCTATAGTCGACAATGCTGGACCTTGTAGACGTCTTTGGTGCATCGTCTGAAAGGCCACCTCCGCCTGGTGACCCCTGGGACGCTGCCCGGCCTTGCTGTAACATCACTTCTGACCCTTGGGATTCTGTAGGTGAGTGTCCTGTCATGTTCACACAACAGTGAGAGAGAAAAGGGATCATGTTTCAAACATCACTACACACAAAGCTTGCTTTCTCCATCTTCACAGCCGTCCCATCCTCGAACGCTGCTAATCCATGGGCCCCTTGGGCCGACTCGTGCAGAGAGCCATGGGAGGCGGCGCCCACCTGCAACCCTCCAGTCAATCACACGTGGGAAAGATCAAACGAGCTCGGTAATTTCCAGAATCACTGGCTCGTTTGCTTAACTTTCTTTTTATTTGTTCTAATATCAAAGTGTATTTCATCAATGAAACATGGTTCATGCAGAGAGTGATGGGACATATATGGAGAGTCCACATGAAACGGAGAAGCCTCAGCAGGATTTTCCTCAATGGTCTTCTTCTCAGCCAGAGAGTCAAACAGGTAAAACAAGTCACAAATGTACAGTTTGTGTCGTAGACAAATTCATCAAGTGTAGTATTTACTCTCTATTGCAATTCCACAAGGACTAATCTCTGTGCAGATTCTGAAGTACGTGAGACTGAAGACATGTTCTGTGGAGCGGATGATCCATTCAGAAATGAAGCTCCGGTGAAACCTCTGCTAAATGGTCGGGACTCAGACAGTCCAGAGATGTTGGATACGTCTCGACTCGCACCGCCTGTAAGCACTACGCCACGTATGTGTCAGACCCCTGAAGCCTTTCTTGGACCTACGGGGGCCTCATTGGTCAATTTGGACACACTGATACCCCCAACTCCGCCAAGCAAGGCGCACAACAACCCCTTCCTCTCAGGTAAGAACTTCGAGTGAACTTATGAGAACAGAATCTAAGTTTTAGATTTCTAACCAGTGAAATGTCCCCATTCGCAGGTCTGAGCAGTCCATCTCCTACCAACCCCTTCCACTGTGACCAGCCTCGCCTTACCCTCAACCAAATGCGCCCATCCTCGACATCTCCGCTGCCCCCGCACATGCTGTCCTACAGTTCGTCACTTCCACTACCTCTCCTTCACAGAGGGTCAACCCTTCCCTCTTCGCAGACCCAGCCTCCCGCCAGACTTATGGACCTTCCCTCCAACCTTCTCCAACCAATGCTCCCCCTCTCTTTGCAGCCCATGGCTAACATTCAATCCCAAGCACAGACACAGAGCCACAACCCGTTCCTCTGAGACTTCATTTGCTTTTGCCATTTGCACACTCTAGACTATAACTTGAACCTGAACCAGAGTCAAGATCTTATTAAATGTCTGTCTGTGTGCACACATGAAATGGATCAAACATCGACTGGAAATTCAGCAAGCCTCATGATATTGCAGGAACGTTTTTGTAGAGGTATCTTCAAATCTATATTACAGTGCACTTCTGTCCCTGTCCATCTAATTTCATCAAAATCCTTATTGCAGCATTAATAATGCTATGGTTACAATAGCATAACTGTCCATTGATAAATTGTTCACTAATTTGACAGGGTGGGCTCTGTATTTTCATTCCTAGCACAAAGCGCTGTCTAACTGCACATTTATTTTCCTCCTGGGCTGAAGATGGGCTGACTCAATACATATGAGGGCATAGAAATGTGTTATAAATATATTTTAGAACACCAAATAAAATTCTGGAATGCTTATTTAAAAATGATTACATAAATCAGGAAATATTTCACTGTGTAGTGATTGAATATGAGTTTCACTTTTGAATTGAATACTGAAATAAATTAGGTGTTCCTCATAATTTGAGATGCACAAAAAAATAAAAAGTCTGTCCAAACTTCCAGAACCATACACGTTTTTGTTTTAGTACATGTTTACACGTGGACAAACGTGTTGGTAGCATAATAAAAGAAAACCCACATTAAAAATACCTTGGCACTCACATACGTTATGACAAAAAAAGTACTGAAATTTAATATTAAATTTAGTTTTGCTCCTTTTTATATACCTGCTATCTTGATGCTTCCTCGGTGGCCATGACAATAACAATTGCCTTATTGTGGACACAATACTTGATAGCAGCCGGAGCTCTTGACCCTCAAGTTGCTATGCACCAAGTGCCCGTTAGATGGCAGAACTGATCCCATCTACATATTTCAAGCCTGTGCTGCTCAAGATCAAGGTGGACTTTCCCTGTAGTGGGTTTTATCAGTGTGCCAATGAAGCCACACAGAGTAAACATACAGTAAAGCCCTCAATTATTTTGATCATAGCGTGTCCTCATGTTTGCTTATAGCCATTTTTATCTGCTGAATTAGGTTGTATCTATGCAAGTAAAAGGAGAAGTTACCTTAAAATTAAACATACAAACATGTACATGGGTTTCATATCTGGTGCTCTCCTTCCTGTGTAGGGTTTGTAAGTTCTCCTCTTTCTTGCATGGGTTTTTTTTCAGGTCCTCTAACTTCCTCCCTCATTCTAAGAAAATGTTTCCTATCTTAATCAAAGACTAAAATTGCCTGGAGGTGTGAATACTTGGTTGTCTGCATATGTCCTGCGACTGACTGGCAACCAGTTACGATGTACCCCATTTTCTGCATTTCACATTAAATTGCTTGGGATAAGTTCCACGGTAAAAAAAAAAAAATTGATTTCTGAAGAATGAACTGCTGCTATGCAAGAGAATACCGTATTACTCAGTGTCGTTTCTAAAACAGTGAGTTTAATCGCTTCAATGTTTTGTAGCTCACTCGAGTCACGCTTTTAAATGATATTTCAAAGTAAATTGCGTAAATAATACATCACTGCACGGCAACGAGACCAAGAAACCATGTTCCAGGAAATACTGAAAGCAACCTCATGACCTTCACTTTTCAGTAGGTTTTATTTTTTTAAGACTTCATCAAGTGTTAGTATATAGAAAGTTCCTTTTTATGTCCCTTCAAAATATACAGTCTTCATTCACCAATGTCATCTTGCTAAATAACTCTGCATGTGGTCTTGCACACTCCTTAATAAGGAGGGATACTGTACCTTCTATGATTAAGTTACAAGTCCATGTTAACTTTTCCAAACATCTGGTTCTGTCTAAATAGAATTTAAAAAAAAATCAGGTGCAGTCTGAACTCAACCTCAACCGCTGCAGCCTCGACCTTCAGATATTTCGAGGTTAAGTGCATACAAAAGTACTGTATCATGTTCGTTTGATGCAAAGCGTGACCTGTAGAGACGACGAGGAATGATTAAGCAAAAAGACTTGTAAGCGCTGGTGCCAAATATTGTGAATTTCTGTAAAGTTACTAGTGAGCAGTATGTGCCACGACTATAATTGGTTCAGGACCCCAAATGGAACTCTTGAGACTAATATATGAATGATATTTTACTTAATATATTAGCATAGTAGCTCTTATTCCATGTCTGCCTGCTTCTGTCAATCTCCATTTGTTCAAATTAAACATCTGGTTTGCCTTTCTTGTCAAGGACCAAATTCTAATGGTTTGTCTGGAGTTGCTGTGATTCGAAGGCCAAGATGTAGTCCAACCGAGCCAAAAGTTCTCATGATTACACTTATCATGCACTCAAGCATGACACTATATTTCCTAAGCTTGGCTTCAGGCTTTTCTCCCCTGGAGTTGTTGTTCCTGGCCTGCAATAAGATGACCCATCAAGTTTAAAGCTGATAAAGGTCAGTGTGATCAATGTGGAAACAATTAGCCTGCGCACAGACTAATGAGATGAACTACATGAAGTACATAGAGAGCTTCTGTAGTCAAGTTCACTTCAAAACTGTATCCTGTCTTAAGTTGTGCCCTGATTGGGGTGGATCGAGCGTCTATGGCATAGACTCTATGCAGATGTGGAGTAAAATGTTAAAACAACACACATGGGAAGAAATATGGAGGTATGTACAGGCTTCTGTGTTAAATGTTTTTTTTTTCCCATTACATTTGTTCAGTTGTTCTTGGGTTAGCAGGGTGGCATAACATCCGCCTTGCAGTTCTGAGGTTTGGGTTTGAATCTCAGCTCAAGCTTTCCTATGTGGGGTTTGTATGTTCTCTCCATACTTATGTGGCTTCCTCCTGCAGCACCAAAACATGTGGTACCTGTTAGGTTAATTATAGACTCCAAATCATCCATTTGACTGAATGTGAGCGTGAATGATGGTTTGTCTACATGTGCCCTTGGACTGACTGGCAACTTCTACCGGGTGTACCTTTTGAGTTAACTGTTGCATACTCAGGCAACATTTAAAAAACTTAAAAGCATATTTGTTTAGGGCGGCATTCTATAAAAACTAGATCATTTTTATTTGTTCTTTTTTACATAGCTTGTTTAAAAAATATATCCTTGTATTAACGTTATAATTCTGTTTGCCCAACATCACATTTGACAATTCTTTGGATAACAAAAAACAAAATAACAGTTTAGAAAGCACATAGGTCATTTTTTTTTTTTTAAATTGATAACAGTGCGTATTCAGTCTATGAGTATTGTGACGTCTCCACATTTTATGATTGACAATAGTATCCGCGAATCCAATGTCGTTGTTCGTCTACGCTTAACCAATCAGAGAATGAGTTGGATTGTTGACGGAAATCATAACGGAGCGCACACGCGAATGAGCTACCCACGTAAAGAATACCCCATAAACTGCCAGTACTTAAAATAAACTTATGATCAAAGTAGTTCGATGAGTGAAATAGTTTCTACACAGAAATAATAGCCCGTGATTGTCCGTTTTCACATTCAGATGACTATGGCATGTCCAGACGAGGAGTTCGAGTTGAACATGAAGCCTTCAAAGCGCCTTCGTAGCGTACAAACTGGGGCAGAAACAGAACCTAACGCACATGAGAGCCAGAGTAAAATTGACGTGGTAGGTGAGAAACAAATAAACACATAAATATAAATGATCATTTGAATTTGTATCTTCCTAACTGCTCATCCACACGCGAGTTGCGGGTGTGCTGGAGCCTATCCCAGCAGTCTTTAGGGCGGTCGGATGCCGAATAAGAATACCTTTATGTGTCTCAGAGTGTCATCATGCCCGTGTACAACGCCTCCTGTTGGCTAGATGAGTGTCTGCAATCAATATTGGACCAAGACTTCACTGGGATTATGGAACTATCCATGTTTGATGATGCCAGTACTGTATGTTTTGTTAGATTTATTCACATTTTGAATTTTGTATACAATTTCAACATGCATCAATCTTCCAACATGGACCCATCATTTCTCTAAAAAAATATTTTTCTCATTGAATTATCATATCACATAGCTTTCTCGGTTCCAAAGCCATCTCGTTATCCATTTGCTTGTTCTCTAGGATGACTCCAGAAACGTGATGGAGGCTTGGAGAGGGAAATTAGAAGCAAGGGGCATCTCAGTGGTAATTAGTGGCCATAACTCCGACCAACCAAAAGGAGGTCCGTTCTGTTCTGTTGTACTGAGCGATCCAGTCCTCATCTTAGAAGCAATAATTTTTTAGAAAGTTGCATGACACGCTAAACTGTGTTTTTCTATTCAGCCAGTTTTGTTTCCACCCCACTCCCAGTTTTATACAGCTTGAATGAAAATGACTTCCACCTTGACATTTTAACATCACATCACGTAATTGAGATGTGCGTTGCTTGAGGAGATGTTGAGTATTTGCATGCGTGTAAACACAATCTGCATTCCTGGCTTCCTTAATGATGGCAGCAGTCATCGAATTATTCCCAAAGATGCATCATGCAAGACATTTGTTTGTCCTCAGCAGCTTTGCTTTTTAACATCGTCATACTTAATGACCAGTCATTTTGAGAATAGCATAATTAACTTCACATAAATCATTGTAATCATGCAAAAATGTCACCATTTTCTTCTAGTACTAGTGTGAATGCATGCATGTTTTAGTACTTTGTCTCTTTGAAAAATACATAAAGAAGTATTCTACCGAGTACATCATGTTCTAACCATTGTCCCTCATACAGGTCAATGTAAAATCTCACAAATGGAAACTTATGGAAATGCTGCTTTTTCTTTCAGTGGGATATGCAAAAAATAAGGCAGTAGCGCAGAGTTGTGGAAAATACTTGTGCTTTCAGGATGCGGTAAGTGCGTGTGCAGTCTTATGTTAGTTCTATTAAAACGTCACTTGTCTTCCTCCGTCCAATTTGAAAAACCTGGAATGGAAAGACCATCTGAAGCCCTCCGCCACTAATCAAATGAAGTTGACCTCATCACTTCTTAGCTTTGCTTTTAAACTCCACATTAAGACTTTTCTTCGTTCCAACGGAGGGTGTCCATCAAAACACGGTGCCTGACAGTCCAACTGTATTCTCATAAAATTCCTCCATTAGCTCGCTTGTACTTGTCCCTCTGCTCGACACAGTTCAAGTCCTACAAAAGACCAAAAGTAGATGAGGCGAAAGCGTTTCTTTTAGACTTTGTCAAGCACATCTTAAATGTTATTACAAGTCTGATCTTTTCCTCTCCATGCATGATTACATATACATTCAGAGAAAATCGGTTCCAGATGAGGGGGAAAAAAATCTGCTCCAATTCTTTCATGTTGGGGTTCTGTTCTCCGAGAGCTAATCAAGTTTAATACGATTTATAATGAGTATTCTCTCGAAGAAAGAGAAAAGGTTAAAAAAAAAAGCCTCTACCGTTTCAAACGGAGATCACACGCTATTATGTTTGCATCCTGACTTATATTTGACGTGCATTGTGAATTACTGTTCCTCGTGTGTCGCAGGATGACATCATGTTGCCCCAAAGAGTTCGGTTGCAGTTTGAGACATCTGTCCTCCACTCAAGCTCCGTAAGTTTTGCTACAAGTGTTTTTTACATTAACTTCCTTCCCTTTTTTCTCCCACGACTTCTATTTTTTTTTTTGTCTTTTCACTTTCTGTCATTTGTCCTTCACACCGCTCGCTCAGACAGAAGCCATTTTTGTCCGCATTAATGTGTTTTGCAGACCTGTGTGCGGGAAGTGAATCTTATCCAAATGTTTGAAATATTTGCACAATAAGAGCGACTGTTCCACATGCCATGATGTTGGCATGCAAAGCAGTGTGAGTATCCGGTGTTGATGCTTTCTGTGGCCCTCCAGGTCAGGGGTTGGGGTCATGTGTGTGAGGGAAGTGAGGGAGACAGTACAGAGACAGCAGGCCTGCCGCCCTGCACAAACAGCCTGTCCCTTTCTGTTACGCTTGTCATTTTTTTCACTTGACAGCTCTGTGTCAAAATGCAGAACATCAGAAGGTCTTTTTCTTTTTGGACAAGGGCCTCGGCTTCTCCCATCTGCTAGGTATTGACTGTGGAATCTGGGTCTACAATCTGCCAAAAAAAGAATATTAAAAACTTCATATAAACAAGTGGTCTGATTATGAAACCATATCGTCATTGGATTACAACTGCTGCCAATGTCAATATACCTATATAAAGAAAACCTAAATATGTATTCATATTTTAAAAATTCCATACCACTCTAAAAATAGGTGATTTTGTGGTTTCATTTTAGTGTTATTATTTTTCCCTGCTCTTTGTAACATTCATGCGCAAAGGATATCGGTCAAATGTTTTTGTGTGATACTTTTCAAGCAGCAAACTAAGATACACAAACAATTAACTTTCTGGCAAAGGTAAACCTGTTATAGGTAGACTTTAGGTTGATTAATTGTAAAAAAAAAGGGGGAATCACTGTCATTTGTTTTCAAATGTTTCTTTAAAGATGCAATGATGAATCGATTAATTGTCAACTATTCAATTACAAATTTAATCGAAAAACTCTCCAAACCCTTTCAGCTTGTCAAAAGTTAATATTCTCCAATCTCTGTCATCCTCCATGGAAACAGACTGATTGTATTTGTGTTCAATCAAAATTAAACATTTGTTCTCTAATTCAATGGTTAATCGATAAAATAATCGACAGAATCGAATTATTCAAATAATTGTAAGTTTCAACTCTAGAACTTTTCTTTTATGTACTGTCCTTTTTCAATCACAAGGCACTTCCCCAACCTCTGGAAGCTGTGCTCACTGTGTTCAATAAACCAATGAATGTATTAGAGTTTCAAAGTTTGAAAAGCAGCCATGTTGACTTTCTCATCAATTTGTGTTTTTTATTACAGTTGATAGGCTGCAGAGTTCGCCGGCTTCCAGAGAGCTCCACGGAACGCTACACGCGCTGGATCAACACAATCACTCAAGATCAACTCCTCACACAAGTAAACACTGCACTGAGCTCACTGCACTCTGTATGGGTCTTTCAGAGGGGTCATGTGGCAGGCACTGAGCAGGTCAGTTTAAAACAGGATACATACCTGCCCCTTGCCGTTTCCACGGAAACGGCCCGGTGGACGGACTGGATATTAGCTACGAATCGCTGGTGACCTTTCTGTCACTCAGTCCCACCAAAGGAAGCAGCTCGCGCTGCCATCTGTCATTAGTGGAAAGTGTCGGTCGTGGAACTGTTCGGTTTGCAAACCAAACTGCACTGTGAAGTTTACTGAGGAGACTTTGTCTTTCATTTGCAGGGGACATCTGGGTATGCTTATAGTGCTGCAATAGTACATGACGTTGACATCCACACTGCCATCATATTAAAGTTTAACCCAGAGCAAAAAGACAATTAGAAGCCAAAACTGGAGGAGATAGCCAATCCCCTCACTGGCTAGAAGTCAGGTATTTCAACGGGAAAACAACTTCCTAAGGTTGAATGTCATCCAACATCATCCAAAAATAAAAATAGGGATTCCAGGACTATATGGGTCATTGATAGTGTACTGGTTCACGTACTTGACTTTCATGCAGACCTTGAAATCACTTTGAATGGTTGTTTCCTTTCCATATGTGCCTTGTGATTGACTGGCAATCAAGTTGTAGTCTGCCGCCTGTCCAAGGGGAGTTGACATGGGCTCCTGCTCCCCACCACCATAAACTAAGAAAATGCACAGATCATTTTCGGATGATTGAGTCGAGAAGTGCAATTATACTGCAAACAATAATTTTGGGCCGCATCTTAAAGATGGTTTGTACCATAGTTGTGGACACTCAAAAGTTTACAGAGCAGAGAAGCTAAAAGCTGGAAAATAAATTTCGCTGCGATAAACATTGAGCAGCGTCTCCTGTATTTGAATTTATGTAGCAGTGGAATGTAGCATTGCAACTGCAGTTGCTGTCGGAGCAAAACACACTGTCACCAAGACGACAGGTCTCTTGATTACACACACAGACACACACACACCGTCTGGATAATGCTTTGCCAGGCATTCAAGGATATTTATATGATATTACATTTCATGAGAATGTGGTCATTCCTCCCTTCTTAAAACAACTCATTCTCCTTGCGCTTCTCTTTCTCCACATTCTGCGTCTTTGCCTCTACTTGTCGGGTCAAAACAGCCGGGCCTAGGTAGACGTAAACCAGATTTACTCTGGGTGGTGCTTGCTTCACTTGATTCAGAGCAGGACTCTTGAGTGTTCATCTGCAGGACATTAGGTATGGTTATCAATAGCCTTCCCAACCCTGCTCACTAGTCACAGCCTCAGCCTTTCTCATGCTTTCCCACATTCTTATTCATCCGATTCATGCATTTGGCTTTAGTTTACATCTGCAAAGTGTTGAAATATTGCAACAGAGGAGCCACATGCACGTAGGTGGATGCACATAAACACACACATGCTCGTATTTAGCAGATTCGTCCAGCTGACTCTGACGTTTTGGTCTTTTTTTTTCATTTTGAGCCATGCAATTGTGTGCACATAAATTTTTACGTGCGCACATTTACACATCGTGTGAAATATAGTGAGGCAACTGAAGAAAGACAACATTAACCTGAAATCACCCCCACACGCTAAACACAACAACTGTGACAGGACACCCAGAGGATGGAAAGAGGAATAAGGGGGGGCTTTGAGAGCAGTGAGGTGGGTGTCTGTGAGAACGTAAATATACAGCTTATAATGGCGTGTTTAGGGGATGCAGCCAAAGAAATAAAAACGGTAGAAAGAAAGGTTGATTGTTCATCAATGTGTTTCCATTGTATTTGTACGTGTCTGGAAGCACACACATTTTCATGTTATTCAGGAGCACGTTTTTTTTGCAGATTTTAAAATCAACATGTGCACATGGTGGGACTTTGTGAGGCCACTTGATGCTTATCATGGAGATGATGCGTTTGCTGCTAGGACGGACCATGACATTACGTTTAAGCACCATATTTAAGGATGTCACCTTAAAGTAGGACCGTGCTGTCTTGTTATTATCATGGTGACCTCTGATCACCTTTTTTAGCCCCCAATGTTGATTGGTATTGTTTGTGTTTCTGACGTGACACTTCACTCACACTTGAAGAATTTATTTTTCTTTATTCGTCAGTGTCTGTCGCAGTCAGATTTGACTGGTTTAGGCACTGGTGATTTAGATTTGCCAGTCACTTGAATGTAAACAACACATCATAACTATAGAGGGAGCCCTTGATCCAAACAAGAGCATAATTAATTCCTCCTGAATGATCTGTAGTAATATCTTTAGCCAGTGATGATGTTCATTATCCTGCCTTTGGTGCAGGCAGAGTAGCTTCACTCTAATTTCATGTGTTGTCATCAAGGA
The DNA here is from genome assembly GCF_033458585.1 of Syngnathus typhle. Classification (NCBI taxonomy): domain Eukaryota; kingdom Metazoa; phylum Chordata; class Actinopteri; order Syngnathiformes; family Syngnathidae; genus Syngnathus; species Syngnathus typhle. The sequence goes on from NC_083740.1 coordinate 9,246,432, forward strand.
TAGGCACTCGCTCCTACAATGTTTACATCTTTGAAAAGCTGACAGAATTTCCTTTTATGGCCAATCCACTTTGCAGTGTAAACACTGTTCTTTATATTTTATGTGCTGATGTCTGAGGACATTTCTTGCACCTTAGGTATACACATCACATGGACCAACAGTCATCATGCCGACTTGGTTCTGCTCGAGGGACTGGTTCTCAACTGTTGGATGGTTCAGCGAGGAGGGCAAAGTAAAGCACAAAAACTTTTACTCTTCACACTGGAAACACATGTATGACATACATTTCTTTGTTAGTTTGTGGGATTATTATCAAATTAAATTGGATAGTGATTTTTGAAGTGATAAATTCTTCTTTTGCTTTCAACTGTCACGGTTCTGTGGCTGTATATTAATTTGTGTTTCAGTTTACAGTTTTCGCTGTCTTTGTACTTGTCCCATTGCTGTACGCAAAACGCTTTGTTACAGCTGCAGCTCTTGGAAAATGCACTATAGTATAAATCAAGGTGTATTGTATTGTCTTATTTGCAAGATCTTCTCTTGCGCAAGTTGTTATTGTCTACTTCACTTTGCTTCGTCTCTGTCTCCAGGGAGTCCCAGAGGACTTGATCTTCTTTTACCAGAGTCTTCGGGAAGGAGGACTGGTGACCCGAATTGACCAGTGCCTTGTGGTGTACCGTTACCACGAGAAGGCCACAACACACTCCGTGAAAGAGTCAGTTTCACCATCTCACCCTTCTCCACTCAGCTACTCGTGCTCAAGCACATGCACTTCGACATACTGTTGATCCTCCACCTACTCACAGCTGCCCGCTGCCATCCTAGATTCCCTCGGCTCAACACAGACATGCAATGCATCACTTGGCCAGGACGTACTCAGCTTTATCACACTTTTTCTCTTTCGCGTTTTTCACTTTTCTTCCTGAACTTCTCTTTATTATTATATAAAATATTATTATTGTTATTATTATGTACAAGGCCTTTCACCAAGCATCCTCCTCCCTGTCATTATCTATTAGCCGCCTTATTTTGGGAAGCCTATTTCAAGCTTGCCTACTTTCTACTCAACACCCCAACTCCTTGACACCCCCTCCTCATCCGCTACTTCCTTTGACAAGTGAAACCTGGCCTCGCACACATAAAGTAATTATAGACACAGTTTGTGAGGTGAGAAATGCTTTCTTAAAGACTTGGGAGGGTGACAAAGACGTACTGAGATGATTGTCTGACACATGAAGACGTGTGAATTTATGAACGTGATTGTGCGTGCGTTATGTAAAAAATGTCAGCGTGTTGATGAGCCAGGTTAAAGGGACGCATACGAACATGTTTACTATATGCCATCTCCATTGTTAGGGAAACCATTTGGAACCTGCGAGTTGGATTCCTTCAGGAGAGAGTCATTAGCCAATGGGAGAGCTTCACCGTATGGAATGCCGGGAAACAGGGCCGAAAGCTTTATCGTTGCCTTAACGACACTAATCGGAAGAAAGTATGTCGTCGTATATATTGCAAGAATGGAAAAGATGAATGGATGCACTACAGATATTCATGGATACCACCAGTTCTCTATTCATGGCTGTGATGTCATTTTTTTTTAAGGTCAAAGCTTTCTGCGATGTGGACCACAACAAGATTAATAAAGGTTTTTACACCTATGAGGACTCCAAGGTGAGCTTAACTAAACACTTATCTGTGCATCTAGAGTTAGCACTAAGCTGTCTTTTGCGTTCTCTTTAGGAGCGGCCAAAGCCAAGAATTCCCATCCTGCACTACAAAGATGCGTCGCCCCCGTTTATCATCTGTGTCAAACTGGTGAGCTGAAAGTGTTTTTGTGTGTTCGCTGTTTCTAACCCCCAGCTCAACAATCTGCGTTAACGACATAATGAGCGAGGGCGTGTGCCCGGCACAGGACGTAGCACACAGGAGGCCTGCAGGAAATGGCTAGAGACAGCAGCCTGATCTTTGAACACATGGCGCTTGTATAAACATCAATTGATCTGCTCATTTTTAAATTGTTGTCAAAAAAGGACTTTTGTCAAATCTTCAAACCAGTTTCGTTTTTTTCACGTTTGTTTCTTTTGCAGTGTCTGGTAAAATGCACACATAGGCAGCCAAGAAAAACATTCTCGCTGCCAAATGACAAATAGCATCCTTATCTCCCAGACTCAGACATGAAATCTACACTGACCCCATCAGCAGGCAATACTAATTGGTCAATTATGGGAATTAGATGTGGAGTCGGTGTCATTTTCTCTGAAAAACACCTGGACTCGATCCCATGTTTGTCAGCCAAATGCTACATTGCTCAAAGCAACAATAGGATGTCTTTGAACTGTGTTCACAAAGCCAAGGTTAAAACTTGATTTGTAGGCTTGTCAATGTGGGTGTAAATTTTAGCGCATTTATAAACTCCAGCGCAAACTCAGAAGACAGGATGTCAACAAGATACCTCCCAAAAAAGTTTGGTTCTTAGAACAAATACTGGAGAATGTCAAATGAGGTTTTACATAAACATTTTTGCTTTGGCTTTCTGAATGTTTTTCTCTCATTCGCAATGTTTCTTGTGTGTTTAGGACATGACAGGTGGCGTTCTAGAAGAAAACCTCAACTCGTTGCAGTTGAAAGAAGGAATAGACTTCTTCCATTTCAACTGACTGCTTAAGAGAATCTTGGGTCTAGCTGTTATGGGGCAAGTTGGGGGAGTCTTTCCATTTTTGGAGGTATCAGGAGGAATTAGGGCCATATCGCACGGCTAATTAAATTCTTTCTGTCAAGCTAGGAAATGATTGGCTTATGATAGCACTGTGAGCATACTGGAAACATCAGTGCAAGATTATGACAAGGTTGAAGAAGCAATATGTTAAGCATTGATGTGGTTTATGTCAATAATGACATCTTTCTGGACTGTCAGTTTCCTGCAAACTTGCAATGAGGAGACCAGTTTGGTGCTAATGTGGATGCAAATTGATTAACTTTTGGACAGAAGCATCCCCGCTTTTGGCAATGTCTGCATTTAACTACTCTCACCTGCTTCCTGACTTGCTGCACATTTCATACGCATACGTAATGTATTTTGTATCCATAGTGATGTTCCTAATGGCAAGAAGATAGAAACAGCTCATCAATTGGGACCTTCCAAAGCTATTCCTTCATTTTTAGCTTATTGGAGTAGACACATTTTCTTAAAAGATGACTCGATGATTACAGCTGCAAGTTGTTAGTATCAAAGGTGTGACCTTTACACTTGAACTTTTTAATGTTAAAAGATGTGAGGGAGTGCGTGAAGCATCAGAGCACTGAACTCAACAATGGGTGTGGCCTCCCTGTCTGATGTAACCACATGGACACATCTGCTACAAACATGGACACAGCCTGTGCTTGTTTGGCATTCTCCAAGACTCCTATGAAACAATATTCTCTCCAAGAGAGCACAGCTCTGATACGTAAACCCTCCAAATGGTTTATTCTACCTCACGGAGCGTGAACCTTTTCTGCCTGGAGCCAAACAACCCTTTAACCACATATTTCCTTCAGTGTTCCTGCCTTTCTGTAAATCTGCACTCTGCAGCTTGGAAGGAGGCAGCAGGGGCACACTGCAGCATTGTTTTCAATGAATAGGCACGACTGTTTGGGCCTGATAGTGCTATTAGTTGTTTTTTTTTTTTTCTAAGATAGTCACGTTTGCCAAGCACTCGTGGCAATAGAGCATTTACAGTGAGGTAAATAAAACAAAATGTGATTGTGGCTCAGAGTTTGCCACTGCAAAGCAAACCCAAGGGAGGTAACTGAGAATTTGGTGATGTTCAGACAGTTATTTGACTGTAATGGACTTTCATCCAAGTATTAAAAAAAAATAGTTATAACTACAATGTGTCACTTTGTCCAAATACATTTGAGGCCATGAGAATGGGGTATAAAATGGCTGCAATTCCTAAATGGCAAATGTTTGTGAAACTTCTGAAATTAAAGCACATCTTTATTTTTTATTTGCAACCTCATTGTGTTGGCAAATTCATCAAAATTGTCCAACAACAACCTCTGGACCTAATATTGTGTATTTTATTGTGTTTTCTCCACATGGTTGTATCATCATGCTTCTGCAATTAAAGATGATCATCACCATTGTCTGTCTTATCCATCTTGTTTTCAATTAGTTGATTCATTTCAGTGTCTCTCATCGAAATAGTCAAACAATGACTTTAGAATAAAGAAAATCAGAAGATGTTTACAACTAATAGTTTGGAACAAATGTTGCCTCCTTTGATTCTTTGTCTCTGAGCCACTTCACATCTTTGGTCCAGGATGATGCATTTCAACATCTGCTCGCTCCAGGAGGCTCCTTGTGATTGGCTGAGCTCACTTGTCTTCGCCCGTGCCAGTATCAGAGATGCGGCTAACGTTCCAAACGTCCACGCCTCGTCTACTGTTGCACGAATTGTACAAAATGTTTTAAGAGCACCTGATAGCATCACCATTTCTCAACTGATTAAAATCAGTAAAAGAATCTCATCCCGTGCTCATCCAAAAACAACAACTCATTCAAACTTTTATTGGAAAGTCATGGGGAGATAAGCAAGGCTGTGGCAAGAATAAAATGTGAATCGATAATATAATAATGAAGACTAGCGCACCAAAATTAAAAGAATCTTTCATCTTCATCATGTTTTTTCCATGTGTCCCCAAATGTTTGCATGGAGGCGATGGCTGGTTTATATCACCCATATGATCGGTCTCATCTTTTCAGCACATCTTTTCAGTCTGCCAGATTGACGCGACACATTTTTGAGAGTAACAAACCAAAGCCAGTTGTTTGAGGGAGACCTTGCTCTGTCCAAACACAAATTGTCCCCTCTGCAATCCTTCATGATAAACCACTTGATCACAATGAACCCTAATGGAGAATCCATGAAAAAGATCCAAGTAGAAAGTAAACATAGCTTTACTTTGTGTTTACGCTCCATCCCTCTGCAGACATCAGTCCTGATAACTAACACACACAGGCAGAATAAATGACACTGACCCCAGAGGCTGCTGGTCAAATAAACCCACACCAAGCAGGGCAACTGATAAGAATCGGGTGTGTTTGGGTGAAGTGCGCTCGTAAAGGTCAGACACTGAAGGCCTTTTAACACATTCCTTTGTTTCCTAGTCTCTTTTTTTTTTTTGTGCCGTCACGCTATGCCAAGGAACACATCCACAACATGGTCTGATGACATCTGCCTTTGTGACGTTTCAACATAAATCTTCGTATTGCACTGACAATAACGACAGAAACCTTGTGATCTATCAGTTGAAATTCTTTTGTGATATGTTTCAAGTCACGTCCCACAGAGGATAATATCCTTTGTGCTGCACATTAGTGGTTCACTCATTAATAATTAGCTCAGTAGTGATTATCTGTCCATCATCCAAGCGACAAAGTCAGAAGATAAAGGCAACAAGTCAAAGAACACGAACACGAAGGTAGTTCAATGCTATGAGTGGGAACGTGTTTATTTCTTTGTTGCATGAAAGGATTATGCTCCAACTGTTTTGTTTGCAAAGTTTTCTTTAATTCTTTCCAGTTTGCTTTGGAATAATTCTTTTGTAAACATAGTGTCCTAAATATTTGAAAGGTCTTGTTTGTTGCTTACTATTTTAACATTCATAAGTAATTTACAAAAAGATATTTGCAAATTGTGTAACCCAGAAAGTGTATGTGGATCACTATGACTCAGATGCTCCCCGCGGGTATTTTATTTTCAAGTGCACCCTCAGGGGAACCCCCCTTCCACTTTTCAAGAAAGGAGAGTGTGCCATGTGTGAGTGTGGAGGAAGTTAGAACGATGAAGGTTGAAATCAGAGACTGAGGAATGTACGTGTGTGTGTGTGTGTGCGTACGTGCGTATGTGCGTGTGTGTGTGTGTCACCATCAGGAAGCAGTGTGTGGACTGACAAAATGTTTCCCCTTCATGGGACTGCTTGAGAGGGGCCAGGTGAAAGATGGGAGCGGGTGAAATCTACTTGCTGTACTATGGTGAACGAGCGATGAGGTCAAAACACACATCACTGGCTTCCTCTGTTGTGGTGGCAGGATGACACTCCCTCTGTTGCCTCCACATCTGGCTGCAGTGATCAAAGTCTGTCAGTCTGTATTTTTCAGTATTTCTTCCCCTTTATTATACTCAATGGGAAATTCAATCATACTTCAGGCTAGCAACTCTCAACAACTAGTTGCCATTGTGCGGGACTCAGCTACTGGGGGCACTGCCCCCTGGCCTCCTCCCACAAAATATGCTTTGAACCCCCAAGTTCCAGGCCAAATAATTTATATTTATGTATTTTCTGAATATTCCGGGAAAATTTTCCACTTTTCCACTTATCCCCCATGGGGAACATAATGTTCATCAGCCTTCTTTGAATAATGTTTTGGGTTTGTAAAAAACAAAAATGTTTGTTTTGAGGACCCCCTGAGATATCCATGGCCTTAGTTAACGTAATTGTCTGATCTTGTCTGCGCCTATTAAAAATGAAGGTTACTGTTGCCCATACTGCTTAGAGAAATCCCTCCTGGGGCCGGCCTGCCTCAGTGGTTGAGTGATCATCTTCCAACACAGAGGTTAAGAGTTCCATTCCCAGCCATTGAGACCCTATTATTGAGCAAGACCCCGAACCCCCTAGTTGCTCATGGTGTGTCATCAGTAGGTGAATAGGGAAGAAGTGTTTTGAGTACCAAATTTACAAGTGACAGCCCACCTACTACCATTCATCAGTGGTGGTGGTGGTGTGTGTGTGTGTTGAGGGGAGTGCAGTGGTCTTTAGGTATTTCTCGAAATACACTTCATTGCTGTGGCACTCAGTGGGAATGTGACAAGAGGGCAACATGCTTGCCGTTCCCACTGTTTTCTCACGGGAAAACCTAAGAGGCGTTTAGAGCACACGTGTGACTTTTCCTTGTGTCTTTTTCCACCAACACGCATCGTGTTGAGATCTGTTATTGTTCTATGCTATGTGCAGTTTGAATACAAATAGTTAATACTTGAATTAACGTAGTAGTTTGGCAAAAGGTCACTACTATCTTTAATACTATATGATAACATCAGAAAAAATACCACTATGTGTTTATTCACTATCTTTAATGCTATCTGATCATAACATCGGGAAAAAATGTCTGATGTATATCCCAATGCCAAAATACAAAAGACGTCAGAAGAATGCTAACTCAACTAAAATACAGCAATGTGAAAAATGCACTTAACGAGGTAAATGCATAATTTCTTACTTCCCAGTATTCATTGAAAGAAACAATGCCCCAACTTTATTCACTTGTGTTGAATCTAAAATAGGTTCAGTATTTCTAGTCAACAGAAGCTCATTTTGCTGACCGCAGAAACTCCACGCACGCGCGCACACCAATTTGCGCGGTGCACGCGTACTGCAGTTTCAAGGCGAGTGGTGTGGGCGTGGCTTGGAGCAAGTACTCGCGTGTCCAGTCAGCTTCTGGCACGCTCCCACCGTGCACGGCCAAGAAAACTTATTTAAAAAGGGCTAGTGGTGCGCACACTCCCCAGTCCCCCACACGAGCCTCTAACCCGCAATGTAGCTGACGCGGATCTTTACACCGTGCGTTGTTACCGGTTCTTACGGCTTGGAGAGGCACAGTACAATCGTCGGGATCCGGACCGCCAGGATGATCCGGCCGTGGGCTGCACTCCAGTGGGTCACAATGGCGCTTGTGTACCGGGCCTTGTGTACTGCGGCTCAGTACTCCAGCGATCTGTGCAACTGGCGAGGAAGGTAAGGATGGAGCCGACGCCAATATAAACACGATGCGCGCAATCACGAGCATAAATTCCACTTTTGCCTTCTCACGCAATATTTTTAACATTGTTTGTCTTCTTCCAGGTAGGTAGGTGGTCGCGTCTTTTAAATAAAGTGAACAGGAGCGTCTTATTTTGAAACTTCTCTTTCGGAGAGATTCAAGCGCTTCAAGTTTTTTTTTTTTTTTTCGTTCTTTGTTCCTCGAATTGAATTTCAGCGTGCAGTTTAACTTTTTCCGAGCCGCAAACTTTACATAAGAAAAACCCCAAGACGCACCCGTAAACAAAAAGTTGCCTAAAGTTAAAAATCATCTGCCAAGTTGTCGCTGGCATCGATGGATGAACTTGTTTACATGACGCGTTGATGGGAATATAAATGAGTAACTTTTCTTCTTCCACTTTGATTATTGTTTACAGCAGAAAATACCCTGATGGGGATTACGTAGACGTCATATGCATGACTGCGTGTTTGTTTAGGTCAGACTAATAAATAAAATTTATTGTTGAGGATCTGCTTATAAACAAATCCTGCTACATCTGTCCTCAACTGTTATTTTTTCACTTAAGATGCTGATCTAAAATGTCGAAATGCAATCCACATTGCCCAGCACAAGAATGTCTAATCTCCAGTTCCTATCTTAAATAAATAAAACCATATGGAGCCTTTGATCACTTGTCCCCCTCCTAAAGTTGTAAAGAACGAGAGGGATGACTTCACATGTGGCGCTGTAAATTTTAGCCGACTTCTAACGACTTAATAACCCCCCTGTCATTTGGATGTTGAGGTTGCTCGTGCACGCTGACCACATCAGTAGAACAGAGAAATTTTGTCTTTATTATCTTTGCGCCCCATGAACTAAATCTTTTTTTCCCCTTAGTGGTCTGACCCACGAGTCGCATCGCAGAGACGTGGAGCAGGTCTACTTACGCTGCTCCCAAGGTTCGTTGGAGTGGCTCTACCCGACTGGCGCCATCATCGTCAACCTCCGTCCAAACACAGAACCGACATCGGCAAACATGGCAGGTCTACATGCGTGCGTCAAACCCCAGCGTCACTCACAGGTAGTGTCTTTACTATCAATATAGTGGTACCTGGACCTACGAGTTTAATTTGGTGCATGGCAATGCTTGTAACTCAAAAAAATCGTATCCCAAATCAACTTTCCCCATTGAAATGAACGCAAATGCAGTTAATTCGTTCCAGTCACCCAAAATACATCAACATTTTTATGTGAATGTGTTTGTATAAGAACATTATAAAAAAAAGATGGATTTGAACAGTTTTTTTTCTCCAATCAAAAAGATTGCATAAAATGCATAATATTTGTAGATCCGATCCAGCCGATCAGATCATTGGAAAGTCTGACATCATCCGCTCCTTCTTCTCTGGATTCACCTTTTAAGGACCCATGGTTAGAAAAAATGAAATTGACAAAATCCTCTAGGTATTTTGATAGCTGAAAATATGAGCACCAAAAACAATAAATATCTTTCAGTACACATGGTGGGCGAACGTTGAGAAGTTCCATATGGCCGTGTGGTGTCAGGCATTTTGAGGCAATTTTTTTTTCTAAATCATAAAGACTAAGCGACAACTCCTAATCGAAAACCCTGCACGTTGGGATACATGTTAGTCAAGATACCACTATAGAAAGTCCATTTTACTGTACGTGCATGATAAAAACTGTGTATCGTCATCAAGGGTTCTCACCTGTATTTGGAGCGAACCGGTGATCTGAGGCTGCTGATGGCCGAGAGTGAACAGCCGCAGGGAAAAATACGTTGTTTCAGCCTGGCCAACGGAGCTCTCTTTGTGGAGGCCGTCCACCAGGCAGACATCAGTCGCAGGATAACTGCTTTCCAATACGAGCTGGTGTCCAGCAAAGGGCCCGGAGCACACCTGTACCCACACCTTCAACCTGGTTTTGGTAAGAACCGTCCACCATGTTGTATGCAGTTCTTTATCCTGACCAAAAAAAATGTCTGAGGTCTTATATTAAAATACATGGGAGCTATTTTGAATTGGCTGGAAAATGTATATTTTAGTCTATACAATTTCCTTTAAAAAAAAAACAAAGATAATGATCATATTGCTGATGCCAATGATTTGAAGTGTTGATTTGCTGCATTCACTATCCATCCATTCATTTTACGGCCTCATTTGGGTTGTGAGTGAGCTGGAGCTTATCCCAGCCCACTCCTGGCAAGAGGCAGGGTGCACCCTTGACTGGCCGCCAGCCATTTACGAGGCACATATGAACAAACATACATTTGCACCTATGGACATTTGAGAGGCTTCATTGAGCCTTACATGTATGTTTCTGGAATGTGGGTGGAAAGCAGAGTACTTGGAAGAGCCAGACGTTTTCCCTAACCTTCCCAAATTCCACTTCTGTTATTGTCATTTCACTTTTCCCCTTTACTGACTTTGGCACCCTTTTGCGGTGGCACCAAAAAGATTTCCAGAAAATGATGGTTGACTTTGCACTGAGTTTCAAAAGCAATACCTAAGTATAATAAAATCCTTGCAGAAGTCTCAATTTAATTTTGAGGAGGGAGTCTGCACTGTTAATAAAAATGACTCAAATTCAATATAAACAAAGTCAAAAACAGCTGTCACAAGTCAGGTTTCACATAGTCCATTATTATGTAGTTGTCCTCAATTTGTAGGTGATCATCTCTAATGAGATGTTAATCTGTTCAACGCAGGTCCATCTCAGTGATGTGAGCGAAGGTGACAGGACAAAATTGGGTGATTTTGTGCATAAAAGGCCACATTGCCCATGTGAGCCATCTCACCCAGCATGAATGACTCCCTTGCCCCCCCGCCATCTTGTCTCAGCCAGACTTGTGAAAACAAACAGGCCAATCAAAAGGTCATTTTGGGGTCAAGCATAAAAGTCAGCCGATCATCCCTTGGTTGTCAATCAAAAGATTGAGGCATTTTGGGTAGGCCACCCATAAGAGTCAATCAGCTTGGAGGCAAGGGAGGAAGTGTGCTGTTGCTCCAACCGGTTCAAAGAACCTCAACCACACAATTATTACCTTGATGTTCGCTACAATGCACTGTTAGCTAATTCCAATTTCCTTTTCTTACTCTAGTCACTTGTGAACCGTGTTCGGATGAAGAAATCCTCTTGGCTGTCTGCACCAGTGACTTTGGTAAATATAAAAACAAAGCTGTGCTCATGTTGATTAGTCCAAGGATTTCTTTAAATGTATTTATTTATTTACTGAAATTATACATGTGCTGGGGGGCAATCCCCCCCATCTTCTGAGACTGAGGTCAGGATTTTGGAGAATCTTTGTTGTGTGTGGAGTTTTCAAAAAAAAATATATATAAATGTGTTTATATACTTCAGAACACTGACTTGCAGTTTTCTCCATGATAGCTTTATAAATTCCCTTCTCCTCCATTGCAATGTCGATTTGAATCCGATTAATTCTTCACACTCCACTGCTAACATTGATGCACTGTAAATAAGAATAAGGTCTTTGTTGTCTGTGTAGCGGGCAGTGGCACCTTTGAAGCAGTGCTATCGATCGGCGACGAGCACTCCCAGGCCGAGCTGACTCTGAGCCGACTCTTCCGCCAGAAGAACAGAATTTTTGTCAGCGGTGGGGCCAAAGTGCGGCGCTGGACGGGGCGTGTCAGCATTCCCACAAAGTGTGGCCTTCCCCACAGAAGAGACGAGTACCTTTTTACCGGCTCGGTCCATTTTGGTGAAGCGTGGCTTGGCTGCGCGCCTCGCTATAAGGACTTCCTGAGGCTTTACGGCAGAGCGCGGAGCACAGGAACCAACCCTTGTCAAGTTGACGTTGACTGAGGGAATGCAAAGTGGAACAGCCGGAAAGCTTGAGAATGGAGGTCATCTACAACCTTGTATTGTTGCTGTGCAGCAAATCTGTAAACAATGGACCTCTCTTAGGGCTTTCTCATCTACAAAATGTTATTGATGGTAAAGGTTGGTTTCGTCATCTGGTTCCTATGGAATCAAATTAATATTTTAGAGCTTATTACTACATGATTTAAAGAGACTAGATGAAATATTTTACACGGGGTATGAAGTTTTATTTTTCGATTGCTATTGAGTTTGTCTGGCATTATGAATAGGCTTTCATTTTTTCATTTTCATGTTCATTCATTTTTATGGCTTGTAAATTCTTGTTTAATGTAACGTTCCTGCAAGATTTAGAAAAAAAGACATTTTGCTTTATCAGAGAAAAAATTGACTATGCTGGTGAAAAGTAACATAGTGAGCTTGTGTAAAATGTTCTGTACCTCGAGTCACTGAAGTATCAAATATCATCATGTGCTGTTATCATACCTGCCAATCAATGAATTTAATCAAAATATTTGTTATTGAATATAATGGTGTTGCCAAGTCATTGTACCGGGATAAGTGTTTGTAAATAATGAGATATGAAGCACTAACTTGTTTGGAACTTCCTAAAACAATGGCCTAAGTACTTTTTTCAATTTTTTTCAGCAAACAAAAAAAATTAACCAAATACTTCTTTTTAGTTTCATTTCAGGAGATGTTAAACATAAAAAAAAAAAGCCTTTTGTCAAAACGCAGCTTAGTCCATTATTTTTAAGAGGTTGATATTTTCCTCAAGGTGATGCTTTGTTTGATCATTCTTGAATTGAATGTTTGCTTTGTAAAAAGCTCTGTTAAAAACAGTATCATCTTCTTTCAGATGTGTGTAATATTCAACTCTGTGAGTCTTTATATATCGTGTATTTCGCCAATTATCCTCGTGTTTTGCTGTGTCTATATTTACAGAAATTTTTTTTAATTGATCTTCCTATTTTTAGATTTTTTTTTCGCGCAAAACTGATTTGGTCATTCACAAACTTGTGGTAAATGTAAATAATATCAATTGAAAAACTACCAGAATTCCGAGAAATAAATGTGTTGTGCATTGACTGGAGAGCAATAAAACATTTTGGCAGTTTCATTGCTTGCATGTTGGGGTTAATTAAATAATTTTATATCTCAGAATTGTTTTGTTCCCTTAAGGCTAATGACAAGCCTTTCAAATTGTATTAGTGATGAGTCATTCTGTCGAGCACCAACGGCTGTTTTCGGGTTTTTTCCAAGCAGAATAACTGCTGACATTTGATTTTAGTTGAAAATCATGTTTTCTTTTCACTAACCCAAGCCCGCATGACCTCTATGCAAACAAATACTGAAGAAAAATAGTGAGTCTTGCTGCTAAACATTCAACAAATATGCAGCCACATTTGCAAAACAGCTGTGCTGCGGGATTATTCATGAGCCTCATGAATGATTTCTGAAACTCGGGTGTGTCCCAACTTTTACCTCCAAGGGCAGCATACAGAAAAACAAAGGCTGCACTGGCCATACTGATAAATGTAGCAAATGTATCCAGTTTTATGTTTATAATTTAAAAAAATCAACATCAAAACTTTCTGTTACTGGTGATAACTAAGAGTATAGGATTTTTCAGGACTTTGGGTGACTTCTTAAATAGATCCACCTCAGTAACATCTTCACATTCAGAACTAAAACAATAGCAATCTGTAGTAAACTGACCATCGTTAAAAGCTCATGTTATGTTCACAAGTCAGATGTTGCAGACATGCACCAGAAAGAAAAGTATTTATGAAGTATTGAAGTATTTTGATACCAACACCTTCACATATGAAAAAAAGATTTTGATGCAACCAAGTTGATGGTCTCACCAATGGGAAATGTGAGTTTTGCAACAATTTGACTCTCACTTTTCACACTTTCTCCTTGTCTTTTTGTTTAAAGAGTCATACAGGCCTTGTCAAAAGTTATGTTTGTAAAAACACATTTAATACTAAATATGTTATAAGAAGTATTCTCGGGGCAGTTGTGAAGTCTAGGGTAGTACGGTTTTCCAATCATCAAGCAAATGTGACAAGGTGTGGAGACAAGTGAAAGGAAGCAACCAAGAATAGACATAAAGCAGTGTAAAGATTGGAGGAAGGCCCTGGAGCCTTGGAAGGATTATCTATAAATATCAGTACGCCTTGCGCTACTTGGCTTCACGTTTGGGGATATATTAGTCTTAGCTTGTTGTTTAAGAAAACTTAAAAGGACTCATGTCTTGTGTGTTGCTCACATGTCAGCAGAAGAAAGCCAAGCACCAGCTGGCCTGCGCTCACCCTCGGCAATTTCCCTTGGCAACAGGCACAGTTCCCCTTGCCATACTCACTAATTCGGGACACACTTATCCCTCTGCTATTGCTAACCTTTGGGTGGGTGAGGTATGGAAACAGTTTGACTTGCGGTATGCAAGAAGCACAGCTGTGTGGTCAGATGGAGTCCAGGGAATGGCTGAGCACGGGGAAAATATCAGTGCATGCGCAGCAAACGCGGCCATGCTCGTTCACGATGCACCGGCCAGGGCATGGTGGGGTCAGTCGTTTTAAAAGGTGGCGGAATATTTTAGGCTCTTCCTATGGTTGGATTCCATCGAGTACCCCGAGAAGCACAGCATGACAGATGCACACAGTTAAATTCACGTCAACTTCCACTGAATGATTTATTGCTGTTAATGTACACAGGCCACAATAGTATATACAGGCTATCGCAAGTGTGTGAAAGTCGTTGGAATGGGCCAGTGTAATGGTTTTGGCTGGGGGCTGGATAAGTCACAATTAATGACTGTATAAAATTGATTTTTGAAGGGAAAAAACAGTCTAGACAAACGATTCGGGAAGTAGGGTGAATTTGCCAAAAATAACACATTTTTCTGTACAAAATAACCCAACGATTCAATTGGGGTTTTTTTTAACAAAGATAACATTGCTGCAATATATTTCGCCATTTACCAACATTATTGGCAGATATAAAGGGCCCCAATATCCACTTTTGCTTGGGGCCCCATGCGTGGGTTCCGCATCTTAAAAAAGTTCAGGCTCGCGGATAAACATGTCCAATGCTGTGTTTGTATGACAACGGCGCCCTCTGGCGGCCAAGTTGGGTATCTTGTTCACATTGCTTACATGACGAGTTCAAATCGTGGTCCGACGTGCTTCAAAGGTTTCTATCTGAGATTAGATTAATCGACCACATACAGAAGGGCTCTGTTACAGAGCGTCGTGGGGGGAGGTAGAAAAAGTCGTCAGAAAATTGGGGCATATCCACTAAATAGATAGCTCCACACGTTTTGTTTTTTATACATTGTGTCCGACTTGAAGACTGATCCGCTATTTTGGGATTCCTCCAGCGCAAAGCAAATGATGACTGAACCACAAGTTATGGATTCCTCCAGCGTAAAGCAAATAATGTGCAGGTCAGAAAATGTCTAAGAGATAAAGGGACATCTTACTCTGCACACTTGAATAATTTAGAGTGCTGCACACATTTTGTTTATTGACTACACTTTGCTCAAATTACCACAGTTGCTTCTTGTATCCAGGCAACCCGTAAACAAACGCTGCATATGCTGCACTTCCTTGTCACCTTTGTGTAACTAAGTGTTCACTGCTGCTTTTATTCCATTTGAATTGTTTTAGTCGTTGTCGGGAAATGAGAGGGGAAGTGTTAGTGTCTAAGTCACACTATGATGGCGGAGCGGTGTCTCAGGGGCTCCTGCAGGAGCAAGGGGCCCCTTTGGAGCCGCCCTCGGGCGTAGCTACCGCGGACTTAGCTTCCGCGGGCTTCCGCTCCGCTAAATACACCCCGGCCGAGTGGTTCACCGGCTACCAGAGCCTCCTCCGGCAGGCCGGTGCTGACCACAACGATGCCCAGACCGTTCAGGAAGAGTCCAGGGTCCTGCGAAAGGAGACCGAGGCCATCACCGTCTGCACCCAGACCAATGGGACCCGCCTGCTCGGAGAGAGGTTGCAGGACATCCACCGCTGGAAGTCTGAGCTGCAGGAGCACATCCGACGGCTGCTGTCCGACACGACGGCCCTGCAGGGGCTCAAGTTGAGGCTGGAGAAGGCGCTGGATGCCACCGAGACTCCCTACGCCATCGCCATCGACAACCTGACTTGCAGGAGCCGACGACTGGGATCAGACCTCGTCCGGGACTGTGTGGAGGAGGAGCTGTACAAGGTACATTGAACAATCTTTATATTAACCCATTGACCCAAGGAAAAACGACATCACTGAAGCAGACTCCCTGACGTCACACGCCACTCCGGCAGGCTCCGCCTCTCAAAGGCTACACAGACATTTTATGCTTTTTGTTATTTTGGGCGTGTGCTCAAATGTGTTTACAAAGTAGTTCAACCGTGAGAAGTGGGCAGTTTTCAAACCAGTGCTGTCGTGTGTGCCATCATTAAAAATAATGTAAGCAACATTGATCAATACTATACTGATTCTGACATGACACATGTCACATTTGTGTGTTCAAATCAAATAGGAAGTGGACTTGATCAGGAATGTCCAGACTCTTCTGAAGAGAACCATTGACCAGGTTGCGACTCAGATCAAGTAAGTATCATGTTCTTGACACCGTTACTGTATATTGTCAGACACACCAAAGGGAAATACTACCAAAGGATTATCAGACAAGTTTATTTTTGCCTAGTTTTATTTTTTAACATTAATTTTGAAAACTGGCTGGTGACCTCTCTCCCAAATGTGTGCTAGCATCAGCTCCAGCAGTGCCCCTAACGAAGACAAGCACAATAGATAGTGGATGTAACACTGTATTCAATATAAAGTACATAACGAGGTAACATTGATCGTTTGATGGTTCCCCCTTGATTGACATGATAGCTTTCAAATATTGCTGAGCTTCATTATTTAAAAAGAAAAATCTGAAGAATCTCATTCTGATGTCGTTGTGTATCAGGTTGAACAGAGATACCAAGCAGGCGTTGGAGTTTGATTGGTCGGATAAGTACGAGGCCTACGCCTTGGACCTCCAATGTGGAAGATTCAATGACAAGAGTACAGACACGCAGCACCATGCCATTTCAGCCGCTATGATGGAGCAGTGAGGAATACAGGACATAGAATTAATTATCAACTGGAAGTGAGCATAGCCGTTAATGTTCTTTTGGTTTTACAGGATGTCTAACGTCCCTTCGTGGATTAACTTCACCCAAGACAACCTCCACAGGGCCTTCCGAGAGGAAAAGGCTTCTAAGGATCTCAGGCGAGAGCATTGTTTGGAATTGACTTTTTGAGTTACAACAGACTAACTGTTGTGTGTATGTGTTGTGCATCAGTGAGTTGGTACAGAAGGTGCTACTGGACACCACTAAGGACCTGAGAGTCCAATGCTCCAATGTGGACCAAGCCCTCCTCCAGCGCTGTACAGAACAGATGGATGCCAAGATCCAGATGGAGGCGCAGTTCAAGCAGGTCAACACACACACATTGACAAGAACACACTCAGACATTTTAGCATTTTCGGGCAAGCTGGGCCAAGAAGGCTTCTCTTGGTGACACTAGTCATATATTGATGACCTGGTTTGGTGATAATTAGGTCAAGTAGGTCCAAAGGTACCAAATGCACAACTCACGACTGTTTTGTTGTTGTTTGTGTTGCGTGTGTGTGCAGACCCTGGTGCAGATTGGATTCCAGGAGAGGAATATAGTGGCTTTGCAGAAAGCCATTGATGACAAAGATGCCCCACAGAGAGTGGTTGAGTCCAGGCTGTACTGCCGCTATCAGAGAACCAACATGGAGCTCTGCAGGGATGAACCCCAAATCAGGTACACACACACATGTACACACAAATTTTATGCCGTCTCACTTCCGGTTACCTGCCCGAGTACAGGTTGGAAGGAGAGGTGAGGGAGATTGACACAACCCTGGCATCTCTAAAGAAGCAGCTGAGTGATGCTCGCAGCTCACTAGCCCACCTGGAGGAGACCCGCATGGCACTCGAGAAGGACATTATGTGTAAATCCAACTCGCTGTTCATAGAAAGAGAGAAATGCATGACTCAACGCAAATTGTATCCGACAATCTCCACTCTTTCTGGGTACTGAATATATGTTTGCTTAGATTTGACTCCTATAAGAGAGTAGAGGATTATATTGCATGGAGTGGGTTTATTTTCCAATTGCAGTGTGAGCAACCATAACCACATAACCACACGGCCTGAAGCGTCATGCACTCATCCTGAGATCATTTCAAGGAGCATGATTTGTGTCATGTCTCGTGTTTTATTTCCACCCAGAACTACATTTGCTCACATAACCAAATATTCTCAATAGTGTCCAAGTGTGCACTCTGGGGTGGTCATTTATATGATTTAAAATGTTGTTTGATGTTTCCTGAACCACTCATCACTCTCCAAGGGATGTTGCAATGTCTGTGAGGTTCAGGGAAGGAATAAAATGCTCATTCAGAATATTCAGACTGTCTGAAGACCTCACTTTTCAAGATACTAAATCTTAGACTTTTTTTCCAACCCCATTCATCTCTGGAATGACAGGAGCTCTTTACAGTACCTCATCTACTTTTAAATGTTCATGTACAGCAGTGATTCCCAACCAGAAGGCTTACTCGAGCACATTGCAGGGGGTATATGCAAAACATTTTATTTCCAAAATTATTAAATTATAAAAGAAAATAATACCAAAATATTACATGTACAAATGAAGGTGACTAAAATTTCATATTAGTTTTCTGCTTTTGGTGAAGCATTAACCCTTTATGTATATACTCCGAGCGTGACAGAAGGGCTCGGGGATACACAAGACAAAAAAACAGTTGGGAACGACTGATGTACACGATGAATAGAATTGATAGAATTTTCCATGAAATGTCATTGAAATTGCTTATTAAACAAGATAAATGTTTACTTGCATAATTCTTTGGCAATCTGGTTGATTTTATTTTAAGTGTTTCAACCGCATGATAATCTCTGGTGTCATCTGCTGGATCTTTATCTCTAGATGCTTTCTTTATGTTGGCTAAACTGAGCCGTGTTTAAAAGTGAAGCCTATTTGCTATTGGATTAAAGCAACCATTTGAGACTGCTTTTTAGAGGCAATTATTGACTACATTATTGATTACACTAGAGGGAGCGCTTGAGCCTCATTTTCCTAAACCGCCTCACACGGGAATTCATCCCAATTGCGGGTTCACTGAAGAGTGTAGAGAAATATCCAAAGGATGCATTCAAATTGAAAAATGTTAGATTTAATTTGCATAATTTACTGGAAAATTCAAACCAAGACATTCCCTTAGGTTCGTCTGAGATTCAATACACTCATTCTATCATTACATAGATCAGAATTTTTCAGTTGACACATCAGACAGAATCATGTGTTACGTGACCTTTTGCTGCAGTGTTGTGTAATTGCAAAGAACATTTGGACACGGCATGTCTGCAAAAGTCTAATCATGAAGGATCATTATTTTACAAGATATGGTGAGGTTGTCACCTCATGGCTCAATGAGAGACTAAACTGTATTTGAAGGGTTTACATCAGGGTTGAGGGTGTGCTACGACTAAAGAACTTATAAATCTTAACTTCATGCCAAAGGTTGGAATTGGCTTTGGTGAGAACATCTTACCATGCCTCCACCACCAATGCATGACTGGTGTGTCTCTGTCTTTGTGTTTTCGTCATTGTGTGTGATAAATAACCGGGTAGTAAAGCAGCATTTAACTTGTCACCTGAGTGATTTAGTCTGATTGAGGATTTGAAAGCAGCCCATATAAGAGTACTTGAGAAATGTTATAAAACATGGACTTGTGTAAGTTCACATACTCACGTGTACTCAGACCATGTGACCATTCCGAAAAAGTGGGAGGAACCTTATGCTTCCTGTGGTCAACTGCAATAATATACATACAATATGGAATAAGATTTAAGAAGCATTAATGGTAACATAACATACATCACATGTGCACATACAGAAAACATTTGATTGTCAGATATTTTGATGGAATATATGAGAATAAGTTTAATGAGCAAAATGGGAGGGAGATATAAAAAAAGGCCATTTGAGGGAGTGACAAAAAAGGGAAAAGAGGGAGGGAAATGTGGGGAATAGAGAGACAGAAGGAGCAAAAGTCATTGCTTTTTTCATCCATTGCTCCCTCGCTCCTTTGCCCCCAGCGACTCCAGGCTGAAAACAACAGATAGGTGAGTGCCTCTTCATCCATCTCTCTTATTGATTAAATTTTTGTTTCTCGTCATCTATCAGCTCTTAAATATATTTCTCCTTAATTAATATTTCCTCATTGTAGCAACAAGGGCTTGATTCTTCTTTTAGCTCTTTAGCAAGCCAGAAACAAACATTTTGAATTATGCTTCTGTAAAGTCAGAATGCAACATTGTCTATCTGTGAGCATATTAGAAGGATGATTCATAATTGCTTCTTAAGAAAATGTCTCCTACAGATGCATACCTGCTGTTGACAACATTTTTACAGTGGTGTTTGTTTGCTTTTGTGTCTGCTGGCGGAATGCATGCAGCCAAACTTTGGGGTTTGTGGAAAGCCAACATTTTCTTTGGCTAGATAGAGTGGCTACTTGTAG
Source organism: Syngnathus typhle (assembly GCF_033458585.1). Lineage (NCBI taxonomy): Eukaryota > Metazoa > Chordata > Actinopteri > Syngnathiformes > Syngnathidae > Syngnathus > Syngnathus typhle. The sequence continues at coordinate 9,266,694 of NC_083740.1, forward strand.
CCATGTTTGCCCCCAAATTTGTTTAGACTGTTTTTGAACCATTTCTCAAACTGCTCACTTTGCCTAGATCACTTTGAGAATCAATAAACATTCCAAATAAACTCACCTATAAAACTCTGAATGCCACATTTAGGGAAAGAGGAGTCGTTTCTAATTATATGCTCTGTCAAAGGAAGGAATGTCAATCAGGCTTTGTAGGATTGAAAGGAATTTTGTGGTGTCTCTTTTTCTGAAGCAGCTCCTTTGCATTCTACAAGTCTTCACCTAAAGCTACGCTGCTTCTGTTTCATAACCACCACTCTAGGATGCTGTTCCTCAGCTCCCTATCCACTGTCTTCCTGCTGCTGCTTCTGTACCCCTCTGAGCTGCCTGCACAAGAGGTGAAAGTGCGGCTTGCGGGTACAGGCCGCCGCGATGCCAACGAAGGGCGCTTGGAAGTGTTCTACGATGGCGCCTGGGGAACTGTATGTGACGACCAGGTGGATCTGAACCTGGCTAATGTGGTGTGCAGACAGCTGGGCTTTCAAAGCAGTTTGACTTGGGCACACAGTAGCAAGTTTGGTCAAGGAGAAGGTAAGTTCTCCCCAGTGTTGAGTACTTTTTCCATTCACTTGTAAAATTCTCTCCGCGCTCTGTCGTCCAGGTAAAATCTGGTTGGATAATGTGAACTGCAGAGGCCACGAGCGTTCGATTGCAGAATGCGGGTCCAATGGTTGGGGAGTCCATGACTGCACCCATGCTGAGGACCTGGGGATCATTTGTACCCCAGGAAGAAGCCACGGCGGAGCCTCTTCCTCCTCCACACATGAGCCAAGACAACCTAGACAGAGAACTCCACAGCAGCCAGCTACGCCACCAGTCTCATCTTCCCTCAATCGAGGCCACGAAATCGCCCTCAACCGCAACCTGCCGTCTTCACGCCGCAACAGGATCTCACCACAGGAGAACGGCCACGAGATACAGATCCCACGAAGATATAGAGGGCCAACAAATTCGCAGCCAGCAGCCAGCACCACTGAAAGGCAGGAGGAGGAGACACCAAGGAGAGGACCACCTGCGCCGAGACGCCAGCCCGACAGACAGTCCAATAGGCAGACGTATTCCCCGCCCCAGCCGGACAGTGGGAACCATATCGAACCTGATCCTGTTTATCCCGACGTGGGACTGGAGTCGGATACCCAGTACATCCAGGTAAAACATACCCTATATACATAGTCTCTTCAAAAATGTTAGATTTTGGGTAACCATGGCCTATCAGTGGGATGATGGTCGTATTTCAGGGCATATTAAATTTCACTAATTCTACCCATTACTGTAGATAGGGACAGAAATGGATTACTACTGTAAATCTATTTCAGACAGTCTAGAATCTGGCAACTTCTTGAGCACACAGTAGTTCACTTAAAGCTTATGTAGACCCCATACACACATCTATCATTACAGACAAGTGAGAAATCAGCATGTGTTTAACTTCTTTCAATGGCATCGTCCCATTTTAGTTCTCCAAGATTCCAATCCCTTTCTGATTAAAAACCTTTACTGAAGATGAAAAAAAAAAAACGAACTCAAGCTTTTTACGTTTTCAGAGCGGTGAGAGTGTTCAGCTGGCCGAAGCCCGTCTCCGGCCTGTGCTGTCCGGCAGCCGCGGCGGTCTGGTGACCGAGGGAGTGCTGGAAGTGAAGCATGCCGGGAAATGGCGTCATGTGTGTAGTAACGGCTGGGACCTCAGCAGCAGCCGCGTCGTCTGCGGCATGTTGGGATTCCCTTCTGCCGAGACCTTTGATCAAAATGCCTACAGGTGAGTGAGACAGTGTGTGTGTGTGTGTGTGTGTGTGTGTGTGTCTGTGTGTGTGCCTGCGTGCGTGCGTGTGTGTGTGAGCAGGCACGTGCACAGACACAGACACACACACCGACACAGGCTATGAAAGGGATGGAAAAGTGTGGTCGTAGACACTTCCTTTTGCGGACGAGCCTGAATCGCTTTCCATCCGTCTCCGGGATGGTAACCACAACTGCTACCGTTAGTACGACCACACTTGGCATTACTCGTCCCCTGTGGCATTAGCTAAAGCCAAGTGTCCACCAAGACTGTCTGGCCCAATAGCTGACTTAGGCCTCAATGCAGGCCTTGATAAGAATCCAGGGGAGTCTGTTATTAATGTCTGATGTTGACTGTTTCAAAGTGTTATGTCCTTCAAGAAAAAGTCTGTCATTAAAATATTATATGTCGTGTTTTAAAATGTTACTTATAATTAACAGAAAAGTTGCAGTGGCCTACAAACTACATAAAAAACTCGAGACGCATTTAGCTTGTATTGACAAAAAGGAAACAAAAAGCTCTTATTTGCAAATGTCTGCTCCGTATGTAAATTTGGTCCTAGCGAATGCAACTTTTCTAAGATCAGCCCTTTTTGCTTCCCTCACAAACTCCAACACACAAATACAAAAACATCACCTTCCCCTTCATAGAAAAGCATCTTACAAGACTTTACATAAACACGCACACAAATACACGTGCCAGCCAGTGTCCACATGCAAACAGTCCTCTATGTGGCTGCCCACAGAGGTCTTTTTCGAGCCTGGCTAGAAGCACAACTAGACTGACCGCCTCTTTGCACAGTGCCATCTGTCGCCAATAATTACCCCTTGTCCTTGAACTGCTCAGCAGCTTGCCAATAGGACACACGCTGGAGTCTTGTCTAGCACCAAAGGCAATAACTACCGATGATCATCTCACTCTTTAATTAACACAAGCGGCATAGGAAATGGATGGACGGAGCTCATGAAATGATTCATCATGATGAGAAGGTATAACACAATGTTGAATTTTACAAAGGATCTGCTTCATTCATCCAATTTCACAATAAGTGAATATTTAAAAATTGAACATAAATGTGATGATGAATTTTAAATCTAAGTTACATACAGTAGTTAATCCTTCAGTTCTATTGTTATCATTTGTTAGCTGTCTGATTGAGCTGCTAAATACCCCTCAAGGCGCTTTTCAAGGAGAACGTTATTGCAAGGTGTCAGGCCGCCCGGGAAGAAAGTGCTAAAGTAAGACTTTCTTGAAAAGCTAACTTTGTTTTGGAGCAAATAACTCAAAATGAGTCTTGTGATGACTTCTGGTCAAGTTGGTCGAGTTATTTGAGATCAATATTTGCTTGAGGTTTCAAACTTTGATGTGTTTCACCAATACAGCGACAATGATCCCTCTGACGCTTGTGACTCACTAACTTACGCGTTGTATTTGACTTTGAACGCTTGGAAGTTACAGTTTTTCTCGTTTCGTGGTGGATTTGGTCTTAATTTGATAACCCGCCAACCATGCGATTCTCACCAAAAAAAATGGGGAGCCACTCAATTCCCCAACTTCTCCTTTTGGCTTCTCTATCTTGTATTCTCTCTTTGATGTGAATGATGTGAAGTTTAACGTTCTGTAAAAAGGGCGTGATTAAGAAGCCCTTTGTGAGTTTGCTCTGTCTCTGATGCATGTGCACATGGAGTCAGTCAGACCTGCCACCACTTGACTCTGCCAATTGTTCCTTTCAGGCAGCTTCATGCTAGCACAACATAATAACAGGTTATTTTTTTTCTCTTCTAACACTGAGCTGCTCTTTCCAATCTTGCTTTTGGAATTGCGTGGTCGGGCTTGCATAAAGGAATACTGCAGCCAGCTTTCTTCAAGTTAAGAACTAAAAAAACACTTTGTTGATGATGTTGTTGTTTACCTTCAAATCTCCAACTTGACAAAGATGACCACACGGAATATATCTAGACTTGAACCCAAAATAGTGTGACTTTTCCGAGGTTGGGCAAATCCTATTAAAAGTTCAGAGAGAGTCTTACATCACCAGCCTCTTGTTTCCAGGCACACAGTCATGACACTTTGTAACCATGTCGCTTTGAGCTTTAAAGGCTTTTTAAAGAGGCGGCGACGTAGGGAAAACTGATATGTACGTGCATATTTCCACGTCTGGTGTGTGTGAACCAACATGCTACTGCTCGAGTCGACCGCACGGCAGACACTGCCAAGCACAGCAGGCAATTATACGGGTGACTCTCACCTCCTCCTCCCCACTAACCTCAGCCTTCAGAACCCCGTGAACTAACACCCCCATTGCCTCAATTGTTCCTCAACTATCAGGTTATGAAACGTCTTCAGCAGGAGCAAGGATAGGCTGATGCCACAAAAAAATAGTCATTGCTGTGAACAGTACTGTCCAAAAGTCTTGGATATATTGATATAGTTGTAGAAGCAATTTGTAGAGTTGTGCTTTATGGATCAAGCGGGGTACCCTTGAGTGGGAGTCTTGCTGCAGGAGTTTATTTTCACTGAGTTATAACGGTATGTCTGGAAACCCTCAGACACCCAAAATATAATAACAATACATTAGTTGTTAATTATCCGCCAATAAATAATGCGCAAACATCCATCAATCCATTTTTGAAACCCCCAAATTAGTGACCCAACGTCAAGGATGTGCATGACTGAGAACTGAAAAGCAATACTGCACTGAAAAACGGGACTTTAATTCCAAAACACGCAAAATTTAGTCATATAAGGCACTTGGAATAAAAAACAAACTAAATCAACAAAGTCCAACACACAGAACACAAAATAACAAATGTAAATAGGGAATAGACTCAGATGGGATCAGGGAACTAAATACAAACAAGCTGATGAGACGAGGAACACCAAGGAACCAGACTTGACGCAAAAAGTAAACATAAAACCAAACTCAAAACATGAAAATGGGACACGTGGAAAAACATAACAAAATTAAAAAACTTTCAAAGCCTATCCTAGCTGACTTTAGGCTAGACATGGGGTACAAGCTGGATTGGTTTCCAGCCAGCCAATCATGGGGCACTGACAAGACAAAACACTCGCATTCACTCCTGTGGACCGTTTAGTCTTCAATTATCATGCAAAATTTTGTAATGGTGAGGAATCCATACATGCAAAGGGATAACCCAACACACAAATTTAAACCCGTGCTAATGCACAAACAAGCAAATACGATGACCTGAAATTATGTTTTCCTATTTTGCTCTGACAGACTAATAATTACATATGCTCATTATAGCTCTGCTAAAACAACATGTATCAAGGTGCCAAAGCCACACAGCATCACAAGTTTGTCTGCATCAGAATTCCTAATTTAGTAACAGTCCCGATCCATCTCCCACTTTAGTTTGCCCAATATTTACATTTGCATCACTGGTCTGGTGGTGCAGGTAACCAACTTGCTCTCTGAAGTATACACTTGTCTGTTCTGACTCACTGAATTCACAAAGGGTGTCCGTGAAGGCTGCACCTGCTTGTGGTTGCGTTGGTTGATGCAAGTGGTTTGGTGTGAGTGTGCGTGACAAAATGACACTCTCCAGGCCTTCTCTGGCTCAGGAAACTTTTTATATTTCTAGTGTTCCCTTTGTCCACACATTTTGAGCTGAATGCATGTTGGCGTACATAAATGTTGGACCTAATTTCCCCAATATAATATAAAAGATGTGTGGATATGTACAGCATAACATGTACAATGTTTTTCTGACTTCAAGATTGATGTAGCCTATTCATATCTGCACATTTTTAAATCCCACACATCCCTCTGTAAAGATAAATACCATCTATGACCAAACCAAAAATGCATGACAGGAAACATTTCAAGGAGAAATATTTCAGTTCATCCACAAATACAGAAGAGTCCAAAAGTATGTTTGTATTTTAAGAACTAAACAAGGATGATTGAGAGTAGTCATTTGAAATCCAGGAAGTAGCTCAGACTCTGTGCGTGTTTGATTCCGTCTACTAGATATCACATTGAGCAGTTTAAGAGCTTTCAAAGTTTTATTTCAATGCTGTTGTCTTTCAGGAAACTGTGGGACTCCAAAATCGCAGATCCATCATCCAGGTAAAGCATGCTCTCAAACAAACGCAGCATTCACGCATACCTGCACTTAACATCCAACATTTTTTCCTCAGACTGAGGACACAGATCACCAAGAAGGCCTACTGGGTGGAGAGAGTGCAGTGTCAGGGAGTGGAGGTCTCCTTGTCCCAGTGCCAGGCCCAGCTGGCTGTCCGCAGGAGAGACGGACCATGCGCGGGGGGCATGCACGCTGTCATCCGTTGTGTACCTGGAGCACAGTTTGCACGCAACGGCCGAAGACATTCAACACACACTATGTCGGTCAGTGCGGGGTGCCTAATCACCTTCTCATCTTTAATATGTGAATAGTTCATTACATTTGAAAAGTATAACAACCTAGTAGGAAGTGATCCTCTACTGAATAAAAATATGTTGCCTTCAGTTTAACTTTGGGTAAAACCTCAGAGGTTTGAGAAGGAAAATGCAAACACAAAAATAAACTACCGTATTTTCCGCACTATAAGGCGCACCTAACATCCTCAAATTTTCTCAAAAGCCAACAGTGCGCCTTATAATCAGGTGCGCCTTATATATGGACTAATATTGAGCCACTGCAGCAGGCTTGTCCAAAGTCCGGCCCGCGGACCACATGTATATGTCTTATATACGTATGGACAAAGTTTTAAAATGGGCCATTCATTGAAGGTGTGCCTTATAATCCGGTGCGCCTTATATATGGACAAAGTTTTAAAATGGGCCATTCATTGAAGGTGCGCCTTATAGCGTGGAAAATACGGTAACTGAAGAATGAAGATGGAAAACATTCTAAAATAAAAAGCATTCAAATATGTTTTAAGAGAGCAAATGTTGACTCTTTCTCCTTTTCCTACCAGACCAACGTGCGTCTCAAGGCAGGGCCTCGCCTTGGGGAGGGTCGTGTGGAGGTTCTGCAAGAGGGAAAGTGGGGCACCGTGGCTGACCACCTGTGGGACATCACCGCCGCAAGCGTCGTCTGCAGAGAGCTGGGCTTTGGATCAGCCAAGGAGGCCCTGACCAAGGCTCAACTAGGAGAGGGTGAGACCAGACAGACAATAGTACACTGTGTCACACTTAAGTGTGGAAGCACCTTAATACAAAACGCAGATCTACTGCTTTCCACATCAATTTCCGTTCTGGCAGGATTACAATGAATTTGAAGTCCATCCATCCTATCTGATTCCGATAATCCTTTTCACTTGCATTCACACCTATATGGGCAAATGAGAGGCTTCGCTAAACCCAGCTGTCCCAGATTGGAACGGAGCAGGGTGACCAAATGCAGCTTAATATATTGAAGGAAAGGCAACACAGACACCGGCGAGATAGAGACTCACGGCCAGCAGACAAACAGAAGTCCACTCGGACACTAAACAGATCCTTACCGTGAGCCTACAAACAAGACCGGGGGGAAACTGGACGAGTAGGACAGGAACACAAGGCGGGAGACAACAATAGACACCCCCGGTCTTGGGTGGAGGCTCACGGTCAGAAGTTGATCTGTGTCCAAGTGGACTTCTATCAGTCATTCTGTCTGTTTTCTGGCCATGAGTCTCTATCCCTTCTGTATCTTATTTGCCCACCTTCCAACTCCCTTTTCCCCTCAATAAACCCTGGGCCAAGATACAGTTGGTCGTCCTGGCTTCCATCATTCCTGACAGAAGACCCCGACCAGAAGAAATACGCGGGCAGGGCTTAAATACATAAGGTAACAAGAAGAAGCAGGTGACAGACATGACGGTGATGAAGGGGTGTGGCTGAGGGAAATTGAAGGCCGAGCGTGCTCTGGCACGGGCGTGACACCAGCAAGCACAATTTAATGCTGTGGGAGGAAAGAACTGAGCAAAGCCAAGATTTAAGAATATTCCTCCTTTGATGCCACAGTGCTAATCGGTGTGCAGAGTGACTTTAAAACCATGAAAGTCAGTCAAGTTTCTTGAGTTATTTGTAAATATCCTTGAATATATCAAAGCACTTCTGTGTATAAAGCATGGGATTAAATTAACGCTAACTATCATTGCATCGTGAATATCACTGGCACACATGCTCCGCTGTTGACACTGTATTTGCCCATAATTTTAAAGTGGTTAGGGCGTGAGAGTTAGGCCATATTATTTTCATTCATTAATTTCAAGAAAAGATTTAAGCAATCCCAAAATACGTTGTTTTTCTACTAATTACAGTTTATTACTTTTATTATGACAGTTGACTAAAGTCCCATGAGAACAAGGTCAGACTAAACACTCTAAAGGCCCTATTTTTGTGCCAGGCGCAAAGCGCAGTATAAATGTGCACATGGGTGGAGTTTTTCTTCTTATGAACGGGGCAATTGCGCGCTGTTGATGAAATTAGACTTTTCAGCCCAGCCAATGCTTGCAACATCACTCATTTGCAGCACATTCACAGCCCAATCGTGTCCGACATTGCGAAAACAGAAAACCACCCAACTTCGGGATCGAACCCGATCCGCTGGCTTCAGAGCGCAGAGCACCAACCACTGGGCTAAAAGTTCCAATGACCAATTGAAAGACGTCCATCACACAAATGTGTCTGCACCATCTCAAATACACCGAAATCGCATTAGACCACCTGCACTACAAAACAGACCTCCTTTCAGCTAGTCTAAAATTAATTCTACTTTAGCATTCTGCTGATATAAGCCATTTCTTCTGCTACTTTTATTACCAAACAGACGGATGTGTCAAGGGCAAGGCAACTCCATGCGCCGAAACACCCAGATGGGTGCAACACGGCCTCAAACACACTAGAATAGACTTGCGCTGGCACAAAAATAAAGTTACACCCATTTTTACACTGAACGCACCGGCCCCAGTCTGCCAAAATAATAATCCCAAAATTGTAGACGCAAGCAGAGAAATGAACTCTGACGCAAAAGCTAATGGTCGACTGCATCTACCCATGACCAGGAGCTCACAATGGCCTACATTTTGTAGATTCTGCTTCCGTTGTATCCCTGGAAACACTACCATGCAGTTTTCTAACAAAGACTATCAAATCAGGTTGTTTTTTTTAACAAAAGGGTCTGACTTTCACAAGCTGGGTTACTGTCCACTTTTCTCGCCCTACTTCCTCTGCAATTAAATTCATTTCCTGCCATTATCTTTCTGCCCAAATGAGAACATACAGCGGCATGACCCACAAGGGTGGCTGCATTTCCTTCTCTCCACTTGCCTTAATGAAGTCATTCATGGAAACCTTTTAGGGTTCTTAAAGTAGGTGCCGTGCTTGTGGTATGTCAAAATAATGATGATGGTAAATGTCACAGCAGAGCATTGCGGGTTGAAATGGTTCTAGTTCAGGCAAATTTAGCCGTGTTGCACAAACACTGGGGAGTGGTCTGGGTCTTGCTGGAGTTCTGGGACGACTCCTGGGTGGTGCAGTTTGAGAAGTGACCTGATTCAATGTTGGTGACATCATTGGCTATTTGAGAGAAAAAATATAGAGCTTAATAAAACTTTGGCCTTGTACACCTTCGCAGACTTCAGCAAGTTCAGAGATTTTTGGCTGTGGTGAGCAGAATGGAGTGTGCAGTAATAAAAGGACAAAAGGCGCTCTCTCTCGCTCCCTCGCTCTCAAAGGGCCCCTTGCATGAGCCACATCACAGGACTGAGCATGACTCACAATACTCATCTGTAGAATTAGACTATTTTTGACTTTATTCCCCCGGTGACTGCCGTTTTGTTGTATACAAGCCGCCGTTATCGTTTGTTGCTCAGACTGAGCAAATAGATTCTTATAACGTGATAAAATGAAAGGTGGTCAAACTATTTGTATAGGTCTGGCTCAATGTTATTTTCAGGAGGATCTAAATTGATTTATAGTGTTTTGAAAAGCAGCTCTTCATATGTACACTACTTGAAAAGTAAGGGGCAGCAGTCGCACATTCAAATGTAGTAAGTTATGTGCCATAAACTAACTAGCGGTTTTGCACATTTCCGGGATATATTTAGTAGAATTCCTGTATTTGTTTCATAAAAGTCTGTCATTTTGCCATCCTAGGTACCGGTCCCATCCACATGAACAGTGTCCAGTGCACAGGCAGAGAGAGGTCCCTAACAGAATGTCAATCCAAACCGGTTCCCCTGTACACCGTCAAGCACAACCAGGATGCGGCGGTTCGCTGCAATGTCCCCAACACTGGCACGCAGGCCACTGTAAGAAATTTGTCCACAAGTTCCACACGGTAATTTATGACAGCGTGAAAATCACACAAAACAATTTGTCATCAGGTGAGACTTGCTGGAGGCAGAGACAAAGGCGAAGGTCGCGTGGAGGTGTTGATAGAGGTCGGAGGAGTGAAGCGCTGGGGCTCGATCTGCAGCGAGAACTGGGGCATCAACGAGGCCATGGTGGTGTGCCGACAGCTCGGCTTGGGTTTCGCCTCCAGAGCTCACCAGGTGATCAGCGACATCAATATGCATCATATTGTCTTTGGCCTCCTCCTCCTTTTCTTGGTACTCCCACATTTGCCTTGCCTCTGGGCTGCTGTTTGTGTGCCTGTGCTGTGTTATTATCGAGGCCTGAGGTAATTATAGGCTTCTCCAAAGTCCACTTCAGGCGCTCTGAAAATAAAAGAGGCAAAGTAAGGCAAAGAGAAATCGGCAAGAAATTCTCGGGAAAAACAAGCTGAAAATAAGCATGTGCATGGAAAAGGCAGAGCAGTTATTTCATAGGCAGATTTAAATTGTGAAAGAGTATAAAACATGATAATATGTCCTGACACATTCTGTTAAAAAAGAGGACTTGAAGTATTAAAGGAGACAACGCCATCAACTGTGCAAAAACATTCCCCTCCAATGTGTGTCCAGGAGACTTGGTACTGGCCGGGATCCAGTGATGCCAGTGATGTGGTTCTAAGTGGAAGTCACTGTGTGGGCTCTGAGCTGTCCATCCAGCAGTGTCGCAAAAACACACACGTTTACTGTCCCAGAGGAGGAGATGGCAGAGCTGCTGGAGTCACCTGTGTGGAGAGTGAGCAAAAAAAAACATGTTTGGGGGTGGGGCGGTAGACATTTGTGTGCAATGACTTGCAACTCCCCCTCGTCGACCCTGACAGCTGCTCCTGACCTGGTTGTGGATGCCCAGCTGCTCCAGGAGTCATCTTACTTGGAGGATAGGCCTCTTCACCTGCTCACCTGTGCCAATGAGGAGAATTGCCTCTCCTCTTCTGCTGCCAGGATGAACTGGCCTTACGGACACCGTCGTCTGCTGAGGTTCTCCACCCGTATCATGAACAATGGCCGTGCTGATTTCCAACCTCGGGCTTCCAGGGAGAATTGGATTTGGCATCAGTGTCACAGGTATGCTGATATCATCATGTAACCCATATTGGTCATATTTTCACATACCTACTGTTGCTGACTGTTCTGTGTTTGAATAGTATCACTTGATCAAGTACATACTAAAAAAAAAATGCACGTATCATCCCTGTTGATATCATATCGGATCGATATTGGTATCGACAATCAGAATTATATCAGAGCCCTCCTCATTGATTACTTGTTTGTTAATATCAGTGCTAAAACTGACAGGGCAGCTTGATTTTTTTACTCAGCTGCTGAGGTTTTATGTTCTGAAACAAAAGAGGCATGCAGAGCTCAGAGTTTCTTCCAGCCTCAATCACTACCTCCCCAACCAGCCAGCACATTGGTTTTGTTTCCCATTTTTGCTTGTGCTTCTTGCGGGAATGGTTCTATAACGAGAGACAGAGCGACAGAAAACAAATAAACAACCCGCTGTGTGACGCCCGGGTCACTGCATAACAGAGTTTATCCTTACTCTACTATTTAGAATTTGAAACTCCAAAGCCCAAATCAAATTGAATGTTGAGAAACAATGTTTTGGTTCAGATAAAAGAATAACATAACAAAGGAGTTAATTGTGTACCGCAACACAAATTATCATTATGAAAGCGCAGTTTTTGTATTTTTTATAGAAAGAAAATTACAGTTCAGGACCATGATGAAAAGCATTACATTCACCCATCCTGATCAGATTGTATTTCATTGAAGAACGTTCTAGTGAATTACAGAATTCTGTCAGCATTCCCACTATTGTAGCTGTCTTCATGAATAAAATGTGGCCCTCTTCCATTTCTTAGGCACTACCACAGCATTGAGGTGTTTACTCACTACGATCTTCTGACCCTCAATGGAACCAGAGTGGCTGAGGGGCACAAAGCCAGCTTCTGTCTGGAGGACACCTACTGCCCTGATGGTCAGACAATCAAATTCAAATTACAAAGCAAAATACATTTTGCCAATCATTTCAAAAGAACTATCCAACCATGTTGCCTCTAGAGGGCATCCACGTGATATTATTTATTTTGACTCCCAGGTCTCTACAAGCGGTATTCCTGCTACAACATGGGACAACAAGGCATCTCAATTGGCTGCTGGGATACTTATCGCCATGACATTGATTGCCAGTGGATTGACATCACAGACATACGACCTGGTGAATATGTCTTCCAGGTAAATTTTTCATTAAAAAATATCCTCCAGGAACATGTCACTTTATTATTTTAAGTTTCAATGTAAGCATGACTTATTGTTTGGACTTCTGTGTTGGCCAACTAGATGGAGTTTGCAGATTTTTTCAAGAGATCTGATTTTTTTTTTTCTTTGCAATATACCTACTTACTGAGTAAAATCTAAACATAATGCACACACTCATGCAGGAGCTGTTGTTGGCCACAGCTCGCAACCAGACACTCACGCTTGCTGATGTTACACGCAAGTTGACCAGGCCCAGCCTTTTAAAGGCACACACGTGTACACAGACATCTTTTTGTGTTCCATTATGTTTGAAATGGACATTTAAAGTGTGCCTTATGGTCAAATATGTTCAGAGTGTATGAAGCAAGGTTATCATAGCTGATAAAAATAACAAAATAGGTTATTATAGCTAATAAAAATAACAAAATAACTACAACAAATATTTAAAACAAACAAAATAAAATGAAAATGAGAAAAAAAGAAAAACTCAACAGAACTATAGTGAATTTATCCAGTCATAAGTGGTGCACTCCAACTTCACTGCAAACTTCAAGTATAAACCTTATAGAATAGATGGGTGAAAGCCCGGCCATGTGGCAAATACACCCAAAATGAATGCCAACTTTCATGCAAGTGTGCGGAAAAAGGGGAAACACAGAAGTTTAAATCTGCAAGCCCATGTGGGATAAAAGCGATAACCAACTATAATTGTAGTAAAGTGGCTCTTGGCTAAGCATTCAGCCATTCAGGTATGCCATACGCATGTTGTGTCAGGGTGTGGGTGTGTGTATTTAAGGCGAGTACATTTAATGTGGCTTTATATAGAAAGTAGACCTGCTATTAGTGAGAGAGTGCAGCTTCTTGGCCAGTGGACAAACTCTCAGAGGTTCACATAATTTTTTTATGTTCAAGTTGGTTGGTCTTGTATGTTCCTAAACATCCAATCTACTGTGGCGGCCCACTCATCTGTTCTCCCGCTCTGTCATTTGTTCTATTTTTGACTGCAATCTAAGTGGCACCACATAGATGATGCTTATGGGTTCTAATTCGTTCCCAAGCGTTTGCATTATCAGAGATGCTTTCATCAGACATGTGCACGTCCTTCTGCATGGCACACATGGGGCAACAAGGCGACAGCTGGACATCAAACCACGTAGGGACGTAAGAGTAGAGATTTGTGACTACGTGTCCCGGCAGCTGTCCATAAATTTCATAAGGAGTGAGAGCAGGCGAGAGATTGCAGATGCTTGCTCAGGTTTCTTCCACCAGCTGGGTGTGGCTTTTACCAGCAATGGCAGACAATTTTAGGACCTTTTGTTGTTTGACGCAATGAGTCACGTTGGCGCGGCTTGATGGTCAATTACCATCCAATCTCTGCTGTCTATATATATAGTAGAGCTAGTGACGGCCTCGACTGATGTCTAAAATAGGATCTTTTTACATTCATATTAAAAAACAATTGTGCTATGAAAACAAAAAGTGTGCTAAAATCCTTGGATGACTAATATGGTCATTTTGTCTGAATAATACAAATAAGTAGGTTATGTTTAAGTAGGTTATGTATATTGGTTATATCATCAACCTCAGGAAATTAAAAGTGGGTTTTCATATGACAGTGTGTGGTCAAATTATCTGTTTGATGTGTGCATAGGGAACAATAATTTACAGTATGCTTTGCTCATATAGCAGCAGGCAGCACAGACAGGGTGGAAAACATCGAGTCGTGGCAACCAAGCATGGCTACAGTCTAATGACAGGCTGCAACTTCGATCTAAACCAAAACTGTCATCTGCATCCCTCGGCTGTTTTTGTTTCCTGCACATAGATAACAGTGGAAAATGATGTCATCCATCTCTTTAACCCCCAATTTGAGCTATTTAGAAAAAGAGAGAACAATAATCCTGCGGCTCCCGCCCCTGTGGATAGCTGCCTGTTTCCTGACTGTCAAAAGTTTTTTTTTTTCTTCTGTTACATTATTAAAAAGATCCTTGAGGCACTTTAGGGCCCCAATGCTGCAGGGGGGAAAAGCTGCATCAGCTTTATAGGGCTGGAGTAGGAATATAATTAGAGCAAATCAAGTGGAATCAAGCCATTGCCCAAAGGCTGAGATTAAAGGACACACCCATTGTATGTCTACAAATATTCTTGGATGTATTCTTATGGGAATTCAGTTGTAGGTCTTTGAAAAATATGCATCACAATCACCAGAGACTTATTTGCACATATGTTGACTTGCACTTGTGTAATCAAATGTGTCCCTTCTTTCCAGGTGGAGGTCAACCCGTCTTTGGATATGGCTGAATCTGATTTCAAGAACAATGTGATCCGCTGTCGGTGCAAATATGATGGAGCACGCGCTTACATGTTCGGATGCCACGCAGGTAAGGTTTAAAGACAAGATGAGATGGTATGCCCGACGGGGATGAGTGGGGGGATGAGATGTTGATAAAATATAATGAGATGAGAATTTTGATGGGATGAGGCATTATGCCATAGGAGGACCTGACATTGAGAATGAGATGAGATAAAGGATCAAATGAGATAAGGGATCAATTGAGATGAGATTGCAGATCAAATTGGATGCGATTGGGAATGAGATGATGTGAGATTGAGAATCAGAGGAGATGAGATGTGATTAAATGAAATTGGGGATGAGAAGAGATTGAGGATGAGAGGAGATTGCAATGGATCTGAGATTGGGGATGATATGAGATTGGCAATGAGCTGTGGTTGAGGATGAGATGATATAAAAGGAGATTGGGGATGAGATGAGATGTGGGATGAGAAAAGAGTGAGGATACAATTGAGACGCCGTAATTTTCTCTCATGTTTTTTCTTGTATCTCCTCAGGTGACGCTTACAGTGCTGATGTCGAGGACTTGTTTGACCACCAGCGTGAGATCACCAACAACTTCCTGTGAATGGATGATGACACCAATATAGGGACAGAAGAACCATTCAACTCCTCAGTACACCTCAACACAACAAGACAAAGAGGTTGAGAGACAAGAAAACATGAGAGGGCGAGGGGGATTTGGAAAGGAAATCATGAGAGGCAGTTCAAGTCAAGATGATTAAAGGAGAAATGTCGAAAAGTAGAAAAAAAGGAAAGCGCGCATCGGACCAAACGTTGACTCATTTTCATTTTCCAACCAATTAAAACAATTGAATCCCAAAGACTAAAAGATGACAACTACATACAGACACGAAGGTCCCACATTGACACAGGTGATATCTGTCTGCTTACATTCACTTTCCAATTGCAAATGCATTCTTTTTTACTGTTACACCTGTGTGCTTTTTAATTTTGAATGAGAATCAACATTTTTAACTCCATGGTGCTATTTTGCCCTATTTGAATAAATATTGTAATGTATTGCACATGTATTGTCATGTACAGTTTTATATTACATCTCTGAAACAATGTTAGGTCTCTAATTTATGCAGATTTTATTGTACTTTTGAGTTGGCATTGTCCGTACATGGCTGTGTTTTGTATTGTTAATTTTATTCTGAGAGATCATTTATTTGTTTGTTCACCTGTTTAACCGTGGTAACATCAGATGAGACCTGGAGGCACCGCGGTAGTGCGCCATAATCATTACTTAAATGGTAGAGCAAGAATAAACATCAGAATGACAAACATGCTTATTTAAGGAATGGTTATTTTTCCTGCAGATTTTGCACAATAAAGATAAAGGATAATGTTAAGATTTAACTGAATCTGCTCAGCCAAATATTTTCTTTAAAATGGACATTTAAAGTGCATGATAATATTACGCAATCAGATCGCCACAGTGCTCAGACTCAAATGTCGCCTTTGGCCGTTAAAAACGACATCGTAAAAAGAGTGACTGCCATTGCCATCCTCTCTGAGGACATTTTCCAACCACCTCTACTTCCACACATACATTAGGTATATTTCCCATGTCTGCGGACTTTTAGATACGGGTCATTTTCAGTGAAATGACAACCATCATGGTTACAGTTACATGGTTTTTAAAATACTATATCTTGAAAGTCAGAGTTCACTGAGTAGAGGTGAGTGAGCACTACTGTTTGATAACACATCAGAAGAATTTTAATGGGAGGGAAAAATTATTGTTAGTGGACTGCACAACACACTGAGGACCAAGCTGGACCATTGCTTTATGACTACGTGTGAAGCATCCAGCTGGCCGCTTTGTGGCATATGCAAAGAACCAGCTTGTGACTCAGATTTTGGGTCGCACACGATGATGATTCAGCTGCAGGAGTGACATAAGGGAAGGATACAGACGAGAGGGAGATCCACCACTTTGTTTTTGGGCCAATTTAGGAAATTTGGTCTATATTCACTTTAATTCCACAGGGCAAGTAAATGTTCACAGAGGCCTTGAATGAACCACAAGAACATTCTGATGAATGGGGTATGAGCAATAAAGTTGCATACATTTTTATAATTAGGATTAGAATAATGGCAGACATGACAACTTCTATTTCAGAATAGATTTGCTGACCATATTCAATTTAGTTTGGGTCACGTGGACAATACTCCAGAAAATTTAGTCCACGTGCCACAAAACCATCCACTATCAACATTCTTGCTGCTGCATCAAATCATCAGTTAAAAATGATGCTTGTCCTTCTTGACTTTTACCTTTCTGTGCTTTGATTTCTTCTACACCTGCATCTATGTATAACTTCTAAATTAATTTTCCTCATGGTCTGAGCAAGAACTGATCACGCAAAAGGCAATGCATTCAAAAAATGTATACCCACAAATCTACTATTTGTTCTCCATTCAGCCCATAAATTTCAAAACAGTCAGATCAGCTGAAATAAATGGCAGCATACCATGTGTCCAGTCTTATATTTAGCTGTTGTGCCGTCTCATCCAGCAGACTGCACTTAGCTTACATAAATTGTTTTTCTCCTTTGCTTTGGGAACAACAGAGTGCTGAGAAGACAAAAAGTGGTTGTGCAAGAGTTGAGTTGTTGTGAAACAACACCAAGTGGACAATGTGGCTTTTACACTCTGCGGGAGAGCAGAATGCATTCAATCATAAACGTGAGGGTGAGCGCTCAGGCGCTACTGATTGATGAGTCCATTGGAAAACTGTGCCACGTGGCGAGCTGGAGATGAAGAACTTGATATCAAATAAATCTGAAACGAAACTTTGGTTGAGTTCTTCTTTCAATGTTTGTCCTCATGTCCTTTACTTTTCATGGACAAACACAATCCCAGACTCAATTTTGCTCACCTGCTACTAAATCAGTGTTTCATGAAATAAAAAGCAGGCATGATTTTTATTCCCATGAGTATATTTCCACAAATCAGTCGGATACAGAATCCTCAGTTCATATAATCATGTGGCAGAAAAACATTCACCTCAAGTGACTCCCAAGAGTCAATGGGAGGTTCCTCATACAAGTGATTATGTGCATGACATGCTACCATTGCTCCTTCATTTTAAACTAAAAATATACCGTAGAGCATTTATACCACGAGGTTTGAGAAAAGACATATTACAGTATTAATACTACTGTACACTACTGAACAATGACACCGATACCCTGAATTGAACAGTGATGAGCACTACTTGTATACACATAAGAAATCTGACATTATTTTAAAAAGTAATACATTTACTGCAACTCAATTTATAGAAACAATACAACATTTAGCCACTTTTGAAAATCATTTCTTTACAACTGTACTTGTCTGACATGACAATAAAGGATTAAAACATTATGTGCCAGTGTGGATGGATCATCTAAATTGCAAGTGCCTGGGACAAAACCTTTCATCTTACAGTTGGACAATAAAAATTGATGAAACACATTGTTGCCTATAGCTTTCGGTGAATTAATGAATCTTTGAAAAACTAGACGACTTGAGCACAGGCAAATGTTGAGGTAAGTTAAACCTCAGCGCCGCATCCCTGCGTTTATAAAAAAAAAAAAAAAAAGAGTTTACAAACTTGAGTGATGTAACACTGCACACTTGGATAATGGTGCGACTTCACGTCTCCAGGCGTGGCTTGAAAGGAGTCAAGCGAATCAAAGTGGAGGACTTTTCGCTCCAATTACTTTCCCTCCCAAACATCTTCCCTCTGTTTGGCTGCCAGACGCTTTTGTTCTAAAGGATAAATCAACAGAGATAATTAGATTTATGTATAGCAAAAGACATGCCACTCCGACATGATTGTTGAAGCCAAAGCTGCATGGCTGATTTTGCCACACATAGATTTGAGCATGAGCATGTTCTGACTGTGGACACGTGGCAGAAAGGCTGGGGACAAAATGTTCAGGACATGATGCACTTGTGCACTGGCTCCTTAAGAGCACAGGAGGCCATCCATACTAAGGACAAAGGAGGCTGTTTTTGCCTTCCTGGCTGGCAGTTCAGTGGACAGCCACTTGTGGTTTATTGTGCCTATATACTTATGGTCCCGCTGTGAAGGGAAAGGCTGCTGCACTGATTATAGACTTGCTTTGAGCCACACAGCAGTGGACAGAGAGCAACTTCATTTTGCCACAAGATGGAACTAACGCCAATTTGCACTTGATTTGCTAAGTGGGGGAAGAGCTCCCACTTGTGGTAAAAGCATGCTGATGCATGATGCAAACACTAAGTTGGTCCAGCAAGGCTTTTAGGGAAATAGTCACCCTCTGGTGGTCAGTATGTACTTACGCCCAAAAAATCAGCGACTAAGTAAAAGCTGAGCTGCGAATATACGAGTATCCACTATGCTCCGTTTTTTGTATGTACCTCTGGCCTCCTGGAGCTTCCTCTTCTCTGCCTCCCGCTGCTCCTTTGTTACGTTGCTTTTCACGCCGAGGGCACCAACCACAAGCCTGCGAGCCAGAGCTGCACTGGTCTGAGGCCTCTCCTTACCAGAAATGGGGGACTCTGAAGATGGAAGGAAGAAATGTGTCTTCCATGACAGAAGAAAAAAAAACAATGCAAATCATAGAGTATGGTAAATATACCAGAGAAGCTGCGAGCCGCGGCCTTTGTCTCCGGAGTGGATTTGGAGAGTGGCCGCACCTTCATCAGTGGATTTTTGGATCTTAATGCTTCACGAGCTATTTTAAAAAAGCAAATAAAAGAAATAAAAAAACAACAACAATAGTTAACAGTATTTAAAATTTCAAATGGTGTGCGGGTATGAAAATAGTAAAATATTATTTAAGCAATGCCTAATTATTACTCAAAGATAACTGAACTTCTGTGCATTTACTGTATAGTAAAAGTAGCTATATTACTGGAGGCATGGCTGTGGACTGAATTAACAAATCCTCATTTGACATCTCTAAAAAACTTGTTTTTCAATTAAGTTGTACAAGTTAAAGGTGGGAGAAAAAAAAAAGTGAAATTATTTATCTAAGTTAAGATCAGCGGATGTGGTTAAGAATTATCGACTGTAGAAGCCGTTTGAGACTTTTCTATGATTAAGGGCTATATAATGAAAATTTGACTTTGATTTGACTTTTTCTTTCAAGCAAAAAAAAATTACATTTTAACAACGATGTGTAGAATTTTTATATCCTCTCTGAGTGGTTTGCTCTCAACCACTAGTGCGTCACTTACCTGAAGATGGGCTTGAAAAGATACCTAGAGCGTGGGTATCGTCAACCCATTTGATATCGAATCCTCTCTGTCTGAAAAGACGTTGAATAAAGCGTGTGAAAGAAAAAAAAGCCATTGTTAAAAAAGAAAAAGCACCACTTTACATTATATCATGCAAGCGTAGCTGATGTTGAGAGGACATCGAGTGTAAATGATGTGAAATTTACATACTGGTATCCCTGAAATAACTTGAAAAGATCCTCGGTTTTACACTCTGGAGCAATATCGTAGATCTCGATGACATGAGAGAGGTCTTCGTCACTCTCGTCCATGACGTCATCATCAAACCGCTGCATGTTGTAGTAATCAAATCTGGCCTCTTGGATTGACGACTTCTTGCGACCTTCACTCAAAGATAGCTGGAGAAAAGAAGAAAAAGCAATGACGGCAACTGGATAGCAAAATTAAATGAATATTTAAATTTCCTTTGAGATCCTGAACTATTCACAATGTGCTGACATGGGGAAAGCTAAACTGTCAAAAAACTGTGAGAAAAGCTAGCTGAACTTTAGAAATCCGGAAAAAAGTTTATAAAAGTTATCAACAGATGAGAAAATGAAAGAGTGAAACATTTCTATTTTTTTGTTGATACTAACTCACATGTAAAATTGTAAACATCTCCTTTTTCTATGAACAGGGTGTTGAACACATCACAGTTGACTTATTTGATTGCATTGATTTTACCAACCTCTTCAAGCAGTCGCTGATTGAGACAATCTCCATCATCGTTAAATAAGGTGTCCCAACTGTCCTCTTGTTCCTTCTCGTCATGATGGGACGCATTGGTTACATCAGAAGACTCAAGCTGTCCATTGGACACCTCTGCACCCTGTAGCCGCTCAACCTCTCCGTGAGCAGTCTGCAGCTCAGCTCTATCCATTTCAACAGGCGCTTGCTCATCTCCTGTTCCCCCTGCCTTGTCTTTCTTGTTTTTGGCGTTCTTTCGAGCCTTGTCCGTGTAGCGAGGCCTGGGTCTTGGTTTTACATCTCCCTCTATGTGAGGTTTGTCTTTCGATGCGTTGAGTCGTTTCTTTGGCATATGAGGAGCCTGGCTTGGCTTCTTGGACTGAGACGTAGTCGGTGCGTCTGAAGCACCGTCGTTCTTTGGTAGTTCCGTTTCCATTGTAGTTTTGACAGTGTAACTGGAACTCAACGACACTGATGGGTGAGGGTTAACAAAAACACAATCAACATAAAATATTGATTAATTTATCGTGTGGAAAAAACCTGAACATGGCTACCATAATCGCTGTGAGCTAAGGTACAACTAGCTAAACATAGCAAGCTACTTTTCCCATTCATCGAGGTTACAACGAAAAGAACATGGATGCAATTTTACCAGATAAATATTCGGATCTATACTTGATATTGTAATACAGGGAAGAAAAGTGTCACTAACCTACCTGTATTTTGGTTAGCGTCCGATTTTGTCGCAGGATTGACGCAGGCAGTGTTTAGAACGTGAAGGATTGTGGGAAATATAGTTCCCGCAACCTGTTATGAAACGCGGAGTGATTTCGGAGAAAATCAGTTTTCTTGTAATTATTTTTAAAGAAACATGTACTGTGCTGCGATTAACCGTCGTGATCAGTAATAAACTATTTTTCCTGACAATTTCCATTATGTATCTTACTCGTCAGCCATTGGACAACATGCTGAAATTTGATTGGCTAATTACGCTTTATATGTAACAATGTTTCGTAAAGCTTGTGCAATGCAGTTACGTAGCTCGCAGCATCTTCGCTCCTGCAGAAGCTGAACTGTCTGTTTCATTTCTACTTACGGATAAAACAGTCAGGTAAGGTTTGTTTTGTTTTTTATTTTACTCAATGCACGAGGCTCCAAAACATGAAGATTATTTAGGTATCTCACAAAAATAGTCATCCAAAGATGTTGTAACAAGAATCTGAACAAAAAATGCAGGTCGATGATTGGTGGGCAGTGCAAAATAACATGTGGCTGGCAGGTGGGCAGTACTGTACCCACACTTCAATCGTCCTAACCCACTATTATGGCCAGAGTGACCATGCATTGTGATTCTTTTTTCTTCCAACATATTCAACATGCTCAAGTAAAAAATATTGTTATGTATTTTGTATAAAATTTGATCATGTGTCACCAGAAATCCAGAAATGCGGGCTGCAGGATTTTTGGTCCTCCTGTTTGGACTCTGGGAGCAGTCCCACTCTCAAAACAGCGAACCAATGTTTCAGGAAGTTACACAGACCATCCTTCCTACCGACACGCTGCATAATCCAACACAGCTCAATTATGGGATGGCAGTAACTGACGTGGACGGTGATGGCGATCTCGAAGTTGTGGTGGCCGGGTGAGTGAAAGGGGTTTGAAACTGAAAAGCTGACTAGTGTGTCCGTGTCTGGATTGTTCCATTTTTTTCCTCCTACCTTCAGATACAACGGACCTAACCTGGTGTTGAAATTTGACCGCACTCAGAATAAGATGGTAAACATTGCTATTGATGACAGTACCTCACCTTACTACGCTTTGAGGGATGTAGCTGGGAACGCTATTGGGGTTACAGCCTGTGATGTGGACGGAGATGGACGGGAGGAAATCTATTTCCTCAACACAAATAATGCCTACTCTGGTAATTGTTAATCACCAATCATCTATTTTCTTTGGCGCCTATCCTTATTATAGGGTTGCAAGTGAGCCTATTCCAGCTAACGTTTGAGAAGGGGGGACACACACAGTTATGAATGATTTTTTTTTTTTTCAGCGTGGAGAAAATTAAGATTAAATGACCATAGTCTATCATTACAGGACGAGCCACTTACTTCGACAAGCTCTTCAAGTTTCGTAATGGTCGCTTTGAAGATCTGCTCAGTGATGAGCTCAATGTGCGTCGTGGTGTTGCTAGCCGCATGGCAGGACGTTCTGTGGCATGCGTTGACAGAAAGGTTAGTGACCCTTCACATCCCGATTGTCCTCCTGTTCTTTTTTTCAAACTGTCTCTGCCTCTCGCATTTTCCTTCAGGGAACAGGCCGCTACTCAATCTATGTGGCAAACTATGCCAGCGGCAACGTCGGACCCCACGCTCTCTTAGAGATGGACGTGGCTGCCAGTGATGTGGCGAATGGCGTTATTGCCTTGTCTGACGTCGCCGTCACAGCCGGAGTCAACAAGCTCACTGGTCATAAAATCACATTTTGAGCTTGGCAGTGTGTGAGGGGCTTTTGATTCACTGTGGCATTTTGTTGCAGGTGGACGTGGAGTTGTGGTTGGACCCATCCTCAGTGATGCAAAATCTGATGTTTTCTGTGACAATGAAGGAGGGCCCAACTTCCTATTCAAAAACAATGGGGATGGGACTTTTGTTGACGTCGCCAGGCAGGCAGGTAAGAATGATGGAAATCGGGGTGGCCTCTCAGTGAAAAGTTTACAGAGTGGATATGTTTTATCATAGAAAAAAAATTGATGAATGAATTCTACTTTAACTCTGTGTTGATTGACCCTTAAAGGTGTGGCAGACCAAAGACAACATGGTCGAGGAGTAGCACTGGCTGATTTTAATGGCGATGGAAAGACCGACATTGTCTATGGCAACTGGAACGGCCCTCACAGGCTTTACCTGCAGGGGAGCAACTCTAATTTCAGGGTGAGTAAGCAGTGCAGCACAGCGAAATAATCGGAGAAGTCTGAAAAGCACTGAGCCAAATATCCTCCTTGCAGAATATCGCCACGACAGAATTCGAATCTCCCTCTCCGATTCGCACAGTTATAGCTGCTGACTTTGACAATGACAGGAATCTTGAAGTGTTTTTCAACAATATTGCCTACAGAGGCAATGCCCCCAACAGGATCTTTAGGTGAGTCCAAAATTAAAAAAATAAATAAATAAAAGCATCCAATTTATTACATCGACTAAGTAGTTATTTGAAGTTGTTACTCTTATCAATAATATCCAATTGCTGCCCTAATTGACACATATATTTAAATTGTGTGAAACTGAAGAAGGTGAAACTCAAATTCTCCATTTCTGTGTGTGTTTGCAGGGTGTCAAGAAGAGCTATCGCTGACCCTTTAATCCAAGAGCTCAATGTGGGAGATGCTGCAGAGCCTCAAGGCAGAGGAACAGGTCAGAACAAATATCCACATATTTGCCCCAATTCGCTTTCTGTCTGATTTAGATGAGTTTTCCCATGCAGCAGGTGTTCCTCACAAATACAGCGAGGTTGTGCACTGACATTTCTTTGCCTTTCTGTCATCAGGCGGTACTGTGACCGACGTGGATGGAGACGGGCAGCTGGACCTTCTGCTGGCACACGGTGAAAGCGCAGCCCAACCAATTTCTGTCTTCAAAGTCACACAGGTGTACAAGCGTTTTGCTTCTGATCCAACTCATTCGGTCCTCTATTATCCTGACCTGTCGCCACGGTTATCAGGGCTCAACCAATAAATGGCTTCGAGTCATCCCTCGCACCCAGTTTGGTTCATATGCGCGAGGTGCTAAGGTGACGGTCTTCACCAAAAAGAGTGGAGCCCATATGCGCATCATTGACGGAGGTTCCGGGTACCTGTGCGAGATGGAACCCGTTGCTCACTTTGGTTTAGGTAACTATGCTGTAACATGGCCCATTTTTATTTTGGCATCTACTGAACCATAAAAGGATTCAGAGCTGCAGTCTATAATCTTATTTTAACTCAGCCAAGTTTAAATCAAGTCAATATTCGATAATATTCTTGACATTGTGATGATGATTTTTTTAGGAAACGATGATGTGTCTGTGCTGGAGGTCTCTTGGCCTGACGGTAGCGTCATCACACGTGTCCTTCAAGCTGGTGAAATGAAGTCAGTGGTGGAAGTAGCATATCCCGCTAACACAGAAATGTCCACGCTTGGCAATGACACAGAGGTACGCATTGTAGTTCTCAATTTACTTTTCTTTGTTTAAAATGTAATAAATGTGCTTTGTTTTTCAGTGTGGTGAAGGTTTTACTGTGAAGAATGGCCGCTGTGCAGGTAAATCTTTTTTCCCCCCAGTTAGATAATTAGGTTTTCCTTTAATTTTCTTTTTTTTATGTTTCAACAGGCATCTGAGGATATTTTCCAACTAACCCTATTTGCCTTGCCAACCCATGTTTTTTCTTCTTTACCACGAGTTTGTTTTTTTCAATTTGTATTGCACTTGTAAATTTGTCAAAATTTACAAAACATGATTAATAACATCCTGCTTCTTTTATCATTTCAAAAATCTGGAAAAGAAATGCTTACAATCAACCTGTTGGGTCATTTGCTGCTCGAATGAATACTCATTAGAGTTAGTCAACATATGTCAGCCTTACCACTTGATGTTTTCCTCCTCTCCTGTTTTTGCTACCTTCCATCTCAGCACCAGCCTCACCTTTCAGCATTTCAAGCCCCAGGTTGAAGGCCTCCAATTTTCAGATGCTTTTATTACTGTTCTACTTGCAGACCTGAGAGACCTGTCGTCTTTAAGGCGCCAACAATAAGATATTTCCCAGGTCTGCATGTTTGATTGAGAAATTCTCAACACTTTTTAGCATGTTGTCTAGAACTCTATCAAAGTGTGTCAAAGTTTTACTGTCGTGAACAAGCTACAAGAAGAGACTCATGTACACAAATGCCAAAATCATTTTGGTTTGATATTTAGTTCCCTTTTAATTCTATTCTCCATCCACTATATTCACTACTGTGATGGCATACACTTAAAAAAATATATCTATGACGATAGAACAAGTCTTTATGTTCATTTGTACTTGCAGTTTATAAAAAGTGTCCCATTTGTTAAAAGAATAAAAATAAAAGTCAGTTGAATGCATTTGTGATTACATTGTATTTATTAGACAGCAGTCATCACACAATTAAGCTGCACCGAAGTTTGAGTCGGCACAAAATGTCACCGACATACTTGAGACATTTGCACGAATGATTCCTTTTTTGGCAAATATTTGTCTTTGGAGGTTTGGTCAATTATGCATACTGTGTAATTCAACACATGACAGTGACGATTCAGGAAGACGATTTGACTTTGCCTCACATGCTCATTTTTGCTACGTCCTTGCATAAATACAATTTTTGGAAGAGTTGATCAAAATCAGAGAAACTGGGTTTTTATTTGAAACCCCTGTGGATTTTGTAAAATATAGGCTTGGTGTGCGGGAAATGGAAGACTTGCTACATTACATACATGATGAACGACATTCATCTGCTACAATACAATACGATATAGTGCCTTGATCTTCATCTGGATTGGTTTTGATCTATCGTGTGGAGATCTAGGCAAGGTTAGGTGAAGCACACCCTTCTGTGATATGTTTATAAAAGCTATAAAATATTCAAAAGCCAGCGTTAGTGTGCCTGGAGAGTTATAACAAGTGCAGGTGTACTTTCTCCATTTTGTACAATTGTGGTTTGAAAACATCTAGTCATATCCATCTTCTCACCAATGAAATGACACATCACTGATAAAATAAAAATATAAGGAATTCGATGTTTCCATCACATCAGAAATATAAAATATGATTATGTTCATCGGGTGCATTGCAACAAATGACTCAAGTGCATATTTGGCATGTTGGCAATGCCTTATAGTAACTAATGTAGTACAGCTGAGGAGAAATTTCTTTCTTCAGGAACATCTTGTGGATCTGTGAAGCGATGGAGGAACGGTTCAAATACCCAAAAGTTGTTCTCCAGGGTGATGAGTGATCAGAGGGACATTGTTTTGCCAGAAGTGCTCAATCATCGAGCTGTGCTGCTGGACACAGAGCTGCTCCCCGAGCTGCAACCGCTGGAGCCTCTGTCTTCGTAGATGGAAATCTCAATCTGGGCAAAGCCGTTAGGGACTGAGATCGGGTCGCTGGGGTATGTTTAGAAATGTTGCGGTTGTACATGGACATAGGTAAGGATACAACTCGCATTCCCCTCTCTATGGGATCGGTGATGAGCAGACCCCTCGGAGCATAGATCTTTTCATTCTGCTCCTGAATGTACTTGGAAATTTTCTTCAACACCTAACACACAAGCAGAGCACAAATGAATACAACTACGACTCACATAAGATGTTGTTTGTGGAATAATTTTGAATGTGTGCTGGATTACCAAAAGGAAATACCCAAATGGTGAAAAGAAGAAAAAGAAGCGATTTTTCTTTTTTCTTTACACTTTTTTTTCTTCACACCAACATTTAATGAGCTCTCCTTTGACCCTTTTATTGGTCTATAGTTGACAGGATTTTTTTGTACCTCAGATAAAAACACTAGGTGCTTGTAGTTCCATTTTCAAAGCTTTTCATCTGATACCATTGTGTGACAAATAAAAAATGTTCATTCGAGTGGAGTGGAAAGTGTTTGTAATTATTGCATGCGAGTGGGGGAACAAACAACTTTCACCTTTTCATAGCGTGTCTCCATGCAGAGGAAGATAAGATATGCTGTGGCACAGGCCAGACAGCCTTCCAAGTAAGACTGCCCTCCGATCTTTTCTGCTTCTGCGTAGAAGTTGTTGAGCGTCTTCACAGTGTCCTCGAATAAAGTCCGCTCAATCTGAACATATGAGCGGGTCCATGAATTGCGGGGCTGGCTGGAACACCAAATATTGCGCAACGCGAAAGGAAAGACAACTCATGTTCTCACCCTGCTCTCCAGCTCAGAAGGGAACTTGGTCTGGAATCTGCAAGTGGTTCCCTCACTGTAGTCCCTCTGGATGAAGACTTTGTTGGCCAGGGATGCACTGTGCCTCAACTCCTGTAAATTGTGGAACTAAGGAAAAGAGAGCATGAAAAGGGTCCATTCTATTTATTGTGCAATGATAGAAAATTACAATGGCGGATTATATTGAAAATATAATACAATAGTGCTGGAACACAGTCATGTCCATAAAAATATTTTAAGGTGGTCAGTCATTCATTAATTGTATCTACCACACTGCACAGCAGTAGTACACATTCTAGACAATGAGTATGTATATACCATATAATACTCCGCCTTGAGGGACAATTAAGAAGTGTTGTTTCTCGACATCTTTTAAACAGGTCCCTGGGGAAAGATGCCTTTACTACTCTCTCATTTCACCAGGTCAGTTGTACTGTGTGCAAATAGTAGCTGTTGTTTTGGTCTTGTAACGTGTAGGATGTTATAGGAGAGGTAGGCAGAGCGTGATGAGCTATTTGTGCTCTGCAAGCTGCTGGAGAGAAGCCCGTTTGATACACTAGCCGTACCCATCACTTCTCTCTCTCTCTCTCTCTCTCTCTCTCTCTCTCTCTCTCTCTCTCTCTCTCTCTCTCTCTCTCTCTCTCTCTCTCTCTCTCTCTCTCTCTCTCTCTCTCTCTCTCTCTCTCTCTCTCTCTCTCTCTCTCTCTCTCTCTCTCTCTCTCTCTCTCTCTCTCTCTCTCCTCTCTCTCTCTCTCTCTCTCTCGCTCTCTGTGCTGTCTTACTAAACAATGGTCAAATGATGCAGCAGTAATGTTAGAACATTAATGATTGTCAAGCAAGTGTGTTGTTGGAAATCATCAAGTCTGCCATAGAAAATAATACAATTTGATTCTATATGAATGTATATTTGTTTGTCCATCTATGCCAGCAATATGTGGCAGCCAAAATAATTAAATGCACTAGCAAAAGTGCATTTGTGTTTTTTTCAGCACTATTATAGCACTGATTTAAATATGAATGAATTTACAATGCCGCTGGGGATCCCACCTTTACAAAAAACAACATTGGGTGGACATTTTATTTACCACCACCTCCTTGTTAGTCAGTCAAGCCGCATATTAGATTGGGTACACTGAGTTCACATCACAGTCCGCGGTGTCAAATAGCTCAAGAGTAGACGTGAAGATTTTTGGTCCTAAATATTAAACTATTTTAATATTTAAGATTGTTTAACTCGATTTAAAAATAATCTTACAGGACAATCTTAAAATACAGTTTTGACATCCTTGAGGCAAAATAAAAAAATAAAAAAACAGCCTGATTTTCTTTACGTGTGTAAACCACCTCAGCAAGAAGATGCTGGATCATTCCTGTGTCAATGTTTACTGCGTGTGCATTTTGGCTTTCTTCCTGGCTTTTTTTCTGGTAATATTCCATGGTTTACTCATTTCTCATTAGTCACTGTTTGTAATTTTAGTTGGTTTGTGACATTATTATTATGTGTTCCCATGTGCCATGATCTTTTTTTTTCTTGTGTAAAATATGTGCCTTTCGCAGTGGCAGTGTCATAGCCTCTGTCCGTGGTGCTGAACGACCTATGTGCGTGTGTGTCTGTGCGTGTTTGTTTGCATCCACTCTTGGGACGCAGCCATCGCATTATTAGGGCGTCCAAACCCATACGAGCACAACTGCTTAACATTTAGGGGAGGGGTTCGTGTTTTTTAAATCCTACGTACAATATCTGCGCTCATTTAAACTGTGCTTGTTTAACACTGTTGGTAAGAGTAGAAAACATCGCATTGGGGTGGAACGAGTGGGGAGGATGCCCTCGCGTGTCCTCATTCCACCGTCACCGCGCCTTGCTGGTTTCAACCGCGTCCAGTCCACGAGATGAGATTTTGTACCCAAATAAGATGATCATTTAAAAAAGCAGGATAAGGAGCACATTGTGCCAGTCTTACCTCAGTCGCCATGTTGCTGTTCGAGTCCCGGCGTGCACTGATGACTGACACGGGACAGATTAAATGATGGGGGAGGGGCTAGTCAAGTAGGAGGACAGGATTTAGCTCTACATATATGCTTTTATTTACCTCGACATGAACTAATCCGAGTGACATCCAGGCATATAAACCTTTTTCTTATGTGTAACAGATCAGCTGTCAATCTTTTTTAAGAGGGGGGATGTGTTGGGGTTCACTACTGAATGAATGAATGAATGAATGAATGAATGAATGAATGAATGAATGAATGAATGAATGAATGAATGAATGAATGAATGAATGAATGAATGAATGAATGAATGAATGAATGAATGAATGAATGAAAACACACCTATGGACAATTTTGAGTTCTCAATTCACCTACCGTGCATGTATTTGGATTGTGGGAAGAAAGACACACCCACGGGGAGAACATGAGAACATGAATTGCCTCATTCCTTGTGGTTCAGGTTGTTGTTTTTGTATTTTGCCTGTCGTCATGCAACTGTGTTTCTACAAGTTCTCTTTGTGAGGGGCAGCTGGGCACTGTGCCCCTTTGTTGCCATGGCAAAATAATAAAGCGCTACAGTGTCATTCTTAAATGTAGAACAAATAATTGTGTCCGAAACGAAGTAAGTAATTATCCTTTCGAAAGCGAGACGTAAATAATTGATAAACTGTTTAACATAAAAGGTAAAATCGAACAGCAATAACACAACACGACCAATAGGAGGCAACACTTGATCAAGTGAAGATGATCTGAGTGAAAAAGAACAAGTTAAAGGGGAAGAAGTCGACGAAGAAGAAAGGAGGCGGAAAAGGGAGAAGAAAACATTGCCCCATCGGCGAGCTATCGAGATAAAATTGTGATTGTTACATTTCATCATGAATCACGTAGACTTTTTGTTGTGCATGCGGTTTAGTAAATTGCCGATGGAAGATCAGTTGGAAATCAAACGTTTGGGGCCGCACAGACCAGAAGACTTTGTACTGCTTCAGTATGGAGATATGGTAACCCGTACCTTCAAAAAAGACTGGTTTGAAAAAAAGAAATGGCTAACCGCTAGCACGAGCAAAGGTGCGCTCTTCTGTTTCCCCTGTCTACTTTTTGGCGGCTTGGACTCCGTTTGGGCATCGATGGGCTTTAAAGACATTAAACATCTGTCGGAAAGAACGGCCAAGCACGAAAGCTCCTCGTCTCACCTGAGATGCGCCATGAAGTTGGGTTTACTTGGGCTGCCCGCCGTACGGTCGTACCTCAATGACGCCGATCGCCTTGCCACCGAAGAGCACAACAGACTAACCGAAGAGAACCGCTATGTTCTGGACAGACTGATTACATGCGTCAAACTTTGTGGCAAGTGCGAAATGGATCTGCACGGTCACGACGAAACATTAAACGCATCTCTCTTTACCTGCATATTTGAGACTATGTGTGAGGGAGACACCAGGCTCAAAAGACACTATAATGCGGAGCCTTTCTTTCATTTAACTTTAAAAACCATGCAGGACGAGCTGCTGGATTGCATGTATGAGGTCTATAGGGAGGAAGTGGATAAACAATTACAAAAAACCCAGTTTGTTGGCTTACAGGTCCATGAAATTATTCATATGGCGTGCAATTCTCAAATAGGCATCGTGTTGAGATACGTGGTCGACAACACTCTGACGGAGCGATTCATCGAGTTAATCGAAGTCACAGATAAAACCGCCTTCGGCCTTTCCGACGCCATCCAACAAGTTCTCGAGCCCTTGCGGCTGGGTGAGAAACTCATCTCGCAAACCTATGATGGGGCGGCCATGCTGATTGATGGCAAAGGCAGCGTGCAAAGCCTGATGAGTTTAAGATACCCCAACGCAGTGTTTGTGCATTGCCCCGACCAGTTAAACGTTACCCTGCAGCAAGTGTGCGCGTCTCGAATCCCTGAACTGAAAGTGTTTTTTGCCGACTTGACTGGTTTTGCAACCTTTTTCACCTCACCCACACGAACAGCTGCCTTGAAACAAGTGTCGTGCAACAACATCCAGCGACCGCAGTGGAACTTTCAAAGCAGGACCATTAACGCCGTATGGGACAGTCAGGACGCCATACTGGAGTGTTTGGATTGCATTCGCACTCAGCCGGGATGGGACAGCGTGACTGTCAGCGAGGCATACGGCCTGTCCATGCATTTGAGAGACCCCAAGTTTCTCCAACTGCTGCATTTCTTTGCGGAAGTCATGCCGGAAGTGGATGTCCTGCAGAACATTCTTCAGAACCAAGAGATTGACGACTCGGTTGTGAGATGCGCCGTGGAGAACTTCATCGGCAACGTGAAGGAGGTGAGAGAGAGGGCAGATGTGATCGCTGACCACGCTGGCGACGCCAAGCGCAGGAAAACCAACACGGCTGAAATCATGAAGAAGGCTTGCGACAACATGATTGCACAAGTAGAATACCGGTTCTCCAACAGTGACTATCTCATTGCAGCGCAACTCGTGGACTGCTCACTTTTTCCCAAATTCACGACATCATTCCCAGTGGCCCAACTCAGTTGTGCTGTCAAGTTGTGGCCTTCAGCTTTAAAAAACAAGGAAAAGTTACAAAGTGAACTAAATATTCTCTACCAACACGATCAGTTGTATGCGGGGAAATCTGCACTTTTGCTACTAAAGACTATTATGGAAACCGGCCTGCAAGACATCTTGTCTGAAACATGCATTTTGTTAAACATCTTCCTCGCGACTCCCATGGCGACCCCTGAGCCTGACAGGAACCGGTCCACCATGGAAAGGATTAACACATTTGCAAGGCACACATTAGGAAAGGAGCGATTGAATGCTCTTTGTATTCTTTCCAATGAAAACCAATTTATCCAGGGACTGGTGGATTTCAATAAAAAAGTCATGGACAAGTTTGCTCGTGCCAACAACCATCAAGTTTCATTCCTGTTCAAGTGATTGAGGTAGTTGGCTTATTGTTCTTAGGTGATTTTATTCTTTTTTTTTTTCTGTGAAGAACAATTTGGATGAATGTAGTCAGCAATTTACTGTACTGTAAATTGTTTATACATGTACATTGAGTATTGTAAATATTTGTCACTTTCAGAACCATGGACAAGGCTTACACTTGCCATTTTAGAGTTTGTGATGTTGATTTTTTTTTTTTTTTTTAATCTTACACTTAAACTTTGGTTGGTTTAGAAAGCATGCCTTAACATTGATAACATTAAGAATTGTGCTGACTTGGTTGCCTCCCACCAATAAATAAAAATAATGTTAACATAACACACATTCCATCTATGCAGCTAAGCCGCATTGTCAACATACAAACAGTTTGGGATTTGACAGTTTATTTCAACAATGCAATATTTCACCCATAAAAGATGTAGCAATATATACATGACCAAAAAAAATCGATCAAATAACTGATTTTCAAGCGTTTTAAATTAAATATATTAGCTCTAGAAGGGATTACAATAAAAGCAAAGCAAACAATTACAATCATCAGTGCCAGCATAAAGGTTAAAACCACATTGCATCGATCTCGGGTCGGTCCAAGACTGCCGCCACATCCATTCTTTTAAGTCCTGCTTGTACGAGTGTGAGGGAGGCATGTGATTATTTGACCCAGTTGCGTTGTCCAATCAAGTGACTCCAGTTAGCTGAATTTTGATCCAGTTAAAAGTAAAAAATAACAAGTTCCAATAGAGCTCAAACAACCCAAGAAAAAAATAGCATGCTGGTCAAAAACACTCAAAGCCTTACAAGCATGTCACTTGTAGCAAATCATTTTTTGTTTCACCGTATGTAAACCCTCCAGAGTTCAAATTTGATCATGTTAGTGGTCAGTCAAAGAGTTTGAATGAAAACCATTGCTCTTGTAAACCAGCACCGGTAATCCAACATGCTCTTCTTTCCCTTTGCTCAGCAAAGGGACAAACAAGGGTCCTTAAACTCAACGGCCAGTGACACAAGGATGGGCATAACACAAAAGGCAAGAAAAAATCTTCAAGGTGCATGTGCTGGGGGTTTTAAGTAAAAATTACATCAGGTGTTGCCGAGCCGGTAGATAAACAGTGATGAACCATTCCCTCTGCGTTCCACGGCCAAACGTCAGGTCATTGCAACTTGATGAGCGAGGAATTACAGCAGCACAAACAACACAGTCTCTCTCTCTGGCTCTGGAGCTGGAGAAAAATGAAAGTGTGGTCAACAAAACAGGACAATGTGTAGCACTTACAATATTAAATAGTCAAAAATGTTGGATTGGACCTACTAGTCATGATTCATTGTTTGACACTGTGTAACTGTAATATTTCTGTTGCCACTCACCGTCAATGAAACTAGTCTACCTAATTCCTAAAAATGATCCATTTATTTCTAAAACTTCCATTTGCTAACGTCTTACCGGTTGCGCCCCTGCAAGACCTCAGCACTTTGAAAAGACAACATCTTGAACAAAAGCTGTTGCACAGTTCTGCAGTTCTTCTACAATAGGAAGAGAGATTTGTGTTCAGACTAGATTTTACATTCAAACAACGTGCACAGTTTCGACCATCACTCTCTTCAAGTCTCACTCCTTATTCTCAGCACTGAGAAGACAGCATTGCAGCTAGCACAGTTGCCTTTGGAGGAGGGGGGGGGGGGGGGGGGGGACACGCGTCATTTCGAGCATTATTACGCAGCTATTTCGAACTTTGTCACAGCACTCTGACCAATGCTGGTGGGGTAACGTTGCGCATTTCTCCTCTAGCTTGGACACCTTTGCTTCGTATGGGTTCATTACGACTCAGGAGGCCATTTTCAGAGATGGTGTCAAACTACAGGCTCCAATTGGACCATCTTCATCCTCCTAAAAACACAGGAGGGAGGGGCAATGAATTCCCACAGTTGCACCAATTACACTATTAAATAGTTTAACAGTTTAACTATACCTTACAAAGATGTATTAGTAAGAACCTTTATGACTCACTTAAGAACCTCACTTAAATGTTTGCCTATTACCTTAATAAACGTATTATGAGTTAAGAGTTTGACACTGGAATGTAAAACTTGAATTTTATCTTCCATTACTAACTACTACATGCAATGTTGGAAATACACCACTACGCCGGCCCATCTAAATGTGCCCTTCCAATTTTACTAATAATAGTATACTAGTGAAGATCCAAGACACAGTGAACAAAATGTGTCAACAAATACCCACATGCAGTGTAAAATCAGTAAGACCGACAAAAACCCTCATGCACAAGCATGTAAAACTACAGTCCCTTATCATCACCTATCACTTACGGTGCATAAATGAAGATACTGGAAAATCCAACTTACCTACTAACACCAAAGGGGTTTCCTTGTGGGATGGGAGTATAACATAGTACAGTTTTACACACAAGCCTCCATGCTTACCACATAAAAACCCATGCTACAGATTTAAATAAAGTACAGTAACCGATCCCGGTTAGTACTACACGATTGGACAAGCGACGTGATAGTAGACCTCAGAAAGGGCAAGATACCAAGTGTTAGCGAAGATTGGGCAAACACTCACCTGCAGGGTGATGGCATTTTCCTGATTTCACTGGAAAGCAGGAGATAAACAGGATATAGAATTAATATTTTTACGTCCACCCAGGATGAGGAAATTAAAAACATTTATGATTTTGTGCCAGTTACGAGTCTAATTAATACCAGTTTTGTGATGTGTATAAAAAAAAAATTCTAACTGTTGATGATTGATTTCGGCTGGGCGTGGTTGTTTTTTTTTCTTACTGCGCTATCTCAGCAGTGCACCCAATCTGCCAGCCTCTCTCTCCTGCCATCACGCATGGCAGAAAATGAAAGCCCAGTTGCTCTGGAGAGAACGTCTCCTCAGCTAATTAGCTTTCACTGCTGATCTCGCTGGTGCGGAGGATTTTTTGTAAGAAAAGATTGAAATCAGTGAGTTGGATTCTACCCTTGGCCACAATTTGGAGGAGGGATCCTTGTTAAAATAAGCACTTTTAAATTTTAAGTCAAACCTCTGGATATTTTAGAAGTTATGACAGCGGGCAGGCAGCAAAGACAGTACACTTTAAGTTGGGACTGCTGTGGAAACACTTACTGAAATGTCATACAGATTGGGAGAAGTATATTACCTCAATTGCATCTTTAAATATTCATCATCAGGCTCAGCTTTCTCTGCTTCCTCCACACTCCAGGTGATATGTCCTGAAAGCAAACATTTTTTTCCCAGACTGCATTCAAATAAAATGAAATACGGTCATTATAGCATTCTCAAAGGAAAACTATGATACTAGATAAATTTTTTCGTTGTATAAACAGTGCATCGTGTGAGTGCTGAACAACTTGCACTATCCTGGCACACTGATTACTACTATACTTAGATTGTTTCCCTCACCTCCAGACTGGTTTGTGTGGGTAGGTCCTCTCCACTACATTGCTGTGATCCAGTTCGTCACACGCTGCCTCTGATGTCGGAGTTTCTGGGGAGGCATGGAACAGCTTCTTCAGGTCCACCAAAACTGGAACCCAAGTAACAACAGAAACAACGTTAGCTGAGAAAAATATTCAAAGTTCATTATCATTGGTGAGCTGACCTTCTGTGGAAGTTTCTATTCCAAAGGAAGATGAGCTAGTTCAAAACCAGCAGCACCCAGCCGACAGGAGCGAGGTAGAGAACACACACCACTGTAAACAATCCTCCATAAACCCTAGGGAGAGATGAGAGACATAAATGTTGACTGGTGCGCCAAAATTTTACAACACAGCTACATCCACTTCTCTGGCGCTCGAACAATTCTTAAAGCTAAATAAATACTGAGGAGGTTTATGTAAAACAGTCAGCCTGTTATTCATATCTTGGTAAAAGTTTTAAGGACCCAAAAAAAAACGTTTGAGAAAACATCGGCAT
This sequence comes from Syngnathus typhle, assembly GCF_033458585.1. Taxonomy (NCBI): domain Eukaryota; kingdom Metazoa; phylum Chordata; class Actinopteri; order Syngnathiformes; family Syngnathidae; genus Syngnathus; species Syngnathus typhle. The sequence goes on from NC_083740.1 coordinate 9,303,246, forward strand.
TCGGTCTAAATAATATGGATATGCCGTGCCCTATTCCAATAGTAGCCGTTTTATGATTATAGACCGACAATTAACTAGCACTCTTTACCTTGATGATGTGGTGTGATTGTCCAGTACAGGACCTTTGTAAATGTTTCTGCTGATTGACAGGCCGAAGACAGCATGTCATCCATGAGCTTCAACCTAGAGATGGGAAATAATAAAACTTTCTCACCTACGAAGCATGTCGTACTATTTTTCTTGTGCCATTTTAATAGTCACATTTAGGGACATTACATTACAACTAATCAGTCAGTGAGAGAGAGAAAATGCAGTGTTTCTTACAGGTCTTTGACTTCCAGCATAGCCTCCTGCTTACTGAGTGTGCACATTCTGCAAATCTCTGCGATGTACGGTGTGATAGTGCCTCCTCTGGAGTTCCGTTCTGAGGCTCTGCCCAGCACCTGTCCTGCAGGTAGCCAAGGCAGCAGGCACTGGTGACTGCCACCAAACATAGTTGACAACCAACCCACTGATAGATGAGAAACACGAAGCAAGTTAGGAGTAGCCACCGACGACAGAGAGTCCTCACTTACCTTCATTAATGGTGCAGAAGAAGACATTGGAGGAATAGACAAACAAGTAACGAGCAGAGGGTCATCCTCCACCTGAAAAATAGATATTATACTCTCAAAAAATGTCTCTCTGCAATCGAAAACAAGAATAGTACGTTTAACAGCTTTCAGGTAGCGTGAAACTAATTAAAATTATGCTGAAATTTTACCATTTTGATTTTATCCAGACCGCACAAAACCTCAGAGTGCCAAATTGTTATCCCTTATAAAAGGCATTTGCTTTTTTTCATGAGATTGCAACTCAGTGGGAATTATATTAAAGGATTAATTATCCAGAACAGTTTTTAACCTCGAAACTTTATCTTTGACTATTTGTAATGCACTCATACTGCAGAAGGGTACCAGTGATGGGAAAGTGATGATGCACATAACATAACTAGATCAATCGCTTGTCTCTGGGTCCAGTGCAATGCGACAACACAAACAAATCAGTGTATTTTTAACAACTGAATGTTACATGCTTAACTTGCCTTTAGTAACTCACCCTCTCCCCTTACCTAAAAACACTCTGGTCTTTATGCATGAAAAGTTCACAAGTATTACTTCAAACAGTTAATGACTATTTCTATGAAGACCACAATATGATCCGAAAACAATACAAACTATTCTATCTTAAGTGTATCAAATTTTTGAAAACTAGCCCTAGCAAGAAGCGGGCCAGCTCCATCGCATCTGTAACTGGTTCCAGAAAAAGCGCCATTCTCTTATAGGCCACATCCATGATTAAGCAGGTCAAAATCAGTGTAGAACTTGGGCTTCCAAGTTCAGAAGCATCTGAGATCCCTGAGTCTCTTTGGATATAGTGTGCACCATCTCCCCCCTTTCCCCTGGACCTTGGTAAGGGTCAGATGATGCCGCTGCACTCTGCATCATCATTCACTTGAGAAAACAAATAACATTGAAAGGATGGTAATCATGTCACTCCTATTCCTGAATTACTATTGTGACTGCATGTTAGAATTCTGTCAAACAGCACATCAGGCTGCTAAAAGTATACAACAGTTGTCATACAATTTAGTGCATGTAAGATACTGAACGTTTTAGGTGCGTCAATACGATAGTTATGAGATCACATGGACCTGTGACGTCATTTCTACGTGGGGCATTTCAGATCATACGTTGACACATTCGTGTTTGTACACGCAAACCATTATTACGTTCATATCGAATTAGGGATTATAATGTTATTGATCATTAGTACATGGATCTATTGAGCATCTGCAGATGTTGGTGTTTTGGTTTTTGTCAAGGGCTTTAAATACGCAACTATGGCATCGGTTGCATCTCCAACACACATCCTTTAACGCACTGAAGGAGATTGCGGAGCAGAAACATTGTTTATGTCATCTTGGATCAATACAAGATGACACTTGAACCCTCAGAGATGGGCAATCAGTGCAGGCAGTCATTTTTAAGTTGCTCATTGGAGCAATCAGCAATGAGATAAAGCAACTGAGCTCCAAATTTGCAATGTTATCAAATAATCAACAACAAATCATGTGATCGCAACATGCGGATTTACTGTTTAAGACGAAGAAATAAAAATTGTATGACTTTATTAGAGTTCGTTGATGAGAACATTTACCCCCGAGCTACGTGTCCAAACCGGAGGCTAGAAGTTCAGGCGACACTAGGGTCCCGCGGACATCATAATCCTGGAGGATGAAAAACCTCTCAACTCCATCGACTCAGTCACCATAACTGGCCGCGTATCGCATAAGCAACCGACCCGCGCTAACCATTAATATACCGTGACCTGTCTCTCTCTAGCGAGAAATTACCGCAGTGTCTAGCTGCTTCTTCCGGTTAGCTATTGTATGCTAGCTTTACATTGTAAGATTATCTGCTTGGTCTCCAGATGAGCAATCGATCATCGAAAAGCAACGTCGATACAACCGGCATTAATTATGCATTATTTTTGTTAAATCGTAGGTATTCAAAGCACAACACACTCCACTGCATTTAACAATTTTGATTTATTGAGTTAAAAAAATATTCTTGAGTAACATCAAAACCATTTGACTTGAACTTGTCAAATGTCAATCATCTTTGCCGCAACAGGCAGAAGCCTCTTGTCAGTTACGTTTTTTATAGGGGTCCAAGGTGAGCAAGTATCCTTCCAGAAGGTCCGAGAGTGGCCGAAGTCAGGGCAAACATGTTTCCTGACAGTAAGAAAAAACAACAAACAACTTCATAGAGTTCTCATTGAAGGTGTGACGCCAGCAGGAAAACGCAAGTGTTTTTGGACTTACCAACATGCCGACTTTATATTGAGGAGGTTTGCGTTGGATTAAGGTAGCTCGCTGATTAATCGTCATCTTTGCACGGGGGGGTAAAGGAGGTGCGGAGTCCTCAACATTCCAAACATGTTCTAAAATCAAATAAACTAGTAGTTCACAATTGGAGAGATTATATAGGAACAAAATATATCCACGCACCTGGTAAGTGGGCCGGATTAATTGCGGTGCATTAAAAAGCTGTAGGAGAACATGGATGTGTTTATGACCATAAATAATAGAAGTTTATATGCCAGCCTTGAATCTGTCTTCGTGTATAACTCTCAATTTAGATGCAAGAGCAATGTTGTTGTAAATGTTGACATTAATTCACATTATTTAATATAAGTATTTTCAAGGCAATATATTTATGTTTTTTAAATTATGGGAAATAAATAAATATCAATTTGTTGTATGTGTTTGACAATTGAGAACTTTATCAACATGAATAGTATAAGCTGTGAGCATAAAAAGTATCTTGGCTCTTAAAATCAGGTAAATGTGCTAGACCCGAAAAAAAAAATCACGAAGGCCGAATACAGACTGCAGGTTCTTTAAGAGAGACAGCAGCAAGGACATCGTTTTCAGGCACGAGCAACGTTGAAGGGCGTCACCCATAATTGGTGCGTGTTTCGCTTCCTGGTTCCTGAAGAGGAGGCGCTCGCAAGTTGTCGCGACACCTCGAAGATGAGGTTTGTTTTGTGCAACAGCACTTCATGGGCAACAAACACATTCTTCGTAACACCTGTCCACTGAGATTTCGTGTGATCGACTTGGTGTCCCAGTTATGAGTCCATATCTTCGCATCGTGCCATGGAAAACAGGAGGTAAAGATCGTGCGCACGAGTGGATAATTTTTCCTCAGGTGCAAGCCAATGAACCGAAATTGTACGTGTAATTTTTTTCTTGCATTATAGTTAACCTGAAAAGGGTAGTACCCTAAAGTCAGGCTCCAGTGATTGATTTCATCCCAATACATTCTACCCAGCTAAGTGGGCACAGTCATGGCCCCGACAAGGATTTGGCACCTCTTGGCCATTGCCAGGACAGAACCCCCTCTGGACCCAGATGAGGAGAGAGAGAAATTCTGGGGGGAGCTGTTTGATCAGCTAGATCTCAATAAAGATGGACACATTGACATACAGAATTACGTAAAGGGCTGGGCGGTCGAGGACTATCCAGAGCTTTCACTGGAGAAGTAAGACCTGTTACCTGCACTCACCTGGATGACCATAACATGCAGTGACATGAAGGGAATCTATTATGAAAGCTTTGACATTCTGTTTGCCTTTTCCTATGGAAATATTAACGCAAACGTTCCTAATCGTAACAGCCCAACGTAATTGTGTGCACTGTCCTCTTCTCTTCCTGATTTGTTTTGCCAAAGCAGTTGGGTCATGTACTTAGACTGCTGTCACTTCCTCAGTGTGAGCATTTGTGTGCAACATGATGTTTATTTTGGTTGTGTGGAACAGGACTTGTAAGATGAAGATGGCAGCTACCAAGGTGACAGCTTTGTCCTTCAATGCGACCCCACTCGTCAAATCATAGTATTCTGATTACATATGATTAGTGGAATATGAAAGTATAGAAAATAACTAAAATCATCTTTCAAATATCACATCACCAAACTAAGAAATACAAGTGAGCCGTGATGGTTCAGGATAAAATCCCTGCTGACTTTTTTCAACTTCCAACATAGAACAGCAGAATTTTGATTATTGTGAAGGGCCACCAGTTTGATCCACACTAAAACTGAATTGACTCAAATAACCTTCAATGATATTATGGTATTATTAATCATATGAATGTATGGAAAGAGTATTATTCTTATTTCTCAGAATAAAATAGGAAACAACTTTATTTCTCGAAAAATAATGGCAGTGTGACTTAAGGTTCCCACCACCGACAGAAATTGAATTACCCATTTTACAACCGTGCTTGTTGTTTTCAGATATGTCGAAGCTGGGGACACCAACGAGGATGGCGTGGCTTGACTTTGAAGAATTCACTCAGTACCTTCGTACTCACGAAAAGCAGCTCAAACTCGTGTTTCGAAGCCTGGACAAGAATAATGAGATGGTCTGTGGCATACCGCCCAAACATTTCAGTCACCCATATCAGGGCTTCATTGGTTTAAAAATTCGCATATATGGCCTGTCTCTTACTTTATGTGTCTGAATGGTTCCATGCAGGTGAGATAGATGCAACGGAGATCCAGCAATCTCTACGTGCTGTTGTCTAGACATCAGTCTCAGGGCTGCTACGCTAATTTTACAAAGGTCTGTCATCCGTTTGTCACTATTGCGAAATCATTTTTTCAGACTTTATTTAAATATAACTGTATGATGAATTTCTGCTTTTGTTTTTGTCTTGATATTGACTGTTTTTCTACTTGCTCTCTTAGTGTACTCTGTATATGTTTATGTTGGCATTGTGCCGGTAAAGTATTCAGTTGTTTTCAATGCCATTTCCACTTATCTCCCTTTTTAATCAACTCTTGTATAATGTTAATGTGTGTGTCAACCAGTATAGACAAGGATGAGGAACATGACATTGACTGGAATGAGTGGCGGGACTACTTCCTGTTTAACCCTATCACAAACATGGCGAAGTGCGCGCTAGCTGGAAACGTTCAATGGGCAAGGCTACATAAAAAAAAATATAAATTTTAATATAATATTCGGCCAAGATTGATGTAATAATTGAAAGCATCCAAGGCACGCACATTCCTTGTACCTGAAAATAATGTTTTTGACTTGTCTTGGAAACCAAAAAATCCATAACTGTCATCTCTGCTTCATTAGATGTTGGATTTAGGTGAGCAGATGACAGTTCCAGATGATTTTCAGAAAGAGAGAAAAGGTCTGGCTACTGTATGGCGGCAGCTGTTGGCTGGAGCCTTGCCTGGATCCATATCACGGACTGGGACCCGCCCCCTTAGATCGTCTCAAAGTTTTCCGGCAGGTGAGTCAGTAGTATACTATGTGATTAGAATTAAATTACCATTGAAGGGGAATTTACTTAATTACTGTTCATTGTCACCTTATAATGGTACCACACGTTCTCCATTAAATGTTTTTGGCAGGTTCATGTTCCTTTCTGTTAGTCGGAACGTGCTGGGAGGTTTTCAATACATGCTAAAAGAGGGAGGAGTGCAGTCTTTTGGAGAGGCAATGGAATCAACGTTCTTAAAATCGCCCCAGAGACTGCAATCAAATTTACAGCTTACGAAAAGGTGGATAGCACTTGCTTCTTTTCCTTTTTTGTAGCAAAAAGAAGCTACTATACTTCATTTAAAAGCCCTCCTTTCTTTAATTCCGGTTTTGTTTCTAGATCAAGCATATAATGTTTGGCAGAAAGTGATACCAAAAAATCTGAGGGTTCATGAAAGGTTTCTCGCTGGCTTCGTTAGCTGGTGCGACTTGCTCAGACGGTCATTCTACCCCACTGGAGGTGATTTCAAGTCACAACACAACAAATACTGTCGACAGTAATCCACAGTGCATACGGTCATTTTCTCTGCATATTCTTTCTTAGCTTCGTTCTTTTACCTTGACAGGTGCTGAAAAACCCGACTCAACGCTTCGAAAAACAGGCCAGTTCTCAGAATGTCTGACTGCGCCAAGCAGATCCTGCAGAGGGAAGGCGCTGCGGCCTTCTACAAGGGTTACGTCCCTAACATGTTGAGTATTGTGCCTTACGCGGCATGACCTGGCAGTCTACGAGGTCCAGGTGGACATGACGGTAGCTAGAGTACACTGTGTGTTCTAGTTGTTTCTTTCTTCTAACTTGGTATCTGTTTCCCAGACACTGAAGTTTGCCTGGCTAAGCAGGAACAGAGGAGTTGCAGACCCAGGTGATGGTCCCTGGTTGGCTGTGGTGCAATCTCCAGTACCTGTGGGCAGTTGGCAAGTTAACCTCTTGCAGTGATCCGCACCCGAATGCAAGCTCAAGGTTAGATGAAGGGGGTGTAGCAAATATTGAGTTCAATAAATATGACAGTGGGGATCATTTTCAAGCCATCGACTGTATCTTCTTAGAAAACAAAAACTTAAAAGGCTGCAAATGATTGTGCGATGCAGAATTTTCAAATAATCAGTTGTGACGGATGAAATAAACAGATTTGATGGATTTACAGCATTAGATTTCAAAGCTATTCAAAATCAAAAACATCAATTTGTTATATTATTTGTCTCGCGCTATTTTCTCTCTCCCCCCTTAGCCCTCAATGAAAGGAAGCCGCAATGCCATCAATGTCTGCTTGATTCGCACCGTTTTGACCCAAGAGGGTGTCGCCGGCCTGTATCGAGGAATTTCCCCCAATTTGCTGAAAGTCATCCCTGCTGCCAACGGTGTCCTACGTTGCATTACGAGATACACCAGGATAGCTCTAGGAGTGGGATGTGGCGGGTAGGCAGGGAGAGAAAGGAAGTGTTAAAAAATGTGTGGATGGTTTGATATGACTTCCACCTACAAGATGGGTGTCAAATTCAAGGCCCAGGGGCCAGATATGGCCCGCCACATCTTTTATTGGCCCGCGAAGACAACATGTCATCACTTTAAAAAATAGAGATAATTCTAGTAATTTTTATTACCATTCGCATTTTTTTTAAATATTTGAACAATTTTTACTAGTTCTGATTTCAAAACTAGTTATTCATCGTTCGTTGTGTAGACCATACTGCGTTGACAGTCATAGTTGCCCTCCGATGGAAACTATGGCTACAACGCGGCCCGTGACAAAACTGAGTTTGACACCCCTAGATTTCCTCTGATCTGTTAAACCCTGCATGAAAAAGGTGGATTTTGATGGTGGATGGATTCACAGTCCTGTGACTGCACGTCTTGTGAGCAAATGATAAAAGTGATAGCGCTGCCCTGCATTTGGATGACCTCGTAAGATGCCATGAACAGATTGATGTGAGTTGCATTGCTCTATGTAGCTACTACCATCTGCATTTATATTTACAAGTGACAACTTGCATGAACTTACTGAGAAGCACTGTAAAGGGTTCTGTGTTTCCAAATAACTGCAGGAGATTTTTTCAGCCTTTCTCTCCTCACAGGTGTTATGTAGAGGAAGAAGATGACTGTTGAGAGCATTGTTGCAGCGTCTGAAGGTCACCATAAGTGGTTAAGAGTGAAATGACTCAAGCAAATGAAGTAACACAAGAAGCTCATTAAACAGTAGCTATCAGCACAACAGTTATCACAACATAACAGTTATCACTCAAATGGTGAATTTAAATACTATCATTTTAAATGGTCTTTAAGCAAAACTCTGAAGGACTGTACACTTGGACTGGTCACCTCTGGAGATGATGTCTCACAGCCTCGCTCAAAGATGATTAGCAAGTAGAGGAGTTGCAGTCAGCTTTGAAAAACACTACATTGTCAATTGTATTCTCACTACAGTTACAAGATTTTTATATTTGAAAATAAATACTTTTTGTAGCTATATTTATGTTCCAATAGTTATTTATAATAAATGCAGATGTGAATTTTAGTACTCATTTCCTGTATTTTAATTGTTAGTTGAGATGTTGCCTGTTAACTTGTTGATTTTAAATACAAGGGTTTAGACTATATTTAAGAAAAAACTATATTCTGTTAAAAATGAATTAGACTGACTTCATTGCCAAACAAGCATTAAAAATTATTAAACATTAGAAAACATACTATTGTATAGAGTAGTGACACAGTTTAGGACTGCAAGATATTTTGGAACAGATAAAAAAAAAGATATCGTCAGCATTAATATAGTACGTTTTTCTAGAAATATATACAAATTTCAGACATTTTCAACTTTGAAGTTGAACTAATTCGTTTAATAGAAAATGAACACAGAAATATTGCAAAGAAAACTCATTAGACCAAGGTATATGTGGTACACTATTTGTCAGAAGAGATCAGAAAATGCTTTATTCTTTGTGACATTGTGAACTTTCTGGTGGCGATCGTAAGCGTGCCCTAAATATGCAAAATTATATGCCCTGTTGTTTACTTCGCGCAGGCGCAGATCTGTTGATTTTCTCCAGGCCGGGAGGTGGCGCCGTTTTAAGGAGTTAACATTGGATCTGGAAAGAGAGCAAAGGGGCTGAGAAATGCCGAGGCGGGGTTGCCTAGGGTAGCGTACATTTGATCTGGTTATTTTAAGCAGGGAACTTTGCCGGCGTGGTAAGCGATCTCCCTTACATTGGCTTCTGTTCGCTCCACACAACGTTTGGCCTTCCCGCTTCTGCGCAGCCCGACCCGGCCAAGCCACACGGCCTACCCCCGTGTGTCATTTCTCTCCTTGTGATCACCATGTCCGGATTCGGCTCTTTGCCGACCAATGGCGTCGCGCCGGAGCGAATAAAAGATGCTTTTGCGGACGCAATGGAAAGAGCCAGACAGGTAAAGCGTGATAATCGCACATTGAAAAATGCAACTGGCGAGCCATTTTACTCGATAGTAGCTTAGCTAGCTTGATTATCCGTGTCGTTAGCTTCAGTTGACTAGCGAGCTTGTAGCGATATGCTACCGGCAAGTGATTTGCTGCTATAAGGCATTGATTGACCTGAGCCCGCTCGAGATTGCAATTTGGACGTCGTCTTTTGAGTGTTTCTATTGTGAACTCCAGAATCGTAACAGCGCCGCTTTTGTCCCTTTATGTTTCAGTTTGACACGTAGGTTTTCCGTTCAACTCGGACATTTTGGCAAAAAAAAAAAAAAGTTCAGTCAAAGCCACTATTGAAGTGAGGCTAACGATTCTATACCGTACATTTGTACAGCTTAGTTATAAATAACCGCTGACTGCAATGCTTACTACATTGCAACTGATATTTTTGTCGGGTTCACAATCGTACAATTTAGTATTTTCTTAAATTTTCGTCGAGATGTGAAGTATTAACCAAGCAATCAACGAGAATCAAATATAAACCGAAGGGAATTGGATCACACATTTGTGTCTACAGTAATTTGGGTAGATAATGCCCAAACCCAAGCCATGCATAATTCAAATAAATGGTTTCTGTAATTTGTAATATCAGCTATCCATCCAGCCATCCCTCCATTTTTTTTCCAAGACTAAATAGACTAGAGATGTTCTGTGTTCTGCTTTTGAACATGAACCTGAACAGCCTTTTTCCAATCAATTTAGTGTCCTTAGAATTTCCCAAACAACTTGATTCAGCAACAGAATTGATTGAATAATTAATTGAATGAAGTCCAATATATATATATACATATATACATCTATACATATATACATATACACACACACACACACCTCCCGCTTGAATGTTCAAGTAAAACGTCTCAATTTCCTAGATTGCAGCTAAAATCAGTGGTGAGAGTGGTCACATGGCAAGCAACAATGGAGGAGCTGAGGGTTTTCCATTCGCCGCACAGAAACGATCCCTTGAAGAAGCAGGTTGCCAATTTTCTCCAAATGTCTTTTTTTGTCTGAAACTGCTATTATGTTAGAGGCTTACCATTTCCTTCTATTTAGATGAACCAGATGCCAAGAAGGTAGCATCACAGAATGAAAGAGATTCGTCATTGTGTATGTTGACTGTGCACATTGATTTATCACAACTGCTGGATCCTCTCACTTTCCAGCCACTCAAATGTGTATCTCTTTCTTGCAGCAATTGGAGCTCAACTGGCTGCCCTGGCTCAACAGAGGTATGAATGTATTTTTGCCATTTTTTTGGTGCTAATTCTTCACCAGTGCACTGTTCTAATGGGTTATGTAGTTTCTAATTTCTTGTATAACTGGTTCCAGTGTCAGGCCCGGCATGATGACAATGACAGAGGAGTGCAGAGTGCCTGATTCCATGGTTGGTCTCGGTAAGTGCATCCATACCTCTTAAGTTGTATATGAACAATACAACTGTGTGTTGTACAAATGTTCAAATTAGAATTGCAATTGTCTACTGTCCTTTAGTCATCGGCAGAGGAGGTGAACACATCAACAAAATACAACGGGAATCTGGCTGCAAAGTTCAGATTGCACACGGTGAGCTTCACAATAACCAAATTGATAACTTTGTAGTCTTCTCTGCTCTTTGTGTTTATTTGTATCTTTCCACATTTTTCTGTTATTTCAGACAGTGCTGGTCTTTCGGACAGAAGTGTTTCTTTGACAGGTTCGCCTGATGCCATAAAGTAAGCCCCACGCCCCGCCCCCATTGTCAGGCCATTCTAATCAACCCTGATAGTTTAAGATATGAGGCGTTTTCTCTCGTGCTGTTGAATCAGATTAACATTCAGCACTGGTGAAAGAAGTAAGAAGAAGCGTGATTGCACAATTTAAACTCTGAAAAAGGGTTTTACACGAGCAGAATTTATGGGGCCGATCAGCGAATTTAAATGAGCTAATTATAGATGCAATCACAAGATGGAGCAATGTGTTGGTTTGTATATTTTTTTTAGGTTTAATAAATACGATTTACACAACTTGGAAATTAGTTACTAATTGTGGACAATGAAAACGCGGGGGGATCGCTGCGCTTGTCTGGCGCTGCAGCTTTGGTTTGTTTCCTGCAAGCCTTTTTCGCAGCGTAATCCTCAACTCAGAATATTTTGACGACTGCACGTGCTTTGCCCAACATAGTAGTGTTTTCAAACAATTCGATTCATAACTGCACTTTTTATTTGTTTCAGGAGAGCAAAGGCGCTCATAGATGAAATCATCTCAAGGGGACATGATTCGCCCAACGGGCAGACGGGTTCTATGCAGGAGATGGTCATCCCTGCGGGCAAGGCTGGACTTATTATAGGCAAAGGAGGAGAGACTATCAAGCAGCTACAGGTTTGTCAAATGAGTCAGAAAGCACTAAACCCAAGTTTGGGCTTCCCTGCCAAAGCTGCTGCCCCCTGCGACCCACCCAACTTCGGTCGGCTCAGCGGAAACAAATTGATGGATAGATTGATGTCACTCTATTATTGAGCTGTGCATCCCGTAACATTCTTTTGCAATTTTGAAGGAACGAGCCGGAGTTAAAATGATCCTTATTCAAGATGGTTCCCAGCCGCCAAATGTAGATAAACCACTGCGCATCATTGGAGACCCATTCAAAGTGCAGGTACTTGAAAGTCATCATCGAAACATGTTTTTAGTTTCTCTGCTTTTTGCGGCCATTCATTTGGTTTTCTGTTGTTTTGCAGCAAGCTAAGGAGATGGTTAACGAGATTCTACGAGAACGGGAAGGTTTTGGTGACCGGAGTGAATATAGCTCAAGAATAGGGGGTAGTGGCATTGATGTAAGTTTGCTTGGGCTTGAAATTTGCATAAAATGCTTGCAAGTGACAGATTCTCTCGCAACAAATACATTTAGCTTGTTAGATGTAGCACACTTATTCCTGTTCATTTTGAATAAGTGGTAGAGAGAGTGTGTTTGAATAATTTACTACTGCACAGCAACTGACGCACAAAAGGCTTAAATTGACCTTGAAATGTGCTTGAATACAATACTGAGTCATTTCAGCCACATTTCTGGGATTTTTACAGATAGGTGTCCCTCGCCATGCAGTGGGGGTCATAATTGGAAGAAGTGGTGAGATGATTAAGAAGATCCAAAGTGATGCTGGAGTGAAGATACAGTTTAAACCAGGTAAGTACTTGTGGAAATTTGGTAATCTTGCAGTTTTTGCTGGATCCTATACTTGAAGGCCTTTTCGTTGACCCCTTTCCTGCTGTTGTTGGCTCTTTAAATACACACCCATCATTTGATAAATGTCATACGTTGACCTTTTAGATGATGGCAGCGGTCCTGAAAAAATGGCACACATTACGGGTCCTCCTGATCAGTGTCAACATGCCGCCTCCATCATCACAGACCTGATACAGAGTATCCGTACCAGAGAAGACGGCGGCCAGGGGGTGAGTATACATTAGTATACAATATCTTTTACAGTAAAACCTTACAGAATATTAGTCTGAAGCTGCAGGCTGGATAAGAGTTAGGAATTTGTGCATGCATGGATTTCTGATGCAGGAAAAACCTGGGTGTTACTGTTTTACAGGAACTTAAATTGCTTGGCAATCAATGGTAAATAAATTGCATACTGTGATCAATTGTAACAAAAACAAGGGGCTGATGTGGCTTTTCTTGGCTATTTTTTTTAATTACCATTTGCATGCACATGTGCGACATTGACACACTTTTGCAAACGCCAATATTTTTTATCTAAACCCTTAATAGGTCCGTCAAGTGCAACCTGGGCATTTTTTCTGGTGTAAGTAGTTTGAATCGAGAGATTTTTATTTATTTATTTCACACAGGGCCCCCCTGGTGCAGGGATGCCACCAGGAGGACGGGGTCGGGGTAGAGGCCAGGGAAACTGGGGTCCTCCAGGGGGAGAGATGACCTTCTCTGTTCCTGCTCACAAATGTGGACTCGTGATTGGCAGAGGAGGGGAGAACGTCAAAGCCATTAACCAACAGACTGGTGCATTTGTAGAGATGTTACGTCAGCCGCTACCAGATGGAGACCCAAATTTCAAACTGTTCACAATCAGAGGTTCTCCACAACAGATAGACTATGCAAAGCAACTTATAGAAGAAAAGATTGAGGTACATTCAAGTGTTGCTTGGTATTCCAGTGATTAGATGGGCTCACATTGAAGGGGTGTACTAATAAAGGAAACATGTCTTGGTTATCCAGGCCCCGTTATGTCCTGTGGGTGGTGGTCCAGGTCCAGGAGGCCCTGGTGGTTCCATGAACCCCTACAGCCCCAACCCTTATAATGCTGGACCTCCTGGTGGTGGACCACAGTATGTAAATCCTTAAATGTAGCAATTGCTTTAACTTTTAGCCCCGGACTAGACTACTTGGTGAACTAAAACCATTCATTGTTTTATTGCCCTGGTCTTTACAGTGGAGGTGCACCAGGTGGTCCCCAGTACTGTGCTCAGAATTGGGGGGACAGCTACCAGCAGTGGCAGAACCCAGGGCCACAAGACCCCAGTGAGTAATCGACATTCTAGTCATCAATACTTGTGTTGGCCAAGTCGGGTGCCCCCCAACAACTTGGTCTAGACAGAGAGACTGAACATAAAATTGGTGTATCTGCCTGTCCTGTGTCAAATCCCTTGTGATATGGGAAAAATAATTAAACTCACAAGCTAGTGTGTAGGGCCTTTTTGAAAAAGGGAGAACAGACCAAATTATAAACTGAGAGCCTGAAGTTTCAAACGCAACCTAAAATATACATTAAGAGACTATTTCAGATGTCTTACAAAAAATATGCTTTCGCCAAACTCACTCTGCCTGATGTGTTGCGATTACATTGTTTTTTTGTTTTTTTTCAAAGAAAAGGGCATAATTAAAGAATGACTGAATCAATTACTGATGGCCAACAAAATCAAGAAATGACGCAGAAATCATCATACTTGGTCACTAACAGCATTGCTGAGGCTCCTTAAAGAGTCACAAGCAAAGGGCTCCTACTAAGTTTGGTGTAATGGTGAGTTAAGGAAGTTTGAGGAAACTGGTCTGGTGCAAAAGTGTAATGTTCTATTTATATTTTATATATATAAATAAAGAGTTGGGGGACCTGTTTTAGCTACAAAAAGAAATGCCTGATCTTATTCTTTGCATTCTACCATTAGATAAGGCAGCGGCAGACCCAAATGCAGCCTGGGCGGCCTACTATGCACAGTACTACGGTCAACAGCCAGGGGGCACTATGCCAGCACAGAACCCAGCAGATCCTGGAGCAGCAGGGGACCAGAACCAAGCTGAACAGACAGCTGGTGGTCAGCCAGACTACACAAAGGCTTGGGAGGAATACTACAAAAAGATGGGCATGGGTAAGTGTGTACAGAAAACGTTGATAAATAAACTTAATGAGTCTCTTTAACCAGCATCTGCATGGCAATGATATTTTCCCCAATTATCTATTTTAATATTTTGCATTGTGCTGTTATTTTTTCAGTCCAGCCTGCAGGAGGGCCAGTGGCTGCTCCGGGAGCTGCGGCGGTACCAGCTGGGGGAGCAGCAGCGGCATCTGGTGGCCAGCCGGATTACAGTGCAGCCTGGGCAGAATATTACAGACAGCAAGCTGCCTACTATGGGCAGGGAGGGCAGGCCCCTGGGCAAGGGGCTCCACCACAGCAGGGGCAACAGGTAGGAGAAAAGTTTGAAACGAAAAAATATTGTTGCACCTTCTTAAAATACTGCTTGTTAGAGTACATTCATTTGAAAGGAAATTGCATATCTTTGACTTTTCTTTCCAGGCGCAGTAATGAAGTTTTGTTTGGGTGGATGGTTTTGTCTGCTCTTGGGACTTCTGCTGGTGGAGATTTCCGTTTTTTGCTTCAACAATTCAAGACCATTATTGAACCATCTACACTTCTTTCAAAATCTTATTTTTTAAATTTGGTAGTTGACTGACTTGTTTTTTTTTCCCCCACAAATGGAATAAGGGAGAAAGTTTTGCTCATGCATTGAAACAACGCACTAATTAATTATCTCGATAGAATTAGTTTTTTTGTTTTCCTTATTTCACCCACACCTTCTAATACATCTTTGTTTTCAAAACTATGAACTATAAATTATGAGTATCTTTACAGCAGAAGCTCTACAATGCTCACATTCGGGTTGATGAGATTCACTTTTATTTTGAAATTCCGTTTCTTCTGGTACTTTTTAAGTCACATTTAAAAGTTGTCTGTTGAAATTGCAGTTGTCATGTACCCTGCAATTTTTATTTTTAATTTCATTCACTGTATTTTTTTCCCCGGAGGGTACTGTGCATGTCTGTATGCTACTTAGCAGGAGTACATGTGCAGGTATGCTGTAAAATGACATAAGTTCACCCACTGGCTGATTGTGTGTCCCATGTGTGGATGTGTCTTCCCTCTGGTCAGTTAAACAGTAGCTCCAACTTAATCGAAAAAGAATTTCCCCCTCCCCCAGTAGGCTCTATCATTGTATTTTGTTTATTTTTTTTTTACAGCTTGTTTTTAAATACTTAAAAATAAAACATTCGGATCTACAACATCTTTCGGTTAAGTCCAATGACTTAATTAATTCGGCATTCACAAGAACTATTTAGTGTGTCAAATTTGTTTTCATCAAGAGCAACGTTTGTTATGGTAGTCCTCAGGATTCTGGGTATAACAGTGAAACAACTAATGTTTCATCTTGTTTTATTTGAAAGAAGCAGAGAGATGGATGTGAATGGCATTGGTGATTCATAGTGGATGCAAGGCAGCGTGACGTCACACTCTGAACCGGAAAGGGGTCAACAAAGAGGCGCTCGCAGACTGCTCATGCTAGTACCGCATATTTTTTGCCCGTTTATCTCAAGGAAAACAAAAATATGCCGAGTAAACACTGCTGCTATGGAACTTGCAGAAGCGACTCCAGACACTACGATCGTCCACATATGAAGGATGTAGTCTTTATTCGTTTTCCAAAGCCAAAAACTCAGAAAGATAAATGTGAACGATGGGTCAGCTTGTGCGGACGTCCAGAAGACCAATTTAACGCTAGCAAGGTGAAGCCTTTCACCTTCATATGTAGTAAACATTTCGTTGGTGGACATGGTCCTACAGATGACAACCCCGATCCCTTGCCGGCCACTGCTTGCCCCGAAGAGGTAAGCCCATTTCGATCATTTTCTTTACTCTTTGCTTGCCCGTTTGGCCCTATTCTTAGCGCCTGACCTGGGAAAATGTTTCAATGTCTAATTGTTTTTTAAATTTTTTTTTAAGTAGCCTCGCATAACAATCGTGTTAGGTTGTGAATTGTATGGAAAGTAATCCGTAGTGATTAATAGAGTTTTTGAGGAGATTTGTACAGCGTTTTGGTTTGTGGTTGCAGATTGAACGTATTATAAGGCGCAAAAGAAAGGTACCAACACTGAAGCCATTCGCAAGCAATTCTGCAACGAAAAGAATCAAAGTGCTGGACTCAGCCAAAACCGATCTCGACGCAGCAAACATCCTGTTGGATCTCAGTATGATCTCACCTCTAGATGCTACGGACACAGAACGATATAGAGTAAGTGTTATATATATTTTATTTTGTACGATGTAGTGTAAATCTGATTATCATATATGTATATTACAATAAGCATATTAAACGGTTTTTTTCTATCTTTGAATAAATGCACTGCCAAACAATAAAGCGGAAGTATTAAAGAGGTTTTAAACACCTTTATTTTGTCTTAAAGATGTTTTAAACACCTGCATTTTGTCTCTGTCTGTCCGTCTACAACATCCAAAAATGGAAAGTAACGTTTGTACAGTGCAAAAATCAAGGAAAGTCATCCACAAAACCAAAAAATGCATATTTATTATAACAAAACAAATTTCAGGGTAATTCCTTAGCCATCCTACTTAGATTTCAATTTATCATTTTGATTTGTAGGCCCATAACCCCATTGATGTGCATGTATGTTTGTTTTTCTGCCAGACTAACTCTGTGGGGATTCAAACAGAAGCTCTAGAACCCTGCTCCAAATGTTCAAAAGTAATGGTGGATGTTGGCTGTCAGACAATATATGACAGATACATGTTGAAGTCCAAGATTGAAAACATCATTCTAAAGAATGAAGCAGCCAAATCAAGATCCAGGCCTTCGTCTCCTAGTATGCCACCAAGTGATCACCAACCTGAAGATGAGGCCCTCTTGACTTTGGATAATGTAAAAGGAGAAAAATGACTTTCATTTTTACACCTCCTGGCCTTGTTCAAATTCCTCAGCCCAGTAGTGAATAACCTTACTTTCCAGAACAATACTGGCAAAAGTGAGCGGAGTTCAGCTAAAAAAACGGAGAAAGACCAAAACCAATCAAGGAACTTTTCATGACCCTTGTTAGACTATGTCATGGCTACATTGAGACACATTTGAACAATGGGACATATTAGAGCATTTACATCTTGGTGATCTTCTGTTAGTTGATGATGGCTAAACAGTGAAACATTTACTCATGGTAAGACAGGTAAAGATGAACATTCCTTCATTTTTGTAAAGTAAGCTCACACCTCACGAGAGACTTCTGAATAGAAAAATAGCGAAGGCATGTATTCATATAGCCCAGTACAACAACAATATTTAAAAAATTAAATTGATCTCTGGCACGATTCCCTTGTCTCTAACGCCACTGTCAAGTCAATCTGTCTTTGTTGCTTGTTGTCTTGTTACCTTTCAAGATCAGTTTGCAAAGTAAATAAAAATATAAAATGTTATATTTTTGCTGTAAAATGTTTGACTAATTTTAGATATTTAATCTAAAATCAATGAATATTTGGTGATCGTCTCAAAATATTTTGATGCTTAAAATCAATGTAGTCACTTGAATGTTTCCTTTTACATAAATGCAATTCCGAAATTATTTTGACGGAGAAAGTTTATTTATTATTAGGAAAGTTATTGCACAGATGACGTCAGGTTGTCTTTATTATACGTCTCCGTAAATTGACTTACTATAAGTAAACGTCTCATTTCTAACAATTGACTCTTCCTTTGATGTTCTACTCGACTCCTTCAAGGCGTAATAATAGGAGGAGCGGACGTAAACAGAGGATCGAGGTAGTTTTAATAAATGAGACACCGACTCCGACTGGTGAAAGCTGGCCTCGTCGGTCTCGTGCAGCAGCTGACCAATCAGCCGCGTCCGGGTCTCAACACGAGCAACAGTTCAGTTCGAGATGGCGCCCAGCTCGAAATCAGAAAAGAAGGCTGTCAAACACAGAACCGAAGGAAGGCACAAAGACCACGTCGTGAAACTTCTCGTGCGAGGGAAGGTACGATTGTTATTTGCTTCACTTTGGCAACAATGCTTTTGGAGTAATATGATGTGCCTTGTTTTCATGAGCGTCTGTAGCTGCGACCTAGCTCGTTGGCTAACCAACGCGAATCAACGGAAGAGAATCATTCGAAGCTAGCAGCCAGCACCTTTTCTGTACACTCTTGTGGGTCACACTTGGGCTTGCACTCTGGTATTGGTGCCCAAGACGTGTACAAATACTTTAGGATATTTTGCTAGCTAGCATATAGTTGGCGTTGGGACGAAACCTTGTAGCTCCAAAATAGTCACTTTTCACGAGACTCCTAAAAGGGCACATTTGTTAAACCATAAACATAACACTGGGACGTGCGGTCAGGGCAAGCAGAAAGAGCCATGTGAAGTGTATAACAAAACTAAAAGCTAATAATGATAACATCCAAATCGTTTCCAATTTATTATTTACTCCGCGCTTTATATTGACATAATGTCAGTGAATTCCATGACATCCTTAGGAGAAAGGCACAGCCCTACTACTGTTTCCAGATTCTTATATTAGCATTTTACCCGATATCACTACCCTAAAAGCAGTATTGGATTACATCAGTCTACTGCACATCCAGAATCTCTGATATTAGCACTCAAATATAAGCAGTCCATTCCAGACTCTGTTCATGCTCGTTTTAGAATAAATGGGTCATTTTGCTCATACTGGTGTTTGTAATAGTATCATTTGATCAACTCTCTTCTAACTTTAATGCAAAAACAAATAAAAGCATGTTTTATTCCTGATGATATAATTGCTGATCAGAGAAAACGTAATTTCGATCTCTTTGTGTGTCTCGGCATGTGAAGACGTTGACAATAAAGCAGACTTTGACTTTGACTTTGATCAATATGTATCGACAAGTAATCTAGGCTGCAATATCTGTATCGGAAGTGAAAAAGTTGTATTGGGACAAGCTTACAATACGGAGAACGTACATATTAACTGACAATGTCGATAGTTGGCGGGAGCCCTCGCACAAGTAGAAACATAGCTGTTTGTCTTTATATTGCCAGCTATGCCATTTATCACGCATATACTGCACATGCTGATGTTCAGCAGTGTGTCTAATACAGGAGTGTCCAAATCCGTTTCTCAAAGGCTGCTTTCCTGCATGATTTAAATGCCGCCACCTCTGTTTATCTGTGAATCGTCACGTATTGCTTTGCATCGTGTTTCCCAGCTAATAAATATTTTGTTTTAATTATTCCATTATGCAGCTTTCAGGGCAGTTCTCCCAGAATCTTTTCCGGAAGCTCCCTCCGCGAGTGTGTGTCCCATTAAAGAACATTGTCAGTGAGGAATACTTGAGAGCAGGGTAAGTGTTACTTACACCCATAAACGTTGTAAATGTTTATTTTAAGCACACTAGTGTTGATCCACAAACAAGCCGGTGATGCAGTCGTATGTTGTTTGATTCCAGGCATATCTTCCTTGGCTTCACCAAGTGTGGCCGCTACGTTCTGTCCTACACCAGGGACTGGGGAGAGGATGATGAGTTTTATTTCTATACCTACCATCTCTATTGGTGGGAGTTTAATCTCCACAGTCGACTCAGACAGGTAAAACAAATTGTGTCCTATCACTGGTGAGCAAATTTTAGAAGATATTGCAGAATTGAGTGAGGCATTTGACACTTATCTATTCTATGTATTTTCATTCTAGGTTCAATATGTGCGCCTGTTTGCAGGTGAAGAAATCTACAATGACCTTTACCTCACTGTGTGTGGGTGGCCAAACGACCAGTCTAAAATTGTCATCTTCGGTTTTAAGTAAGACAGTATTTATTCACACACGGCCGCTTCGGATAATTCTACTTAATTCTGTTGTAATCATGTTTGTCTACGTGACGCAACCTTTCAGCTCTCTCCTGATGAACTTGATGAGCGCCGAGAACTACCGAGACATCTCCATGACAATCGTTTCAATGCCTCCACCTCAGCCTTGCCCCGACTGTTGTTGTACACTTCCCTCGACCACATCAGTACGCAATGGTAAACAAATCACCTCTTCTGCTGACCGAGCTTCCTTAGCCTGTACGGCTCTTCTGATTGTCGCGTGGGTCTGTGCAGGAAGCGGCGAGTGTTTGGAGCACGGCTACGTGCTCAACAGCAAGTATCAGGTGGTGTACCCCTTTCCTACTTTTCAGCCTGCTTTCCAGCTGAAAAAGGACCAGGTCATCCTGTTAAATACCAGCTACTCTCTAGTGGCTTGTGGTATCTCTCTTTGCAAAGGTAAATATTTATTTATTTACTTAATAAACATGATATATCCAGCCTGAACTGACGAACAGTAACTAGTTTTCATGAGTGGCTGACGGTTGACCACAGTGAGCAGCTCGCTACAAGAATGTCAACATCAAGCAGCAACAACATGTAATTCAACAGTAGTAAAGAAATAAGTATGAAAAATTGTTGGCCTGCATGTGAATTCTTCGTCCGGCTCATACTGGCAGGTTACTTGTTAACGTTTAATTCGTTAAACGTTTGTCCTTTATGTCATAGCTTTATGCCCTACCTATCAAACATGAAATTGCAGTTAACTGGCTTTGTTTGTTTCAGGCAAGGCTGGTCCGTCATCCCCAATACTCTACACAAAGAGAGCAGTTTCGTCACATCAGGCGTCCACATGCTCCTCTCCCACTGCCTCAACTTCCTTGTTGTCTCAGGGATTTCCTGATAGGCACCCAACACAGAGCGGGTTCACCCCTGCGCCTCCTTCTCCCAACCAAACACAAGCAGCAATGCGAGCTAGAGAATTCGCAGCCGACCTCTTCCGACGGGCCCAAGGCGGAGCGGGTGGAGGTGAAAAAGAGGGAGCACCGAAACCATCAGAGCCGCTGGTGGTAAACGGCCAGCAGGATGAGCAGGATTGTCCAAAGTCTATGCAGAAAGAAACACGGACCTGTTTGCCACAAATGTCGACAGCCGGCCATAGCTTAACGCAGTCTTCAGAACAAATGATGTCTCCTGCATCGTCTTCATCATCGGCTTCTTCCCCTCCCACCCCACCTGCATCCCAGGAGGTTGACCCTAGTGAACCTGGATATGTCAACTACTCGTGTCTGCACTACTGTTCCAAGCCAGGCTCATTGGAGCAGAATACAGGAGGAGATACAGGTAAAAAAAAAAAAAAATTATATGCACACCTGCCATATTATGACCACTTGCACAATTGACTGAGAGTCAATGTAATGGTGTTGTTGTCTAACATTCTGTCTGTTCAATTTTTCATGATCACTCTGAGAGGGCTGCTCATTTCAATTAAATCCCGTAATTGTCCCTGCGTTTGATTAAAGGATCATTATTTTTGAAAATTCTAGTTTTCAGGCCTTGAATGTGTTGGGTTTTGCACATTAGCTGTTATTAGTCTTAATCTCTTTGTCTTTATTGATTTGCGTCTCGTTTTTTGCGTCCAGGTTATGAAGACGATAAAGTACAGCTTCCGTTCACCGTCACCGATCTTAAAGGGCGGAGCCTGCAGCTGGTCAGCGAGCCACACGATGGACAGGTCTGTGACATACTGGGAATATCAAAAGCATGGGTTTGCAAGCGGAATTGATTGCACGTTTATGGTAAAACGTACGATAAAATAGCACGTTCGTCTCGGCTGCCAATCACTGAAATGACATCACTCTCATTCTCGCTTGCTTGTTATAGTAACTAATAAACAATGCGCAATTGACAATGAGGGGGGAAAAATAGCCCAAGGTATACAGACTGCTATAGTTTGTTTGCCGCGAAAAAGACCTCTGGGCGAAGACAAAAAAAGAATAAACATCTCGTATACTAAAACATAATTCCACTCTGACATCTCTCATTGTATACCTGCATTTGAGTGAATTGGCTCTGCATATGTGTGTGGTATTTTACAGAGTGTACGTGTAGAGCAGCTGACTCTGGACTTTGAGTATCTAATTAATGAGGTGATCAGGAAAGACGCCGCC
The DNA here is from genome assembly GCF_033458585.1 of Syngnathus typhle. Taxonomy (NCBI): domain Eukaryota; kingdom Metazoa; phylum Chordata; class Actinopteri; order Syngnathiformes; family Syngnathidae; genus Syngnathus; species Syngnathus typhle. Next base: position 9,325,857 of record NC_083740.1, read on the forward strand.
TGGGCGCCGCAGTTCTGCTCTTTCAGCGACTATGATGTGGTCATATTAGAGGTAAACTAACAAATACGACACAGTCCCGCGCACTTTTGAATTAAAGTGTGTGCCTGATTGTTTTCGTGTGTGTGTCAGGTTTGCCCGGAGACCAACACAGTCATGATTAGCATCGGCCTCTTGTTACTGGCTTTCTCCCCTTCGGAGCATTGCAGGTGCTGTTGGTCTTTTGTTACTTTTTTAGGAACAAGCTTGAAGTTTCTTTTCTTAAGCTCTTTTTCTCTTGTCAGGCCCAACACGTACCATTCAAACCTGCAGGTCAGTTGGGACCTCAACTCAGGTGTGTGTTGCACTGTAGGCATCGGTGACCTTACAGAGGTCAAGGGTCAGACCAGGTAAGCAAACACCCAGTGTGATCCTACATGATATAGGCCCGCTTCACCTCGTTTTGCTGAGTCAGCAATGTTAAGTCAGGCCTTTGCAATGTTAGATGCAGAAGTGTTGAATCCAACCAGAACTTGTTCAACCTGATTAGACTCTGGCCTTTCAGTTATTCAAATGTGCCGTTCAGTTATTCAGAGTACCCAAAAAAAGCAGAGCCAGTATGTTTGGCAGTACAATGAAAGGAAATATGTCAAGCTCTAGATTTGAAATCTACAAGTCGCATCAGAGTAGAAGTCGCAGGACCAGGCAAATTATGAAAAGTTGAGGCCTATACAGTAGTCCGCACAGTCCGATAATAAACAGGAGAAAGCCAGAGAAGCCATCTTAAATACTAAGCTAGGATGCCATGTTGTCACAAAATACTACTTTCACTACAGAAACAGGAGAATAATTACTGTTAAGAGGCTGAAATTCTAACGATTTGGGACTATTTTAAGTTAAACTGTCTTAAAACCGTTAATCAAAATAGTAGTGAGTCAATAACAAATGAGTTGTTAATTAACCAATTACGTTTTGTACCTGTTGTCAGAATGTACAAAAGCATGCAGTAATGCATATAACTTGTCTCGCGTGTCAGCGGGCGTGTGTGGAGTTCTTACAGGAAGTCCTGCGTGAACACGCTGATGAAGTGTCTCATTCCTGAGAGCAGCTCGCGCTCCATCAATCGCATGACCAACGAAGGACTACACAAAGGTCAGTTGAAGCTGCAGATTGACTTCATGACGGTATTAAGTTTGTCCGAGGCTTGTTTCTGTCTAGACATATTTGGGCATAGTCATCTTCCCCAGTCAATAAACGGATTGTAAAGCTGCTTCAAAAAGTGCTTGAAGATTGGTTGAATAGGCTTAAGTACTATTGAATTAATGGTTACTCCTCGCCCATGTAGGATCATCTCTTCAGGTGCTGGCTGATAGCGAGAGATGCACATGGATTGTCCTGTGATACTGGGTGCAAATCAAAAGGAGAGCAAGCGAACGAACGGCCTTGGGGCTCAACTGCACTGTGATAACGTACACATCAAAACTGTACTCGGTGTCATATACCGGTAACTGCACATTATTTTTTTTTGTTTCAGAGAGACATCTGTATTTACATGATGTTTAATTTGTAAGTACAAAAGAATGAACTGGACTGGATAAAGATTGCCACAACTAAGTTCTTTTCTTATACAGTATACAAGTACTGTATAACTAAAGTGTTTGTCTGCTATAGAGAGTATTGTGAGTACGTCAACCTGCACCTGTAAAGGAATATGTAATTCTGTGTGTTTCTGCCCCCTTTTTGTTGACTCACAAGGCTGTAGTTTTTCTCATCGCACAGAACAAAGCAACTTTATGTTTACTCTAAATATCTTGGGGGGGGGGTGTCTATAAAAGTATTTGTTTCATGATTGTTGGTTCTTCAAGTCCTCTACATGTTTCACTGGTTGATGTAATGCTGTATGTTCCAGGCAAGGAATTAGGAATATTTCTTGAAGTTTTGTCAAAATGAAATGTTGCAGATTGTGTCAAACAATACGATTTGTGGTTAATCCGATTTGAGTGATGTTCTCATGATACGAAGATGGGGGATTTAAAGGCACCCATTTTACATAAGAGTCTCAAGGGACAGCACCAAACACAAATATGGATTTTGTCTCAAGTTACTCACAGTCACTTACTCAGTGTGAAGACTTGGCCTGTAAATGAATCGAAGCAAGCCAAAGCCATGACTTTCATTTCATTCTGCCATTGAATGTAAGAGTAATTCGTTTTAATGCCTTTGTCACTGGCATAGATACATTTGAATGCTGATATGTTGGTAAATTTGAATAACTTAGACATATTAACTGCAATAAGGGAGTTCTCCACATCACACCACGCTATCTTTCAGCGCATCAGTGTGCGTTGGGAATCACTGCAGTAAAGAAATACAATGTGCACGTATTTGAGAATGCAATCACAACCTTTTAGTCAATGACAACACAGATCACAGATTGTACAAAGGTTTTAAGAGGGACATCAATAGGATCTCTTGATAGTAGGTCCAGTAGTGGAAGATTGAAGGGAGAATCCACATAAAAACAAAACAACTTTGTGAAACCACATTTGAATTTTTTTCTTTCTATAGATTTCTGCCCGGGCAAGAAATACGCATTGTTTCATTAAGTGGTCTCAGAAAATAATTGAAATCCTGATAAAATAACCTGATTATATAAAGGGTCGATGGGGAAGTTCAGCACATCTCCAGGCCTGGTCCAACATCACATTCAAAATCAAGCTTAGTGTTCTGTAGGCATACCACAACGTTTCCTAAGGCAATTTATGGTCAAACAACATACAATTTGGATATATGACACCAGAGGATGAAAAATAAACTTTAACACTACAAAACACTGTACAGCATCATGTTAAAGGAGCCATATCATGCGTTTTTTTGGGCTTTTAGCCCTGTTAAAAATGTTAATTCCTGTGTAAATTTGAGATGTCATACTTTATGAGTGGTTATTGAAGGCACCTCGAGGCCACCAACAGATGTGTGAGCACAGCGAAGGCGGGGTTTGAGTAAAACGAGTCTTACTTCAGAGTTAGAAAAATTGCCATCAAAATAACTTATATTTCATAAGAAACTAGATTGTTCTTGTGCAAAGGGCAATATATAATCATATACATCCCTATAAACAACTGGGGAAATGTTAAAATAGCATGATACAACTCCTTTAGTACACAGGTAACTGAAGTCAATAGGAGTGCTTCTGAATCGAGCTTATTCAAGTTTCCTTTTATCTTGGATGGTGGTTTGTCTTTGCATTGTATGCATGAAGTAGTGAAGGAAATGAATGGAGAGGCTGAGCAAAGATGACAAATGGCAATCTCA